>NC_142515.1:48980000-49611666 GCF_057876585.1 Rhinolophus sinicus | reverse complement strand
AATGGCAGGGGCAGGTCAGAGAACAAGGCCATACAAGTTTGGGAGCTGTGGGAGGTTTGGATGGCAGAACACAGCCTCCTGGCTCCTCCACCCCACCCCAGACGTGGCCAACATTCCCATGCCTGGCATGTGGCCGGTGTGAAGAAAGAGGAGCTATGTGAACAGCTTCCCCTGAAGGAAGTGGTGTTCCTAGGGGTGATTCAGGGGCAGGGGGTGTCAGGGTCAGAGGAGGGAAGAGGGCTGAAGAGAGGGAGGCAGGACTCAAGGCAGGGCAGAGCCTTGATGACTCTAGGACCATGGGCCTAGATCACCTGCCTGGGGAAGGCACCATCCATACGAGGACCAAACAAGAAACCATCAAGCATGAAGTCCACAGGCCCTGAAATGTCTGAAGTGCTGGGTCCACAGGAATCTTCCCACTAGTCTGCATGACCGTTGTACTGATGGAGAAACGGAGACCAGAGTCCAGTGTGACATTTTCTGGGCAAGGCCAGGCTTGGTCTTTGTAAAATTTCTTGTCTGCGGAATCTCAGGGTTCCTGACTCCAAAATCCTTTCTCTACTGTGCTCACCCATGCTGCACTTCTGTGCATTTCTTTAGCTGCCAGCAGACATCTCAGTTTCAAAGGCCCGTAGGGACTCGCATGGGGCTGGATGTGGCACATCAAAGGGCTCAAACGAGTGACTGTGACCCCACAGGAAATCAGCCTAAATTCTGTGTGTACTTTCTTTATTTTACATGTTGGCAACTCATTGAAATTATTTTTAAAAACCAAACATAAAGCCTTTAAGACTGTGCAACTCAAACGCATCTTTCAAGGGACAGACTCAGTGGCCGCAGATCTGAAGCTCCAACTGACCAACTGACTTCCTCATTGATTTGGAAATGTCACCCAGTCTTCCACCCCAAGGGGACTGTGCTAGGAAGTGTTTTCCAATGGGAGGGCTGGATGGGGGGCAGGGGCAGGGAGGGAGGGAGGAGAGGGAACCGGGAGGGTCAGAGGGGAAGCTGGGGCTTGGAAGCAAAGCTGCTGCCTTCAAATGTGGTGGGAAAGCAGGCGTAGGCCTCGTTATCATTATGTCCATCATTAGGATAACATTCCTGAGCTTCTCCAACTCGTTTTAAGGCTGAGAAAGGAAGTGAATGAAGTCACCCCATGAAGGGGTGACTTGCCCAGAGAATCAGCAGGTTGGTGGCAGGCCTGAGCAGGGGAGAATGCAGGTAAGGGTGGAATCCAGGCCTCCAGGCTCTTTCCTCTCTCAGGTGGAAGGTGTTACAAACATGCCAGGAGCGGTGTCAGCCCTCAGCACTCTCTCAGCTGACAGATGAGGAGGCTGAGACCCAGGCAAAGCGCACTTTCCCAGGGTTTCCCAGGCAGCAGTAGCATGGTATGGCTGAAACCGCCCTGGCGGGACAAGGTCTGAGGGGAGGTGAGGAGAGGGAATTCCTGAGGAGCTGGGAGAAAGGGGAGGCTTCTTGGAGAAGGTGGCCCCAAAGGAGGGCAGACAGGAGGGAAGCGTGCGTGCCTGCGCGTGGTCTTGTGATCTTAAAATCAATCAACAAACATTCTGGAAAGGGATGAAGTGAAAGCCGAGTCTTCCAACTGACTCCCTTTCCATTTAGACGCCCGCACCGGTCCCCAAGAGACCACTCTCAGGGCTTCCCGAGCGTCCCCAAGGATGCGTTGGCGCCCCCGTGTGGACCCGTGCCAGTAAGACGGCTCTGGTTCCGCCGTCTGCGCGTGCTCAGCTGTACTACGCCGGGCACGCGCACGCCGGGGCACGCGCACGCCGGGCACCGGCACGGGCACGGGCACGCCGGGCACGGGCACGCCGGGGCACCCCACCCTCAGGGTGTAAGGATACGGAGGGCTCTTGCACCCCTGTCCCTGCCCTAACAAACCCCGGGTTGCCCCCCACTTCCTTCTAGGTGGACCCCCCTGAGCCCGAAATCACTGAGCGCGCGGTTTCTGATCCTCTTTCGCTTCCCTTTTTCGGGAGGCTTGACGCTCCGCTAGAATTGCACACCATTGCATTTCGAAAGCGGATGAGGATTTCGCCCACGGGACCGCGGCGGCTCTTGTGAGCTGCGTGGGGAGGGGGATTGTCATCGGAGGGAACTAGGCCCCCACGGCGGGAGAAGCTTCCCTGAGAGCCCCCACTGTCCCCTCTCCGTCCCCGACATCAGACTTGCTGTTAAAAATGTCATTGTGCGCCTAAGAGTCGGGCTGACAGTTGCTGCTATTGGAGGAGAGGTGGTGACTGGGGAGGGGCACGTGGGGTGGTTGGCAGTTCTTTGTCTTGGTCTTCGTGATGTCACCTTGTAATTAGTTAAACCATACCTTGGAATCATAGGGGTTTCTGTCTCTGTTTTATTGTACAATAAAATAAAAGATTTTATTTTAAATATTTAAAAAATATTCAACAAATTAAAGTTGTAAAAGTTTAATTCCAACTCTAATTTTCCCCTTCCTTCCTTCCAACAAGTTTCTGTCTTTCTCTTTCTCTTCTTTTCTCTTTTTGGCTTTTCCTCTCTCCTTTCTCTTTCTCTGTTGGTCTGTCTTCCTTTTAACAAATGTTTCCTCAGTACCCACCATGTGCTGAGGAATGTTCTGGGCTCTAGAGCTCTTTATTCCTGCTTCCCAGGAGCTTACTGTCTAGTGAAGGCAGCTTGACAAATAAATGGGAAACAAATGCATAACTACAAATTGTGCTAAGTGTTCTGAAGGTTTAATGTGCATCAGATTGTTTTGCATGTGCAAACATGCATTCAGTGTTGTATATTGCACACATATAGGCTTTTTGAAAACACAGGGACTATACACAATATATAAGTTGTCTTTCTCACTTCAAAATGCATGGTGGGAAATTACCCCAATCCGCATATGTAGGCTGCCTTGTTATTTTTCATGGCAGCATAGTATTCCATCCTACAGTTGTGGAGTTGCTGCCTCAAAGACTCCCAGGAGCCACCTTGAGGAGGGCTGGGGGAGGGGACTGAGTGAGTTTGTGACTCTGCCTCCTTTTAGACAGAGCAGCCGAGGTTTGATGTGCGTCCTCAACCCTGGCTGCACATCGTCACCTGGCAGCTTTTTAAAACATGGAATCATGATCTCTAGGGTGGGCACTGGGAATGTCCTGTATATTTTGAAAGTTCCTCAGGTTTCTCTAAAGTACAGCCGGAATTGAGAAGGACTGTCTGATCATGGGGGCGGGGATGGGGGAGTTCCATGTCAAGATTTGAAAGCTACTGGCCTTAAAGGAGGAAATGGAGGCCCAGGGAACCCTGAGTGGGTGCCCACCATGAGTGCTTACAGCAGGTTAGGAGCAAAGCTGCACTGTGGGGGGTGGGGAGGGCTCTTGCTGCCCACTCCCAGGCTCGGCCCCTCAGGCCACTCTTTGAGTGTACCCCTTTTTGAAGTTGCTCTGCCTTTGAATTTGAAGATCATGGGATAAAGATGGATATGTTTTTTGTTTTGTTTTTTCAAATTAAGATTTATACTACTGTTGCAATTATTAAGGTAATACAACTCCAAAAATTTTTTAAAATGATTTTTTGATTACAGTTGACATACAATATTATATTGGTTTCAGGTATACAACACAGGGATTAGACATTTATATACCTCACGATGTGATCACCCTGAGAAATCTAGCACCCATCTGACACCACACGTAGTTATTGCAATGTTACTGACTATATTCCCTATGGTTTACTTTACATCCCCGTGACTACTTTTATAACTGGTAATTTGTAATCTCTTTCACCTTTTCCACTCACTCATCCTCCCGTCTGGCTACCATCAATTTGTTTTCTGTATGATCACTTTTTATTTTCATACACACCTATATTATTAAAAAATACTTTTTACTATCAAAATGCATTCATTTTGTAGTCTGAGAAAAGTTTAACATATTTTCCATTCTTAAACAGAAAAAATGACAAGTAATACATGTTTATTAGGGAACATACAGAAAAAGCAGAATAAAGAGCCCACATGTCCCTTGGTTCTGTCCCAAAATGGCCACTGCAGTGTCACTTTGACTCATTTGCTTCTGCTTTTTCTTCTATGCCATGTTTAGATAGCTGTTGTCACTCGGTATAAATAATTCCACATCCTTATTTTTCTCCACCTTACATCTTAATATAAGGATTGCCCCCACCGTGAAAACGCCCTCTCAGTGGCAGGCACTGTTATTGGCTGTGTAATATTCTATGGCGGTCTCAATTTTCTTAATAATTTTCTTATTGTCAGACATTTGGAACATTGCCAACCTTTTACTGTTATGACCAACACCATGATAAGCGTCTTTGTGCATCATGCTTTTTTGTTCTTAGGTTTTAGGATCCATTCCCAGTAGTAGCTGAATTACTGGGCTAAAGGGAAGGAATGCTTTTAAGTCCCTGGCACTCCTTGCTAAATTGCTCTCTGAAAGGATAGAGCCTGTCTCCGCGACCAGCACCCACCACACAGCAGCCACCCTCAGAGGTAATGTTCCATTTCATTTTCTAATAAGATCAATTCCTTTTCTGAATCTTCTCCGTACAAACAGACTCAGTTTTCTCCTCTTCTGCCCTCCCTCCTGTGCTTCAGCAGACAGAGCAGGGTACTGTGGGTTCAAATCATGACGGGCTCTGTGATTGGCTGTGTGATTTGGGAAAAATCACTTGACTTACCTGGGCCTCCATTTTCCTTCTCTAGTTCCTACCTTCCTTCCCATGTGGCTTAAAAGATAAAGTACCTGACCATGTTTTCCAGAGGTCAGGTGTAGTTGGAGATTCTTCTTCTCTGTCTTCTCTAGGACAGCACCAAACCTTTTCCTACAAGTTTCCTCTGGGATCTGGTCAGAAATGCTCTCTTGCTTTGTAATGGGTGTGTCCTGGTATCTTCCCCAGCACCACAGCAATTGCAAAATATTGAGGGGAGGGTGCCCTATCTTCCATTCCTTGGTGCTTCTCTCCAGGCCATCCCTTGTGGGATGGAACCAAGGGACATGTGGCTTCTGGAGTCTGGCACACTTCTTTGGAAAGGTGATTGCACCCAGGCCTGGTGCAAAGAGCAAAGGTCTGGGCGCTTAAGGCCCAGTCCCACCTCTGAGTGGCTGTGTAACCATGACAAGTCACTGAAAATCTGTGGGACTCGTTTGTCAAGTAGGAAAAGTTAGCCCGGCCTTGCCGGTCAGTTGTAAAGGTGAGCTCGGGAGGGGATGGCTTTGGAAGGCCAGCCTACTGGGCTCTTGGGAGACCTGGTCCAGCCTCAGTGGGTAGGACCCCTGGGACTCAGGTGTGAGGATTAGCGACTCAGGATTCCAGCTTGGCTGCCTGGCCTCTGTCTGAGCTTCTCACAGCCCAAGTTTATCACTCAAGGGCATTTCCTCAATCAGTAATATTGCTCAATTATGATCTGAACGGCCCAATTCATAGATCAGAGCAGAGGCAGAAAGCAAGAGCTGCCAACAGGCACCAAGAGCCATGGCACACCTACTCAACCTGTTTCTCCCTCACAGTAGCACCTCTGGCCTCAGTTTCCTCTCTAAAAGCCCTGCCGTGTGCCAGGCTGACCTCTGAAGGCATGGTGCTGAGGTTCTAATGGGAAGAGTTTAGACCTACTAGGTACCCAAGGCCCCACTGTGTGCAGAGCCTGCCCGCCCACAGGGGCTGCAGGTCTGGGAAGCCACACACACCACACAGACACACACAAAGGTACACACCAGTCCAGGGTAAGAAACAAATTTTAAAACCCAAAGCTAGCAAGGCTGTGCACACAGCTTCTGGATAGGTATGTGTTAAGGGGGCGTGGGGAGGGCAAAAGGGTTTTAGGAGCAGGTGGCATAGTGCACGATGGGCTGAGACTTGGAAATCAGGGTTTGAATCCCTGATCTTCTGGGACGTGCCCTTGGCCTCTCCGAGCTGCTGGTTTCCTATTGGTACAATAATGGCAATAATCTAGACTGGCCTAGAGATTGAGCTTGAAGTGCCCTTTCAGCTTTGATGGTTTCGGTTCCGCTTTCCTAGGTTTCATGGCAGGAACCTGAGATTTCTCAGGGCAGGAACTTCAGCTTCTGTAGCCCATCAGGTGTGGACCCCATGCCCCTGGGGTCCTTAACCCCCATCTTGACTGACCCTCTAACCCAACATAAAGCTCGGGACTCTATGTGGGTGAGGTGACTAGATGTCCCTGATCAAAAGTGTCCTGGTCAGAATGCCAAACTAGACGGTGCTTCTACCATAGGTTGTAGGGCCCACCATACTTTACCTTGGAAGGCCCACAGAGGGCCAGAATCCAGCATCATCCTGAACGAGGAAGGGAAACTGAGGGAGTAATGCCAAATCAGCCGACTCACGGGGGCAATATCCCCTAACATGCTGTGGGCTCGGACCTGCCCATGCAATTTAAGCCTTTTCCAGAAAGACCAGTTGCTACCGGCACATGTCAGCTACTAGCTCTGCTGTGAGACTTGCGTTTCCAGAACCAAGCTGGATAATCATTCCTTCTCTTTCCTTGGGCAAGGTTCCTTAGGCCTTAGAGATTAAATGACATTTCAAATTACATTTTATTAGCAGATTATGTCTAAGGCCAATGCAATGGCAAAAGTGTTGTCCAGGGAGTCAGGAAACTTGGGTTCTGCCCCAGCTCTAGCCCCTCGCTGGGTGACTTTGGAGGAATCCCTCACCCCCTTTGGATCTCAGTTTCCCTTTCTGTACAAGAAGACCGTTGGCCTAGGGGGCTCTCTAAGGGACTGTACATTCCATCTTAACTGGTGTTGGTGTTGGTGTCTCAGGGTTGGGGTATCCTCAGCCCTGTGCTGGACTTGTCACACAAGGGTTCCCGCCAGGGTTTCAGTGGGGCCTTTGCTCGTGGTCTGAGACCAGGAACCGAGGGGGTGAGGGAGAGGGTAATTTTGATTGTCACTCATTTTCTGAAAGTAACTTCTGGCTTGGAGACATGGGCCTCATATTTATGGCTCAGCATATGACTGCAGGCCTTCTCAGCCATCTGACTTCTAGGAAAGGAGCGTGTGACCCAGGCTGTGACTTGCAGTAAACTTCCTCATGGCTGTGACCCCAGGTGGGGACCCAGAGAACCTGGGCGGGACTGGATGAACCCTAGGAGGGCCCGCATTTGCCCTAAGCAGGGTGGCCACTGGCAATATCTCCTTGAGGCTCCTCTAAGTGAGGCCTTGCTTAAGAGAAGTGAATGACCCTTCCCTTTTTACAGTTCTCAGGAGATAAGGGTTTTATAAAGCCCTGGAGGAAAAAGCATTTTTACCTCCATGTTGGTGCTTTTCCACATTCTATTCCCAATTGTTCACAGTGAACAGATATGCTTTGGTAATGGGGTAGGGGAAAACCTGCTATTCTTAATGCTGTTCCTGAAACCACCAGCCTCCACCACTGTTCATCTCGGGATTTTTTCTAAGGAGCCCAGTGCTGGGTGCTGGGAAGAACATCAGCTTTAGAGTCAGACAGACTTGTGCTGAAAGCCCGGCCTCACCATTTCCTTGCTGTGTGTCCTTGGGCACGTTACCTAGCTTCTCTGAGCTCCAGATTCCTTATAAAATGAAAATAATAAGTCAATCTTATTGTGAATTTAACATGTGCCAGTCACTGTTCTAATCACATTACATGCATTAGCTCATTTACTCCTCATAACAACTCTATAATGAAGGTACTATTATCAATCCCATTTTATAAATGAGGGAACAAGGCACAGAGAGCTTAAATACCTTGGCCAGATCACTCAGCTAGTCCATGGTGGAGCTGGGATGTGAGCCCAGGCTGTCCAGCCTCAGGGCCTGCATGAGCCTACCCTCCTGTTCATACTTGGCTCCTGGGCCATGGAAATTTCAATGAGGTGGAGTGTACAGAGGCTCAGAGCCCAGCACATAGTAGGGGCACAGCCCTTCCCCTTATTCCTTCCAGGGTCAGAGGTAGCTCAGGTAAATGCCCAGTTATACCAGGAACACTTACTACCCGGGGAACCCTGGGCTTCCGAGCCACTGTGTCACCATGGGGATTGACAGCTGGATGGGGCCTGGGAGCCTGTACCCCATGAGCGGGAAGCAGGAACCAGGCCTCTCGACTCCTATCGGGGCTCTCTTTCTGTGGGCCACGACCTCCTAGGCCAGGAAAAGTCCCTCCAGGAAGCAGGGGCTGGCTCCTACCATCTTGACTCTGGACATTGTCAGACGGTCTTAGTACCTGCCAGCTGGGCTGGGAAGCTGTGCGAGCGCCAACGAGCTGTGGGCGGACCAGAGGAAGCAAGCGCCCCAGCCCACAGCCAGCAGAGCGAGCTCCCTCGCAGCTGCTGTGTGAGGATTCGTGGCAGGGGCTGGGGTCTCTCTCCTTGCCCAGCATTGACATCACTGCCACTGCAGCCACTGCAGGCCCCCTCGCCCTGCCACCAGCATGGGGCTGAGGTGAGCATGGGGATGGGGTTGAAGGATGGTTACCTGTAGCAGGATTGTGGCTTTAGGTACTGGGGGGATACACAATTGGGGAGCAGATCTATAGCCGGAGGGTTGGGGGTGAGGAGTTGGAGAACAACTGTCCCCTGGGACACATCGGCTCTGGGGCAGTTTCCCCATTTTCTTTGTCCATTTGAGGAAACCTCCTCCTCCTGCTCTTAATGAGTAAGTGGGAAGCAAAAAGTCAACACCATCTGTCACCTGTGGTCTCTCTTGCTCATGGCTCCCGTCTAGGCAGTGCTGACTAAGAGGCCTGTGTCTGGTGCCTCACGTGTCTGATCTCGTCTAATTCTCACAGCAGTCCTGCCACAAACGGCCGGTTCTTCTCCCCATTTTCTGGAAGAGCTCACTGAGGCTTGGTATCCTGTCCAGACTGACCTGAGATTTGGACCCCGGTATCTTTTCCTCTGGACATTTTGGGGCCTAGATTGTTTAGGCATTTCTTCTTCTTTTGTTTTTAATCTTTTTCAAGGAAAATATTTTCTTAAAGTACTTTTAAAAAATATAAAATAGCTTTAGCGCACATACCATACAACTTGCACATTTACGTGTGTACAAAAGTGCATTCACAGAATTGTGCAACACTCACCGCCATCAACTTTAAAACATCGTTCCCCCTCAAAGAGACGCTGCACTCCTTGGCTGTCACCCCCAATTCTTCCATTCCCTTCAGCTTCTGGCAACCACTTATCTCTACGGATCTGCCTATTCTGGAAACTTCATATAAATGGAATCATACAATATATGGCTTTTTTTTTAACTGGCTTCTTTCACTAAGCATGATGTTTTCAAAGTTCACCCATATTGTAGCATGTGTTTATATATTGTTCCTTTTTATTGCTGAATGGTGTACAGATACACCACGTTTTGTTCATCCACTCATCAGGTAATGGACATTTGGGTTGTTTCCACTTTGGGGCTACCATGAATAATGCTGCTGTGAACATTCGTGTACACATTTTTGCGTGGATGTATGTTTTCAGTTCCGATGGCTGTATACCTAGGATCGTAAGGAAACTCTACGTTTAACCTTCTGAGGAACTGCCAGCCCGTTTTCCACAGTGGCTGCACCATTTTATATTCCCACCAGTAGTGTGTGAGGGTTCCAGTGTCTCCACACACTCACCAACACTTGTTATTGTCTATTTATTTTATTATAGTCATTCTAGTGGGTGTGAAGGGGTCACTCACTGTGGTTTTTACTTGCATTTCCCTGATAAGTAATGACGTTGAGCCTCTCCTAATAATTAATGATATTGACCAGTTTATAATAGTTTTAACCTTCTTCATTTTTTAAAATGGAAAATGCCTTTACCTGATTTCTAAATGAAGTCTAAAGGAGGTTTAGTAAAAAGTTTCTCTCCTACCTGCCCTAATTCCTTCCAGAGATATTCTATGCAAATATGTACAAATGTTCTTTTTCTTTTAACACAAATGGAACATAATAAACAACTTCTCTGTACTTTGATTTTCCACTTTATATTGTCATGTATGTTACCATTGCTTTTGTGCTGTGTGAGCCACTGGAGGCCTCTGTGTGTCTGTAGGGTCATAACCTTTTAATTTACTGCAAATCAGGCATCCCCGACACCAGAATTCTCAAGGCTTTTTAAGATCTGATTTGTGGCAGGGTTTTTGTTTGTCTGTTCTTCATTTTAATTAATGGACTTTATTTTTTAGAGCAGTTGCAGTTTTACAGGAAATTGAGCAGGTGCTAGAGTTCCCATATACAAGGTCGGACAACTAAGTTCACGAACTCATCCTAGAAAAAATGCTACATACATACCTCATTGCTGAATATCATTACACTCACCTTGGAAGTACTCCCCTCGGGAAGCTATGCACTGACGCCAGCACCTACTCCACCCTTCAAGGCAATTTTGGAACTCTTTTTCTGGAATGGCCATCAGAGCTGTCGTCGTATTACCCTTGATGTCCTGAAAGTCATCAAAATGTCTTCCTTTCAATATTTCCTTTATCTTTGGGTAAAGAAAGAAGTCATTGGGGGCCAGATCAGGTGAGTAGGGGGGGGTGTTGCAATACAGTTATTTGTTTACTGGCTAAAAAGTCCCTCACAGACAGGGCCTTGTGAGCTGGTGCATTGTAGTGATGCAAGAGCCATGAATTGTTGCGAAAAGTTCAGGCTGTCTAACTTTCTCATGCAGCCTTTTCAGCACCTCCAAATAGTTAACTTGGTTAATTGTTTGTCCAGTTGGTGCAAATTCATAGTGAATAATCCCTGTGATATCAAAAAAGGTTAACAACATCATTGCAACAAGTTCGCGAATTTAATTGTCTGACGTTAAACTCCTTCCCTCTTCTCCCTGGTTTCCCCTGTTATTACCATCTTGCATTAGTAGGATACATTTGTTACAATTAATGAACCAGCATTGACACATTCTTATAAACTAAAGTCCATAGCTTATGTTAGGTTTTATTCTTCCTTTTGTAGTTTTGACAAATGCATAATGTTGTGGGGGAGGAATAAACTTCTCTCCCCTCAGGTTCTTTCGGCTGATGTAATAAAACATGATGAGATGGATTAACAAGAGAAAATAACCAAATTGAAGTACATATGTACATATAGGAACCCCATATACATGAGTCAGAGACCCCACATACATGAGAGGTTCAGAGACAGAAAGTTAAAAGGAGGTCTATATGGCATTCTGAGCTAGAGATGAGGTAAGGAGCCCGAGGCTTCAGAGGGGAGGAAGGTCATTCTCAGGACAGTAAGAGCTGATGTTCAGTGATTAGATGTTTGCCCTGCCCTATAGATAGGTCACAGCACGTTATTTCTGGTGATAATCCTTAGTATGGGCAAGGCCCCAGTTTAAATTCTTTTAGGGAGAGGTGAAAGTTTCTCTTGGGCCTGGAGGGTCTCGATTGCCTTTGGCTCAAAATAATCCACATGCCAAAGTAGCACATCTTGGGGAGGCCTGTTCTGAATCCCTTCAAGGTCATATATTCCCCATTACCATCAAACAGAGTAGTTTCACTGCCCCCCAAATCCTCTGTGCTATGCATCCCTCTATCCCTCCCCCACCCTTGGTCATCACTGATCTTTTGACTATTTCTCTAGTTTTGTGTGACAGAGTTTTAAAGGGGAAACCTTTCCAATTTACCCGATACTCCCAGCTGCTCCCACCTCAGGGAAGGGGCTGGAGCCCTTTCAAAGGTTGAGGGGCAGGGGTCCGTTGAGAATTGACAAATGAAACAACTAATACAATTTAGTAATTAGTTTGATGTCCTTTATTCAAGGGAAACAATCCATGGGTTGGGGGAAGAAAGGGCAGTGGAGCCCTCTTCTGAGGGATTTGGGGTTTTATATTTACAGAGCATTAGAAGAGGCAGCAGGAAAACAGGACACGATTGTCTCAGAAGTCGGGGATTGCCTTATGGGGCCCTGTTTCCTAGGGTAAGGTGAGCAAACTAAGACAGAGTTGGAGGATTGTGGTTGGTTTTTGTTAGGTGTCCTTGACAGGTGTTTCCCGTAAGTGCAGGCTGGTTTAGGTTTAGATTTGTGACAAGGGTTGGGCCACTGGGGCAGCCTCTTTTTTTGTGGGTCCCCCCCCAATATATACAAATAAATATGATCAGAACAGACCTTGTTGTGCCCTTGGACAGCCCCTGAAAGAGTAAGGCACTGCATGGGTCCACTGGGTGAAGAATTTGGGTCTCAAATTTAAAAGAGTCACGAGCAGCATACCTTCCTAATGCTCCATGGAGAGGAGGGGACAAGGGATTGCTCAGAGATCTTCAGCCATTGTCTCCTCTCAGAAAAGGCGGGTGTTCGCCCACCTGATTCCCCACCCAGATTGTGACCTCCTGGGCACAGGAAGACATCTGTGCCATCATATTCCCAGTGCCTGGCCTGGGAGTGGCCATGCATATGGTTTAGTTGAATTTGTGGTTGAATGGACAGATTTGACCTTGAAATAGGCTTATGCCTCCCAGGGTCACAGTGATTTCTTCTGTGGGCACAGCTCTTTTGACTTGGCTTCACAAGGTGTCACAATATTGGTGATGGTATGGTAGTCCAAGGGGCTTAGTCTACCAGGCTGAGTGAAAAGTTTAATGGTTTCAGAGCCCAGAGTGGATGAGACTCATGAACAAACTGACCAGCCCTGTACATAAACCACAGCAACAGTCTTTGCTGTGTGGAATAGCCCTGCCACATGGACAGAACAATATGCCAGACAAGAGTACATTCTCCCCCCCCCCCCCGTGATCGGGGCGTGGTTGTGTGATTGCATCAGGCCTCAATGGTTCTCGTGCATCTCCATAGTTAGCATCTGCCTGCCTTGGGCATCAAGGTGAGTGCCCCAGCCAGGGCACCCGTGGGCAATTCTGGGCATTCTCAGTGGAGGCAATGTGGCCTAGACATTGGCCCCAAGCTGTCTTGGGCTTGAATCCTGATTCTGCCAGGATCAGAAATATCCTAGGCAAGTCAGCCTTCCTGAGACTCAGTTTCTTTATCTGTAAAATCAGTATAATCAATCCTTGATTTAAAGATTTGAGATCATGTATGTAGAGTGGACAGTAGAGAGCCTGGCATACCACAGGTAGTCCATAATGCCAGCTGTCATTGTTATTATTATTATTATTATTATTATATAGTGCCATTTGGCCTTTTTGATTCTTCTGTCTGTCCCCTCCCCTACATTCCAAGCTCCTAAGGAAGCCTTTGCTTTTTAAAGATATGCTACTGTGGTTACTTGGCTTATAACCCAGTTCTTGCTTTTCTTTCAGGTTCAGGAGCTGTTTGGTGCGATCTCATGTTCTGTATTGTTCACCCTCCTAGCTTGGCCGAGGGCTTGAGGCTGCTCTAGAAGTGGGAGGAAGAAAAAGATGCCTGAAGCTCGAGGGAGCAGGGAGGCTTCCCAGGAGGTGACATGCAGCCAAACCTTGACATGGGGGTCGGGGGGGGGGGGGGTTGATTGGTATGAGGAATAGAGTGAGGAAATAAAATGGAGTCACTATAGTCAAGCTGCTAAATAACGAAAATCAAGCAAGCTGAGGCATGAGGAAACAATTCGATTCTTGTAACTAGCCTGGGAACTTAAACTTTTGAACTTTCCAGTCCTGTGTTAATGCCTGGATATACATCAGACCTCCAGATAATCCTCTGATTGCCTCCAGCAGGAATAAAGTATGCTCATGTACCCAGACCACAAGATAGCCATTATCCAGAATGATCCAGAAGCTTTTTTTGCTTCTTTGGGACACTGTGATTATTACCTAGTAGTGTTTATGGTTTGCAAACCCTAAGACCCTTGAATAAGTATCCTTTTTTCTAGCCGAAGCCTCATGACTTCATTTAACACTAGGTGCTTGGGACAGAGAGATTAAGCTGGTAAATTGAGAGGACTGGAATCCTGGAGAGCTGGTTCTGGTCCCAGCTCTGTTATTTGCTGGCCGTGTGACTGGTTAAGTCATGTCCCCTCTTTGGGTTTACTGAAGTTCCTATTCTGACATTCAGTGTTGGATGGTGGAGTTCTAAAAGCCTGAAACCAATGCAAAATATGTTGTCTGAGCATTTTTTGGCAGAGTGTTCACAGCTTTCAGCAGATTCTCAAAAGGGCTCTGACCTCAAGGACTTGCAGACTGTCCCAGTGACTCAGCAGTGCCCCTACCCCCACCCCCAAGCTCTGCTGACTCACTGACATGCACTCTGAGCAGCTCCTGCTGGAGCTCCCCACAGAGCATCTGATTGGCTCAGCCAGGCACAGTCCACTATGAGATCTCCCGTGTGCAGAGCTCTGGGGTCTGGCCACATCCTGGGGGGCAGCCAGCCTCCGGAATAGCCTGGTTTCCTGGGACTGTGGTCATTCTCAGCCCAGAGGGTGGCAGGGCCTCAAGGTTCCAAATGGGGCTGGTGGTCAAGGCACCTGTCGGGAGCTGTGGGCCTGCTGAGCACTCTCGCTTCTATGGAGGAGGCAGGGTAACATCAGGCCCCTTGGGTGGCCTTCCCATTAAGCCTGTGTCTTTCAGTTCAGTGTCCTCAGCTCCTGGCACAGTACTTGGCATATACTAGGTGCTCAAGAAATGCACTGCTAAAACATTAACAAGATAGCTACTTGAGAGGCAGATGCTTGGGACAGAGATTAAGCTGATAAATTGAGAGGCCTGGCATTCTGGAGAGCTGGTTCTGGTCCCAGCTCTGTTATTTACTGGCCGTGTGACTGGGTAAATCACTTCCCGTCTTTGGTTTTACTAAAGTAAAGCAAAGAAGCAAACAGAGAACAGTGGCAACAGTGAGGAGGGAGCCTCTGCCATTTCCTAAAGCAGAGAAAAGGCTTCCCTCTGGGAGTATTCTTTCAACTGGGTGTTACACATTGAATAAAAGTTCATCAGGGGAAGAATTAGAAAAGGGAATTTCACATAGGGAAGGGGGATGTTTACATGGTACATAGATGTGAAACTGCATAGCTTGTTTAGGCAAATAGAGGCTGTGGGGCAGAGTGGCTGGAGTCCTCGGATGGAGGGCAAAGCTGGGAGTTTGAGGGAACAGAGGTTGCAGAGTTGGGTTGCCCAGGCCTTGTATTCTGAAAAGAAATGTCAGAGAAGTGGGGGATCCACTGAGAGCAGGGATGGTAGAGTGGTGAAGGGCACCACCAGATCTCCGTCAGCACCAGGGAACCCATTTTCCTGCTGCCTGGAGGGCAGCCTGCCGAGGGCTCTGGACGGTGCACTTGTTTTAGTTGGCCTGGGCTGCCATGACAAAATACCATAGACAGGGGCTGAAACAACATTTATTTTCTCATAGTTCCGGAGGTTTCGCTGATTTGGTTTCTGGTGAAGGCTCCTTCCTGGATTATAGATGGCTGCCTTCTTGATATCGAGAGAGCAAGCTCTCTGGTGTCTCTTCTTATAAGGACGTTAATCCTATAGGATCAGGATCCCAACAATCTGACCTCATTTAACCTTAATTACTTCCTCAGAGGCCCCATCTCTAAAGACAGTCTCACTGGGGCTTCGATCTTCAACATATGAGATTTTTTTTTTGGCAGGGGCCGCAAATATTCAGCCCATAACAGTCCCTCTTCAGGAATTGCCCTGAGCCAAACGGAGCCCCTGGCCCAAGGTGACACCTCTCCTTTGAGGCAGTATTATGTTGAGGTATAAAGGCCATTGCCTTTTCCTCAATTGAGGACAATTCTGCAGGGTCATCTCGGCCACATGGGCTGGGCTGAGGCCTGTGTCGCAACTTCGCGGTGGTTTAATTTCCCCCTCTGCCCCGTCTTGCTGCCCTCACTGCCTCAGAGGTATGATCCTGAGAGCAAACCCTAATATACTCCTGCCCACACACCTCAGCCTCGGGGTTGTTTCCCAGAGAACCCCGCCTAAGATGGGTGGTACAAAGGCTGGCCGAGAGCCAACTCTGATAGGTTGGTCAAAGCAGCTGAGCTACAGGCAGACCTTGTTTTACTGTGCTTCACGTTATTGTACTTCGCAGATGTTGCGTTTTTTCACAAACTGAAGACAAGACCCACTACCAGCAAAACAAGATTACAATTCACTGTATTGTGATACTCACTGTATTACGTGGTCTGGAGCAGAACCCGCAATATCTCTGAGGTCTGCCTGTACGGAGTTGACAAGCTCACGTTCTAGTAGTGATGTCTACCACAGGTGAGGAAGTGGGTATGGGGGTTTGTGTGCTGGATATCCAGCACCCTGCAGACTGGGGTTGTGTCACTGATGCCAAGTTGGGGGGTGGGCATTGTAGGAAGGAAGAACAGACCAAGTGTCAGAGGCTGGAGGGAATAAGAGGGTGCTGGTGGGCTTTCCATGTAGGAATTTACTATTTACTTTCAAAAAGCCATTCGGTGGAGTGGTGGGCGGGGTTAAAGTTAGTCTGGAGCGAGAGTAGTAGATATGGCAAGTACAGGTGATTGTTTCAAGGAATATGACAGTGAAGGGAAGGTTGGGGAAAGCTCCGCAATTTAAGTGAAAGTCAGGGGTGAAAAAAGATTTCTTTTAGGATGGGAGAGCTTTGGGTGTATTTCTAATCTGAAGGAGGAGAGTCAGTGGCAAAGTTGGAGGACTGAAGATATAAAAAAGGAAAGGATAACTGATGGAGCAAAGTGTTAGAGGGATGACATTAAACATGTTTAACAAATGGTAAGGCAGAAACAATGAACAAAAAGAATAGACAGAATATCAGTTCTGTCCGAGAGGTCACAGGGGCTGATCAGCAAGAGCGTAGGACGGTTTAGCAGCTAAAGTTTAGCCTTACAAAGAGAAGAAAAGGCATTTCCTCCTCAGAGACAGAAGGAAAGAAGTAAAACAGGGAATGAGCATGGTGTAGATAAAGATGATGTAGGGGCTAGAGCATTATTGAGAAGATCTGGAATGTAATAAAAACTCAAGATAATGAAAGCTTAAGGAAGATAGGTTCTTTTTGCATGTTCACATGAAGTCTGGAGTTGGACAGACTAGAGCAGATGTAATCATCAGGGAGCCAGGCTCTTATCTTGTTGTGCTGTCGTTCTTAACAAGGCTTCATTGTGCTGTGGTTCTTAAAAGGCTCAGGGTCCAGGATGGATGCTCGAGCTCCTGCCCTCATGTCTGCAATGCAAGCAGCATGAAGAAGAAAGCAGTTTGTAGTCAGGGCTGAGGCTTAGCTGGTACAGATCAGTAGAGTTGTAGCAGTAGTAAAATAATTGAAATATTTCTATACCAGCTGGTAAATAGCTGCTGACTCTCTGATGCCCCCCCCCCCCGTGCTTGCTCATCTCCTGGGACTCCCGCCCCCACCCCTCCAAGACAAAAACCTGGCTCACTTGGGACTTTCCAGGACATTCCTCCAGCAGTATGGCCAAGGTCCTGACAGTACTAGTTGTGAAATAGTTGCACTAGATATGTCTCTTCCTCTTAAGAACAATTCCTGAATGACAGAATGGACACTTGTTCTCCTATCTGATCGTCCAGAATGAAGTCCAGCAGCTGCAAGGGAGGTTGGGAAATGTAATCTTTCTTCTGGGTGGCCATGTACCCAATCAGAAATAGGGGGTTTAAGACGTGGAAATAATCAAAATGCGCATCGGTAGATGACTAGGTTAAGAAACTGTGGTACATTTATACAATGGAGTATTACTTGGCTATAAAGAAGAATGAAATCTTACCATTTGCAATGATATGGATGAACCTAGAGAACATTATGTTAAGTGAAATAAGTCAGATGGAGAAAGACAAATACCATATGATCTCACTTATATGTGGAACCTAACGAATAGAATAAATGAACAGGCTAATCAGAAACAGCCTCAGAGACATAGAGAGAAAATTGAGGGTCGCTAGATGGGAGGGGGCTATGGATGGGGGAGAAGGTGAGGGGATTAGAAATCACAATTGGTAACCACAAAATTGCCACGGGGATACAAAGGACATTTTGGGGAGAATAATCAGTAATCTAAAGATTTTGTAGGGTATCTGACTGACACTTGTCTTATTGGGGAGACCACTTCATGGACGGTGTAGGTGCCTGATGGCTGCGGTGTACACCTGAAGCTGAAGCTGAGTAGTGATGGCTGTCAACTGTGGTTTTATATGTATATATATATAGTCACAGGATGTGGAGTGCAGCAAAAGGAATGGGGTCAGTGGAACTGTGGTGGTTAGATGCGATGTCAGAGGGATGGTGGATTGGGGGAGGAGGTTATCACTTTGTGAGGGGTATACATGTCCAACTATTACATTGTTTTGTACACCTGAAACTAATAATAATTTTAAAAAAAAAGAACAAAAAAGAAATAGGGGGTTTGATCACTATCAAGATCAAAGAAAAAGAGGTGAAGGATATTACCGTGTTTCCCCGAAAATAAGACCTAGCCAGACAATCAGCTCTAATGCGTCCTTTGAGCAAAAATTAATGGAAGACCCAGTATTATATTATATTGTATTATATTGTATTATATTGTATTATATTATATTATATTATATTATATTATATTATATTATATTATATTATATGAGACCTGGTATTATATTATATGATATTATATTATATATTATATAAGACCCAGTCTTATAGTAAAATAAGACCCGGTCTTATATTAATTTTTTGCTCCAAAGATGCATTAGAACTGATTGTCCGGCTAGGTCTTATTTTTGGGGAAACATGGTAGGAGACAATAGCTAACTCTGCCCCATGGGAGGGCTAAATAGGTGCTGAGTAGCAAGGAGGTCTTGGCGAGCCTGGCTGGGATGGTTGATTTCACCAGTAGCCCAGGGCAGGCGGAGATAGAGGAGAAGACATCAGAGGCTAGGAATTGGCAGGCAGGGTGACTGAAGTTTGATGGGAGAGGGGTCCTTCGGAGGGTCTGATACTTAAATGGTTACCCGATGGGTTCAGACTAGGCAGAAAGGCAAAGGCAGGTAGGAGAGACTGGAGGTTGGAGGTCTTTGATGAGGGAGATGCTGCAGGAAGAAGAAGCTGAGTTTCATTGTTTGAGATATAGTGAGATTTGGGGGGGGTGGAGGGGGGTGCGCTTCCAGGGCCGGATGAGGTTCCAGGGTGCCTGTGTGGGGAGCCAGAGTGGAGCTCTGGGGCCAAGCGGGTGGGCCGGGCCTTCATGGTGGATGCCTCTGTTATATCAGCTGTCTCGACCAAGGACTTTCAATTGTAGAAACAGTAACAGATGGAAGCTCTCTGGGGCCAACAGGGGGATTATTAAAAGAAGCTGGTAGGTGGGAGTTTTAAGAGGTGTCAGGAACTAGAAGTGAAACCTCATGAGGAACTGGGACCTGAACTGGAAAGCCATCAGGAACCCTGCCAGGATCTATAGTATGGCTTACATTTCTGAGGAAAAATTATCTTTTCGATTCCCTGAAAACTTGAACTCACAGGAGGGAGGAAATAAAGGTGATTTTCTTTTCTTTTGTAAAGTGTCCTATAACTTTTTTCTTTAGAAAGTACAAAGTAACATGCAGATATTGTGATGAGTGAAATAAAGCGACAGTTGACTGAAAATCAGCAGACTCTCTCCCCACCTCCAGTTATCTGTTCCTCTCCTCATTGACAATCCAGCCTCCTCTGAGAGACAGGGCATGAGGGCCATGGCTGGCCCCAGTGCCTGCCTGGACTGGAGGATCCTGCAGCTCCCTCACCAGCTCTGCGGTCCTCTCTGGGATGTCAGTGGCAGGGCTTGAACTAGAAGATGGGGCTTTGGGCCTTGCTCTGCCCACATTGCTTGGAACCCACTTTCCTCGCAGGCTTGTTACACACCAGCGCTTGCTGCTTCCACCTCATGCTCCCAAGCGGCTTCAAGTACCATTGTTTTGTCCAGGCCAATTTCCCTGGTTCAGCGTTTGGGATCTTTCCAGGTTCTGCTGTTGTAAGGGGCCCTTCTGTGAACACTTTGGATAAAATACTTCTTGGCTCTGGATTATTTCCCGGGGGCGGTATATGCAAAGAATGGTATGATTAGATCAAAGGGCCCGAATTGCTTCATGGCTCTTGTTGCCTATGCACAGATGGTTATGAAGGTATTTTAAGAGGAGTTAAGCATCTACTGACTTGGTAAAAAATTATAATAATCCACTTACTGTTTTTATATTCTTTATTAAAATTCTGGCCTTACAGGGAAGGTGGATGAAGGAACATATTACTGTCGTGTTTTGGGTGTGTAAATGAAAGGCAGCAAAAGTTCACCTCAAAAACACTGACATAACCCTCTAGTTATGGCAGGGGGGTGGGTATTAAAAAAGAGTCGTGGTTGGTTCCGGTTCTATCATTTAGTAGCTCTGAGGGCTCAGTGACTCCACCAAAGTGAGAACGTATGATCTGAAGGTCTCTAAGTCTCCTTGTGGCTTGGAGTCCTGTAACCTCTGCATGGAACATGGGGATGCTTTGCCTCCTCCATCAGCAAGGAGCTGAGGGATGGGGCTGTGTCCTACAGCCTATCTCCCTTGCGTTTATCTGGCTGTTGGGGTGGTCTGCCCATGCTTGTGCCTTGATTTAGGAAGCCTGCAGATGGGGCAGCCATGCAGGTCCATCTGACTATTCAGACCAATGGGTGAGGCATGCAGTCTAGACTAAATGTTGTCGCAACTGAATTCACTCCTTTCACATCACCCACTGTGGTGCACACTTCCTCATCCAGCTTCCCAGTGGGAAGTAAGAGCCACAGTGTGGGCGTGGTGGAGGGAGAGGTGAGCCAAAGGCTCTGAGATCTCTGTCTGTGAGCTGTTCCTAAGAAAGCTTACAGATTGTGGGAGGTGGATGGAACCCTGGGTTGACCGCACCCAGGTCGCTTGTGACCTTGGATGTTTTTCCCTCTCCAGGCTTGTTTCCCCTTTGGGGAAGGTGACCAAATGGCTCTTAAAGACCTGCCCTAATAGGTGAGATTTCCCTCCTTTCCTTCCCTCAGGCTCGTAGGTAGTTGGGGGAGGCCAGGGAGGTTGTCATTTCACTGCTTAGAACCAAAGAGGATCAGCCACAGGTAGAAGGCCAGTGGTTTTGTGCAGGCCACCTGGGTCTTTCTTATTCTGGAAAGAGATGAGGATTGAGGGCTGTACAGGCCTCTTCCTTCTCCAACAAGGCCCCTGGCCTATTTTTAGCATGTTCTCAAATTCAGCGTTCATTTCTTGTTCCCTTTTCCAGTGGATGAGGCACTCCCTTATTCTCCATCTTACTCAATTGCATTCCTCCACTCCCTCCAAGTCCACGGACAAACCATGGTAGGACCTTGGGAGGGATTACATTTAAAACTGACAAGCTTGCCTGTGGTGTCATGGGGGAGAAGTGGTTGTAAATATGACATATTAAGAGAAAAAAATCAGGTCCCAGAATAAAGTTACATGCTGGCCCCTGCTAGGTAAATACAGTGTGGGTTGGGTGGTGAGTTCGAATTCTGCCTGTTGTTAACCTTTATGAGTGTGGAGTCTCATCTGAAAAATGATACTAATAACAGAAAATAGTAAGTCATAGAAAAAATGTGAGGCTTAAATTGTATTATACATATTATATATATTTATATATTATATATATTTATAACACATAATGTATATTTATAATATGTATATAAAATCCCTAAAGCTGACTTATTCAATTATTAGTTTTCATTTTGACTACCTCTCCCTTCCCTTTCACTACACATTCGTCCCACTCTGACTCCCCCCTACCCCTCTCCTGCCCTCCTCTCTCCTTCCCGCCTTCCCTTCGCGCAGGTCTCCTGCGCGGCGCTGAGTCAGGCTGCTGGGAGCGCTCGGGCCGGCTCTGCCGGGGCGGAGCTTGCGCCTGCGCGGTGGGCAGCTTCGGGGCGGGGCAGGTTTATATCCGCGGAGGATCAGCTGACGCTCCGCATTGCAGACTGCGGAGTCAGGCGGCGCCATGTACACGCTCTTCCTCCTGGTCAGCCTCCTGGGCACGGGTAAGCCTTGGGACCCCCCAGCCTGTGGAAGGGGTTCTCCGCAGAACGCAGCCCACTGGATCCTGAGCAGGCTGTACCGGGCCTCGTCCCACGGCTCCCATTTGGGGTTGGCGAGGGGCGCGCACTGCGCAGGCGCGTGCGTAGCGCGATACCTGCTGCGGGGCGGAGGGGCTGCGGGGCGGAGGGGCTGCGGGGCGGAGGGGCTGCGGGAATCGGCGAGGAGACAGGCGGTGAAGAAGTACCCACGCTGGCAGCTTAGGGCCTGGGGTCGGGGCGAGGGGGCGGCGTCGCTGTAAGGGCTCGAGTTGGTGCAGGCTTGGCGGGGGTGCCCCGGGCCTTCCCTGCAGCTCCCCTCCCAGCTATGGGGTGGGCCAGTGGAGTGAAACCTCCACCAGCTCTGTGGTGCGGGAGTTGAGTGCGCGGGACTGAGATGGAGTGGAGCCCCATCCAGCTGGACACATTTTGGCTCTTGGCCTCAGTTGCCCCAGTTTTTTATTATTGAAGTTGCAGGAAGCATATAAATACCTATACCATCTGTGTTGATGTTTATCTTTGCATACGTATTTACTCTTGATCCTACCTCTTGAAGATGATATGGGGTTTTTGTGGTCCCGATGATTTTCCAGTGGGGCCCGCACTTGACCTGCTTTAAAATGTCTTGCACAGCCATAGGCCGTTTTTTGCAGTGGCCTACATTTGGGGAAAATGAAAAGTACGTGAGAAATTGTGCACAGGGGTATTCTTACACCTCTCTATTGCCCTGAAATAATACTGGTTGGTAAAATCACTGCAAGTTGTGAAGGCAGCGCATGGGAACCCGCTGCACTGTCATCCTGGAATTAGAAGGGGCCCTTGTGCCCTCTCCATGTCACCGCGACCTTTTTTTTCCCCCACTTCTAGTTCTTGCTTTGACATCTTAACCTAATTTAACTTAAATCAGGATGGTACAGGGAAAGAGGTTTGAAGTTGAGTACTTATCAAAATTCTGTAGTTTGATAGTCGTGGAACCAGATTTTAGTTTATATATGGAGAGGATCTCAGATTTGGATATTTTCAGATAACAGCCCATTTACGGAAATAAACCTGATCTTCAGGGCCAACCTTGATTTCTGTTTAACTGTGTGTTAGGGGCTAACTTCCATTCTAACTATCATGCAGCCATCCAAATTTTAATAAATAGTAACAAAATGAATGACAGAGTTGATGGAAAACCAAAGAATTAAGAAGATATAGATGAAGTAGATTAAAGATATTTTTCCTCATGTTAGTTTTCAGCAACTCCCAAGAAATGCATCTTAACCTTAAACAAGCTCTTAAACTTGTTTTACTTGTAGACTATGAAAGGTGATCTGCTTATAAAGAAAGATTTTTGGTTTAATAGTCACTGAAGAAAATTTAGTTTGCTGGGGTTGATACTAGTCATTCCGTGGTCTGTGATAAACTAATGCTAGTCTCTAAATTTTCTATACTGATTGAGAACAATTTTTTTTCCCCCCCGGTGTCAACTGTTCTTAGGCAGTGAGTCACTCTTCTGGAGACCTTGAAGCTTTCTGAATCTCAAATCACCCAAAAGGGACTTAATTGTTTCTTTGGAAATGCAAAATCCTCTGGTATATGTGGGAAGATGGTTAACCAGAATATTAACTTAGCCAAGAGGTTCTCTTCCCTGGACACTTGGGTAAATGGGAGTGTGTTATAATAGCCTTCCTCCAACCTTGCTGCCAGGCCTTTTGGATTATGTCAAGGTCATGCTGATAACACAGTGTGTGAATGCCCCCTTGCCTTGACAGCTCTGGCCCCATTGTAACTTTCTGGAAATGTTATTCCTAAAATTTCATTGATACCGAGTTTGTTAATAAAGGTGCATAGTGATTGCCGCCATCATCTGCTCCCCAAAAGACACTTAGAACTTGCTGTTCCAGCTTGGTGTTACTGTAGTACAGGGTGTCATCTTGAATCTGGAGAAGCTTTATGGTGTGTGTGTTAATGATGACCTTGTGGTAGAGACACTTGCTTTTGAGTTGGTTTTCTACCCCCGTGGTCATTCCTCCCTTTTCCCCACCCGAAAAAGAAAGGGAAGTGACCGTAAACTGAGAGAACTGGAGAGCGTCTAATCACACCTCTTTTAAAAGGAATGAGGACACTGAGACCCCTGCCCCAGAAGTGACATTCCCAAATCATAGGCTGTTTACTGTGGAAGTCAGGATCAGAACCCAAGACTCCTGGCAGTGCTTGCTTTTTGCGTACCTTCCATCAATATGTACCCCTTAACTTTTTGCACACTTACTGGGTTGTAAGTAAATGTGCAGCTTGATGAATTACCAGAGTGAACATACCTACCTGATAAGCAGTTCCAAAGGTCAAGGATTAGAGCATGAACAGCATCCAGAATCCTCTGTGCATCTCCCTGCAGTGCTGTGTCTTACTTGTTCCTAAGGAAACCACTTGGTTAGCTTTTAGCACTGTGGATGTAAAAACATAACTGCTGTTTTTGAACTTTTTATAAAGGAATCATACAGTAAGGACATATTATTGGGTGATTCCTCCAGTGGGAAAGGTTAATCTAGTATTAATGAGGTGGTATGTGTAAAGCATGTGGCACGGTGCCAGGTTGCCCCTGTTACTGTCCCTTGTGTAATGGCTACCAGCTGAATGATGTTTGCCTAATATCGAGGCAGGTAGGATCTCTAGGGATCCTAGAATGTATTATGTACAGATATGGTATATTCATTGGATAGCTACTGTTGTTTATGATGCAAGACATAAATTTATGTCATAGTCCGCTGACTATCAACAGAATTCCAGTTCTCACCTGCCAGGGATTTTGGATAAATTTCCCATTTATCAGTTTTCAATCAGTAATCAGTTTTACTCTGAAAAGAATGTAATTCATGAAGTGTTTGTTTGTATTAACAGGTCAACGATTTGGTAAAAGTGCTTTAATTGAATTTAACAAGTTGTGTCCAGTGCCTCCTAGGAGAGGTGAAGGGTATTGGATTGAGTGGTCTGGATTTTTCTAGATTAGGGGAAGGAGAACTTGAACTTACTCCTCCGTTTTCTTGGTATGTGAAACTGTGAAATAGCCAGGCCGGGACTTGACACGGGAAGAGAAAGGGTGGACAGGGTGTTGTCTGTGGGAACCACCTAACAAGGCCTGGGCAGCTCTCAAGGCCAGGGCCAAACTGCTCCTGGCTTTTGGGGCAGGCTTCTAGCGTGGGCATTCTGGGTTACTGGGTGCTGGGCTCTCAGCCTTGCTCTCTGCTTCTGCCACCACAAAGGAAGGTCTGGATTTTCTTTAAATCAACAGAAGAGAATGTTAATTACATTGCCTTTTTTAAAGAAACCATTTTAAAACAATGGTAAATCCAGTGATTAGGATGAAGAATTTGGCTGTTGCCGAAGAACTAACTGCTTTACTTTTCCATGAAGTTCCAGAAAATAACGTGATCTATCCAAATTCTATGTTTTCTGGAATTTATAATTCCTTATGATGGGACTGAATTGGTTCTGTGGAATAGAAGTTTTAACTTTATCACATGACAGTGGCTGTATGACCTTGGGCAAATTACTTAAACTGCTTCCCCACCTGTGAAGTGGGATTAGTAATTGTTCCTGTGCAATTGGGTTACCGTGGGGCTTTAATTATTGTATGACAGGGCTTAGGTAGTGAGTACTGTAAGGCTTGCTGCTATACATCAGGAAGGAAAACAATATTGTGTTTATCAACGTCCTTGTTCCACCAGCACAGCAACCCTTCTCTGCCCTTGATTTTGTGATATCCCTCCGTGTCTTTCATCTCAAAGGGTGTTATAAGTTTAATAAAACAAAATTAAATTGACTTTTAAATAGGTGTGCTGGACATAATTACTGGGTCAGGAAAACAAACCAGGGTGGGTAGTCAGTCAGCAGGAGGGTGGTGGGGGAGTGTAGGCAGCCAGATTCGTTTTTCACTAGAGCAGCCTAGCAGATCAGGGCCGGTTCCTGATAACCTGCATTCTCAGATCCTAGGCCCGGTACTAACTGTGGTACCTGGGGTAACTCTGTTGAGACACCGCCCCCCATCCCTCCGTGCCCCGCCTGCCTCCATAGATAACCACCTCTCTGGACTTGGGGTTTATCGTCCCCCTGCAGGCCTTTTATACTTCCCTACATGTCAGTGTAGCTTTCAGCCGTATGTGTAGTATTTTGGATGTTTTAAACATTTTATGAATATTGTATATATTCGTGGGTTAGTGTGTGTGTGTGTGTGTGTGTGTGTATGTGTGTACGTACATATATATCCGTTCAGCTCTCTGCTCAGATGTTGCCTTCTCAGAAATCCCCACCTCTGTCTGCAGTGACCATGGCCCGAGTCCTGCTCTTCTTTGACTTTGCTTCGTTTTTCTTCACAGCAGTCACCGCGACCTGACATCAGATGGTATATTCATTTGTTGTCTCAGTCCCTTGCTGTATCTGCGACATGTACTACAGTGCTCAGCATCTAACAGGAGCTCAGCATTGCTGAGTGGTGGTGGGAGTTGTAGCCAAGCAGACGTCAACGCAGGACGTGCTGGGGGGCTGGTGTGCATGACACTGCATGTTAATAGTGCAAGTCTTTTTATTATTATTATTATTACTACAGATTTTTTTATTATTTAAAAAAAAATTTTTTTTTAAGTTTTCTTATTTTTTATTGGGGAATATTGTGGAACAGTCATCTCTGGCCAATGTGGAAATAGAATCGGCGTCCCTGTCGTTCAGAGCTTTTGCTCTAACCAACTGAGCCATCTGGCCGCTCGCAAGTCTTTATCATGATTAAAGAAAACATTTTATTTACTGAAATTTTAAGAAATTGTATTTAGGAGTTGACAAATCAAAGGTGACTTTCGATCTTTATAATATTTTGAGTCCAGGGGAAAGGAATCTCCCCCCAAAAAACTGGGAGAAGATTTTATGTGGATGGTAGGGACACAGGAGTCTAACATGACAAGTGGATACCCCTGGTGGCTCTGATTTGAGGTAAATCTGGAAGGGGAACCAGCTATAAATTGAGGAAGTTATTTCCCTTCCTTTTTCGTCCAGAAATTGGTTGTTTATGAATCTTTAACTCAGTGGTTCTCAAACATTTTGAGAAACGAGGATCTTATATCCCCGTATGCTTCAAAGTTATTGAGGGACCCCAAAAAGCTTTTGTTTATGTGGGTTGTATCTATTGATACTTAACCATCTTATAAAATTAAGCTGACAAAATTAGAAAAATAATCCTATAGAAGTGATAACCCATTACATTAAACATATAATTTTAATGAAAAAATAACTGTTTTCCTAAAACACGAACATATTTAGAGAGAATGGCTTGTTTCGCATTTTTGTAGCACCTGGCTGGATTCTCAGCTGCTTCTGCATTCATTGTGTTGCAGTATCACAGGTCACATGCCACTGCACATTTGTGAATGAATGGGTGAAAAAGCAACTAGCATCCTGGTATTGAGAGACTTTTGACCTCATGGGCCCCTGAAGGAATCTCTGGGACCTTCAGGGTTCTCTGCACCACACTTTGAGAACCACTGGTATAGCTGATTTGAGGGAACTACAGGCTGACACAGAGTTTATTGTGTAGCCAGCACTGTTCTATGTAAGTGCATTTTGTTAACATTGATTTCGTCTTCACAACAGCCCTGTGAGGTGAGAGCAACTAAATCAGAATGCTGGGGCATCCTAATATACCCTGCCCTATTTTATGCTGTGGTTTGAATTTTAGATTTTGGCATTTCAAATGAAGGCAGTATTCCTATTACGTATTAACTAAGTCAAAAGTGACTTAACTTTGTAGTGGTAGACACACATGTAGACACACATGGATCTGAAATGTGAATTAATAAACAGTCACATGGTTCTCGTCCAGAACACTGAATTTCCTTAGTGGGGTTTGCATGAAATCTGTTTCAGCTTATTATTATCTTGTACCCAGTGTAGAGACCCCCCAGCCAGCTAGCGGGGGTGGGCTAGGGCCCGTGCCCGCCCTGGCTCACTGCATCGTCTCCTGAGCAGCACCCTGGGCCTGGTCTGGAAGCATGCAGTTGTGCCTTTGACTCCTGCCTGTACCTGTTTACCTGAGTGGACCCTGGGCACTCCTGCCAGGGGTTCACTTCTTCATGGTTCACTTGTGGCATAATCTTATCTGAGGTGATTTAAGTTCATTTCTGATCATCACCTGATAGGTTGACATTTTGGAAGAAGAACTTTGTTGGCAGAAATTTATATTGGATTGGAGTACTCTTGAATGAATTAGATAGGAATTTCTCTTCCCCAATTTAATTATGCCACATTGCATCACTCTTGTACAATCTAAGCAGATTGCATTCTTGTCCCTCAGTGTCATTGCACAAGGTAATTTGCCTGAGGACTCTACTGCCATCTCCGTGTAGATCCATTTCTTGTCCTGGAATGATCTGGCTTGTGAGGAAAATTAAAAAGCAAGGCAGTAGTGGGAGAGGAGCAGCAGGGAAGAAAGAACCTTTGTCTTAAATAACAGAAGGAACAGCTTATGTGGGCCAGAGGTGATGGGATGTCAGCCTGGCGAGCCTGAGAGCTTTATTGCCATGGATTTCTTTTGTGATAAGAGGACTATTTGGACCTTACTTTCTCCCAGATCAAGGCAGGCTGCCTCTTAGGGTATGCTGTTCTGAATAATTAAATGGGCAGTATTTTTATTCTGCTCTGCAGAATGTTTTCCAGAACGAGGATCCAAAGAAGAGACAAGTGCTCTTTGCCATAGAAGCTGCTCGTGACAACAGCTCTGATCAATAGTGTTGAGTGTGTTGCATTATCTCCTGCTCTTCGGGGATCTAAGTGCATGAATTCTTCTGAGAAATGTCTGACTCCCAGGGACCTGAGCTAGATGCTGCCCCTCCTGGGGTTATCCTCTCGGTTTCCTAGCAGCCTGCCTGTTGCCATGGCGATATATTACCAGGCAGCCGATCTACTGCCCTGTGGAATGTTTGCTCCGATTGTTGGTGCTGGGAGGCTGCCTGCATTTTCTGTTATCCTTTTATTGGTAGCTAGACAGTATTTAGCATATGTTACCTAAAATATTTAAAAGGAAAAGCATGTTGTATGGCTAAAATAATAAGACTGATTGTTTTAAGAAATAGAGCATGAGATATACCCTCTAGGAAAGGTTGTCCCCTTTATTCTGAGGACGCTTTTCAAAATCTGTGGTAATTAACATGTGTGCACAGGCTTTTAAATGTCCTCAATGGAGGTAAGCCTAGTAAAGACGTGTCATTTGGAGATGATGCTGGTGAATGACGTAGGTGATTAAGTTGGTGTTTAGTTAGGCTTAGTTTTGACTGCAGGCCACAGAGACCAAGGATAGCAGTGGCTCAAATATGATAGAACTCATCCTATCATAGGAAGTTCAGGAGCCAGGCTTTCCAGCTCCCGGAAAATCTCGGAGACTCTTCTAGCTCGATATGCTGCATCTTTGAGGTCTAGCTCCTTTCTTCATGGTCCAGCATGACTGCTAAAGGTCCAGCCTTCACACTTCTCTTTAAAGGTGTGCTAACCCTCCACTAACATCCCATCCGCCAGCATGTGGTCTCATGGCCAGACCCTGCTGTAAAAGAGACTGGGAACTGTTTTTAATCTTGCCGCCACGTGTGTAGCTAACAGTCTAGTTGTGCTCCCATGAAAAGAGTAAAGGACGGATATAGGGAACAGCCTGTGATCTCTGCCACATTGGGCAACAATTGTTCCTTGAAACAGGTTGTAAGGTTTAACGGTTTTGTTCCCTGATTTTAAAGGTCACGTGGGAAAAATGAAATTGTGTCTAAGTATCAAAATCAGAATGTGGACGAATGCCTGTCCCTTGGTCATTCTCCCCCTCAAGTCTATCGTTAACAGTTGGGCAACAGTTAGGCAACAGTTAGGCGTAGAAGTAACTCAGCTTTATAGGCACTGGTCATTCTCAGTGCTTCCTCTCCTTTCTCAGTAAGCTTCACAGAATTCCTGAGGAAGGGGCACTGTCATTGTCTGTGTTTTGCAGATAGCTGTGAGTAAGATGTCCGGGCCTTGGCTTTAGCAGGCAAAGCAGGGGTTTCCGGCAGCTCTGTCTGCCCCCAGCACTCAGGCCAGTCACTTTGTTCCCATATTGTCTCCTTGTCCTTCTGGTAAAGGAGAGGTTTGTTTTTTTTTCACTTTTATTTTTTTTATTTTTTAAAGTGGGGAACAGTGTGTTTCTCCAGGGCCCATCAGCTCCAAGTCGTTGTCCTTCAGTCTAGTTGTGGAGAGTGTAACTCAACTCCAAGTCCAGTTGCCATTTTCAATCTTTAGTTGCAGGAAGCACAGCCCACCGTCCCATGCGGGAATTGAACCGGCAACCTTGTTGTTGAGAGCTCGTGCTCTAACCAGCTGAGCCATCCGGCCGCCCCTCCGGAAGCTCAGTGGCAGCTCGTTGTCTTCAATCTAGTTGTGGAGGGCACAGCTCACTGGCCCATGTGGGAATCGAACCTGGAACCCTGTTGTTCAGAGCTTGCGCTCTAACCAACTGAGCCATCAGGACACCCCCAAAGGAGAGGTTTTGAGGGGGCTCTTCTACAAGGCGGGTCCAAAAATAATTGGAACTACAGCAACTTTATTGGGATTGGAGGAAAATCAGCCTGCAGTTGCAGTTTCGTGAATTACTGAAAGCATTGCAGCTGTGGACTGTTGGTGGCTGGCTGGCGGGGCACCTTTCATTCCTGCTCGTGCTGACTTCTTGTTTGGCACCTCGGTACACGGTGTGGACTCCTGGGCCCATTACAGTGTGGCTCGTCACTCCTGGCTCTTGAATTTAGTAACTAACAGCTTCTGGGGTAGTTGGGATTCAGCCCTCCAGGTCTTTGAGCTGCTGATGACTTGGTTAAATGTAAACCCTGATTTAGCTGTTTGAGGAGCGTCTGCTCTGGGTACGATAGTAGCTCAGAGAAGGTCCTGTTGCTACTACAGATGACGATGACGATGATGATGATGGCACTCCTTGGGCTTCTACAGTGTGCCCGCACTGCATTATGTTTTACAAATAGTGGTTCATTTTTGCAGACTCCTAGGAGTGAGTACTAGGAATCGGCTCATTTTTGCAGATGAGAAGACGGAAGTCTCAAGGTCACATGACTAGAAGCGGTGGAGCCATGATTTGCAGGCTTGGCTGATTTCGAAGCCACTCTGTAGGGGAGTTGAGATACGTGGATAAATTGAAATGCCAGAGAGAAAATGATAAGAGCATAATGGTGAGGTGTGGTGTTCTGGCCCTTGAAGAGCGTGATTATATCATCTTGATTCTCACAGCAGCCCAGTGACATCAGTGGCTTCATCATTTGACAGATGAAAAACAAGCTCAGAAGGACAGTGAGTTCCTTAGGGTCATTTTTCAGGACTTGGAGGCAGACCGTATTTTCTCTTTAGTTTGCCACGTTTGAAAAGCATTGAATTTAGATGGTGGATAAATTGCCTCAGAAGGCTCACTCGGAACTCAAGGTTTAGTTCCTTTTTTGCAAGAAGTTACCCTAAGAGCACCTGAAACACACTTGGCTGTAGTGACCTCTCCCTCCCTCCCAGACCCACTGAGGTTTCTTTATCTGGCATCTAGAGCTGCCCCCAAACCCATGGCTGGTCCAGCTTGTGGCCCTTCTCAGTACAGTAAAATTCCATTACAACCTATTTTTGATAAGTGACCTACATGTAGAATGGTTTAGAACATGTCTGCTTATTTTCTTCTAGTCCTGGGGAGTAAAAAAAAAGGAACAGAGCACCCACTCCTTTCCTAAGGAAATACGATTGAAGGCTTAAAAAAAGGCCTGTCTTAATAAAATGAAACTTGCCTGTAGGGTTTCAGGGTCTCTGAAATGCCAAGTTCTCCAATTTAAGAGTTTTGTCATTGAGGGCTCAGATGCCAGGCCAGGCCCTGAACTAAGAAGGGTAGGGCTTGGTTCATCCGAAGTAGTGTTCATGTCTTCATAGGACACATTTAATCAGAAATCTCCAGCAGGTCAGGCAGACATTCTAAGAAATTTCTTAGAGTTCAACATATTACCTCAGAGAAGGAAGTTGGTATTTGGGGGCAGAGTGTGGGAGGATGAGAATAGAGATGAAAGCTTTGCTAGGAATATGTTTTGAGAAATAACTCATCAGAAAGTGGTTTAGGGTAATTTTTATATATTGGTTATGTATAAATACTGAAAATACCCTTTGCCTCCTTATTATAAGAATGAAGACTTATAGCCCCTAAGAGATCTTCTGGCCCTGCTTACCACTGAGGATCCCTCTTACACAAAATTCCTCATAGGTTGGGCATTTTGTTTTCCTTGGTTGCTCCCGCTGTTGGAGAGCTCATCACTAAATGAGGGAAGCCATTCCCTTTTTATATTCCTGGGGACGTTAAATGTGTTCCTTACCTTGAGCTGTGGTCTGCTTCCCTTAACCTGTTCGTTGCTCTGAGGTCTGAGGCCACACAGAACAGGTTAAGTGGAAGGTGTCCTTTACCTATGAAGGTGACTGCATACTGTGTTTCCCCGAAAATAAGACCTAGCAGGACCATCAGCTCTAATGCGTCTTTTGGAGCAAAAATTAATATAAGACTCAGTCTTATTTTACTATAATGTAAGACCTGGTCTTATATAATACGATACGATATGATACGATACGATACGATATATAATATAAAAGACTGGGTATAATATAATGTAAAACTGGGTCTAATATTAATTTTTGCTCCAAAAGACGCATTAGAGCTGATTGTCCAGCTAGGTCTTATTTTTGGGGAAACACGCTATCTCCTAAACATTCTCTGTCCCAGCTAAACACCGCCAGTATTCTAGGGGACTCAGGAATGGCGTCACTTGCCCTCACCTTCCTGACCTACTGTGCTTGTCGAGAGCTCACAGAAAGCAAAGTGAGATGTGTTCTGCCCTTCATGTGGCCTGTGCCCTGGCCTCCGCTCACGCCAGCTCTGGCAGCTGCAGCTTCTGACCACCACCCCCATCTGCTGTTGGCTCTTGCTGTTTCGTTTTCTCTTTTAGCCTAAGAGACTTCACGTTTTACATTAACCCTGTGAGTTTCGTTTTCCCAGCTATCTGGTTTTCTTGGAATCTTCCTGTGAGCCTCTCTCTCAGGCCTCGCTGCCAGCGCTTCTTGCTTGGACATGCTGGAATGAGCTCTCAATTCCAGTTAGGTGCTCTGTCATCTGAATCGCCTACCCCGTTTTCCGTCCTTTTGCCACATCATGCCACATCACACCCGGGCTGTGAAAACACTTGTGTGAGCTATTGTCCACAGGATGGATTTACCACGTGGGGATGAGTGTGCCAGATGATGTCTTTCCCGATGTGCCCGAGGTCTGTCTTTGCAGCCTGGCCCCTGCCACTTCCCTTTGGCCCACTCCTGAAAAGACAAAGGGCAGTTGTTCCCCTTTGACAAAAAGAATTGCCCTGCCTTGGAATGTTCAGGAATTCCTCTATGCCCTCTCCACTTAGCCGGTCTTTGGTATCTCCATCTTTCAAGTGCCACTTTAAATTTCATTTTGAAGAAGCCACCTCTAGCTTCCCCCCTCGGTAGTCAGTCCTTTTCTTTGCTTCTCCTGGGGCTTGTGGGCCCTGCATTTCTATTAACATATCACCATTTAACTTGCTTGTCTGTCGTCTGTTTGCATTGGTCTCCCATCGGAGGGCACTGAGCGTGGCCCAGTCAGTGGACTTGGCCACCTCTGGAGAAAAACCACGCTTGCCTCTAGAGCTTTCAGCCCACAGCTGGGGCCCCTGGACAGGTGTCCCGGTGCCTGAGAGCCCTCTGGAGTGGTGTGAGGGTTTTGTGTATGAATACATTTTCTGGGGAAAGGATTCATGCCCCCACATGTTCTCACCCATTGTGTGATTCCCTCTCAGGAGATCAGCTCCTGAAATAAGCCCCTGAACTTCTCAGCAGGTAGCTCGTTGGTGTCACCCAGGCTTGTGTTTCAGCCTCGCGTTACACATCCTGAGGACATGCAGTTGTTCTGTTATACATATCATCAGGTCATACTAGGAAATCCCATCTGCTGTATACCACAAACTTTATAATGCTCACCTTTATAAATCTGGCTTTAGGTCGGAGGTAAATGCAGATGTCTTGCTAAGAACTGAATTTCCAGGAGCTGGGACTTGAATTTCAGTCCTCAGTGCCCATGAAGTCTATTTTAGGCCTGACCGATGGCTTTGTGGGCATGCCAGATGGGCCGCGGGCAGGACTTTTACTTCTGATTCCAAGGTGGGGCTTGCTGTGCTTAACAGTTACTGTTGGGACTGGAACATGACCTTGGGTTTGTTAGCTGGGCCAATCTCAGATAAAAGGGGCTACCCAAGATAACTTTTTAGCCCAGAATAGCCTGGCCAAGACAGTTGGCAAAGTCATTATCGCTGACAATTACTGTTTCAAGTTCTAGAAGGAGGAAGCAAGCTACAAAGTATTCTTACTGCTTGGGCCTGGGATGGTGCAGTTGAATTCCCCAAACCTGATCAATTTGGTCATTTGTAGCCAGTTCTGGGCTAGATGGTTGGAGAAAATCCCCGAGTCAGAGTTCTACTTGACTGAGTATTTGTAAGAGTGGAGAATGGTGATCGGCCTTGTGCAGAGGACTGCCCACTGGCCCTGCCTTTATCTGCTGATGTCCATACGCCTTCTGGCTTCTGTGTCTCACTGTGTCCCTTTGCCTAGAGACTCAGTTTGTAGCTTCCTGTTCTTCGTTTGGGCTCTTCCTCCTCTGATTTGAAGGTAGAACCAGGCAGTGTAGCTTAGTGGGAGCTTTTCAGGAGTCTTGGGGGCCCATTGCCTGGGAGGAGCATGGGAGGTGCTGCTGGGAGCTGCCAGGTCTGGGGCTCCCATGTATGCTGTCTCTGTGCCCCCCCCCCCCCCCGAGCACTTAACTCTGGTGACTCAGTTTCTGTTCTCTCACCTCCCCAGACCTGCCGCTGAGGGCTGGTCCCAGCCCAGCTTGGCTCTAGCACTGGTTGATGAAACTTTTGTGGGCCTTCAGGGGAGCTTAGTACTGTTTTGAATCGGGTACATGTTTTCCCATGGAAACCAGAGTCCAGACCAACAGCTTTTGGAATGTGGCTAGTTCATTTGAGTTAGTGAACTGATTGTGGCGATATTGGCTCCTGGGGACAGAGAAGGCTGTGTAACCTGGGCAGCCGATTAGTAATTCATTTGCTGGTGTCTGAAAGCGTGCAGATAATCTGGCTTGAGCTCTTTTGGGGACCTGTGACTCAGTCTTTTCATGAATAGTTTGTGGCACTATAGCTTTGGTAGGACAACTAGTAATAGTAGCATTTTGTTTCCTTCCGTCTCCTAAAAGGAGAGTTCTTACCAACCTGCATGTGTTGTGTACCCTGTATGTGCGTGCATGCACATGTGTACACATGTGTTACATGTCTGTGGAATTACTGTGCCCTCTCTTGGCTTACAAGGTGAAGCAACATGCGGCATGACTCCTGAGGTTCTAAATCTGTTTCTTAGGTGGCTGTGGGGTTTTCTTCTGAGACTTTGGCCAAGTGTTTCCTATGCACAGTGGGCGTGGTTTAGCCACTGTGCTGTCTGCTGGAGTTTGCGCCCTGTGCAGTCAGCCGTCCAGCTCGTGCAGCTGTGATCTGTTGTTGACTTCAGTTCCAAAATCAAGGATACCATAGACCTGGTTTAAGACATACAGGAACTCTTATGGTAGTTTATAAAATATTTTTAAAGTTATACGCGCAACGTAACATTGGGAGTTAAATAATAATTCAGCTAACCACCCTGCTTTGTTACTCTTTTCTGATTTTTGTGCAACTCCTATAGAATTTCATATTCTTGAATTTTTTCCTGTTCGTTATACGTTATTTTTATAAGTACTTGACAGCTGCATAATAGTAAGAATATCATTAGTTTTCCCCTCTACTTTTGGCTATTCATGTTGCATCTGTTTTTTTTGTTTTTGTTTTTTTAGTATTGTGAATTATACTTAATGTATTTATGCATGTCATATTCTACCTTTGGAATTGCTGTATTTCCTTAAAATGTAGTTCTAGAAGTAGATTACTTTTTGAAGAGGGATTTTTGTTTTTCAGTTCTTGAAATACGAAATATATTAAGAAGTACTTACCAGTCACACTGCTACCAGCCTTATAAGAATGTATCTTTTACTACAAACTTGTCACATTTTTTATTTCTTGGCTAATTTAACTGTCAAAATGTGGTGGCTTCTTTAATCTGCATTTCTTCTGTCCCAGGTGACATTGAACCTCCTGTTTTGTTCCTAACCCCATGTTACCGCAGTGGATGAAATGCCGTGCACCTGGTGTTGAGTGGCCAGAGGTTTCCTTCCTGATCTCAGAGTGGCTTATGTGGTCTTGCTTTTGCTAGCAAACTTGTTATGTACAAAAACTCACGTAATTAGGTTTATGAAAGAGTTCTTCTACTAGAGCATTAAGAATCGTTGTTCTGTGTACTAAGGATATAAATCTTGGTGTTTTCCCCTACAACCCAAAACTTTGGCTAATTTTCATCCTACAGAAGTAAAAATCTTCTATATTTAAACGTCAGTCTCTTCTCCTGTGATTTCTTTCACTACTTCGTGGAATTTAATTTTTAAGGTTCTAAAGATGAAAAGGCCTGGTATTTCTTGAGACTATTTAACAATAATTTGAGAGGAAAAGTGAACCAGTCCCTTCCGGCCCCATGACTTATATGACAACACAGCTTCTTGGCTGGATGCAGTCCCTCTGTGTGGTTTGTGTTTCATACAGCTGGCTGAGGGGCCAAGCCAGAGTGTCCAGCCAAATGCCAGGGCTAGCTAGCCCTTCCCCCTGCGGACCTGGTGTGGGAACAAGTGAACTCCTCACACTGGTTTTCCCTTCAGCTCTAGCCAGCCCTGCCCTGGGCCTAAGAGAATGCACCCGAGGCTCAGCAGTGTGGTGCCAGAATGTGAAGACAGCAGCTGACTGCGGGGCTGTGAAGCATTGCCTGCAGACTGTGTGGAACAAGCCGACAGTGGTGAGTGCCCTTAGTTCTGTCCTCGATCCCTTCATGTCATCCAGAACAACTGCCATTTACAAAACCCTTTCTGTTGCCTCACTCGTTTTGTGTGCTCCTCACCGGAATCCTGTGAGGGCGGCAGCACGTGTTGGTGGGTGGACCGCTGTACCACAGAGGAAATGGAGGTTTGGAGAGGTCAAGGTTCCGTTCCCCCAAGGTCAGCCAGTCTCTCGGTGACAGAGATGTGATAAGGTCCTCCCCCGCGCGGCCCCCCCCCCCCCCCCCCCCCCCCGTGTGTTCCATGCTGCCTTCTAGGCCTCTGTGCCGATTCCATCTGTTCAGCCCAGATAAGGGACCAGCAGTTTCACAGCTCCCATTCCCAGGACTGGGCTCTCAGGGACAGCTTCATCCTTGGTCACTCACTCAAGCAGTAGATGCTAAGCTTTTCAAATCTTTCCCCCCTTTTTGATGTTTTCTCTCTGCCTCTCAGACAGCTGCCTGTTTGGGTCACCAATTTAGACCCTAGAGCTTTAGTAGCTACTGTGTTTCCCCGAAAATAAGACCGGGTCTTATATTAATTTTTGCTCCAAGAGATGCATTAGAGTTTATGTTCAGGGGATGTCCTCCTGAAAAGTCATGCGAGGGCTTATTTTCCGGTGAGGTCTTATTTTAGAGTAACACGGTATTTAAAATTTTATTTCTAGCTATAACCACACTGGAAAAGATGCCACTAATTTTTCATCTCAACAATGTTAAATGTAGCATATTAACGTGGGGCTTTTAACACTCCTGGGGAATACTCTAAGACAACAAAACTCAAGTGCATTCTTCACGGGCCCTGAACCCGCCCAGGAGATGCCTGAGCTTTCCTGGCGGCACCAGCTGACTGCAGGTGATGCTCTTGGCTCCTCTGGGATGTGCTGCATCCGGTGGTTACAGGCCAAGTTTGGCTGAGTGGAGTTCAAGTTCAATGCTTGTCAGTGGCCACTGGCACTCCTTTAGTAAGAGAATAATGATTAAATAACATCGCTAAAATATTTTCCGAATTCACGGAAAAACCACCCTCTGTGGCCATACTGACTTTCAGATTTGCCTCTGCTCTTGTTTTTAATACTGCTTCCTCTTTCCAAGTTGAATGTGTGTCAAGTGAGGACTTTAGATTTTTTTCTCTTGGGATAGTTTCGTGAATGATCTCTTCTGCCTCACTCTTGGTTGGCCTGATGCACATTATTAACCGAAGGTTCAGATTGGTTTCTCTAAATACAGCTACACTGACAGTTGTCCCTTAATCGTACCCATATGTGTGAGTTCTATGTTCATGGGTTGAAAATCTGTTGACATCAAGAAGGGAGTTCCCCACAAGCTTTGAGAACCACCTAGGCTTCCTGTGGTCCTGGGGCACGTGGGGTCAGGATACCCAGGCTTGCCAGAAGACAGGTGTCCTGTCTGTAAGCTTTGGTGTGGTGACATGGGGCCTCCCTCCACTTGAACATAGCCCTGCCCAGGGGGTGGAAGGTACGTAGAGGCCCAGTGTAAGCGAGCAGAAGCACCAGTGTCTGGGGCTTCTTTCCCCGCCCGACCCCTTTCAACTCTGTGATAAGGGTATTGGTCCCAGGTGATGTTGCCATTGCATGACTGATTGTCTCTGATATCTGCTGCTCTCTGCTTTTCACCTTCCTGACCCTGTTTCCTCACAGAGCTGCTGTTAGCATTGATAGGAAATTTGGCCTATACTGTGCGCTGAATAAGGTGCTGCGTGGAAGAGGGTAGAAGAGAAGGCTGTCTGTGTACAGAAGCACAGAGTATTCTGTCAGTCACACCTAACCCTTCCCCAAGGCACCTGAGTGCTTCATGTTCAGGTTGGGGAACCAGGGCGTGCCAGTGTGTCAGACGTGGCCGTGATCATATCCCGGTTAGAAACACAGGAAAAAGTTCAAGGGAATTTTCAGCTGCGCGTGGTGTGAGTTACGTCCTACAAATACTGAGCTCTCTCCCTCATGTTCTTGCCTCTTAGAAATCTCTTCCCTGCGACATATGCAAAGATGTCATCACTGCCACTGGCGACATGTTGAAAGACAATGCCACTGACGTAAGCCGCCACCTGTGTGTGTGTGTGTGACTGTGTGTGATGGTGGCCACGTGGCCACGTGCATTGGTTCCTTCAACGAGCTGTCACTATGGGGGTCTAACAAGGAATGGTCTAGGCCCCCCTAGGAAATAATCTAGGTCGTGCGGGCCACACACTGTTTCTGTCACACAATATTTTTTCTCCCCATCCTTTAAAAATGTAAAAACCATTCTTAGCCACCGGCAATACAAAAACGGTCCGTGGGCCTAGCTTGCCCCCGCCACCCCCGCTGGTAAATGCCCAAGGTTGCCTGGGACTTTTCTGCATCGTGTGCTGGGAACCTGTAGGTCCGTTTGGCTGTCTCTGCTCAGAATTCCCGCTGCCTGTGAGACTGCAGTGCAGGGCCGCCCTTCGCCTCACTGACCTGGCAGCCATGGCACACGCACTCGTCCTCTCCCAAGTCCTCTTCCCTGAGGCCTCTGTTTTGCAGCCTTCACTTTTCTGGGAGCTGCAGAGGGCCTCTTGCTTTCAGCCCATTCGTAGAGAAGTGCACCCTGATCCGATCTTTTCCCCTGTCCTCTGTAGCAAGAGATCCTGGTGTACTTGGAGAAGACCTGTGACTGGCTTCCTAAGCCAGACATGACTGCCTCCTGCAAGGAGATCGTGGACTCCTACCTCCCGGTCATCCTGGACATGATTAAAGGACAGATGGTACGTGGTGGGGAATAGGTCTGCCTTCAAGGCACTTCTGGGGCCCAGGGGAGATACCAGACCAGATTACAGTGATTAAAATGGAAAGTCCGTTCACAGATTTGGGTGTTCTCGACACCTTCTCTTACAGTTCTAACATCCGAAGTCGCTTTGGCATGGTGGAACGGTCTGCTGTAACTTTCAAGAGTTGGGGAGGGTATAAGAAATGGGAACTGGTAGAATTACTGAAGGAATGTAAACTGGGAGAACAGGTGCCCACTGGATAGCTCGTGTCGGATCTTTAACTATCCCTTTGAACAAGCAGTTCATTTCCTTTCTGGGATTTTATCCTGAGGAGTACATCAGGGAATGTACTTGTGGGTTCCGCTATAAGGATGTTCAACTTTTTCAGTCAGTAAATATCTGTTGTACGTCAACCTTGTGCCAGAGGTTGTTTTCAGCAATGAGCAAGGAGCCAGGTGTGTGGAATTTGAAAAGACCCTAAGAAAGAAGAGATGCTTAAAAAACTGAGAGGGCCACTCTTCCAAGATGGGGCCAAGGTCTTGGCGAGGAAGGCGGGCTTACATCATGCGAGGCCTTTTAGGCCATATTTGAGGGTTGTAAATGCAGCGGGGCGTCCTTGGGGGGTTTCTAGGAGGGGGAGTGCCATGATCATGGGTACCTTTTTCTAAAGGTTTGGTCTCGGTCCCACCGATGGGGAGTTGCAAGATGGGAAGCTGGCAGGACAGCCGGGTGTGAGATGTGCTGGGGAGCAGTGGAGATGGATAGATGCAGATTGTGTTTTAAAGGGTAAACAGGCTGGACGTGCTGATGGAGGAGCTGTACAGGAGGGGGCGTTAGGATTGTCGTCTGGGCTCCTGGTTTGAGCCGCAGGGAGAAGGGTGGTGAGGCCATTTGCTAAACTGGAGCTGGAGGGGAGCGGATTGGGCAGTTTGGTTTGCGATGCCTGTGAGCTGGGTATGCGTCCACGCGTCCAGCTGAGAGATAAGGAAGGGGACTAAGTCCAAGGCACCGGATGGCCTGTTTTGTGTTCCTCTGGGGAAAGGATTTCCATCTGGGCTTCTTTCCCCCCAGAGCAACCCCGAGGAGGTGTGCTCCTCTCTCAATCTCTGCGAGTCTCTTCAGAAGCACCTGGCAGAGCTGAATCACCAGAAACAGCTCGAGTCCAACAAGATCCCGGAACTGGACGTGGCTGAGGTGGTGGCTCCCTTCATGGCCAACATCCCCCTCCTCCTGTACCCTCAGGATGGCCCCCGCAGTGAGCCCCAGCCGAAGGTAAGGCAGGGAGGGGGCCTGGTCCCGGCACCATTTGTGGTCGGAGTAGCGATGAGACAGGAAAGTGGCAGTGTATGTGGGCGATCCTTAAATGGGGGGGCGTTTACCCCAGCCAGCCTGCGGATGGTTATGCCATGGAGTTTCTGAAGAACCTGGATATTTAAATTAAGTAAACTAAATGAAAAAACTGGGATTTTTAAAATATGCAGATTCACCCCTACCCCGCTTTCTATTAAGTTTTACTAAAATCAATGCCCAGTTGAGTTTAAAACTGTTGATAAATTGTAAAAGCACATTAGGAACTAACTGTTCAGGGAGTCGCCCCCTCGTGCTGCGGTTGTGAGCCTGTGAGGGAAATTTCTCAGGGATTGGAATCGTCTTAGTTATCCTAGGAGTCTGTACTGTTGACAGTCTAACCCCCGTCCCTGCAGGCTGGTGGGGACGTTTGCCAGGACTGCATTCGGATGGTGACAGACATCCAGACCGCTGTGAGGACCAACTCCACGTTTGTCGAGGCCCTGGTGGAGCACGCCAAAGAGCAGTGTGACCGCTTGGGGCCTGGCATGGCCGACATGGTGAGCCTGGTCTCCTCAGGGCCCTGGGGACAGGCGTGGCCGGGGGGGGGGCGGGGGGGCACCAAGAAGACCTCACTTCCTGGGGTACTGTTTTCCAACTTACTAAGGGCTTTGAGGAAGAGATTGTTCAACTTCGATTTCCTTCTAACTAGAAAGCAGCCAGAATAGGTGGTGGGTATTTAAATACTTGGTTGGTTAATTGCATTTGTGTGTGTAATACAACTCTTGGGACAAGACAGTGGAAGGAGACCTGTCTTGGGAAGATTTCTTTTTCTCCCAGGTACCATTTATATAAGAAAAACACTAGGATCACTTGTAACTCCTTTTAAAAGCCTGGCTGTTGTACATGCGTAATTCTGAGCGTGCTCTTCCCCACAGCCAGGAGGCTGGTTGTTCATGGGAAGCCACGCTGGTAGCTTGCAGGAAGCTCACCTGGGATGCCTTCAGAACCTTGGTGAATGTTCGTCCTGCCAGCTCAGAAACTCATTTGTTAGCCTCTTGCGGGGCTTCATTTCTTGGACCCTATTCACATCAACCACGCTCATGAGATTGGTGTGTGAAGCCAGAATGCTGGCTTGCTACCTGATAACCGACCAGCTTCTGCAAGGCCTGGCCCAGTAGGGCAGCTGGTTGTCATGGCTCCATGGATCTGCGATCTGGAGCAGCCTTTCTGGATGGGCATGGCTGGCTCTGGCAGCGAAGGGGTCTCCTTTGACTTACTCTCTGAAAGCCCGGGAATCTTGTAGCCTCATTGAAGTAGCCTCATTTGCGTATTACTGTGTTAATTGGCTTCTCCAATTCAACATCTGGGAGGGGTCTCCTATTACCCTTGGTGTTCTCCTTGTGGAGGTGCTCCACTTATGACCAGAGCTATTTCCGGAGGGTCTACAGGAAATCCTAGATGTGTATGACAATAGGCTGGTCGGAAATGATTATAATTTGATTCTTCTGCATTTACATTTTATAATTCTGCCCAAGAATGAGTGAATGGATTTGCAAAGTAATCTCTGATTCCTAGCAGCTTATCTTACAGCCACACTCACTCTAAATTGCTGTTGAATATTTGCTGTGTGACTTTGGGGCAAGTTTGGGCCATAAAAGGAGATTGGAGGACTTTTATCTCTAAGGGCCTTTGGAAAACACTTTCAAAACACCTTCTGCACATGTTTTTCTAGAAGGTATAGCATCACTAAATTGCCATTTTTATCTCATTACAACTTGCCTAGAGCAGACATTTACAAGACTCCATGTTTTGGGTTGGAAATGCTGGGGATTTTTGTTTGATTTGTTTCGTTTTGGTGTGTGGGAGCAGTGAATGTCATTAACACCCTGTGTCTCTCCCCAGTGCAAGAACTACATCAACCAGTACTCTGAAATCGCTGTGCAAATGATGATGCATATGGTAGGTGGCCGGGAGCGCCTGTTAGCGCTGCTCTTCATCTCACACTTGGCGATTCCCGGGAGTTTTGGAAAGCATATGGTTTAGTGCCCCATTTTTACCTTCTAGTACTAACTTGGGCCAGGACGAGCCCTTTTTGACCAGCGGACTCTCCACCTGCCGCTCAGTACCTACCTCCCCGTTGCCTTCCCCAGTCTGAGCCCCACAACTGCCCGGTGCCTTCCTGGCGGTTCATTCTCCTGTGCTTGTGTGAACCCGCCATCAGATTTCTAGCGTCTGGCTTTCACGCTGGACTCGTGGGAATAGTCTATTCTCTAGCCAGGCCCGGGTGCTATAGAATAGAATTGCTTTGTTGCAGCCTGAGTCCTGCAGAGGGCAGAATCCCGCCTCTTGGAGCTGACCCTGAGCTCTGCGGCAGTGTGAGCTCTCGCTGCTGCATGAGCCCTTACCTCTTCCACTCGCTCCTGCTGTATCCAGGTGGTAGGGGCACCCCCTCATTAGTAGAGGTAGAAAGTATCGATCGTGGGAAGTCAGTCAGCCAGCTCCGTGCAGGAAACGTGTGCTCAGCAGGCAGGTATGAAGCATCATTTCTGCGGGATTGTTCTCTGGCCGCCTGAGACTGGAGCAGCAGGGTTGGGGGGTAGGTTGTACTTTTTCTTTCCCTGTTGTGCTGACTTCTATGTTGACGTTGGCCTACAGTCCTTGAGTTTATGCTCTAACCAGGGGCTTTTTTATCGCTTTATTGGAACATGGCAATGCCCGTTTTGCACCTCAGCAGCAGAGTTGAGTAGTTGAGACCTTGCGGCTACAAAGCCTAAACGATACAGTCTCTGGCCCTGGTCTAAGCACTCAAGGACTCCATCTAGTCACAATAGTTTATTTGGGATTTTTACACCCCACCTGTTCTAAGGCAGCTTACAAAGACATGCAGCTAGAATGGGAAGAAATAAGCCTTTCATGTGACTTAATCAAGTTAATGCTTCCTCATAGCTAACTAAAAAAATACTTTCTCACTGTAAAAATTGTACTACCTAGAAATTCTTTGAAAATATGGATACTCCTTCCCAAATCAAAAATCATTTGGGGTTTTAAAAACTATCAGTGGGGTCATATTTTATACACTACTTCAAACTTTGTAGTGCATTTCTGAGCTAAAATTATTATATTGGTCATTAAATATTCTGTGCAAATGCTTTTTAAGTGGCTGCATAATATTCCACTGTGTGGCTATAACATGATTTATATAACTAAAATCCCCTATAGCTGGATGTTTAGGTTGTTTCCAGGTTAGCCCTTGGGGTAAAAAGCATGATGACCATCCTTACATCCAAAGAGATAAACACATATATGCACATCCCTGTTTTTTCCCCTTAGTATAGATAAATAAAGCTGGAATTGCTGAATTGCTGAACCAAAGGGCAAAGCTTTTGATATAGTGTCAAACCAACCTTCCAAGCTGGACTTGGACCACCTGGGGGTCGACTGCCACGAGCCCTGGGCAGTGGAGAGTGTGGTTCGGGGGTCCTGACTCCTCCGGGTGTATTATATAGCACACAGCCCTAATTTGGGCAGCCTTGCTCCTTTTTGTTGCTCATCCCCAGCCTGAGGGGAGGACCCTGCAGCCATGATGGGGTTAGGCTTCTGAGGACGGAGAGCCCTTCGTAATGGTATTTCCTGGGGACCTGCCACCCAGTGTTTGGGGCATGATTTGGTGTCAGGGATATAGGGACTACACACAAGCTGGACAGCGTGGTCTCTTCCTTGAGGAGGGCCTCGTGTGCACTCAGTAGTAAGAACACGGTAGGTGCCTGCAAGGGTGGATCCCCTAAACCTCTGGTGATATCCTTACACCTGGTTAACTGCTTAATTGTTGTTGTTTTAATTTTTTCTTAACTGTTGTGTCCTTTCCTTTCTCTTATTTTCATCTCCGATTTCCTGTTTTTTTGTTCAACAGCAGGATCAGGTATGTGATGGGGAATTTGCTTGTAGTAGTGGTCTGCTGCTTCTTGTAGCTCTTTTGCTCCTCTTTTTTGTATGGCATGATCAGCTGTGACAAATACAAGGAAAGATTGCAAAAGGCAGGGTCCCTCTCTGTGAATAGGCTGGCAGGGGAGCTTCTGCGTCTCTCTCCTGTGGTGCAGCACTTGAGGTGTTTGGGGTCTCATCTCCCCTTCAGGGGGCCAGAAAATGAAGCCAGCAGAGCCATACTACTCTGGGCCAACTCAATACCCAGTCGGCTACTTGAAGGCCACCAGTGTGATGACTGGGAGCCACAGTTGGCCCTGGAGCTGTCTCCGCTTCCATCAACGTAGGCCTGACTTCCGGTGGGACACCTTGTTTCTATCACAACTCAAGAGAGCACTGCATGTCTTTAGTCCTGTTTTTCATAACCCCAGAAATGCTTCTGCTGCATGAATTAATCATTTGCAAATAGTGAGCAGATTGTTCCCGTCTGCTAGATCCAGAGAGTTGGAAACAATCTCTCGATTGTGGCTTCTGCCCCTCTGGGTGATGGGATCCTGTGGGTCCTGGGGCCATGTCAGACAGCTTGAGAACTATGCCGCCCATGGCATAAAGTGGAGCACTGAGCCCTCAGACTGGGTTGACTGAGCCCATTGCCCTTTTGGGGCCATCCTGAGCATTGCCTCCTGAGCCCTGGAACTAAAGATTTTCAAAAGTATTTTGAAGTCTATTGGGAGAGGACTTTGGCTGAAATTTCTGAATTTTCCCTTAGGCCGCCTCATGGCGCTAGTAGAACAAAACTATTCTGAGACAAAGCAGACACACACCTTCTGAATCTTTGTCTTTTTTCTAAAAAGCTTGCTGTATCTTTGGCTCCATTCTCATTCTCCCCCCATTCTTAAAGGGTGCCAAAGACAGGATATTTAGGATATATTTCAGACTCTGCCAACATTAATTCATTCTAGAACCTTCTCAATATTAAAACAAGATGAACCAGGGCCATGGTCTAGTTCTCTTCCCTTAACAGGTCTCACTTTCAGCAGGCCTGTTTCCGCTGCATTATGGTTTGGTGGTGGGAGGCAAATGCCATCAGGCCCAGAACTTGTTGCCGGTTGCATTTGGTTTACAAAGTATACAAAGTATGTATACTTTTCTTGCTGGCCATCCTATATTGAAATGGTTAAGGTGTTCAAACTGTCTGGTTCTCTGTGGTTTGGTGTATGGTTGGGAAAGGGAATTGAACAATCTGGAGACCTTGTGACTTGAAATGATTCATTAATTTGGGGGACTGAGTTTTCGTGTGTACTGTGTTTGTGCAATTGTGAACGTAGAATGTGGTTTTTAAAAAGCCAACATTTCCCCTTAATGCATCATTTTAAATGGTCCTGCCACTGAAAGATCCCGTGTGCTTTTATTTCTAACAAATTTGGCTTTCTGTTAATTTAGGAGCGTAGTAGTTCCTCCTAGAAAGAACACAGAGCTTATTTTTAACTGAGTGAACTGAAAAACAGGTTGTAGAGCAGCCCAGTGTCCTTGGAGAAGATGGATCACTTGCTGAAGGTGCTGGGAGCCTCGCTGCCCTGGGGCGCTCCCAGGTTGGAGCAGAGACAGTGGTTCTGTCTGATGTCCCTTCAGAGCTTTGTGTGGCCTCCTCCCCCACGTGAAACTGATCCATCTGCGTTTGCATGGGCCCCTTTAGTTTAATATGGAATCTTTGGGGGCAGTCAGCCCTTGACATTGGGGCCCGGGTACTTTCCCAGCACCCTGACCTTTGTGTGCAAACAGTGGGACTTACCAATGGTGGGTGTAGGCCTGCATCTGACTGCTTTTTCTCTGTTCTCTTCAGCAACCCAAGGAGATTTGTGGACTGGTTGGTTTCTGTGACGAGGTGAAGGAGGTGCCCATGCAGCCCCTGATCCCGGCCAGAGTCATCTCGGAGGACGTTATCCCTGCCCTGGAACTGGTGGAGCCCGTTAAGGTATCTGGTGTCTTTGTTTCGTACTGGCCAGGGCTATATTGAGTACATTTATTTTTCTGGTTATACGAGTAAACCCTAGAGCTCATGGGATGAAGTCTACATTTTTAGCACACCATTCAAGATCATTTTTCAGTGCCTGGCTCCAGCCTAACCTTTTCCTCTGTGTGGTGCTCTCTGGCTTCCCACGCTGTGGCCATAGTACAGACTTGGTATTCCCAGAACCCCTCGGGGCCTCAGGGGTATGCTACCTCTGCACGCACGGTGTCTGTGTTGTGTCCTAGTACCCTTCCCATGGTGAAGCTCCTCTTCCATTCCACAGTCAGTTTGTATTCAGCACTTCCTATGGGTCAGGCAGAGTTTCAGAGATGGAGGCCGAGAACAGCCCACCCACAGTGGTGAGCAAACTTGTCCCTGTGCTCATAGAGCTTGTCTAGTTCTTATGGGCCCAGGCCACGTGACGTAACATGGCACATGCATGCACTTCGTGTTCCAGAACTTCCCATGTCACTTGTCCTTTAGCTGTCTTGTCTCCCTCCACTGTCTTCTTTCAGCACGTGCAGTGTGTGGACCACAGGAAGGATTAAGGTGTCCGAGTCGGGACCCTGCTGGCTGCCCCTCATCCCCATCCAGATACTCATAGGCCCCACTGACCGGAAGTAATGGCTAAGAAAATGGAGAGTTATAGCTTCACTCTAGTCACTACTTAAACTTAAATAAAATTAAAATAATAAAAGAAATTCAGTTCCTTGGTTACACTAGCTACATTTCAAGTCCTCGATGGACACGTGGCTAGCGGCTGCTGTATTTGACAGCAGAGATGTTTCCGTTGTCACAGACAGTCCTATTCAGCAGTATTGATTTATTAAAGTCGGCTCTAGGGACGGCCAGATGGCTCAGTTGGTTAGAGTATGAGTTCTGAACAACCTACCAGTTCAGTTCCCCGATGGGCCAGTGAGCTGCGCCCTCCACAACTAGATTGAAGGACAGCGACTTGGAGCTGATGGGCCCTGGAAAAACACTGTTCCCCAATATTCCCCAATTTAAAAAAACAAACAAAGAAAACCCCGGTAGGCTGTAGAAAAGCAATTTCAGGTGTTAATAAGACTTAAACTTGAGCAAACCTGAAATGTGTTTAAAACTCTGTCTTCTAAATAGTAGATAGTGAATCCTCACTTGGTTCTTGCCCCCCCCCCCACCACCCCAGGATGAACACTGACTGATGAAATGATGGTAACCAAAGACAACATGACGCGGACAGCTCTTTGGGGAGGGGGTGCGGCAGTTTGACTGGTTCTGTCTCTAGAAGCATGAATTCCTGGTTTTTAGGGGGTGGAGTGATGGTGGAGGATTGGGGAAAGGGAGGGTCTCCCACCTTACAGAAACAGGAAGGACTGCAACTTAGACAGTGAGAGGGAGCCACACATTTTAATTCAGTAGGAAGTGGCCCTTTGTGATGCTAACCCGTCCTTGGCGTCTGTGTCCCCTCTCATCTGTGTCCCCTCTCATTCAGAGAGCAGGACCAAGGGAGGAGGTGAGGGCCTCACGTTCAAATGTCCTGCTCTCTCAACAGAAGGACCTGGTCCAGGCGAAGTCCAGTGTTTACTGTGAGGTGTGTGAGTACGTGGTGAAGGAGGTGGTCAAGTTGATTGACACCAACAAGACTGAGGTAAGTGGATTTCCGGGATGCTGCCCTCCTGGCAGAGGGAAGAGCTGCCCTGTCCCTTGAGCCAGAATGGCCTAGCAGGAGAACCCAGCAGAGCCAGCGGGCTTGGCCCTTGCTGGGGTAGGACACCAGCCTGGGAGTCGGTACAACCACTTCCCACCAGTGGGTGCCTCTGGGCTGGGGCTGGAGGAGGCCACTTGGCCCTGCTTTGTAGTTCTAGTGATTTGTGGGAAGAAACAGCATCTTGCTGTTGAATGGTTTCCTAGTCCCGTTAGTATTTTCAGAATCTTTCCCAGCCCTACCCAGCCTCCCATCTTCACATGTGATCCTCTTGTGTTTCAGGAAGAAATCATTCACGCTTTTGATACGATATGCTCCAAACTGCCCATGTCCATGTCCGACCAGTGCAAGGAGGTGGTAGACACTTACGGCAGGTCCATCCTGTCCATCCTCCTGCAGGAGGCGAGCCCTGAGCTGGTGTGCACCATGCTCCACCTCTGTACCTCCCAGCCGCTGCCCGCACTCACTGGTGAGCCCGGTGGGGGCAGGCTGGCTGGCCCGCTGGGATTTGGGACGGGCCTGGAGCACTGAGTCTGTGCTCTCTTGTGCAGTCCAAGTGACTCGGCAGAAGGAGGATGGTGGCTTCTGTGAGGTGTGCAAGAAGCTGGTGGGCTATTTAGATCACAACCTAGAGAAAAACAGCACAAAGCAGGAGATCCTGGATGCTCTTGAGAAAGGCTGCAGCTTCCTGCCTGACCCCTACCAGAAGGAGGTACGTCCTGGGCTGCTTTTGGCCAGAATCACACCTGCCTGGGGAACACAGAGGCTGGCTTCTTCATTGATTGTACCCTTGACTGACGTTTTGAGAGAAAACCAGCCATTTCTGCCCCTAGGCATGCAGTCCAGGGAGATTTTCTCAGAAGCCATCTGTTGGCTCAAATGGAGCCACTGGGGGGTAATAACATGAGCCACTGAGGCCGAGGGTGGGTGGGTAGGGCGCCTGGGAAGGGAGGTCCTGGGCTGGCAGTGCCAGGAATTCTTATAAAGAGCACGTCCGGTGCTCCTCTTGTTGTGTCCGCTCTCTGCTTGGGCACAGCTGGACCTGGACCCGTGTCCCTTTGCTTACAGTGCGACCAGTTTGTGAGCCAGTATGAGCCCGTGCTGATAGAGGTCCTGGTGGAGGTGATGGAGCCGACCTTCGTGTGCTCGGTGAGCTCTGCCGGGACTGTGGGTTCTCGGGCAGTGTCACGGGGGTGGGGTGGGGTGGGGGCTTGGTCCCTCGGAGGCCTCCTCTGACGGTTTTGGCCATGGGGCAGAGTCTGTGGGGACGGGGCGTGGGAGAGCCAAGAAGCTAGAGAGCCGGGCTCCTAGGTCCCCCCATTTTGCTCAGCAACCCTGATATTTTTTGAACATGCACATCAGAAGTCTCTCTGATTCTGGCTGCTTGTAGAAGCTGATAATCTCAGTTTTGCAAAGACTTAGTTGGGCGGATCTAATTCTTCCCTCTTCTTTTGCACTTTTTTCACCATGTAGAAAATTGGAGCCTGCCCTGCAGCCCGTAAGCCTCTTTTGGGAACGGAGAAGTGTGTCTGGGGCCCGAGCTACTGGTGCCAGAACAAGGACACAGCAACCCTGTGCAATGTGAGTAGCTCCGTAACTGCCCCACAGGCCTGCCCGGCCACTGGGCAGCTCGCGTGGGTCCTGATTTCTTAGGAGCTTCAGTGATACGGCCTCTCTACTCTGTCTTTATGTTAGTGAAAAACCTGAGGCCGAGAGAGGCGATTAATTGGCTGCCTGACCAAGGCAGGGCTAACTCTATTCTTGTCTTTGAGGAGTGAAGGGTGGGGGTGGATGTTCTTCAGTCTTTTTGCTTCTGCTTTCTTGCTTTGCTTCCAGTTCCCTTGTGACGGTGAGATTTGCACGAGGTCACCTCAGGGATTGCACAAGGGCTATGGGATTCATTGCCCCAATTCTTGCACAAGTGCTTGTGCCCGTTGGGGGTCATTTTTGTCCTGGTTGGAACCTGGCCTGAATCTTCACCCAAGGCCATGCTGAGTTCTTCTTGAAAGGCCCTGAGAGTTGGCACCTGCCCTGCAGCCCCAGGGTGCTGTGGCACCGTCCTGGCTTGGTAGCCACTTGCTGCTTTTCTAGGTGGGGATGTTTGGACCAGCTTCTTACTCAATGTTCCTTTGCGCAACTTTTTCTTCCTTGTGACCAGTGGGGCCTGACTGGGCCAGTGTTGGGAGGTTGCATCATTTTGGACCATTGAAGGGAGGGGTGGCAAGGCCCATTTCAGCTGTGTCCGTCTCCTTCCCCCAGCCAGCTCCTCCGTACCATCCACCCCCAGAGCATGCTCATTGGTGGAATAGGTTTCTGCCACTGTCCTGAGTAAATGTGCTCGTGGGCCCATTTCTCAAGGCCCGAGCTGGTGTGTAGCTCTGACTTTTGGGTGAGGAGTTCTGCTTTGGGGCCCTCCATGCAGCCTGTCAGCTGAACGCTGGGGTGAAGTGTGTGACTAGAAGAAGGGGTCCCGGGCCCTACCTGCATGCGTGCTTTCTGCAGAACACTACAGTGCGTTATACCTGCTGCTCTGGATGCTGGCCTATGAGTCCCCAGCACTCACCACATGCTCCGTGGCGTTAAACAAGATACTGGCCTACGTCTTCAGTGTCTGACCGAGGACGAGATTAACGCGTCCTATTCTGGGGTGATGTTTGATGCATGAAAGGGCCAGCAGTGGAGTTTGGCATCTGAAGACTAAACCCCGTTTTCTCTCTCCTGTCAGGCTGTCGAGCATTGCAAACGTCACGTGTGGAACTAGAAAGAATGTTCCATCTTGGAGGAACCACAGCGTCTTTTCCTACTTGTATGTCTTGGGGGGACAAACGCAGCTCTGTTGACTTTGTTACAAACATCGGCCCCCCTTTACCCTCACTCCATTTCTTACCTCCCTTACTGTAGCATTGCTGTCAGTGTGGGAGGTGCCTAACCTGTCATTGACATAGCTGCTGCAGTGTCCCTTTTCTTTCTGCTACATGGGTAATGACATACTGTGCTCTGGAGCTCTTTTAGCCTGTCCTTGGTTAGCTGGGGGTTGGGGGTGAGGGGGCTCTGGAGGCTGGCAGGAGCCAGAGCTGCTTGACAGAAGGCTGTCCATCCTCTTGGCTGGGCTTTGTTCTGAGCCCTGATCCGGGCTTGGGCACTGGTGGGCTTCTGAGGTCTCTACTACCCTACAGAGGGCCTTCCCCTCTCCCGCCTGGGCCTGCTGGCTGCTAAACACAGGCAGTTTTATAGGAAAGATTAGAGGCTCACGACAATTAGGCTTTTTGAACAATATAGTTCACATTGTAATAGAGATTTTAGAAGCAGCTGTTCAGGAGACCTGGGTGGGGTTCGAGTTTGCTGTCCCTGGGTCCACCTTTGATCCAGTTTTCCTGTGTCTTTCCTGGTGATGCCTTGTTTTGTGTTCTGTGGGTTTGGGTGGAAGTGGAAAAATGTGCGTGAATGCAACCTGCTAGCTCTGTGTGGAGGTCCCGTGGGCCTGGCTTCTGTGCGTGAGCATGTGGATAGTGGCGACCCCCTCATGCCTGCTCTGTGCCTGTGCGCTGCTGCCCACCATCGCTCTGGGCAGCCCAGCCCCTCACCGCTGGCTCGTTGCGTAGCTGTTCTTTCTGACCTTGAAATGAGTGTGGATGACACACTCCTCCTAAGCCTCTGGCTTCCAAGTAGAGGGTCTGCTGCTCAGGGGCCTGGGTTGCTGCCCTGCCTCTCGTTTGGCTGAATCTTCTGTCCCACTTCTGGTTGCCAGGAGACAGCAAAATCTGTAGTTGCTATTAAACAGACTTAATGATTTTTTGTTTTGCACTAAAGTTTCTGTGATTTAACAATAAAGTCTGTCAGCCAGACCTGAGCCTGAGCGTTTTTGTTGACACCGCAGCCAGAAATTTCGTTTCTGATTAGCTCTGAGGTCACGGACCTGTAAGTGCCTGGCAGTCCTGTGCTCCCCCCGACCCCCCCTTGGCCAGAGAACGAAAGCAAAGTGGGTAAGAAAGTCCCATCTGGTCCTCCCTGAGTACCCAGGGCCAGGTGGGCCCGTAGCTGTGCCCCTCACCCACCCCCATTCCCAGCCCCCAAGGCCAGTCACACGGTAGTTTACCAGAGCGAATCGCCAGTTCCTTGTGAGTTGCTTTTCTTTTACAATTCAGACCATTCCAGAAATGTTCAGTGAGTACCAGTTAAACAAACCAAGGGGAAAATATTGAGGGAATAACTTAATTTAAAAAAGGAATACACACGACCACGCTACATTCAAAACCCAAGGAACATCAGTCATTTCTCTTTGAGCTGGGCACATTGGGAAGCCAGTGAAATGGAGAGAACGTGGTTTGTGGATACGATTCACCTTGTCCGTGTGGGGAGGCAGGGGTCACTCACTGTCCGCTCCTAGATGTCCAGCCAGGGATGTGGCAGAAAGATGGGGGCTTGAACCAAAGTCAGGGAGGGAGTCAAGGGCAGGCAGGGGCCCGGGACCGTGGCGGAGGGAGGGGGGGGGCCTGCTTGGCCCCTGGAGGCCTAGCCTGGGCTGAATTGGTCCTTAAACTCCTGGACTCCCAGTGACGCTCCTTGCCTCATCCTTAGACACTTAACATTTTTGTTTTGTTTTCTTAAAAAAATAACAAATTTTATGAAGTAGAGATCAGATGCTGAATGAGCGTCTGGCAGAAGTGGAATCTGAGCAGCTGATGCGGCTGCCGCTGCTAGGCCAACCCAGGGTCTAGGCCAACTGGTCAGGTCGTGAGCCCAGGGCTGGCTGGGGAGGGGCCCACCCCAGTGGTCCTGCCCCTGCCGTGGGAGGGGCTGGGGGCAGGCTGCTCACAGTGAGGCCCCCCCGGCATGTCATAGCTCTGTGATCTCCAGGGGGCTCTCCATGATCACGTCTCGGAGCTTGTGCAGGGGTGTTGATTTGGCGGACTCCGTGCGGGCATTGCGCTCCAAGGCGCTGGCCTCGGCAGCTGTGAGCGTCTCCAGTGAGCGGCCCAGACCCTTCTGGTCGTCCTCGGGCAGGCTGCTGAGGTCCGTGGTCAGCAGTGTGCCCGTGCTGCTGTGCACCGCGTGGAGCCCGTCAGGCCCCTTCAGCTCTGCTGGCAGCTTGTGGCAGAAGCGCAGGCTGCCCTGGCCTGGGCTGTGCTCCCCTGGCTCCTCCTCCAGCTCAGTCTGGATCAGCTGCAAGAGGCCGGAACCCCCCACTGGCTCAGGGATCCCCACATGCTCAGGGCCATGCAAAAGGGGTGAGCAGGTGGATGGCCCCAGAGTCCCACCTGCCCATTTCCGCCCTACTGCACACAAGGTGCCTGGGGCTCACGTTGCAGCCTGTCCAACCTGTAAGTATTCCTCAAACGGGGTACAGAGGGGAACCATGGATACTAGGGTGCTACAGCGGTGTTCTCAGGACTAGGGGCTTCCTATGAGGGCCTTCACTTTCATGTTTTCACTATGATAATCTATGAGTGCACCCCCACTCATTGCTCTGGCCCTGGCTCCTGTGATGCAGCTGTGGTGTCTGGCTTTTTATCAACTTGGCCTCAAGCAAGGTCAACACAGGGCGAAAGTGTCCGCAGGTGAAGTTGGAGGGGATTAAGAGGGTGGAGTGGAGACTCACAAATGATGTTTTTGTCCTGTGTGGAACTCAGCTTTAGCCTATTCTGGTTGGGAATATTGGCTCAGCTGGTAATCTAGGTTTTTACTTGAGTCTGACTTTTAAAGTGTTGGCATCACTGCAGGCAAACAAATATATATAGACCTATTTGACCATACAGCCAGTTTCTTTAACTGACATCTCCCCTTAAAGGCACTTTCTTTAGGGTTCCTCAGATCTGAGAAACAATGTCTCAGTGCACAGCCCATCTCTGGGAGAACCCACTGTCTGGCTTTCTGCACCCCCACTCATTGCTCTCTTTGGCAACTGGCTGCTGAGCTCCAAAGATTGAGAAGGATGAGGGCAGCAGGAGAGAGAGCGAGAGAGAGAGAGAGAGAGAGAGAGAGAGCAAGAGTGCACCCCCAGGGCTGGGGCACGGCACACAGGTCCCTTGCCCGCCCCGCTACCTCGGAGATGGAGGAGTGGCAGGAGGAGGCTTTTTGCACCATCCGCTGTGCAAAGAGCTTTTTGAGCCGCAAATAATCCTCCAGGACCACCTTCAGCAGCGAACCCTGGGGGAGGGAGAGGGTTAACCCCCACCACAGCCCTCCCCGGCCTGCCCCACCCAGCCCTCACTCCCAAAACGACTCAGGGCAGAGGGGAGGGGCGGTGATGGAAGGCCCCTGGGAATCTAGGAGGCACAGGCCTCTAATCCTAGCGCAGAGGACCAGCAGCAGAGCCTGGTGAGAGGGCCCGGCCCCAGGGCCACAGTGGGCTGAAGCAGGTCCTGGTTAGGCCGGGCGCCCAGGACTGCCCTGTGGTCTTGCCTCCAGTGGAGGGCAGGTCTAGCTGAGCCTGGAGGTAGAGAGCTGTTTCCCAGGATCAGCCTACTCCGCATCCTCTGGAGGGGGTCCAAGCTCAGCCAGGGCTTTGGGGGCGGGGGGGGGGGGGGGGGGGGGGGGGGGGCCGGTACAGGAGCTTATAGAAAGGGCTCACCTTGATGGGACCCTCCCGAATGATCTGGCCCAGCTTGGCAATGTTGTCGTACTCCTGGATGGCTGCCCGCAAATACCGGTCATCATCAGGCTTGACTGCTGCTGGTTCACGCCCAAAAGTTCCCTGGGGAGAGGGGACGTTAGCTGGACCAGAGGTGCAGTGTGTGTGTGTGTGTGTACACACACACACACACACACACACACACACGGACCACCTCCCAGAGAACACAGCTCCTTGGCCAGTGGGAGCGAAGACCTGCCCTCCCTCCACCCCACCCCCATGACTGTCTGCCCCTGCCCCCAGCTCTGGCCTGGGCTCACGTGGGTGCGGGTGGGGCTGCTCCACAGGTCAGCGATCTCACTCAGGTTCTCCGGCAGGTCGTCCTCGTGCTCGGCCTGGGCTGCCAGTTCCAGGTTCCGGCAGAAAGGATCCAGCCACACCGGGTTGGCCCTACAGGTGGAGAGTGGGGTGGGCTGAGGAGGGAAGGCTTGAGGGGGCAGATGCTGTACCAGCTTCCCCCCTCCCCCCTGTCCATTTCCCTGGCTAACTAGCACCTTTCACAGAACTGGCTGATTGGGGACCATCAGTAGGCCCCTTGCCCACGGCACCAGTGGATACGTCCTCCCCCCCAGGATGCTACTAGAACCAGAACAGGACATGTCAGTCTGGGTCAGCTTTGGTGTGGAAGCCTCACCCTGCACCCACTGACCAAAGTCAATGCTCCCCCAGAACTAGGGGCGCATTGGGTGGGGAGCCCAGCTCTGAGAGTTTCTGAGCGGAGAGAGGAGTGGCCTGCCCACCAGGGGGCGCCCACGCCCCAGGTTTTAGCCCGTCAGTGTTCCATCACTGGGAGGCAGTGGGGAAGTCACCCCTCTGGGTCCTTGGCAGGCCTCCCTGAAGTGCAGCAGGCAGGGCTTGGGGACCCCACTCACCCGTCAAAGGAGTACTTGTTGGTGTTGGGCATGTCCATGATGTCAATGAAGCCACGATTCCCTGCAGGGAGCGGTTGGGGCATGGAGGGGAGGGCGCCGCCCTGCGGGGGCCGGGGAGCCTGCGGCTGGTCCAGGGCCTTGTGAGGCCTGGGCAAGCGCTCCAGTTCCCCGGCAACCCCTCCTGTCCTCTTCACCTCCCCACCCATCACAGCCCTCGCTCACCTGCCGAGCCAGCCACTATGGCTTTGAGCTTTCTTTTGTGTCTGGAGAGAAGCAGAGAGAGGAGCTGGTGAGGCAGGCTGGGGCCAGCTGGCATCTCGGGGCCCTGCCTGCCTTCATGTCTGTCCTGGGAGCAGGGCCGGTCAGCCAATCTCAGAGCAGGGGGCTAGGGGTCACTCACACGGTCCTGTAGTACCAGTTCATGAGGATAAAGAGCATGGCAGCCAGGAAAAGGAGAATGGCCAGGACAATGATCGCCATCTGGGGAGACAGGGCCGGGCATGAGCAGGGGAGGGCACCCAGGCTGGTGAGGGGGTGGTGGGGCGGGTGCCACCAGGGTACCTGCAGGGCAGACATGTCATCGGGCAGCCGGACGGAGATGGCAGGCTGCACGTCCAACACGTTGTAGTTCCGGAAAAGATTCCTCAGCTGTTCTTTGTTCTCGTCAATCATCTGGATCACCCTGGGCGGGGGGCAGGGGGCTCGGCTGCCGTCCTCACCACCCCCGGGGCTGTTCCCTCTCAGGCCAGCCTGCCTCCCTGCCTAGGGCCCCTGCAGGCACCCTCCCCCAAGGCCCTCCCAGCTTTGTATCTTACGGGGTTCACCATCCCTTCACACAGGATCCTGTTTGATCCCCAGAGTCAGTGTAGCATTCCCACTTCACAGACGGCGAGAGTGAGGCTCAGAGCGGCAGAGCTCTGCTCATAGCCATAAACTGTTCTCTCTGCTCGCCCTGCCCACCTCTGGGGGACAGTCCCACACAGCAGGCCTGATGGTGTGGTCTGTGCCTCTGTTGGTGGGTCCCCTCCGCAACTCCAGGGCGGGGAAGCCGATGGGCAGTCTGAGCACAGACCCCCACCTACCGGTCCACGTCCAGGATGCGGTTGGTGTCACGGTTCACCACGTGGATGAGCAGCTCTGTCTGTGCGAAGTTCACCCGACCCTTGTTGTCCACATGGAACTAGGTGAGAACGGGCATCACAGGGTGTGGCAGGTGCAAGGGATTGGTCGGGCTGGGCTAGGAGCCCGTCCTGCCCTGCCTTCCCAATAAACCCATCACTGCTGAATGCTCACTGAGGACCAAGCACAGTGACCATCATAGCACAGTGTCGGGCACTATTATTAGCCCCATTTTACAGATGAGGAAACTGAGGCCCAGAGACCTGGAAGGACTTTCCCAAGGCCATGCTGTTAGGAAATGACAGATGTGCATATACCCCCTCTCATGCCCCTGACCTCTCCACACTGGCCCGTCCTTCCTTGTGGCCTCACCCCCCTTCTCCCTCCACTGCCCCCAGCCCCAAGGTGGGTTCCATGGGCACCTGCACGTCATCACTGTTGACGATGGCACCCGTGATGTTGGACAGCAGGCGGATGAACTCCTCCTCAAACCCGCGCACGCGGTCTGGGATCTCATTAATGACGATCTTGACGCGCTGGTCGTCCCGTAGGATGTAAATGCCGATGATGGCCGTGTCGTTGTGGTCTGCCAGATCCCGGGCCACAATGTCCACCACAAAGTAGCCGGGGCTATAGACCATGAAGAGGTCAAAGGTGCGCAAGATGCCATCCACGCTCCCTGCAGGAAGAGCCCATGGGTGGGGAGCAGCTCAGGGGCCACCCGCTGCCCCAGAATCCCCAGGGAAGGGGGGAGGTTCAGGGCTGCTGACACACTGGGGAGAGGCGGAGCGGCCCTGCGGCAACTCAGGGCCCAGTTGTCTGCAGAGCCCAGCGGGGGCTCAGCTTGGCTGACGGTGGTCATGAGAGCATGCAGACCGTGCTGTCAGACCTGCACCTCTTTAGAGATTTCTAGTGAACGCGCCTGAGCTTTTAACTATTGACATTCTGCATGTCCAACAAAACACAGCTGTGGACTGCGCTGGCCAATGAGACTCTGGTGTCCCCTGCTGGGTGCTATGGAGCACTTCTGCGCCACCTGCCTGTCTGTCTCTCACACGGAGTTCAGATTTTGACAGTCACAGAAGAGACGACCACAGGAGGCCCAGCCCAGGCTTCCGTTAGAAGACAGTAGACCTGGGTTTAAAATCTGCCACGTGACTGCCTGCTTCAAATTGCTGTGTGGATTTTTGCTAAAAGCCAAGTTAGCCAGGTAGCCCCTCTGTGTTTTAGTTTATTAAAATTAGAGCAGTGGGAGCTCAGAGGATGAAAAGATGGTGTCTGGTGGTGTGATTGCAGGAGGTGGCATATGAACTACAGTTTGAAGGATGGGTGGGGGGGAGCATGACCTTCAGGCAGAGCTGAAGGTCAGGATGGTATTCCAGGAAGTGAAGCAAAGGGGTCAAATGCCCAGGGGACGATGCTGTAGAGCAGGCTGAAGGAATGGGGAGCAGTCCAGCGTGACTGAGCTGAGCACAGAGCCCATAAGGAGAGTAGTGCAATGAGGAAGCAGAAAGGGGCATTAGGAGAAGACCTGGTGGCCCTTGAATGCCAGGCCAAGGAGTCTGGATGGACTTCTACAGACAGAAGAGCAGCGTAGGGGTTGGGGCTGGAAGATAGTAGGACACCCACCGGGACCCCTAGAACCTGACCCAGAGAGGCTCAGCCATCTACACAGGCAAGCAGACGTGCACACCTGTAGGTACCAGTGCGCTCCGAGTTCTGACTCCCCAGTGCCTGATGGGAGGGTGAGGTGCACAAGTGGAAAGAGGTGGATATATGGGAAGATGGCTGGCCCGCTAGCTGGCTGGCTGGACAGATGGGTAGGTGGGAGGATGGATGGATAAATAATGGATGGAAGAAGAAATGGGAAGAAGGAAGACAAGAAGGAAGTGGGCAGGTAGATGGAGGTATAGATAGGGGAATGAATAGTGGATGGCCGGCTGGCTGGCTGAATGGATGAATGGGCAGGTCAATGAAAGGACTGACGTGGCTGGCTGGCTGGCCACCCATACCCTGTGGTGCCCACACAGACCGCCTCATACACTCCAGACTACAGTCCATGCAGTGACAGGTCTCGGAGGCCATCCACGTGTGACAGGGCCCCTACCCATGGTGAAGACCTGGCCCACGTCCTCTGAGTCGTTCGCAAAGGCCCGGAAGTAGTGGATGGCCAGGATGCTATAGAAGACCAGACTATTGTTGCCAATGTCTGCATCCAGGGCTAGTACTTGGATCAACTCTGAGCCCATCTTGGCGTCGGTGGCCACTCCTGCAGGAATGGGTAGGCGGGTGTAAGTGGCAGGGCAGGGCCACCCCACACCCTGTGCCCAGGCTCCAGCCGCTGCACCTGCAGTGTACTCAGCCTTGGTGAAGCGTGGTGGCTGGTCGTTGATGTCCTCCAGCACGACTCGCACCTCCTGCAGGCTGAGGTCATTGACCAGGTCCAGGTCTGGTGAGGGCCCACGGGGAGGGGTCCAGCTGCGATTGCTGGACGCCTTGACGATGAAGGAGAAGACAGCTTCACGCTCCCGGTCCAGGTCCCGCAGCACCAGCAGACGCCCGTCGGGCTGAAGTTGGAAGTTCTTCTCTTCGTTCCCGGCTGAAGGTGGGACCATGGCACAGGGTGAGGGGGCAGGGCCAGGGTGGGCATATTGGGGTCATCTCCAGCCCCAGGGTAGGGGGGACACTAGCCCATGAGGCCCCACCTGCGATGAAGTAGTACACGATGGCATTGGGGCCCTCATCTGCGTCCACAGCGCCTGTCACATTGCCCACGAGGGTGCCATGTGGTGAGTGCTCGGGCACTGTCAGCAACTGGTACTGGGGGCTGCCTTTCTGCAGGAGGGAGGGGGACGCCATTACAGGAGGTTGAGGGAAGGCCCGAGCTGCCAGTTCCTGCCAGGGGGCCCGAGGCAGGACCTTTGTGGTGCTGAGGGAGTTTACTGCCCACATCTTGTGGGGTGAGCAGAACACCTGTAACCTCAAGGGAGCAAAGGCTGGGCCTGGGAGCTCCCAGCTCTGCCCTCAGGGATGTCATCCAGTGACATCCTCTGTGAAGGCAGGGCGGGGCTTGGCATGTTCTCAGAAGTCTCCTGGTACCTGAGTGGCACCTGAGTGGATGTTTGAATAAGGGGTCACACTCTCTATGTACACGTGAGTGTGCACATAGGCCCACACGCACAGAAAATCTCCAGGGAACATATCCCACGTGCACACAAGAAGGAAAACCACCGAGTCAGAGAGCCCGAGTCCACACGAGGGGCTCAGCCCCAGCTCAATAAAGCAAAGCTGATTTTCAGGCTTCCCGTGTACAATGTGCAATCAGGAGAATGTCAGCTCCAGGAGGCAGGCATTTTTGTCTGCTTTTTAAATTGCTGTGTAGTGCCTTGAAATAGTAGCTGCTCAATAAATATTTGTTCTGTGAAGTATATTCAGGTTTCCGTGTGCAACCACGTGTGTATATTGTAAAGGGTGCACAGGGGAGGATGTGTACATGTGTGCTTGCAGCCAGGGAGTCCCTGTGTGGGCATGACTGGTGCAGGGGATGGGTGAGAGCTCACTGGAGGTCTCACGAAGAGGGGCTCGTTGTCGTCGATGTCGTCCAGGACCACCAGCATTGGCTGCATGGTTTCATATGGCACTGGCTGACCCAGGTCGCTGGCCACCAGGATGAGCTGGAGGGGGAGGCGCACAGTCAGAGGAGGAGACAGAGAGACCCAGGTGGGCACTCCCCAGGGGCCAGGTCACCACCCTCCAAAACATTCTAGGTGGCAAGGGGCTGGCCCTGGCCCGGAGGAAAGCCCCACCCTCAGCCCCGCCCCCACACCAGGCCCCGCCCCCACACCAGGCCCCGCCCTCTTACACTGTACACCTCCTGCTTCTCACGGTCTAAGCGCAGCGCTGTCTGGATGAGGCCGCTGATGGGGTCGATGGTGAAGTACTCCCAGTCACGATTGCCCGTGGACTTCAGGAAGCTGTAGCGCACGGCCCCATTGAGGCCCTCGTCCTGGTCTGTGGCATAAACCTCGTACACGTTGGAGCGCAGGGGGATCTCCTATGGGGCGTGGTAGCATGGGAGGGAGGTTCCTGGGGCATCTGAGAGAATCCCAGGTCCCAGGCTCCACGGAGCTCTCGTTCCTTCTCGTTCTGTATCAGAATGTCCTTGCCACCTTTCAGCGTCCTTAGGAGACATCTGCCTGCTTGGCTGGACTCTCCTGTAGTCTGAGCATCTGCTAGAACATCCCCTCAGCCCACTCCTAGCTAAGGCCACTACCCACTGATGGTGCAGCCTGGGATCCACCATGCTTCAAACTCTCAGGGTGACCACCCTTCCAGGGCCTGCCCGAATCCCTCAGACCCCATTGTATGCTGAGGTTTAGAAGACAGAAGGGGGCTCAAAAAGCTAGGCCACAGCCACCCTCTGTTCCCGGGTCTGTCTTGCTCTCTGCTATCCCAATCACGGGATTGGGGGACAGGCAGGTAGGGTGACATGGTGAATACAGACTGGACACCTGGGTTCCAGTCTTGCTAATTACACCATGTGACTTGGACATGCCACTTCACCTCTCTGAGCCCCAGTCTCAAGTATAAAAATCTAGTTGACATCACACACTGACCCATGATAAGGCTGCCTAGGACACAAGAAAAAGAGCAAGTTTCTTTGCTTTTAGTTGAAAAATTAACAGCTCAGCATGGTTTCCCTGTTAATCTCATTGATCATGATAGAGACTGAACGGCAGTTACAGCTAATTAATAGAAAGTGAGATGACAAATAGGTAATTACTTAACAAATGCTGGTTGTTTGGGAGACATGAATCTTTCAAAATACGGAGCCCTTGAAGGGAAAAAATAAGTGGGGCCTTTGGTGTGGAAAAGAACTAGATTATTATGAACTCATACCCTGCCTCATTCCACAGAGAGGATTCGAGGCAGCTTACAAGAAAGTATAAATTATGATAAGAGTGAACAAGTTAAAAAAATCAGGGTAAAGAAAAGAAATGGTTGGCAGGAAAATGGGAACTAAGGGCTAGGAAGCAAGGTGTGTGCGCTAAGACCCTGCAGGGCCACTCGAGGTGGGCTGACCACTCTGAGCTCCCTAGTGGGCAATGCGAAGAGGACCACTGAATCATTACAGTAGACACAGGTAAAAGCAAATCAGAGGGTAAAAAGAAAAAGCACAGTGTTTCCTAGAGCTCAACCCTGGCAGAAAGTTCTCCTGTGGGAGCTCAAAGAGGACATAGAGTGACAAGGACTTAATGCTGACATTTTGAGATGCGGAGACATGCTAAAGTTTGGGGAGCAAACAACAAGTGGGAAACGCCTTGACTGTACCACCAAGGGGCACTTTGGGCCTGGGTGCTGAGAGGAAGACGGGGAAGGGTAGGAGACGAGGAGGACGTCCCCATCTTTACATGGCCGTTTAGGGCAAAGAGTGAAGGAAGAATTGGAGAGGTTCCAGAAGCTCAGCCACTTCCCCTTGTGTCTTATTTTGATTCCCATTCTCAACAACCAGGCTGTCCTCACTGGGGTATCAGCAGGAACAACAGGCAGACGGAAGGGGCATGTATGTTTATTTTGAGACAAGTATGGGGGAAGTGGGTTTCTGGGGAGACTGTCCTTGGAAGACATCTAAGAGCAAGAGACGGAGCATCTACTTTTATTTGTCCCATTTTGCAGATGGAAAACCAAACTCAGAGAAGTCACTTGCTCAAGGTAATTTGGTAAGCGGTAGACTTGAACCCAAGACCTTTGCTGACACAGCCCATGTTACTAACCACTGTTCAGTACCGCCCTGTGTGGCACTGAGCAAGTCTGTTCCCTATGCTGGTCTCAGTTTCCCCACCTCCACAGTGGGGTCCCTGTCCCTCTCTCGGGCATGGCTGTAGGATGAAGAAGTGGGCCGGGTGCTGGGAGGGGGTGTTGCTGGGCAGGCGGCCCCGGGCGACAGCACTACCTCTTTGATGTGGAGGACGGTGCCGTTGGGCGGACGCACGAACACGGGCCGGTTGTCATTGACGTCGATGACCTCCACCAGGAGCATGGTCGTGCCCCAGAGTGGGGGCTCTCCGCCGTCTGTGGCCACCACGGTCAGGTTGAATCTCTCGTAGGAATGCAGTGGCCGCTTTGTTGTCACCAGGCCTGAATCCTTGTCCACGTGGAAGGCCTCTGGCAGGCAGGTGGGGCAGGAGGGCAGGGCATGGGTCTGGCTGAACCATCCTTCCCATGGCAGCCTGTCCCCTCCAGCCCCCCCCAAGGCATCATGAGTGGGGAGCAGGCTACGTACCCATGCCAGGGCCCTCCAGGGAGTAGGCCAGCTCCGCATTCGAGCCCTCGTCCTGGTCGGTGGCCATCATGGTGAAGACAGAGGTGCCCGCCGGCTCATTCTCGTACACGCTCGTGCTGTACTGGGGCTTGGAGAACTGTGGCCGGCAGTCGTTGACGTCCAGCACCTGGATCACCACCTGGGGGGGAGGTGGAGGCCAAATGTCAGGAGCATACTGGGGGCTACATCAGGTGACCGCCACATGCAAGTCAGAAGAGGGGGACAGTGCCCATTGTTGGCGTCTGACCTCAAACGATGCATTTAACCCCCTGAGCCTCAGTTTCCTTAATTGTACATTGGGGACAATATATATATCTTGGGCTTGTGAGGCACCCCCGGGATGGTGTATGCTAGATTGGGATGGCACGTGCGCACACCTGGCCTAGGAGACGCTCAGCTGCTGGGACTGTGATTAACAGGCGCTGTGGCTGTGAGGACTCGGGAGCAGGAAGCCCCTGCCCACCTCCTACTGTCCCTTTGCTCCTCCTTCTGCGGTCCCATTCGTCTCTCGCTAATCTACGGACCTTAATGCTGGATGGCGATTCCCCCACCCCCAAAGGCCCCCTCTTGACTGGGATTTGTGTCTGGCCTGGGACTTGGCTCTCTCTGCTGACCCCGCAGCGCAGGGCAGGTCCCGTGGACACACCAGGCCAGAGGCCTTCTTTTCCTCAGGCTGCTGTGGCCCAGCCTGACTGCACCCTTTTCACAGCAGTGATCTGAAGAGCCCCTTTCGGCGCACAAAGCACTTTACACCCCCAACCTCTCCATCTCCCGGACTCACCACCGCCCTGGGAAGGAGGCGACCTTAGTCTTCTGACTCCAAATACTGTGCCTTTCCCTGCACAGCACACGGCTGTGTGACAGGCACAGGACTCAGATGTGTGTGAGTGGTCCCAACCAGCTTCTCACCCCCTCACCCAAGAGAGTTTGTTTTGGATGGTTGGGGGAGGACTGGAAGAACGGAATGCAGAAAGACATGACCGGACAAGGCAGAAAGAAGGGAGAAGAAAGAAAGCGACAGCAAAGCCTCGAGGAGCGGGACTTTGGATAGAAATGGGGTAGAGCTTACAAGCTGCGATACTGGTCCCCGAGCAACTTGTGTGGACACTAGGACTGCACTGGGAACGGGGTTGTGAATTTGATCCCTCATTAATGTTCTTTAAGAAACATAAAGACAATTGTTTTATAATTATGTTTGGTTGCTAGACTGTTTCTTCCAGTGGGACACCATGGAGACACTGGGCTATGTGGAACCCCAGGCTTTGTTTGGGTTACCCCCAAGTATGTTTAGCTGCATTAGCAGGGGTTTGGCACAGGAGATTTCTGCTCCAGTGCTCATCTCCTTAAGCCACAGCCATTGTGACCCACCCAGCTAAGCTCCTTCCTGCCACCATGTCGCGGAGGGGGCCAGGTGGCTCTGCTCCTGCCCTGCATTCTCTCAAGGCTTGGCTTACTGCCTCTACAACCCCAATCCTGAGTGTCCCTGGCCCAGGCTTGTACCTCTCACCTGCACTGAATTTTCTCGACGGTTGCTGGCTATATCCCCAGGGTTGTCTTTGGCCAAGGCAGTCAGGATATAGTGGGCCTTCTGCTCCCGGTCCAGAGACGACAACACGTAGATGTCACCCTATTAGGGAGAGGGAGGACTCAGGGTCTTCATCAATTCAGCAGATATTTATTGAGCATATACTGTGTGCCAGATACTGTTCTGGGCTCTAGAGATACAGCACTGAACAGAAGAGACAACAGCCCCTGCCCCCACAGAGCTTTCATTCTAGTGGCTCTTCTTGCCCTCATTGCCCCGGTCCACCTGGAGACGGGATGAACAGCCCAGGCTGAAGCTCGCTACCTGGCTAGGTATACAGTAGTACTCCATAAATATTTGCTATTTATAGTGCCAGGCCAGGGGCATGTCTGATTGTTCACAGCAGGCAGGAAGGAGAGAACACTGCTGAGAGGGCAGAATGCAGGGGGAGGGAAAATCCAGTTCCAGCCCAGCAACTGGGGAAGACGGTGACTGACCAACCTCCCCCAGGCCACGGGGCTCTCTCTATACTGAAACAGCAGCTTTTAGCCAATTTGCAGACATTTGAAATCATCACTCATCTTTTCTCTTGAGTTTCTGCTCTCCCACAAGTCATGGGAGCATGGGGGGGGGGGGTGTACTGAGCATAGGGCCACATGTACAGGAGGTGCTCAAACACTGTGCCCACTTTCTGCCTGTGTCTCTCTTTCGACAGTTTCAAAAAGCAGTCGTAAGGATTTGAATCACGTTTTCTAGTCTCCTGGGAACACATCTCAGAAGTTTGTGTCCCACAAAGAGCTAGTTCCGCAAGACTTTGGCCAATTCCTTTCACATCTGCTGGACAGAAAGGCCACAGTCTACAGGATGTTTGGCACGTGGAGAACAGGGCTGGCGGACTTGGCTAAAAACCTCAGAGGCACCACATGTGCAGGTGGCAGGACCCAGAAATGGGGGAATGACTGCAATCCTTTTGGTGGCTTCCCAGTCTCTGATGCTCTGGACCCTCCCCAGTCTCCACTCCCCAAACCCACGCCCTCCAGTGCCCGCTTACCGTCGTGGGGTTGATGGCAAACTTGCCCTCTCCATTCCCGAGGCCGTACTCAATGACTGCGAAGTTGCCCGAGTCAGCGTCAGTAGCGGTGACCCTCAGAATGGTGGTACCGACAGGCACATCCTCAAAGATGGCTTCCTGATGCCCAGTGGGCAGGGAGAGAAAGTAGGCGCACGTCAGCCCGGGAGTCCAGGCCCCTGCCCTAGGAACTCATGGAGGCAGACGACCAGGGGCATCAAGCTGCTTGCGGGGTGGTCCCTCCCATGAGGCTCAGAAGCTTGCAGGGTGGTAGCGGAGGACGCCCAAAGGCCCCAAGCAATGGGCACAGGTCCTGGACCCAACTTACGGGCCTGGCCACCCACCTGGTAGGAAGGCTGGTCGAAGATGGGGTTGTTGTCGTTGACGTCCACGATCTCCAGGTAGACGGGGATCTCAGCTGCCCGCGGCGGGGACCCATTGTCCGCGGCCCTCACGGTAAAGTTGAGCCAGTGCACTTCCTCATAGTCCACTGTCCGGTTGGCAATGACCTTCCCTAAGACACAGAGGCCGCCAGGGCCATTTTGGCCACTCTTCACTCATGGAAGCTCTCATGAAGAGAAGGATCGGTATTCTGAGGGGCCCATGGCTGAGGGCAGCTGGCATGCGGCTATTTGCCAAAGGGGTGAACAGCCACATGTCCAGGGCCTCCTCTGACACTCGCCCCCTTGGCCTTCTTGTTCCCAAGTGATACTAAAACAGTCTGCCCTCCGTATCTGCGGTTGCAATCTGCTGTTGGTTGAACCCATGGATGCACAACTGTGGCTATGGATGGAAGGCCAGCTATGGGACTTGAGCTTCTGCACATTTTGGTCCCTGCGGGGGACCTGAAACCAAGGGACGACTGTGGTGGAAGTTTGGGTGGCAGAGATGGTGCTGGAGTATTCCAGGTTTCCAGCAGAACTCAAAGGGGCCTTTCATCCCAATCTAGGACTAGGCCCTCTGTCCTTCCCTCTAGTTTGGGCATCCGGTGGTCACTAGAATGACGGTCATATAGGCGCTGGCCCAGCCCACTGAGAAGCCATGGTGTCGCCCCAGTTGGAGGGTGACAGTGGGCTGTGGTCCCTCTTGAAGGCTAAGCAGGCGTATACATGCCCCACACCCCTCCTCTGGCAGATTTCCTTCCTACCTGCCGAGGAGTCTTCCAGCTGGACATAGCCTGGGGGCATCAGGTCCAGCAGGGTGTAGGTGATGAGCCCGTTGAGGCCTTTGTCAGGGTCCACGGCAGCCACGGCGATGAGCGTGGTGCCCGGGGTGGCCCCCTCCAGGACCCGCTCCGTGTAGTAGGTGATCCCGAAGGGCTTGAACTGGGGTGTGTTGTCATTGACGTCCAGGATGTTGACTGTCAGCTTAGCTGGGGTGAAGGCAGAGGGTGAGGGTCACATGAGGGGCACCGATATGGCTGGGCTCGGCCTTCCTAACGCTCAGCCATGCCCCCAGAGAGGATGGCAGCCTCCCACAGCCCTCCTGGGATTCCTGAAGCCTGACCCAACCCTCGAGCAGTGGCATGGGACCCTTCCATCGGGGAAAGGGGCTTGGGTTCCGCCAGCTAGCTGGGTAACCTTGGTGAAGCCCCTGGTCCTTACTGTGCCTCAGTGTCCTAACCTGTCCAGTGAGATAGGACTAAGATGACCTTTAAGACCCTTCCCACGATTCAGCCTTCTGTCCCCTGTCTGAACCGTCCTGTCTGTACGACCAGCCGGGGCCCTTAGGACATGGGGGACACGACCAAGTCTGTACTTCCTTCCTGAGAGCTCCGTCCTCTGGGCTAGAAAGATAAGCAGACAATATCTGCCAAGCCTATCACCGCACCCCAGCAGTTGGCCTCGTGTCATGGCAGAGTTCACTGGAGGTCAGCCCATCCCTGCACCCCGCTCCTTGCTCCCCACTCTTGCCACACAAAATCCATGCCTCTGGTGGCCTCTCCGCTCATGCCTCAGGCTGCAGACTGGGCGGCCTGGGGAAGGCAGCATCCATATCCCCCTCTTCTCTGCAGTAGTGCCTGGGCACCCCAATGCGGTGATTATAGCTTTAAATTACCTTTCCTTGCACTTGCCTTCCTCTGGACTGACCCCATGGCTTCCTATCAGATCTGAGTTCCTGTTTTACATTCTAGCCACGCCCTCATTACCAGTTCTTACAACATATTCTGACCTAAGTCTCTGTAACCCATCCTTTTCTCAGTTCCTATCCAGGCGCTAGCAAGCATCCTTCCCACTCTGAGCTTTGGGGTTCATAAACACACACCATTCTGGGCTTCTGGATCCCCCCTTGCTGAGTTCTGCCTGACAACTGGGACACACAGCCCTTCTGGACCTCACTGTAGCTGCCACCTCCCATGCCTCTCTGGGTCCTGTTGCTTCCTCCTTGGGGCTAGGCTGTGCCCAGCCTTGAGCAACTCTGAGTATCCAACGGGAAATACCTGTGGGGGAACCTTACCATTTGGCATGCTGACAGAGCGCTCTGGTAGGTCACTGGCATTGTCAATCACTGAGAGAGTAACCTCATAGGTGGCAACCAGCTCCCGGTTCAGGGGGGACTTCACCATTACAGACCCTGTAAACCAGACCAGGTCAGGTTCAGGCCAAGGGGTGACCAAATTCTGGGCCTCCCAGGGATGCTCCTGGCCAACCCTCCCAATCCCCACGAGGGCAGTGGTCCCCAATGGACCCGGGACTTGCTGGTCTCATGTTTGGTGGGGATGAGACCACAGTCAGCTGCAAGCACATCATTCTGCCCCGTCATTGCTTACTCGCTGGTGACCTTGGGCAAATTATTTAACCTCTCTGTACCTGCTTCCTCATTTTTCAAATAAGCATAATTACAGTACCTACTGCATAGGCTCTTTTGAGGATTACTACGCTCACATGAGTGTAAGGGCTTAGGACAGTGCTTGGTACCTAGAGAGTACCACGTAATTGTTGAAAAATGCTTCTATTCCACAACAGTGTGAGTATACTGAACACTACTGCATTGCACGTTTAAAGATGGTTAAGGTAAATTTTGTTCTATTTTTATCACAATTGAAAGAATGCTTGTATTCTAGGGAGATCAAGTATAAAGGAAGGTCAAGGCCGCTAAAACTCTTGAGTGGGTTCCCTGGGGGGAAAAATGGTGGAACAAGCTGGAGAGTGAGGACCACTCCTTTGTCTCCATACAGTGACGCATAACATGGGCTGATGGTGGGAGAGGAACGCGGTCCTCCATAGTATTAGCAAGTTGTTTCCTTCTCTCCCAGCCCCTGCCTCCCAGAGCCCCCGCCTGCTCCCAACCACAGAGGAACCCTCCATACACTTGGAATTCGACCGGACAGATCTCGTTTGGCTGATCTCAGGGCCCATGTGTTGGGACCTCTCTGCTTCCTGCCTCTTGGAGGGCCTGGTGGCTCCTCCTCCCACCAGCCTCGGCCTTGGGTGAGACCTCCCCTCTCTCTTTCCAGCACCCCTGCAGGAATGGAAGCCTCTGGAATTCCCTTTCCCCTCAGCAGATCCCCCTGCTGGGCTTCTGTCCTCCTCGGGTCCCCAGCAGTGGGGCAGTCACTTACCCTGGGCTGCCGCCTCCTCCTTCTCCTCTTCCTACTCTCGCTCCCCGTCCCCGAGGCTGGGGAGCGAGGATGGGGAGAGGCTGGCTGCATTCAGTCTGCAAGGGCTGGGCCACAGCCTTGGCCTGGGCCCCATAGGATGGGAAGGGTGGTGGGGCTGTGGTGAGTATGGAGGAAGGCATGGGGTGAAGCAGAGTAGAGATGAGGTGAGAAGTGACAGAGAAACAGAGCTCAAACCTGTGGGCCTGCCAGCCGTGAGGAAAAGAGAAGAGGGTTAACATCAGTTATTTCAGGGTGCAGAAGGGATGGAGTGGAGCAGGACGTGGGGGACAGTGGGGCGCAGTGCTGACCAGGGCAGGAGGTTTGGGAGGGTGGCTGTGGAGTGAAAGAGGCAGAGGGGAAGGAGGCCAGGGAAGCAAGTGGGAGCCCAGGTGGCTAGGAGAGGAAGGGGGAGGGAAGGTGAGCCAGAAAGTGGGGGTAGAGCATGAGGAAGAGGGGGCAGAGAAGACACTGGAAAGAAAAATAGAGAGAAGAGTGTCAGTCGGAGGGAGGGAGAACAGAAAAGAGGAAAGTGGTAGAGGCACTAGTAATGTACAGCATAAAGTTGGGCATGGGTGCAGAGCCCCTCTCCATGGTCCTAACCAACCACTGCAGCTGGAATTTTGCTAACCTGGGACATGGCTTAACCTACTTGACTCCTCCTAGTGCTCCCGGTTTTCCTGTGTTCTTTTTCCCTTTGGACCTCAGATACAGATTGAGTTAGTCATACTCTTTAGTTCACTGCACACTATGCTCATTGGCACCGTTCTTGTTTTATGTATGTATCTATTCCCTCTGATTCCCGTACTCCTCACCCATTCCCTTCCCCTCTAGGGCAAACATTATAATGTACTGAAGTGTATTTTTAAACTTTATTTATTTTCCTGAATATCATGTATTGTTTTGTGTGTATCTTCTATTTATGCAAATGGCATTGTAATATATATATATGTACATGTATATATCCCATCCTATTTCTTACTCTTTTCAGTAAGTAAGTACTTACTTAAATGTCGCTCTGTGTGAGTCTAATCTGTTGCTTCTCACTGCTGCCTGGTATCCCATGTTGTGCACCCACAATATTTCCGTCTCCTACCTCCCCAGGATGGGTGCCCAGGTGGCTTGCAACTCCTACCACCAATAGCATTGCAGTGCACATCCTCAGAGAGTCTCATTACTGGTCTGAGAATTTCTTTGGGACATGTGCCCAGGAGCAGAATTGCTGGGCCATGGGGTGTGAGTGTACTTGGTACTATATTGCTGTCTGTCGGTGGACTTGGTCTAAACTCCTATAGTGGAGTATGAGGGTTCTGATGTCCCCACCTTGTGACCAATACTCGGTATTGCCCAGCGTCCTAATATCTGCTAACCACATTTGGAAAACGACCTTATTTCTGTTTTCCTATGCATTTGTCTAACAACGATTTTTAGCATTTTGCAATAGCCATGTTAGTTTTTCTGTCATTCCTCTAGGCCTTCCAAGAAGTATATACCTGTAAGGTCCCATGTCCCTTCCCCAGCTCCCCAGAGATGTAAAAACACTGAATTTTTGGAAAAATGGTAAAACCATCAAAATTATAAGCTGCAGAAATCACAAAAGATAGGTCACAGTTCTCTGTGTTTTATGATAGTGTAAGAAGATTATTAATAATCAATCAATAAATAAATAATTATACCGTGTTTTCCTGAAAATAAGACCGGGTCTTATATTAATTTTTGCTCCAAAAGATGCATGAGGGATTATGTTCAGGGGATGTCATCCTGAAAAATCATGCTAGGGCTTATTTTCTGGTTAAGTTTTATTTTCAGGGAAACAGGGTATAAATGTGTGTGTGTGTGTGTGTGTGTGTGTGTGTGTGTGTATGAGCATATATAAAACTTACAGATGATTTAAATGGCTAGTATACATATAGAGAAAATGTTCAACCACCAAGTTATTAAAGAAATGGATATCAAAGCGAGGTACGATTTTCCTAGAAAATTACAAACATAAAAACTTTATAATATTGAATGCTGGCAAGAGTGTGGTGAGATGGGCACTCTCATGCAACACTGGTGGACTGAGAGAATCAGAAAGAGAGGGAGGTGGTCAAGGGAGGAGGAAGAAGAGAAAAGAGGGAAGGAGCAAGGGAGAGATGGAAAAGAGAAGGAAGGATGTGGCATCAATAGGGGAGAGGAGCTGCTGAGGGAAAGGGAGGAACCCAGAGACAGAGACAGAGACAGAGAATACAAAGGAGGGAGGGTGGGGAAGAAGCAGAGAGCCGAGCCTGGGGCACGGAGGCAGGATGAGGGCTGGGAGGGCAGCAGGCCCTTGTACCTGTATTGATATTCACAGCGAAGGCGTCCTCCTGGTCGGGTACCAGGCGGTCAGTATCATCCTTGGCCACGATGCTGATGATGTGGTACTCCAACTTTGGGTTGAGGTCCCGGTCGATGGCGGTGACATTGGCAATGACAGTGCCTGGCTCAGCTGACTCGAGCACGCTCACTGTCTGGATGGGATTGATGAACTCGGGGCGGCAGTCATTTACGTCATCGATAAGGATAGTGATGATGGCCGTGCCCGAAAGAGGGACGGTGCCTCGGTCAGTGGCCACCACTGTCAGCCTGTAGGAGTCCTGCTCCTCCCTGTCGATGGTGACATTGCCGACGCGGATGACACCAGTGACCGGGTGGATGAGGAAGCGGTCCTGAGCCCCGGCTTCTATTCGGTAGATCAGCTCCCCGTTGAGACCACTGTCCTCATCTGTGGCTGTGACCTGAAGGATGGATAATCCTGGGGGTGGGGGGTGGGGGTGGGATGGAGAGTAGCTGAGCACAGTGGGTCTTCAGAAAACATCACACCCACATACATTTATTGGAGGGTCTCACCACAGCCTCGCCACAATCTAGCTTTTATACATTTTTCATGCTTGCAGTTTTGTAGGAAAACAGTATCTTATTGTATTGTGTGCTGTTTAGTTGTGAAGTGAACAATTTGAAATAATTTAATGATTTGTTGTATCTTCTGCAAATTGTCTGCTTTTGTCCTTTGCCCAGTTTCTGTTAACTTACACAAATTATAGAATTATAATAATTTGTGACAAACGTCTTTTTTTCCATCATGTTGTTTGACTTTTGATATTGGTAATAATTATGTGATGTAAAGTTTAAATTTTGTAAGCACTGAAACGTAAGTATTAAAAATGTAATACTTTCCTTTTTTAAAGTTTTTCTGTTTCTTATATGCTTAAAACCTTCTTCTCCCAAAGTCAGATCACCTAAGGCTTCTTCTTTCATTTTTTAATGTTCTCTACTCTTTTTGTATTTTTTTCTTTAGAATGTCTTTGGATTTCATTTTGGTGTCTGAAATGGGGAGAGAATCTACACTAAATATTAATAGATGTCTTGCACAAAACTATTAATAGATAGTTTTCACTACTGATTTCATTGTTTCCTTTATCACATAATATTACGTATTTTCATTTACTGGTATCTATTTCTGGGCTACTTTGTCCCAGACTCTTGTGCTCATATCACATGGATTTTTCTTTTGTTTTGAAAATCAGGCTTTTGAAATATCTTTAATGGGAAAATGCTCAAAATTCAGTGTGTTACTAAGGGTACAAAATAGTTCAGAAGGTACAAAAGTTAATATTTTGTAATAGACTACATCACAGAAAAATAACTATATGGAACTACAGAAATATTATTATACTATTTGTTCTGGGTGATCTGAAGGCCTTTTTATAGACTGCTCTTACATCAAAATTTACTGCAATGAATATATACTACATTGCATTTGTATTCAGGTTACAATATGAAAAACAAGCTTCATTAAAAAAATAATCAGAACATATACAAGAAGAGCTTTGCAAGCAGTCTTGGGGAGAATGAAAGAGAAAATAAAGGAAGGCACCAACTGTGATAATAATAGTAATCACATTTATCACTGATTGGCTGATATTCACGTGGTTTGCAATACTGTAGTTTTGTAATATGCTTTAATAGCTGGTAAGGCAAATTTGACTTCATTATGTTTCTTTTTCAAGATGTTCTCATTCTTCTAGACCTTTAGAATCAAAGTTACCCCCAAATCTTATTTGATTTTGATGGGAGTCACATTGAACCTATTTTGATTTGAAAACGGTCAGTCTTTCCATCCAGGAATATGGGTGGAACATATCTTAATAGTCTTGTTTTGCAGACAAGTCCCTGTGGATCAGAGAAGAGAAGTGAGAAGAGACCTGGGTCTCTTGCTTCTCTCTCCAGGGCTCTCTCCACTCACTCTGCTGCCTAACCTTCTCTCAACGGGAGGAGACTTCTGCCTCTGCTCTGTGAGGCTCCAAACCCCACAGACCACGGAGCTCCTGCCTGGGGTCTGGGGCCGGGGGCTGCACCCTGCTTACCTGGCGGGCAGTTTTCCAGCAGGTGGATGGTGAGGGCAGCAGGGTTGAATGTGGGCCAGTTGTCATTGTCATCCAAGATGGTGACAATCAGGTCGGCGGTGTCGTTGAGCAGCCCAATGTCCTCAGCCAGCAGCAGCAGCTCCAGGACAGGAGGTGAGAAGGCTTCTCGGTCAATGACAACACCTGACCTCACCGTCACCACCCCTGGCACCCGGCACCACCAGCCAGGGAGATGTAAAGGAAAAGGGGTACAGTGGGGAAACAGGGTAAGCGCCAACCAGGAGGGGACAGAGATAAGACAGGGGCACGATATGGGAAAGAGATGAAAGAGGAGCAGAGAAAGCAACAAATGACTTTCTTCCCCAAAGTCTCAATAGCCAACATTTAAGGTGGTCCCCTAATGGCCAGTCTCCTGGGATTGTCCCCTCCCCAGGTGTCCTCTGCAGTTCTCCAGGGTGCTGCCTGAAATGAGTGACCCAGGGTGGAGGATTAACCTGCTCTATTGAGAGAGGTGACAGTATAGTGGTCACCTGTCACCAAATTGGCCAACTGTCTAGGACCAGACTGATGTGACAAGGTCTCTGGAGAGCTTTGGGTATGATGTGGGGGTAGCTCTTTGGCTGCTTCTGGCTGCCTAGAGGCCTGCGTCTCTGGCCTGGGCATGGGGAGATGGAGGGAGTGGGATGGGGGCTGTCCGTCTAGGCTTCGAGTTCATGCACTAGCAGGGCCTGTGCTGTCCCCACGCCTGCTCCTGGGTCCTCCCACCTGGCCCCCAGGTGGCCTAACCCAGCTGCGAGGTGGGGGCTGTGAGGAATGGGGTCTCCATCGAGAGCCCAGATCCCACACTGATAAGGGAGGTCCTAGATCTAGCAGTGGGTTCACTCCCAGCGCAGCTGGGCGACATGGAGCCAGGCTGGGAGTGTTGGGGGTGGGGGAGGGGGGTGCGCAAGTCTCACCGGTACTGTTGTCGATGTCAAAGAGGCCACTTTGGGCACCCAGCAGCTGGTACGTCACCACGGCGTAGATGTCCAGGTCTGCATCCAGGGCCAGGATGGGCCCGTTGAGCACCGTGATGGGGGTCCCTGGGCCAGGGGGACAGGGGTCACTGCAGGGCTGACCTGGCCCCCCGCCCCCCCACCCCACCCCCTTCCTGGTGAGCCATGGTTGACAATGGATGAGAGGGAGGGAAGTGAGGTGGACGGGATGGGGAGGCCCTGGGCCAGGCTGCAGCAGCCTTGGCAGACTGACGCAGATGCCTGGGGAGCGGCCTCAAAGCCCTGCTGGGGAGAAAACACAACAGTGGTGAGCAAGCCCCTTCGGCCCGCCTGGAGCACGCTGCCTTCCCAGCAGCCTTTGAGGCTGGCCACTCCGCCGGAGGGTCTGCGGTCTCCCTGACATCCCCTCCTGTGTGGGGGCCCTGTCTAGGTATACACACCCCACCCAGTCTGTCCACATGTGTACATAACATTCATATATACAGGTGTTGACCATACATGACTAGGAATCCACGTGTGTGAGGGACTCCGTGTTTACACGGCCACGACCCTGCGCATGGGAGCACTTGCAGGCCTGGGACTTCCCTGGCTGTACACCTGCTTCTGTAGGTGGGCACATTTGCACACGTGTGAGTCCACACATGTGCCCTGGCAAGAACATGTACTGGCACATGTGTGAGCATATACACAGGCAGGATTAAGAAACAAATTCATGTAGGGGGACATCCAGCCAGAGACAGGGAGTATCTCAGCTCATCTCTTTCTGACTTTGAATCTAAGGTTGAGGGACTAGAGAGTCTGGAGGAAGAGTGAGGGGACCTCCCTGGGGGACAGTAAAGAAGAGATTCCATTCCTGGGAAGAGAGGTAAAAATAGTCAGTGCATGTGGTGGTGGGGTTGGGTGGGGGGGAGAGCACTGCTGGTCTACCCAGAGCCCCTAGCCTCCCACCTCTGATTACAGATGTTTCCTGAGCTTCCAGAAGCCTCTAGGATACTCTGTGCTCCTGGGGTGCAGGGAGCAGGGAGGGGTGGGCTTCCTTCCTTCCTGGGTAGTCCTTATACTTAAATACCCCTCTTGGATGGCAGTGGGGCTGCTTACAGACCAGCTTGGGGACTAATGACCACTTCCAAACAGACATGTGGCCTCTTTGGTAGCCCCAAAGAGGCCTGGCAGCCTGGGCCCACGAGCCCCTCAGAGCTATGCCCCTCTCTCTCCTCTATGGAGGGGCACCCGCTGGCTCTGTGTTCACCACATGGTGAGGCCGTCTCCCCAGCCAGGCCTCAGATGGGTCCCCATCAGGCACGAGGGGGGTCCATAGGCCTCTGGTGCCCAAGTGGTGCCTGGTCGCAGCAGGTGTTCCCAGGTGGGCCCAGCACCTACCAGCAGGAGAGTTCTCCATCACCTCTGCATGGTAGGTACTCTCAGTAAAGAGGGGGTGGTTGTCATTCTCATCCGCAAGAAAGATCAGCAGGAAGTCAAAATCCTGTGGGAAGTATGATAGGAGGACAGGTTGTAGGCCACATTTTAGCAAAGCACTCAAGCGGGAGGAGAGTTGGAAGGTGGGGGGGTCAGGGCACAGAGGCAGATGATTAAAAAGCCCACAGTAAGGATCCAGAGACCTGGGTTCAAGTATCTGCTGTGTTAGAAACTCACTGGGTGGCCTTGAGCAAATAATTTCCCTGATCTGGGCCTCAGTTTTCCAATCTGGCAAATGGGGATCTTAACTCTCTCACAGAGGTGTTGTGAAGTTCACAGCACATTATTTCCACTGCAGAGGTGAGGAAACCAAGGCCCAGAGGGGGTGACCATTCAAAGCAGCAAGGCAAGATGGCGGTAGAGTGGGGACTAGCCACCCCACCATTCAGTGCTGTTTCCCAGGGTGACCCAGTTCCTCCTAAAGCACAGGCAGAAGAGGGGGAATGAGAGCAGGAGAGAAAAGAGGGAGGTAGGAAGTGACAGGATGGAAGGAGGGGAGCACAGGATGAGAGACCAGAGCTTATGAGTCCCTCCAGGCTAAAGTCTCCTCGGCCTACACACATGGGGAAACTGAGGACTGGGGAGGGCAGTGCCTTGGCTGAGCTATGTAGCTAGTCAGAGGCAGAGCTGAGATGAGCCAGACCCAACAACTCTTGGCCAGGGCCCTGCCCCAGACCTCCTGGGCTGGGAAGGAAAGGCTGACCCCTACCCCCAAAGGGACCGTTTGCTTTGCAACACCTACCTCCTCTTAGTAAAGAGAAACAACTTCTTTGGCTTTTGAGGGGAAAGCCACCCTTTGGGGAAAATGCAACCCTTTCAGAACCCCAGACGTGTGTTTGTGAATGCCTGCAGGCTGTATGCACACACAGGGCTATATGCACAAGTGCCAGTGGTTTGAGGAGGAAAGATGATAGCTGAGGTCACTGAGTGTTTGCCGTGTGCCAGGCACTGTGCTGAGGATTTTACGGATATTGACTCCCTCAAAGTCCTCTTCACAGCTTTGGGGGAGATGTGATCTTCACTTTGCAGAAGAGAAAGAAAAGGAGGCTGAGAGACATTGACTGGCCAAAGCCACACTCTCACGGACAGACAGAACTGGGATCTGAACCCAGCCCTTGCTCACTCCAAGGCGTCTGCATCTAACTACCGGCCAAGGTGCCAGTGCGTCTCTAGTACCCAGCCCTGCTTCCTTCCCACCCCACCCCATACCCCCTGCCCGCCAGCCTTACCCTCCTGGCTATCCGTGGGTTCTCTGGGTTGTCCTTCACGGAAATGGTCAGCTTGTACTCTGGGATCCGCTCGCGGTCCAGGGGTCGGTTCACGGTGACGATCCCTGTCTGGGATGGGGAGGGCTGGTGAGCTGAGCAGTGACCTATTCCCCACTGTTGGCCCTGGCCCGTAGATGCCCAACTGCTCTGCCTGCAGCTCTAAGAGTGGCTGTGAATTCCCTCCCTAAATCACCAAAGATATGGCCTAGAAGACCAAACTGGACTGGCGGCATCTTGCCAGAGCGAGAGTGACCCACAGATGCCTAGGTCTTGCTGCCTCCAGGGTATGGGTTCTCTGAGGACCCCCTGGTGCCAGCAGCCAGTAACACTCCAAGAGGCCAAGTGAGTACTTCTGGGGGTGTCTTGGTACAAACCAAGTGGTACTGAGGCTCTGGCCCCATTTCTGCACATGACAAGCCTTGGGGTTGACAGGGATCCCGAGATGGCTCAGCCGGGAATCCCAGATTCCATGCTTCCCACAGAGACTCCGAGTCCCAGTGGAGGGAGGGGGCTTAAGGAGGAAACGGAACCAGAAGGTGCTCAGACAGCAGGATAGCATAGCCTCGAGGGCAGGTCCTCTTTTTCAGGAAAAAGACTGGGGCCTCCCTTGGGTCCGTCCCGGCCCTACCGTGGCATTGATGGCGAAGGCCCGCTCCCGGTTGCCTGCGGTGATGTTGAAGGTGAGGAGGGCATTGCACCCGCTGTCAGCGTCGCTGGCCAGGATGTGGGCGACGAAGGTGGAGACAGGGGTGTTCTCACTGATGGTCACGTTCATGGGGAGGTTGAGCAGCACGGGGTCGTTGTCATTGATATCCAGCACCCGGATCCCTACCAGCATCTGCGGCACGTGGGGAGGAGGAGGACGCACAGGTGAGTGGGGAGGCCCAGGAGAGCGAGGAGGAAGGAGAAGTGAGGTAGCATGGTAGCTGAGGAGGAGGCGATGGGTGAGACGGGCAGGAGAGCAAAGTGGTGGCAATTGAGGAGGAAGGTGCGGTGGGTCATGGAGAAGAAACAGGAAGAAGTAAATGATAATGAAAAAGGCAACAGGATGCACATGATAGGAGGAAAGCAGGAAAGGTAAAGAGGCAGCGGTGAGGCAGAGGCAAGCTGGAAATGGCAGTGACAGGGGCAGAGGCCTGCAGAAGGCCTTCTGACCAGGCAGCGTCCCCAGCCAGCTGCTGTGGGGCACGGCTCTGAGGGGGCATGGCTGCCAGGCCCCAGGTCCAGGCTCTGTGGGTGAGCCCCAAGAAGCATTCGCAAGTCTGTCAGTGGCCCTGTGCGTCTGGACTGGCTCCAGAGCAGGCTGTGGCCTATCTGGGCACGAGGGTGGCAGTGTTTACAGGAGTCTCTGTGGCGAGCTCAAGGGCAGCAGATAAAGCCAGGAGAATGGGGCCCCCAGACTCACCGTGGAGCTGAGTGGGGGCACCCCCCTGTCGCGGGCACAGATGGTCAGGTTATAGAAGGCAATGGTTTCCCGGTCCAGCTCCACATCCTTCCGGACGCGCAGCACACCTTCCACGGGAGAGATCAAAAACTCCCCTGGTGCCACCCAGGAGAGGCCCAAGTTAGGTGGGAATGGCCAGGAGAGATGGGGAGCCCAGGCCTCTCTCCACTCCCTCTAGCAAGCTGTACTCGGCAGGGGTGGGGGACAGTCCTCCAGTGCACCCAGCTTCAGATCCTCATGGGACCTGCCATGGGCAGGAAGTGTAGGAAGGAGGGGTACAGATTACTGCTGGGGTGCAGGTAGCCCAGGGCCCACGCATGCCCTGATATGCCTGAGATGCCAGGCCAGTTTCTTTCCCTGGCCTGTGGGCAGGCGAGGGGCTGACACTGGGTAAGACAGTCACATTGAAAAAGAGGAATTCAGTAAAGCTGCAGGATACAAAATCAATATATAAAAATGTTGTGTTTCTATACACTAATGATGAGCTATCAGAAAGAGAAATTAAATAAAGGCCTGTTCCCCCCCCCAATAAAAATTTTAAAAATAGAAATTAAGAAAACAGCCCCATTTTTAATTACATCAAAAAATACCTATGAATAAACATAACCAAGGTGAAAGACTTGCACACTGAAAACTATAAGACATTAATGAAAGAAAGTGAAGACACAAATAAATGAAGAGATATTCTGTGCTCATGGATTAGAAGAATTAGTATTGTTAAAATGTCCACACTACCCAAAGCAATCTACGGGTTCACTGCAATTCCTATCAAAATTCCAATGGCATTTTTCACAGAAATAAAACAAACAGTCCTAAAATTTGTATGGAACAACGAAAACCCCCAAATAGCCAAAGCAATCTTGAGAAAGAAGAACAAAGCTGTAGGCTTCACACCCCCGATTTAAAACTATATTACAAAGCTATAGTAATCAAAACAGTATGGTTTTGGCATAAAAAGACATAGATCAACAGAACTAAATGGGGAGCCCAGAAATAAATCCACACATAATATGGTCAATTAATTTACAACAAAGGAGTCAAGAACATATAATGAAGAAAGGACAGTCTCTTCAATAAATGGTGTTGGGAAAACTGGACAACCACATGCAAAAGAATGAAACTGGACCATTATCTGACACCATACACAAAAATTAACTCAGAATGGATTAAAGACTTGAATGTAAGAGCTGAAGTCATAAAACTCTTGGAGAAGAAAACATAGGGGGTAAGCAACTTGACATTGGTCTTGGCGATAAGATTTTGGATTTGACAACAAAAGCAAAGGCAAAAAGAAACAAGTGAGACTACATCAGAATAAAAAGCTTCTGCACAGCAAAGGAAGCCATCAACAAAATGAAAAGACAACCTACTGAATGAGAGAAAATATTTGTAAACATACATCTTAGAAGGGGTTAATATCTAAAATATATAAAGAAATTACCAATACAATAGCAAAAACAAACAAACAAACAAACAAACAAACAAACAAACGGAAAATGAAACGCGTCCATAGAAGGGTGATGACTTGTCTCCACTCCCCCAGCAAGTTAAGGACAGACCAGGATTCCAACCCAGGCCTCTGGGTCTCAGCCCACTGCATCCCATGGGACTTGCGGTCTTCCCAGACGCCACCACTCAGAGCTGAGCCGGGTGGGAGGAGCGGGAGGGCGGGGTGGGACGGGGATGGGGTAGAGGAGAAGAGCGGAGGGGCGGGAAGCCTGGGGGGCTAGTGGGAGTCCAGTTGGATAGGAGAACAAAGGGGAGGGAAGGTGAATCATAGAGGTGGGGAGAGCTGGGCACAGGAACTGGGAAAAGGAAGATAGTTACTTCCTTTACTTTCCCTTTTGACACCTGGGGGGGGGGGGGGAAGGCCCAGAATGGGTCTCTGACTGCTCGGGAACACACAGCACATGAGGACGCAACAAGGACAGAGGCCCAAGCTCCCCAAAAATATTTCTCCACCTGCCCCTTCACATTCTACCTCACCATTCTCTGCCCCCAGCGCCTACTGCTCTGATTGATAAAAACAGCCTCTACAAGGCCCACCTGCAGCTGGGATTTCCCACCAGCAGCCCTGCAGGCTGGATTTCCTGAGCCTGACACTCCAAGGTCTCCAAAGAACTGGGGATTCCCTTTCTAGGGGTTTCCCAGCCCGTTCTCAGTCCCCAGCCATGTGAAAGCTGATGGCTCCTGCCCTCTCTCCAAAGCCAGCCAGCCCCTTGGAAGGAGGAAGGGAAGAGGTTCTGAAGGCTCAGGGGAGCAGGCCTGAGGCTCTAGGGCCTGGGCTCAGGCCAGACCTCCACAAGGTCAGCTTGCTGGGGGAAGTGAATGGGCTCAGGGCCCCAGCTGCAAATCATCCTTAGCAGCTTGCCTCGGGGCCTGAACTTCCTACCCCTCCACTTCTGGAGATACGGGGCTTTCCATGCAGTCATATCCCGTCTGCCTCCTGAGCTCACTGCTCTGTGCCCTGCGCATGTTACTGGGCCTCACCTTGATGTTCTCATCTGAAAAATGAGCTCATAAAGAGGTGCCACCCCAGGGCTGTGCTGGAGCTGGACAAGGCCCGTTCCACCTGTGTGTGCTAGATCCATGGCGGCTCTCGGTATCTGTCCTGTGGGGCCTCAGCTCCCGCTCCCCGCGCAAGGATGTAAGACATGGCGAGGCCAAAAAGGAACAACAACGAAGACATAGATAGGGGAGTCCATACCACTATATTCTCAATGGCGGCTGGTTGAAACACAAAAGCAAACATCCGCCAGTACCCCAACAAGGGGTCTTCCTGCACCCCAGTCTCCCTGGCGGCTGGGCGAGACACAGGAAGTAGGATCCACATGATCCACAATCCGCCATCCGCTTCTCTGCCAACCAACCGACCCCCTTGCTAACTGCAATCTGCGCTTGCTAGCTCAGCCTCGGCAGTTATATCAGTGGCCAATGGCTAACTGGTTACAGCTGATGGCCATCTACTACCTGAGCCAGCATCTTTCCACGTGAGGCCGAGAGCCTGGAAACTGCTCTCTGGGACTCTGTCCCCATAGCATCCCTAGGGGGATCTGGAAAGGGAGCCCACGCCAGCCCTTTCAAAGAACTCGGGGGCTTTCAGGGAGGATGAAGATGTAAGAAAAGGGCCCAAGGGGCAGCTGAGAAGACTGAGGCTGGCAGGAGAGGCTCAAGCAGATATGGCCTGTTTCCAAGTTGCTTTCCTCCTCACACTTAGAGAGGCTTGCACGAGCCCAGCATCCCCGACACCTCCACCGATAGGAGCGCCCTCCAGGCTGAGGCTGCAGTGGTGGGAAGGTGGCAAGGTGACCTTGAAACTGAGTAGCCTGGAGCATGTCCCTTCACCTGTGGTGTGTCATTACACCAGCTCTCCACAGAAAACAGCTCTGATTTGTAGCATTTGTCATTTTTTCAAGTTACCCATATGTTGTCACTGAACCTGGAAGGGATATGGAAAGTGGGTTTTGTGACCTCTGAGCCATTCCAGCACACGGTTAGTCATCGCTTATCTGTGCTGACACGAGGGCAGTGCTGGGTGACCCTGGGGTTATCGTAGGGCTCTGACTGTCTGCTCTTCCTTCCCACGGGAGGGAGCCCCGGCAGGCTGGGTCAGCCCAGGAAAATCCCAGGGTTCGCTCAGTCCTCCAGGGATACCCCATAAGACCCCAAATCCCTAAGGCGGACCCTGACCACATGTGGACTTAACCCCAGGGGTTTTGCTCATGACTCCAAAGGCCCACGGCAAGGAGCAGTCTGCAGTTTGCTGGGACAGATGGGAGCTCTGCATCCCGAAGCTGGATGCAGAGAGAGCCCCTTATTGGGAGGGGGCTCAGCTGCCCACCGGGCACCCACCTCTCAACCAGGCTTTGGCATTTTCCTGAACAGGAACAGGACTCCCAGGAAATTAGAAAACATCTGTGTTTGTGCAAGTAGCAGAGGAGAAAGACCCAGGAAGGCACAGTGCTTGGCCAGAGAGGAGACTTTTGGGACATGAAAGGGTGGCGGGTCAGGACAGAGTGACCCACCACAAGCTCTGGTCAGCGGAGGCTCCAGATCTGGCCCTATAGACTGGGTTTGTTTTTAGCCCCTTAATTGCAAATTCACCCCAGGTTCTCAGTTCCAGCCTTGGACATCTCCCAAATACTCCTCTCCAGGCCAGACCTCTCTCCTAAATTCCTGGCTTGTCCATGAAACCCCTACCTGACACCTCAAACCTCACCTCATCTTTCCTGCCACACCTGCTCCTTCCTCAGCTTCCCATCGATTAATGGCAACCCCCTCTCTCCAGTTGCTCAGGCCCAAGCCTTGGTGTCATCCTTGACTTTCTCTCACGTCCCACATGCCATTAGTGAGCACATCTGTTGGCTCCACCTTTGAAACATACCAGAGCCCACCGCCTCTCACCATCTGCCACTGCCCTGGTTTCGGTTACACCATCTCCAGCCTGAGTGATTGCAACCGGCTCCTACCTTGGCTCCCCGTTCCCTCTGAGCACAGGAACTGGAGTGGTTCTGTGAAAACCTAGTCAAACCATGGCCCTCCTCTGCTCAAAGCCCGCCTGTGGTTCCCACACCATGCGGAGCAAAAGCCCAGTCCTAATAATGATCCACAGGGCCCAACAACATCTGGCCCCGCTACCTCTCTTATCTCCTCTCTTCTTACTTGTCCCTTTGCGTGACTTCACGTCAGCAGGGCCTTGTGACTCGCTGTCAGGCACACTCCATCCTCAGGGTCTTTGAGGCTGTTGTGCTCCCCGCCTGGGATAACCTTCCCCAGGCATCCACATGCCCCACTCACCACTTCCTTCCGGTCTGTGCTCAGATCACTTCCTAGGACAGGTCTTCCTCGGGCCCCCTACCTAACGCTGTAGGCTTCACCCTGGCGCTCCCCATCTCCCGGCTTCACAGTTCCCCATAGCGCCGAGCACCTCCTAGTACACTAAGTCATCTGCTGAATGAGTTAGGTTCATTGCCTGTCTCCTCCAACTGCAACACATGTTCTACAAGGGCAGGGATTTGTGTCCGCTTTGTCCTGTTCTGTATCCTCAGCATCTGGATTATGACTGGCACATGGTACGTGCTCAATAACTATTTATCAAATGATCAATTAAAAATCAGCGTATTTCACCAAAATTTAAATTTCCATGTTTTTCCCACTTTCTTTTAAAAATGGGAAGGCCTGGCTCCCTGGGCCTGTATGTGGACACGGCTGCAACTGGCAGGAGCCGAGCTGCGGCGGCCACAGCCCCCACTACTCCCTCTGGTCTGCCTAGACCCCTTGCCCGTGTACGAGTATGTTCCCTGCAGGACCCCAGTGGGCCTTGGAGTTTGGGATTCTTAGGATTCCTACTCTACAGAAATGAGCGAAAACTGACTTGAGGAAACTGGCTCTGGCCATAAACCCCGCTCTTCGACTGAGGAGAACAGCCAAGGGAGTTGTGCAGGCTACTAATGGGTGATGATGAGACGTGCAGAGACATCCTGGTGCTAAATGTGTGCATTTGGGGGGTCCTGAAGGTTTGGGACAAGCATGCCATGCCTTCCTCTGCCCTGGAGCCTTTGCTCTGCATATGACACACGGGCATTTTCTATCTGATTCTCAAAGGGATATGTGACCCTCCAAGGCTACCAGCCTCTTCCCAGATTTCAGAATCTTCTCATCATATCCACGTGAGATGATTTTCATCATCTTATGGTTGGGGAAACTGAGGCTCAGAGAAAGCAAGATCACACAGTGTGTGTGTGTGTCGGGAGGCGCTCACTACCTTGAGGCCTCCTTTCTCATTCTGCTCCTGAGTGGGAGTGGGAGTGGGTCACTCAGATTGTGTTGCCTCCACCGGCTCAGGCCCCACTCACCCAGGGGGTCTCCGTCTACGATGCTGTACTCCACCTGCCCATTGGGGCCCGAGTCCCGGTCGTGGGCCAGGAAGGTCCACACTCTGGGCCCTGGCTGGCCCTCGGTGACATCAAATGGCCCCTCATAGTCTCGGGGAAAGGTGGGCACGTTGTCGTTGATGTCATTCACGTTCACAAGCACCTGAGAGGGTGGACACTTTTAGTCAGGGCTGACCCTCGCCAGCCCTGTGCTGGGCCCAGATCCCTCATCTGGAAACTACACCCAATAACCCTGCCCCATGGGGCTGACGGAAGAATCATACGGGGCAATGGATGTGAGGGCCTTCTAAGCTGTGCACGGGTGAGTTACTGTCGTTGCTGAAGGCTTCTTGTGGGCATACTCACACTATTGATAATAAAGCTCTGAACGTTTATTTATTGCTATCCTATGGTCATTTCACATGACCTCACTTGCTCCTCCCACACCCTGCAATAGTTTTTATTATCCTCCTTTCACAGAGCAGGAAAGTGAAGCTCAGGGAGGTTAGGTGACTTGCCCAGAGTCACACAGCAAAGAAGTGAAAGAAGAGGGATATGAACCCCTGTTGGTTTGACAAGAGTTTATGCTCTTCCCAGGAAGGGGAGGAAGGCAGGTGTCATCATCTATCTGATAGGTGCAGTCACACAAAGGGGTGCAGTAACTTCCTCAAAGGCACACAGCAAGTTGCTGGGAGTTGCTGAGACCAGGACAGGGCTCTTGGATTTAGGGGTTTCTCTTACACAATCTTTTCCTACCTCCCTTCTCCACTGGAGCTTTCTGGGCTCTGTAGTCCCCCACCCCCAAGTTGGGGCTGTGTCCCACCCACCCACGCACCGTGGTGGTGGAGGTGAGGCGGCGGGACCAGATGGGGCACTGGTCTGTGGCGGTGACAGTCAGGGTGTAGCGGCCATGGCAGATTTCGTAGTCCAGTTCCTTAGCAGCACTGATGACGCCCTGGGGAAAATATGGAGGGAACAAGGGTGGATTGATGGGTAGTGCGTCAGGGCGACCCTGGGGACCAGCTCCTTCATGGGGCACCCCCTGATTACCCCAGGAGATAGTCCCCGACATCCTGGCCATGATGGGGAGTGCTTGTTGCCACCCCACCTAGCTGTTCATCCTCTCTCCCTGGCTGCCCCCTCGGCCCGTTTCCTCCCAGACGCCATCTTTGCTCTGCCCCATCCCCCAGGAGGTCACTGAGCTCCCCTCCATCCCCTTTAGTCAGCTGACCCTCTGCTTCAACCCCACCGTCAGCTGCTGACCGTGTGTTTGTTGATACGGAAGGTGTCTATGATGTTGCCCGCAGTGATGGCGTAGATAACGGTGCCATTGGGCCCCTCGTCCAGGTCTAGTGCCTGAACAGTGACGAGGCTGGCATTGACCGTGTCCGGGCCCTCATCCAGTAGGATCTCGTAGTAGGGCTGCTGGAACACGGGTGCGTTGTCGTTCTCGTCCACAATGGTCACGTACACGTGCGTGGTGGCCTGTGGAGAAAAATGTGGTCAGATTCCTTGATCAGTTGGCTAGAAGGATTGAAGTGGAGTCTGCTGGATATTCTCCTAGGCTGAACTCACTCAGTGTGGTCCAACATGGCGAGGGAAAAGGAGAAAAACGAGAAGGAGGGAAGTCATAGGTTGGTAGAGGAGGAAATCGCAGAGGCTTCACCGAAAGCCAAGCTAGGTAACTGCTTAGGTCCACGATGGCATTTGTACCACTGCGCTTATATCCATGCCCATGGCAGACATCACTAATCAATCATGGCACTGCTGTGGCCAGATGCAACCTCAGGATCCTTGTCAGCCCAGTGGCCTAGTGATTAAAGTTGGTATATAAGGTGAAGGCCAGTAACCTCCTTTCCACCCTGAGCCCACAGCTTTGAATGGGCCAGGGCCTTACTGACCCTGGGCCTCCATTCAGATTACAAAAGGCAAGAATGTGATGTATTCAACCCAACACAGTATTTAAGCTTCACCCATTGTTCATGTAAATGCAAGAAATACCTATTTTAGCATTTTTAAGAAGGAGGACATTGGATTTGGGGCAATTTCATGGGCAGAACTTGTTAAGCTGTGAAAAACATAGCTCCCAGAATATGCTTCACTGAAAGACCAGTTTCTGCAGCATGTTATCCTGTGATTGGCCATTTCTGGCTGCTGCTTGGTCCATTTGGACCACACGTAATATTTAGCCAATTGGAACTCAGTGATCAGCCCGAAGCAGAAATGGTCGATGTGGCACTTCACAAGCCGAGTAGATAAATGGAAGAGGTTAACCTTCCATGTCCTGGTATTCTCTGTCCTTCGCCTCATCCCCCCTCCACTCTCTGCTTCTCCATCTGAGGGAATGTTTCCTGTGGACGGCCTTAGCTGGGCTCCCTTACCATCTGGCTTCCAGATGGGTTTGGCCAACGGGAGGTCCTGGGAGAAGATGGGAGGAGGGAAGAGAGAGAAGGGGTGTTTCCTCCTTTCCTCACTGTAGTTCTGCCAATGGCTGTGTTTTACCTGCTGGGTGACACCTTTTCATAGCTCCAATTCTCACTGGGCTCCAGTCACCTCACCTCCTCTTCTTGTCCTTTTGGACACACGGGTGGTAATGGCTTCCTGCAGATGCTAGCCTGAGGGTGCTTCACCAGCTCTCTGTAAACAGGCCCTCCATTAAACTATCTTCAGTTGAGTGTGCCATCACGTTACTATGCGGCCCCTGACTGATACCAACCATTCCGTCAGCACAGGAGCACCACCTTCCAGGAAAGGAGCTGGAGTCCAGCCTCACTGATATGGGTGGTGGTCTTGACATTTCCCCACCTTCCCAGACTTCTGGAAGTGGGTCTAACAATCTTGCAGGGACTGGGAGTGCGGGGTGTTTAAAGGAGCTGCTCCATGGAACCTCTTCTTTCTGAGACCAGGCCTGAGCTTGAGAGGGGAAGGTAGGTCTGACTTCCTCAGGCCTCTGGAGTCAGGAGCAAGTCGTGTCCCAAAGGACCTCTCAGCTGAGCCCTTCCTGCCCTGGCGTTGAGGAAACAGTGCTTGAAATGTCTGCACCATGCTCAGACCTTGGGAAATGCCTCTCTCTCACCTGGCTGCAAACCCAGGAAGCTCAGTGGGTGGGAAGTGTGGTGGGGAGGGAGGAAAGGGATGGGAGAGTCACAGACTGGCTCAGGGTCCGAGCCTTCTGGGGAAGGCTTGGAAGTTGCCCTCCTCCCCCTAATCCCAGGCTTTCCTCACCTACCATCTAGGCCTTGGGGCAGAGGGAGTGTGGTTTCAAGAGTAGTTTGGGCAAGGCAGGCCAGGAAGGGATGGGGGGATCCGCCCTTGAGGGACCCCACCTCTGCCAGAGGATGGCTGGGTGGGAAGAGGGCTTAGTACCCACTTGATTTCAGTTGGCTTTGAATTTTCTCTGGGTGGAAGACCTTACACTCTTCCAGCAGGAAGGGCCCTGGGCTGTCCCCAAAGGGGCCACAAGGTCAGGATCATGACCAAGGATCTGGGTTATGACTTGGAAGTCTCCGGGGCTCCCATGCCAGGGGGCTTCCCTGGCTCCAGGGGGCCTGGGCTTGCACAAGCTCACCTAGTAACAGCATAACACCCACCCTTCCTCTGTTGTAGCCTTTCCTGACCCAGGAGTGAGGGCTGAGAACTATCAGAGAACCTTTGACTTGGATCAGGGAACCCATGGGGTACCCAGAATTCCTGGCTACCCTTGAGTCCCAGTACCCTGATTCTTGACACAGATGAACTTTGGCTATCCTCTGTCCTTCAACCTGGGAGTTGCCTGCGAGCCCAAGATCCTTAATGGGCCAGCAAAGCCCCTGGGAGCTTCAGCCAGGCTGGGGTAAACTGGTGCTATGGCTATGCCCTCTTTCTCCCCCAATCCCTGGCCCTAGCCACTGTCACCTCCACTCCTCCATTTAGGGAGTCAGTTACTTATTCATCAGTTTGCCCTTTTAGAGAAGAGTGCATTAGACATCCTCTCCATGCCCAGTTTTGTGTCAGGGACTCAGAAACATCAGGGAGAGGCCCTCATCCCTCAAAAGCTCATGGTGTAACTCAGAAGGGCAGATGAGCACAGACGAGATCAACTGGTTGGTAACCCCAGCCCTGGTGTGATAGCTGAAGGGGGCGTGGCCAGTAAGGACTGTGGTGGGGACCCTCAGGGGAAGTTCAGGACACTTTGTGAAGGGGAAGGACTTGAGTGGAGCCCTGAGGGATGAGAAGACTATGGAGGGGAGAAGAGACATCGCCACTGGTGCCAGTGTGCTGAGTGGGGTGCAAGGGCACTAACGGTGGGGGTGTGTGGAAGTGTCCTGAGGATGGATATCCAGGCTCAGGGAGTAAGACGGTGTAAAGCGGGAAGGGAAGCTGGGGCCCAGACGGAGAGGAGCATTGATGATTTTCTTTGGGACACACGACTGTTGTGTACACACATCCTAGTGTAGGGATGCGTTGTGTGCTCCTGCACCTGTGCTACCTCTGTGTGTGGTATGCACGTGCAGAGAGTGTTGCATGCTCTGGAATCTACAGTCAAGGCTGCTTCAACTTACCTAGCTCTTTACAAAAGTACGATTTCTTTCATTCATTTCATTCTGCCACACACCACGCCCTGGGCTGGGTTGGGCTGGAGGATGTAGGGTACAAGCCTCTGCCCCCAGACAATTCAAAGGCTGGTGGCTGAGGGCAGACACAATCCATGATGACCACATGCTAAGTTACACAGATACACTTCTCTAGCTGTGCAACAATACAATCCTCTCCAAAGAGGAAGGGGCGGGGGAGTCGAAAAAGCTTTAAACTGGAGTCAACTGGAGCTGACTCTCTGAGACAGTAGTAGCTGGCTCCCTTACGGTGCGAGAGTCAGCCGGTAGCCCCTCCCGCGGGGCCCTATGGAGCAGCGGTGCCCCTTACGGCCTCCTGGGGGCGCTGCGGGGGAGGGGCTGAGTGGGCAGCTCTCGGGCTCCAGACGCTTTCACTCGCTTGCTCCGCACTTACTTCACTCACTCGCAGGGAGGTTTCCCGGCCGGCTGCCGCATCTGCTCCCTGTGTACCAAGAGTTCCCCCAGGGTGCCCACGGCCCCGCTCCCACCGGGTCACGCTAGACGCTGCTGCGCCCGACGGCTTCATGGGCGTCCCCCCAGTCCCGGAGGCCAGCGGCCAGCGCTGGGGGCCTGTGCTCTTCGCTCTCTTCCTGGCTGCTTCCCGAGGTAAGGTCGATCCAGCCTGGGCGCTGGGGCAGAGCACCCGGAGAACACAGAGGGCGGGGTGGGGGGGAGTAATCGGCCGGAAGGGGCACCCTGGGAGTCCCCTTCAGCAGGGAGGCTGCTAGGACCGCTTGGCAGGGTGCAGCAGCGTCTCTGCCAAGTGCCCTGGCTGGATGGTAGGAACAGTTTTATGCTCTGACCGTTGCCCAAGCCGCTGCCTATCCATCCCTTCCCTGCCCAGAGCGCACAGGGCGAGAGTGGCTTCTGCAGAACAGGAGATGGAGGTGGTGGGTACAGCCCCCTTGTGTTTTAGTGGATGCCACTGGCGTTTGACACCCATGGCATCTCCCTGCCCCTCCCGCCTCAGGGTTCTAGGATCTCACAGGCTGAAGGTTCTGTGCCCGGTCCCCTGGTGACACTCCTGAGTCAACATTGGTGGGCACCTGTCGTGTCCTTATCCTGAGGGTCCCAGGGCTGAGAGTTGAGTGGTCAGCTGATTCCCGGTATCATAGAGAAGCTGAGCTCAGGGACCCATGTGGGGCACTGGGGAGAATGTGGGACACTTTCCCAGCTCTGGCATGAGCGCCTTCTGGGTCCTTGGATAACTTATGGCATCTTTCTGGCCTCAGTTTTCTCAGCTCAAACACAGAAGCCCTAAGCAAGGAGGTGCTGCTATCTTCTTTTAAAGTCCGGACTGTTACAACTCCAGGTGATATCCTGGCCAGGATGCAGGGGCTCCCATGGGGAGGGCAGACGTCCTCGTACCCATAGCCTGGCCTCTGCTTCTTGCCTGCCCAGAACTAGAGAGGCTGGATCTCAAGGGAAGGGGTGGGGGGCAGTCAGCCTGTGGAACTAAACTTTGTGGGGAGGGCCCAGGGAAAGTGTGAGTCACGCAGGGAGTCAGAGGGAGGCGGGAGGGAGCTGGGGGGCTTGGCACAGGGATCCAATGGGTGGGTCAGAAGAAGAGACAAGAAAGAGGGAAGGACAGGGTAAGAGGCAAAAGAGGAGGCTGACAGAACCTGGAAAACACCTCAGAAACAAATGGGTGCCTGCAGGCAGCATGATATCTCAGTATTTGGAGGCTGGCCTGGGCTTCTGATAAGGATGAAGGAGCCCACACCCCAGAGACAGAGCTGCCTACTCCCCAGCCTGGATGCTCCCCAGGGTGACAGTCAAGGCTGGGAAGGGGGCATTCTTGGCACCAAGGCCACAACAGGACATGGCTTCCAGAAGGAGTAGGGGATGGTGGCACATAGGAGGCCAGTACCCGAACCACTACAGACCACCTGCCCTGCCCTATCCTCCCCAAATGACCCTGAAAGGCCCTTCTGTTTTCTTACCCCTCTCATGCCCTCCCCTAGCTGGGCTACTCTCTGTTCAGCAGCCCCAATTTGGGAAACTGAGTTCTGGAGAACTAGGGACCCAGCTTGCAGAGCAGCCAGGAGCAGAGAGGCTCAGAGCCCCTGGCTCCATATTATCTACAGAGCCAGGAGCCTTCTCCCCCAGAGGTCTTGGCTAAATAGCTCTTCCTAAATAGCTTGGTACGCCATCTCTTCCTGGGCCATCTCAGAGAGATAATTAAGGCTCGAAGCAGCTTTCCATGGAAAGGAGTCTGGAGAAATCTTAGTTTTGAACTACTCTGAGACTCAGTACTCTTAACTGTACTATGGGCATGCGAATGAATATGCACCCTCCTGCCTTGTGCAGTGCACAAGGGACACGGCAGGTGGGAGGCCTGGTTGCAGACGTGGTCAGGAAAGTCTGTGAATTGGAAAGACCTGCCCACGGGTCAGCTAAGGTGCTAGGTTGCCCTGGGCAGGATTGCTCAAGTCAAAGTCTGTATGTCTCGGAAGGTGAGAGGCAGGTGGCTGGCGTAGGCCTGTTCTCTAACTCTTATGGTTGGGCCAGCACCCAGGAGAATGGTGGTGGTGAATATGGTGCTCAGGAGCCCAGAAAAAGTTGGGCTCCTGGGTGACATGGATGGAGGGAGGCACGTAGGGAACCAGGAACCAGCAGACCCCAAGGGAGGCTGAGTCTCGCCTTCCACTGTAGGCATTCCTGGAAGCTGTGGAAGTTATCGTCCTTGCCATATCCCCAGAGGAGGACCCAGGATTCCCAAACTCTGGGACTAACACATGGAGGTACACTGGGGCCAGGGAGGGGACACCCCACCTTCCCCTTCATGCTAAACAGGACTGTAGGGCCTTGTTGAGTAACCCAATGGCGCAAGCCTCTGATGCAGCAATGGTCAGCTCTTAGGAAATCCATGACCCTCTGCCAAGACGCCATGGGCTGAAGAGAAACAGCCTTGAAGCCAGCCCATGGGTATGAGGGGACATCTACCCAATGCCAGGAGCACCAAACAATACCGGTGAGCCCCTCACTGAGCTGGGCTGGTTGCTCCTGTTTCTCTCCAATCAGGGCAAAGGTCCCTGCTGAAGCCTGACCTCCCTGGGAGAGGTCAGGGGAGGTGCAATGCGGGGAAGCTGCAAGAGGCCACCTCCCTGTATGCGTCCACCCAGGGAGTCAGAGGCCAGAGCAGATGGAGGGAAGGAAGGAAGGAAGGAAGGAAGGAAGGAAGGAAGGAAGGAAGGAAGGAAGGAAGGAAGGAAGGAAGGAAGGAAGGAGGGAAGGAAGGAAGGAAGGAAGGAAGGAAGGAAGGAAGGGCTCCTTGGTGCCCAGCTGGCCTATTGGCTGTGACCCCTTCAACCAGCACTGGCTAAGCCCCACATACTGAGCTTGAGCCCCCAGGTTTTAGGCAAGGTCTTCATCCAGGAGCAGGGGAGGGTGAGCCAGGGGTCAGCAATGCAGTTTCTGATGGACCCTCAGACCCCCTTAGTAGCGCAGGCATGCCCAGCACCTTCCTATGGCAGCCTCTGTGGGAATGGCAAAGCAAGTGTGTGCCCTACGTGCCAGGGCTTCCTATACAGGTCCATTACTTCACAGTTTGGCTTTGAGAGTCAGTCAGACCTAGGTTTAAATCCCAAGATGGCCATCTATTGCTCTGTGACTTTGGGTAAGTGATTCGGTATCTCTGAGCAAGTTCCCTCCTCTCTCAAATGGTGGTGATGATGGTACCTCCTTCAGAGGGCTGCTGTGCCAACTCAGTGCACAAATGCTTAACACAGTGCCTGGCACTTGGTGAAAGATGTGGAGTATTGTGCTGTGTCTTGGCTTTTGGAGGCTACATCTGAGCTCCTTGCTGCCGACAGGGCCCTGCAGAGTGGCCGGGGCCTGGGAAGGCATTGACTGGTTTCGCTGGGACTGGACTCTCTAGGAGCCTGGAGGTCTGTCTGAAGGATGCACAGGCTAGGTCCAACCACCTGTGGCATCAATAGGCACTTAGTGTCTGAAATGTCCATGGAGGTACCTGTGGATTCTCCTCCTAAAATTCCCCAGAATGGGGACTTTGCAACTTTCAGGCAAGTGGGGTCCAGAGTTTGCTTGACTCAATGGGGTCTTTTTTTGCAACTGAGCTTTACATTCAGCCGTTTTGCTTTGGCTGACCATCCCAGAGAGCAAGACAGGGGCCACCCTCATGCCTGTCATTAAGTCAGTAATGAAACTGCTCTGCTACTGATTGAGCAAGCCCAGTTCCTTTAACCTTCCTACACAGGACCTCATTCCCCATGGGGACCTGGGGTCAAGTCCTGCCTCTGCTGCTCACTCATTGTGGGACCATGAACATGCACTCCCCCTTGGTGTGAGCCATAGGCTGGGTGATGTGGTCTCCGCGAAGCTGCCCACTCCCTCCTGAAGGGTAGTTCTGTGATAGCATTTCCTAAGCTCCAGTCATTTGCTCATTACCTTTGGGATTTCTGCAGTGTATGGCTGTCATCGTATGTACTGATTTCTTCTTTAAATCGACTCATTCTTTTACTGAAGTAAATAGATTTTAAAAGGAAACTTTATATCACTGCCATAAATGGGAAGCCAGTATCACTTGCCATAAATAGAACAAAATCATAAAAGTACGTAATAGGAACACCAAATAAGGGTATTAAATTCTACTTGGAAACTATAGCCTGGGGAAGGTGCCACGCCTGAAACCTGCTGTCCCTTGAAAAAAACCAAACCAAAACAAAGCAAAAACCCCAAACCAAACCAAAACAAATGACAAAGATGTTTTGAAGTCATACTGGCATCAAACTTATCGGACTTTGACATAATCACGACTGAAAGCACCGCAAAGAGACTAACCTTCTCTTTCTGTGATTCAACGTATTGGAGGCTGGAAAACGACCCGTGCTGTAGACGCTGTCAGCTCCTCTCCCTCACCACAGAAGCAGACCCACCACTGTAAGGGGCATTAGCTGGTGGCAGGGGATGGTTCAGCTCTCCCGGAGGAAGGGAAAGAGGACAGCGTTTCCCATCCTTAGACGCGGCACAGAGCCAGAGGGCCTCTGTGGGCTTCTTCCAGCCCTGAAGTCTCCCAGCCCCTGTTATCTTCCCCTAATAAATACAGCGGCTCCAGCCAGGTCCTTTCCTATGTGGGCCCAGCTAGCCACCCCAGTAACCACAGTGGGAGAGGGAGCTTGTAGCCCTACTTGCAGGGGCCTAGCCCTCATGGGCCAAGCCCCTGTCCATCTGCAACAAGGAGGTGGGGCCTCCAGTCAGTCCCTGGCCACTTCTCTACTCTAGAGGGCAGTCCCTGGCACCAGACTTGTAGAGCCAGACTACCTGGGGTCAACTCCTGGCACCACTGCTTACTTTTCATGAGACGCTGTGCAAGTTCCTTAACCTCTCTGTGCTTCAGTTTCCTCCTCTGTAAAATGGGGATGAGTACCTACCTCACCGAGGAGGATTAAATAAGCAAACCCATGTAAAAGTGACTAGAATGATACCCCAGCACAGAGTAAGAGCCAGCTGCTACTACCGCCACTGAGCCTCTTGCACTGAGGGTAGGGCACAAAGACACTTGAACCTGAACCTGAGAAAGTTTTCACAGCACAGGATCTTGAGGGCAGCAGGCTGTCGCTGGTGTCTGGGCTGCACACAGTCGTCCTTAGGAAGGGCCTGGAGGAGTCTGGGAAGGAGTCATCCAGAGACGCATCCACTGGCAGGGCCTCTGGCCAGCTGCCCAGGCCCTCCCCAGGGAGGCGTGCCGGCCTCCAGCCTCCAGCCCCGGATGCCTGGATACTTTCCCAAGGTGCTGGAAATGCAGCTTCCTCCAATACAGCCTGGTTTCCCCTTGCCGGACTCCTTGGTCCGATGTGAATGGACACTTCCTGCGGGGGGCAGGTATCAATAAACACATCTGAGATGCCCTTTGTCCTCGCTGGCCACAGAGCCCCAAGGGTGGACCTGCTGGCTTTAGGCCCTCAGCCCCTCACCCCTGGGGCGCTTCCTGGAGCTTAGTGCTGGCAGACTCCGTCCTGATTGGTCCTTGCCTCTGTTTCCCTCTGTGCTCTGCATGTTGATAAAGACGGAGGCTGGCCTTTCCCTGTACCCTCCATGGACTATCCTGCGGGACAAGGCCTGGCAAGGAGCTGGAGACCAGGTCCATGTCTGTCTGGGGTCCGCTCTGAGGGCGAGGGCCAACCATAGCAGGCGATCAGTAACTGTTTACTTATAGCCCCTAGAAGTTGCACAAAGTTCAGCTGTTTGGGTGGGGCCTCAACCTACTAAACAAGCTGCAGACCTACCTCCAAAGGCTGGGGCGTTGCCTTGGCAACTGCTAGCTAAGCTTCTGCCCCGTCAGGGAAAATACACAAGCCTGCCCACACCCACACACACCCATCCCGTGCAGGCCCACAGGGTTTCGCAGCAGCCTGTGCCGAGTGGAAAGAGGTGAAGGTCACGAAAACTAGCGTCCTGCCATGAAGCCAGACAAGCAGTCCTTTCCCCTGCACTGGAACAGAAGCTTTTTTACCAGAGGCTGAGCCCACCTGTGGGCTCAGCTAGAAAGCAGAAGCAAGACTAAATTCTGAGTGGATGTCCCTTATAGAACTCTGTACTCCCACGGCCTCTCTGCCTTGGGCCCGATTCCTGTTAGGACCTTGGTAAATATTTGTGGAATGCAAGAATGATGTTTTCAGTTTGGGCCAGAGGCAGGGTTATGTGGAGAGCAGTCAATTCCAGGTCAATTCATTCTCTGAGTAGCTGGAGGATGAAGTGTCAGCCCTGTCCCCTGGAAGGATGGGGGCTCTTCCTGTCTACAGTCTAGTGTGTCCAAGGAGCTCAGCCACACAGGGCTGTATGGCTCTGGGCAAGTTGCTTGATTCCTCTGAGTCTGTTTCCTCATCTTTAAAGTGGGGATACTAATATCTATGTCACGGGAGTTATGAGAATTAAATGAGTTTAAAGTGCTCAGCAAGTTCTACTACGTAAGTACTCAACACCACCTGTGGTTGTCTTTGTGGCCCATTTCTTGTCCCTTCCTCTGCTCGGAGGAAAGACAGACTTTCCCTCCCGCTGCAGCATTTCAGAGCTAGAGGGGGCCTAGGAACTTGGGGAATCTTCTCAGATAAGATGAATACAGGGAGGCCCAGAGAAGGATGGGAGCTGCCCAAGGGCACACAGCAGGGGCTTGGCTAACGAGGGAGGGGGCCCAGGGATCCCACTGCCCAGACCAAGGTTTTATAATAATCCCGAGACTGGGATTTCCCAGTTCCTAGCATTCTTCCTCCAGGTGCTCTGTCTCCTTACCTAGTGGCGGGTAGGGACCTGAGCCCCTGAGGAACACAATGACGGGATGGCTCCCTCCTGGGCACAGGCTCAGGCCCGGGGTTATTTTCCTGTCCTCCATGCTCTCGGCCACCCTGGAGCCAGGGGCCTTCCTCCCCACCCACTCTCCCGAGTCTCTGACAATGACGCAGGTGCCAAAAGGATCTGCTCCTGACAATAAGCAACATCCTCCTGCCAAATAACTATAATTCCAGCTGGGCTATATATATCCATGATAACGTGCGCGTGCGCAGCTCTGGATGGAGCGGGGCCTGTGCACTGTTTTCCCCGACACCATGCCCTGGAGTGTCCTCCCAAGGACAGGCTGTCCTGGACCTCGATCTGGCTTGAGTCTCAGATACAACAAACGGGTTGTCTCCCGTCTCCCTAGAACGAAACCCTGTGGACCCAGGCCTGGTCCTATCTGGCCCTTTTGCTGAAACTGAACACTCTCCCCCGCCCTCCAAACCTGAATCCCAGCTTCTTGTTTTTTCCTAAAAGGGGAAGAGGTCCTTCTGGGGTGTGTGAGGGGTTGGGGTTGAGCAATGCCCCTCCCCCCACTATCTCTGAACCCCAGTTCTCTCTGTGCCGCCCTGTGGGTTTTCAAGGAGATTGCCTCTAGGGCTGAAAAGCCCCTCCCTACTGCTGTCTGGGCAATTCTGTAGTCACTCCCACCGTTGCTTGGACCCTGAGGGCTCTGGGCTGGAATCCCACACTGAGGGGTGCTCCCACCCTGCCCCATATGACCATACTGAGCCCCACGGTGCCTGCATTTCAGCCCCACCCATCCGCACCTCTGGCCCCCCCAGCTCAGCTTTGTGCTCCACCTCTTGCTTCCACCTTACTCCACTCTACCTACCCTGCAACCCCGTCAGAGGTATGACCCTGGCCTCGACTGAGCCAGCCCTCCTGAGAGCCCCCAAAGTGTGTGCATTCCTGTATATGCTGCTGCATCTGGATTCAGCCCCCAGCCTTGGGGTAGCTCTGGGGCTGGAGGTGATGTTGGGAAAAGGGAACACAGGGTACCAGCTGGGAGAGGTGCTGGTGAGAGCTGCCACGTGGCATGCTGGGGACCCGGAACGCAGGACAGGGATTACCATAGGTCCACTCTGTGGGAGGGTTTTTGTTCTTCTTGGGAGCAACTGGGAGGGGCCTTTCCCTAACCACTTCCCACCTCCAATTACTGGCACAGCCATTTACTGGGCCCACACCCATGAGGCACAGGCCTGTGAGGGGAGTCCAGGCTGGCACGGACAGAGGCAGGGGCACAGCTGGGGTATCTGGGGCTGCTCTTCCCCTGGGTCTTCTGAGAGGGTAGGAGCAATGGGTTGGCAATCAGAAGAGACTCGGTTAGTCCCTGCTCTGCCAGGTTTCCACTGGGGACCTTGGGTGGATCATCTCTCTGAACCCGAGGGCCTGGGCAGTGGAGTTCCTCCCTGGCTAGCCCAAGGAGCCAAACTCATGGATCACAAACTTAAATGTCCATGGGGCCAAGCAAATATGGTGAGAGAGTAAAGCAGGCCAGATGGAAACAGGGAATAGTGGGGATTGTGAAACACTGGAACACCAGTGCCCTAGCTAAACGGGAGGCTGTTACTCAGCTCTAGCTGATGATAGCCTTGTAGGAAAGCTGGTTTTGTGTTAATATGATTTTCAAAGAAAAGCTATGAGGCAAAATTTTCATATCAAATTTCTGGCTTTCAGAAATGTTAGCAATCTCACACACACAAAAAAGTAAAATACTTTAAGGGTCAAATAAAATATGTCTGAAGGCTAGATGTGGCCTGTGGGCTGCCAGTTTCTGAACTTTCTTTTCCAGTATAGTGTCTAATTGCCTGAGTTTAATTCTGGCTCTTGTATTATTTGCTGTGTGATCTTCAGTGAGTTACTTAACATCTCTGTGCTTCAGTTTCCTCATCAGTGAAACAGGGAAAAAAAACCCAACAATGCCTATCTTATAGGGTTGGTAGACATGTCCATAAAGCACTTAGCATGCCCCTTCTTCTTCTTCTTCTTCTCCTTCTTCTTTTCTTCTTCTTCTAACTAGATCCTGCTTTACCTGAAGCCCTCATATTCCATGTTCTGAGTTCATACCCTCTGGAACTTTAGGCAAACCACTTTTCCTTCTCTGCCTCTATATTTGTGCCTAAAAAGAAGACCAACATCTTTCCAAAGAAGTTCTAAAATTCTTGCTCACCTTGGCAATGACTTTCCATAAATCTGGGACTCCCAGACATGGCTCCCTCAACATGTGGGTGGAATGGCTGGGAGGCTATGGTGTGTGTATGTCTTCCTTCTGGGGCCTAAAACCACGCTTACTGACATATTCTTTGGGGCAATGGCTTTGCTGCTTCCCCACACTCTGCTTTAATTATGCAGGCACCCCAAGATTGGATCACAAGCTGTTATCAGCTATTCACCCCTTAGTGGGAAAGACTTCAAAGCTGGCTTATCACTTTATTGGGCAGAACTATTTTTCACTCCTAGGAACTGTTTTTTCAATTGCTGAAATGAATTAGAGACCCATCTAGCTCCCATGTCTCAAGCACCAACTGGGTCCCAGCAAGTCACTTTCAGAGTACTTCATGTAAATTAGTTGTAATCCTGGCTCAACTCTGGAGGGTGGATGTTTTCATTTGTTTTACAGTGAAGAGTCTGAGGCTCAGAGTTTAAGTAACTCATAGCTATTGGACATCAATGCAGACCGGTCCAATTCCAAACCTACACCAGGCTGCCTCCTTCCTAACTGGAGAAGACTTTCAGATCTGCACGCGGGTCCCATGCTCTCACAACAGCGGGGGGAGTGTCTGGAGGAGGAAGTGTTTTCTTGAGTTTCAGGCCATGGCAATGAAAAGGACATACCCGTTTGGATTCTGTACATATTTCCAAACTTTCCTTCCCTGTTTGCCTGACCACAACAGCCCCTGAGAGGCCAATTAAAAGTAAACTGTCACTAATGTATAATCATCGTAGCTCCACTTCCTATGTCTGCAGAGGGCATTAGAGGTCACATCTCATGTTCGCATCTTTCCCTCTTTCAGTCTTTTCACAACTGTGTGCTGTTGCTGATAGTTTTCTCATTACACACATGAGGAAATTGAGGCTCACACAGCTAGACAGAGAAGCCAGGACTCCAGCCCTGGCATTCTGTTTCCAAGGGCCAGTGCTTTTAGGGGTCAACACAGTTAAATGTGGAAGGGTTGGGGTAGGATAAATGGGACCAGGGGTTGCTTCACTGGCCTACTGAAAACAAAAATAAACTAGGACATATGTCTAAGAAGACTGGGTGGCAGGCAGGTGCATGGATGAGGTAGCCTTTTATGCATTCCCTGTCCCTGTCCCCGAGACACTTTGGGTTTTCCTGTTTCACCACCACCAGGCCCAGGGCAGCCTCTCCACTTGCTTAAACCCTATCTGTCCATCAACTGCAAAGGCCCGCCCTCCTTCAAGAAGTCTCCTGAACATCCCCAGGAAGGCTCTGTCCTCCCTCCTCTAAGTGCCCTGAGGTTGGCACCGTTTACCCTTTGCCCTACTTTGTTGTGAATGTAGGCCTTGCCAGCCTAGGGAGGTTGTCATTTCCCAAGGGAAGGCCATGTGTGCAGCACGCACCTGGCACAGGCCTCACACACGATGGAGCTCCATTAGTGCTCACTGATGAGGAGGTGGGAAGGCACACTGGCTTCAGGAGTGGGAAGGGCCAAAGGTACGGATGACCCCAGAAGGGTGGTCCAGGACAGAACGCAGTCGCCAGACAGCCTTCCTGCTTCCTATCCTGCCTCCCACCGGACCGCGCTGGGCAGAGCCACAGAGCCTGCGGTTGTGGGGATGGGGTGGGGGTGGGAGCTGGAGCCAGGGCTCATTCTCCACCCAGGAGATGGACCCATGCTGGCTGGGGTCAGTCTACCATCTGTCTGGAGTCTCTGCTACTCCTTGGCCAGCTTTCCTGAGTGGGAAGCTGTCATGGCTCCTCCCACAAGGTCAGGGATAGAGCTGGTCGTGAGCAAATGAAGGCTCAGGGAAGTCAGCTGACTTGTCCGGGACCTGTGGCTGGGGAACCCACATCTTTGGAGCCCAAGGCCAAGGTCCTTCCTCACTCTGTAGGCACTGGGAGTGAGTGGTGTTGGCTCAGGCAGGTGACAGGTTCTCATCTCTCGGTGCAGGTCTGGTGGCAGCTTTCAAGGTCGCCACGCCATACTCCTTGCATGTGTGTCCTGAGGGGCAGAACGTCACCCTCACCTGCAGAATCTTGGGCCCTGTGGCTAAAGGGCACGACGTGACCTTCTACAAGACCTGGTACCGCAGCTCACGGGGCGAGGTGCAGGCCTGCTCGGACCGCCGGCCCATCCGCAACGTCACGTTCCAGGACCTCCATCTGCACCATGGCAGCCACCAGGCCGCCAACACCAGCCAGGATCTGGCCCGGCACCACGGACTGGAGTCTGTCTCTGATCACCATGGCAATTTCTCTATCACCATTCTCAACCTGACTGCTCTGGACAGTGGCCTCTACTGCTGCCTTGTGGTGGAGCTCAGGCACCACCACTCAGAGCAGAGGGTCCACGGAGCCATGGAGCTGGAGGTGCAGAGCGGTGAGGACCTCTACAGGGGACAGCCTGGGGGCGCTGTCCCTGAGGGATGGTGTGTGGTGCCGTCTGGAAGGGGGAAGCAGAGAGAAGGACAGCGTGGGGGTGTGGGCTGTGTGTATGATGGTGTGCTTGGGTGTGACCCTGTGCTTCTGCGTGTGATGCTATATGGGTGGCAGTGGCACTCCAGGGGTGTGTGTGTGAGGCGGGGTGGCCGTGGTGTGTGGAGCAGGAAGTCTCTCTGGTCAGCTGGGTGTGATGGAGAGGGAAGGTCTACATGGCTCTGTTTGTGACAGTGGGATTGTTCTGTTTTTGGGGAATATTGGCGAACAGTGTGTTTTTCCAGGACCATCAGCTCCAAGTCGAGTCGTTGTTTTCAATCTAGTTGTGGAGGGCGCAGCCCACTGGCCCATGTGGGAATCGAACCGGCGATGTTGGTGTTATGAGCACTGCACTCTAACCAACTGAGCCAACCGGCCGCCCCGACAGTGGGATTTTTTAATGGGAGAGGGTGTGAGAACTTGGGCTGGGAGTGTGGCTGTGCGTGACAATACCACAGCCGTGAAGTGTGATCTGGGTGTGAGTTGGTGAATGGTGGAATGGCTGTTATATGTGAGCGTGTCTGTCCAGGTAAGAGTGCAAGGGGTGGTGTACTGGACAGAGGTGTGGGCACGGGCTGGTATCCACATGCTCCTAGGATGACATGAGAATTGTCAGGGCATGCCCAGCTGTGTGGTGAGAAAATGCCTGTGTGTGTGTGTGTGTGTACACGCGTGTGCGTACAGGTCCCACCTGGGCCAGTGCTGCTAAGTGGACATGAGAAGCTGAGACAGAAGAGGGGCACTCCAGCCTGGACAAGCCTCACTGGCTTCCTGGGCCTGACACCTACCTAACGACCTTTCTCTCTGCTCCCACAGGCAATGAAGCACCATCCAAGTGCATTGCGTACCCACCTTCCCGCAGGGAGAGTGAAAGTAAGGGACATCCTCTTGCCCCTTCTGGGCTCTCTGTTCTCCTCTGTCCTCCTCCTGGACCCAGACCCTGTCCTAAACTCTGACCTCATCACCCCAAGCCCATGGAACCCCTCTCCTCCTCCCCTTTGCTTCCTCCTTCACCTGAGGCATTGGGCTGCAGCCCCCAGAAGTCCACTCCCCTTCCAAGGCCTAAAGCTTGAGAGTGTGGACTCCCAGAGCCCCTGCTCCTGACTCCCTGGGTGGGGCTGTATCCTGGCAGTGACCTGTGGCCAACGGCCCCATGACAGATACTGGGTGCCACATGCTGCTGAGCTTGTTTTCAGTGGGCTCCCCTCCTGCCCACCAGTCCTCTGCCACATGGGAAGGTTGGAGGACTGTGGGGTGTTCTCTTGGCTTGGATCAACTACTTAAAATTTCCTTGTTCCGTGCATGGTGGAGGGAGAAGGGAGAGGCACAAGAAGTGAACAGAACTCCCTTTCCTGGAGCCCCTACTATGTGCTAGGCCCTGTGCTAAGTCCTCCCAAGTACTGGCATTTCAGTGGATTCTCATAAGAATCCTGTGAAGCAGGCAGCACCATCTTTATTTTGCATACGTGGACATGGAGGCCCTGAGAAGTGCCTTGACTTACCCAAATTCACACAGCCAACAAAGGTAGCACAGCTGGGATTGTGCTTACTTCACCTTCTTCCCAGCTCAGGGGGACATGCAGTGCAGTGGGTGGCAGTCAGCCCCTGGTGTTTGCCCAGAAACGTGCCCTATGGGAGCACTTCTCTATGGGAGCACCAGGTGAAAATGCCCAGCAGCTTCTCCAAGCTGGCCAAGGGGCGATGTCTTTGGAGTGCCCCACTCTCTTGAGAGGAGAGGCTCTTGGCTTCCATAGCCTTCTATCCATCAGTATTTATGGGCATCGGTGTGGACCAGCCCCCGCCCAGGCTCTGGGGACACAGAAGTGCAGCTCTCCTCCCTGCCCTCCAGGAGCACGTGCATAAAGACGGAGCCAGGAATGGTAGCAGCTCAGTTACAGCCTCAGCCACACCCCAAAGGCTGCCTTGACTTTCTACTCAAACTCCTCTTTTTTTTGAACCAACAAGTCGACTAGCCAAGAACAAAATTAGAACACACATTTTGGTCTGAGCCAGGCCCACATGAACTAAGATCCTCTTTGGTTCAAGCCCGTCCTTGCACAGCACAGAGCTCACATGTCACCCAGCACCAAGCCACGGCTGTCCTCACTTCCTCCACCAGCGACTCCCTGCTGAGGGTACAGAGGGGCCTCTGAGCAGCTCCTTCCTTCCCACACAGCAGCCTCTCGACTGTGTGCACACGCGTGCCTGTGTACAGGCCAGGGTGAGCTGCACCTGGCAGGGTATTGAGAGTTCACTTCCCCATTGCTCCTTCCACTCTGAGCCACCCCCAGTCCCACTTCTTTCTCCTGCAGAACTCCCTTAGAGACAGTCACGTCTGCCACGGTCCTCACTTCACAGCTGAGGTTCAGGCAGGTGAAGGGACTTGCTCCCAGTCTCTCAGACCCAGAGCCAAGAGGAGATGCCAGAGGGCCTGATTCTCAGTGTGCACATGCTGCCTGCGTGCTGGGCTGCCCTCCCCTGTCAAGACTGATTTTCTGAAAACGACTTGTATGAGTTAAGTCTTTGGGGACAGGGACAGGAGATGCCAGAGGGGACGATGCTGGAGAAAGCAGGTACAAAATGGAGAGGAAGCGGAAGTTTTGTTCATTTTTCTTGATCTAGATTCTAGAGAAGCAGCTGTTGGAATTAAGGGAACAGAAGTCACCTGGGAAATCTTAGTAGTCTGGCTGATAAGAGCCCAAGGGTGAGGCAACCTTGAACTTGACTGTCAAAAATGGGTCAGGCTTCCTTGGTTGAGCACTTCTGCTCTCAGGTTTTAACATTTCCTTTCTCTCTAATTCATGGGGAGGGCAGCTTCACCCTGCGCCTTGTTTCCCTGAGCTGCTTACTGTCCACAGGGAATTGGCTTCCAGAGGGCCAGAGGGACATATTTGCTTCTGTCCCTGCTGTTGAGGGCAGGGGGATGGCTTCGATTACTTCTGATATCCCCTTCTAATCCCCTCCCAGACTCTTGGTTCTGGAGGTTTAGCGACTATAGCTGTGGTGGAGACTTGGCACTATGGCAGGCGTTGTCTCAGATGAGAAGCAACTCAGCTATAGTTTTGGGTGGTATTATGGAGGTTTTAGACAGCATGTCCATTCTCTGGGTACCACGTGTGCACTGAGAAATGGGAACAAGTGTGACCCTTTCCTACTAACGGGGTGGGGGGGCAAATCAGTATTTAAGGAACTGATTCAGGGATTAAAAACTCAAATGCCCCCAGGGCCAGGGAGCCAGTGAGTAATATAGTAAGGAGGGAGGGAGACTGTGGCTAGCACCCAGCTGCCAGTCTATAAGTGTAGTTCCAACTGCTGCATGCCAGGAGGGGGGCCTAGGGTTGCCAGAGCCACTACATTTTCAAGCAAACTTAGAAGTCCAGATTTTACATGAACTCTCAATTTCAAATGTTGAGTCCATTCTAGTGAAAGGCAGTCTGGTGAAGAGGTTAAGAGAACAGACCCTGAAAGCAGCCACATTGCTTCACCTCTCTGTGCCTTAGTTTTCTCATCTGTACAACAGAGGTGATTATAATTGCACGTATTTTCCAGGTTGTTATGAGGCTAAAATGAAGTTCTATATGTAAAGTGCTAAGAACCATGCCTGGAAAGTAAGTGCTGTGTTAAATGCTGGCTATGATTACTTCCAATGCAGAAATCTAGGCCTGGCTTCCCAAGTCAATTCATCCATGCCCCTGTGCCAAGGCAGGATGACACGTCGATGGCAGCTGACAGTGGACACATAGCCTGTTTTCTAACGATTTAGAAATATTTGCCTGATGACCCAGGTGCTCGGTGGGTACTGGCCTCCGGGTACTGCCCTCCACTGCCACTAACCTTTGGAAAGATCCTCGTCCCCAGTCTCTTTAAGACAGATGCCTTGGTACCTGATCAGCTAATGATACTTTCAGCCAAGAAGCTCTTTGCGTTTTCCTCCTCTAACTGTGGCCCCAGTCTCCTCATGTCTTTGGGAAGTAGGAGGGTAGTTGGTCTGTGAAATCATCTGAAAGCCCCAGTCAGCCTGAAGTCAGGGAGGTTACAAGAGAGGAGTGAGACTGAGGAAGTTGGTGCCCTCGGAGCCCAGATTGCTGAGGGTCTGTGGTTTTTCACCGGAGCCCGGGGAAAGGGGCTGGGCAGCCATCTCCCCTCCCCTTAAAGCCACCTCCCTATTCCCCAACACTGCAGGGTGTTTTGGTTTGCTTTTTATCCAGCCCCCTCCCTGAGGAACCAGACAGCCCAGCTGAATTCCCTCCTGCACATATACCCACAGGGCACTACTGGCAAGCCTGGGACAGAGACCAGCTGAGCAGTTTGCCCCACCCCCCAATCCCACCCTGCTCTGTGAGGGCCTGGCACAGTCCTTGGTGCTGGCCTGGCAGCTGCCTCTGCCAGTGCCTGATTACCTCCCCAGGATGAGCCTGGCTCTGGATGGCTACCAAGCGGGGCCATCTCCCCACCCCGAGGTACTGGCTATGCTTGTAGGGAGGGGTGGAGAGCTGTGGTCGGGCTGGGCTCTGCACAGGAGCCCATGGCTTCTGAGGGCACTTGGGTCCACAGAGCTGCCAGCAAATCCCTGCTCCGCCCCCCAATCCCCCATCGCAGTGTTAACTCTCAGCCCAGGTTATAAGGAGACAGTCCTGATCCCCCGGAGGGGCTGCAGATGTAGGATCTTTGCCTGGCGACAGGAGTCAGGCTGGGAGGTAGGGCCCACAGGGAGCCCGACTTTGCCTTAGCGAGCACCTGACTACCTCATCAGCAGCTGCTTAGTAGCAGGCGGGAGGGGACCTGCTTTGAACGCTTTGCAGCCCGCTTCTCTGATAGTGCCCACAAAGAAGGGCCTGTGGTAGGGCTTAGAAATACTTAAATGTCTGAATTATAGAATGTTTTTACTTTCAATATTCCACGTCAAAATGCAGCCTTGCTAAGATCTGCGGGGGAGCGGGCTTTAATGTGAAGTGGAACTTGCTTTGTAATTAGCATAGCAACTGTTCCTGCACTAGTGGGTACTTCTAACCTGCCTGAAAACACTTTGTTCTCGTTTGCGGTGTGAACCAACCCCCTGAAAGCTTGTTTACACCATCGGGTTGTTTAGCAATACAATGATACAGGAACAGCCCTTATTCCAAATAAGTTGTGCAACTGACAACATTGAGACCACAGCACAGCCACCTTCCCAAAGCTCCCCTAGCACCAAGTTGACAGTTGACACTGTGACAAGATATGCCCATCTTCTGGGAAAGGCTAAAATTGGGAAGGAAATGCGTTTACGCTGGTTGTGGTTCTGAGCGTGCGTCTGTTCCAGCGAAAGTCCTGGAGTCAGCAGACGGACTGAAATAAAGCAAGGCTCTCACACTGCTGCTGGGATCGCTAAGCGGTACAATCCGAGGGTAATTTAGCAATAGATGGAAAGAAAATGCACATACTCTTTGGCTCAGCACCTTCACAGCTAGAAATTTATGTACAGATGTCTTGCCTGGGTGAGCAAAGATGCACACACAAGGAGTTCACTGCTACGTTATTAGTTATGTCGAAGTATGAGAGCAACATACATGTCCTCCAATGGGAGACTGTTTCAATAAATTTTGGGTGAGTCACGTGACAAAGCCCTGGGAAGAATGAGACAGAGCTCTGTGCCCATACACAGAGCTGTCCAAGCTAAATGAGAAAAGCAATTGGCACATATACCGGGGGGGCCAAAAAAACGTATACACATGACTTGTTATCGGTATATGTTATCTTTTGTTATCAGTATATATTATTACAATTTTAATAGTTTTTTCCTTTCTTAAAATGTGAATGTGTATATATATTTTGGGGCACCCTTTGTATATGCTGTATATGCAGGGGACATACCTAGACCATACTCAAGAAAACTATGGACACTGATTATCTATTTGGAGGGGGCCCAGGTAGAGGAGGAGGAAGAAACTTTACAACATGTATTTTAATTTATACTTTTTTTTTTTTTGTAATTTAGAAAGTTTAAAGTTTAAAAATGTTGGAGAAGAGTTCACATTTCTCTAGTTCTCACCCCAGGAATTGTATGTATGAGATCACTTTCAGAAGGTCCGCCCCAGAGCTAAGGGGTCACTTAAGAGGTAAACGGGGCTTTTCACTCATTAATTTTTTTTATTGTGGTAAAACATAAAATTTGCCATGTTAACCACTTTTAAGTGTACGACTCAATGGCATTAATTACCCTCACAAGGTTGTGCAACCATCACCGCTACCTATTTCTAAAAGGTTTTCAACACTTGGGATCCTTTTGACCTTGAACTCTGTGGTGTAAGGTCTGTGAAGGGCCTGCCCTCCCTTCTTAGGGAACCACCTGTGGCCCAGGGCAGCTGAGTGGTCCCCAGTGGGCTGGATGACAACCCTCAGCTGTAAGCGCCTGGCTTTGTTTCTGTGTGCTCTGGGCACACTTGGGGAGGAGGTATGGGGCTCTCTTTGAAAGGGGGCACCTAGACCTTCCGTGCCTCTGAAGGTCACTGAGGGTCTGGCTGTGAGGTCTGGGTCATGCTGGGTCCCCCTGCTGCCTGGCCTCCCCTCTCTGGGCTTCAGTTTCCCCCCAGGAGGAACAGCGAGAATGGGGCCTCACCTTGGCCTGCCTCTCTGCCTTTCAGACATTACAGCTGCCGCCCTGGCTACAGGTGCCTGCATCGTGGGCATCCTCTGCCTTCCCCTCATCCTGCTCCTGGTCTATAAGCAAAGGCAGGTGTCCTCCAACCGCCGTGAGTATCCCTGGCCTCCTGGGAGGGGTGGGGGTGGGAGTCACCTGTCCCAGCGCCAGCTCAGCCCCTGGAATGGCAAGGTCCTTTCTGTTCCAGAGATGGGAGCTAATGTAGTCCTAGCAAGGGGCTGCGCTCAATGTCGGAGAGAGGAGGGACCCAGGCATGTCATGTTCAGGGCCTAAGAGCCCACAAGCCCCAAGCAATGCTGGCTTGGCACTCAATAAATATCAGATGATGAATGAATAGTCAGATGGAGCAGTTCAAATTGGTTTATAAAAATGCTGCCACTCAGAGATCCTTTGGAGACCTGCTTTAATGTATGGGTGGGCTTGTTTTGTTATTAGCATAGCAATGATCGTGACAAAAATGACCTTGGGATTATCAGAACTGGAAGGGGTCTTGGAAATAAGTTAGTTCATTTCTCTCCTTTTACAGCTGAGAAAGCTAACATCCATGGGGTTAAATAACTAACGAAATGGTACTCAGTAAGTAGGTGGCAGAGCTGGCACTCAAACTCAGAGCTTTCAACTCATGCTTTTCCCAGGGAATATAATCCCACTATATAATAAAAACACTCATTAGCATAAGCGCCATAGCCAATAACCCCCTTCCTGTCAAGGGTGTTGTGCCAGGTATTCTTCATAATGACTCTGAAAGTTTGGTCCTATCATTGTTCCCATTTTATAGCTGAGCAAACTGAGGCACAGAGAGGTTAAGTAACGCACTTAAGGAACTGCACAGCAAGTAAGCGATGGAGCCAGGGTTCAAGTCAGGGCCACAAACACCTTTACACACTACTTTGCAGGTGACAGTGCCCTTTGCCCTTGCTCTGACCCCAGCCATAAGCCTCAGCCAGTGGAGTCCTCCAGGACCAAGAGGGTGGGGAGTCCTCTGCCCTTGGCACTTGCATTGCTTCCCCCACCTCTTCCCCTCTGCCCAGCAGCAGAAGGCAACTGAGGGAGGAATGCTCTGTCACCAGGTGGCTTTTGGCTCACACCTGATTTCCTTTGGCTGGATCTTCTTGACTTGTACCCTTCTCTCCTGTGGGTGCAATCTGGAACTCCACAGTGGGTCACTCGGGCTGTGGCCACCTCTTCGTTACTCTCAGGACTTCCATATATTTCTCACAAAACCTACCACAGCCCACCTACAAAATACCCTGAGGTTAGGAGTGGGGGGGGGGGGGAGGGCAGGTAAAGCAGTTGGAGAAGAAAGAGGAACCGAGGGGCTCAGCCAGGAAGAGAAATCACTGCAGAACTGCCATCAGCTCTTGCTCATCTGTGTAGTACTTCTACGGAGGTGGCGATGGGACGAGGAGGGAGACATGCTCGCTCAGCTTGGCTCCCAGATTTTAAAGAGGTGCTTTCTGTCCCCCTTACTCCAGACCACAGTGCTGCCTCCATCAGGGAACAGGAAATGGATGGTGGAGGGGGGAAGGAGGCTGTTGTTCCTGCCTTCCTCACAGGGTACCAGAGGTTGGTCCAGGGCTGTTTCCCATGTCCCAGGCTGGAGGAAGGAAAATCAGAGATGGGACATCCCCAGGCCAGAGCACCATGGGGGGTGTCCTGACAACATGGGGAAACTGGGGTCAGCCCCTAATATCTCGTACTCCATGCACTGGGACACCTCCATTCTGAGGGCTTCCCAGGGGAAGGGCCCAGGAAGGGACCGATGAACTGGATGCTGAAGAACTGGACTGAAAGAGGGCACAAGTGGGTACAGGGGGCCGGCTGGGGCAGTGCTATGATCAATGTTGAACATCCTTGAAACTAAACAAACCCCAGTCCTGTGATGGGGCCACTTCACAGCATCTTATCCCCAAATTTAATATGCGATAACAGGTGTCAATACTTTCTCTTCTAATAAAAGTATTTTTGAGGCCAGTCACTCCATCCCCTCCAAAAAAAGAAGAAGAAATGAGTTGTATGATTAAAGTCTTTAGAGACGGACAAGAAATGCCAGAGGGGATGATGCTAGAGAAACCTGGTATAAAACGGAGAAGGAGCGGAGATTTGGGTCATTTTTCTTAATCTAGACTCTAGAGAAGCAGCTGCTGGAGTTAAGGGAACAGAAGTCACCTGGGAAACGCCAGGGGTCCGGCCATAGGACAGAGGCTGAGTGGCCTGGAGCCTGGTGCGGAGGGTGCACTCAGGCACGAGCCCCACGCGGGGTGGGTGGGGGGGAAGAAAGCGAAACTGTTGGGAGCATGGAGGAAGGCAGTTTGCTGCAGAGGCCAATGGGTGTGGAAACCTGCCCAGTAGGAGATGGAGACTGGTTTCCCCAGCTGCAAAGTGGGATGCACAGTCCTTTCCCCAAAGGGTAGATGAGAAGATGAGGGACCGTAGAGCACGCACACAAAGCCTGATGTCCTGGAGTCCTCGGTAGACAGTAGCCATGAATCCAATACCGCAGAGATTTCAGGAACTTTTGTGCAACTTCCCCGTGTGTTCTGTTGTTGTGCCCCTCCCCCACCATCTATTTCCCCATTGTAATCAGCAGTAAAGCTCCTGAAAATGAGAAGGAGCTGTAGGAACACGGGGAGCTGCAAGAAAGAGGGAAGTTGGGGCTACTGAATTTGGTTGGTGTTCAGTTTGGGGGCGTGGAGAAACCCAAGAGTGGGGCAGGGTGGCAGCAGCTTGGATGAGGAGCAGAAAGTAGTGGAATGGCTGAGAAGTGATGGGGTGTCAGGCCCCCTAAGATTCCTCTAAGAGACATCACCTCTGAAGCCACTCTATTATGCAATGTGGAGGATGGGACAGAGAGGCCCAGGAACCCTCTAATTAGGAAACGACCTTGCAACACTTCCATGCAGTAAATCATAGCTAAAGACTATACCATAGCAAATGTCCAAACAGGAAACAGCAAGTTCAGGAGCCGGGCCTTAGGTTGATACTTAAATCCTGAAGGTCTAACACCACCCAAGTCAAGCCATAGGAGAAAGTCTTGGCTGCCTGTGGTCTCCTGGTGACAAATGCCCTACACACGTATAAAATGCAGCCCAAGTTTCACTTCTCACTGGTCAAAATGGCCACTCACTGAGGCCTCACCTGCAGGATAAACATGCAGAGTACTGCTGAATGGGCCTCCCGAGTGAAGAGGCGTGGGATCCAGGGCTGAGCACAGCCCTGCCTGGGCTTGTTCCCGATGCCCCAAGGGCCTCTGCCAGCCATGGCAGGGATGCTCTGGGGAAGCGTTCCCTGTGTGACCAGTTTCTCTGTCTGTCCCTAGGTGCCCAGGAGCTGGTGCGGATGGACAGGTAAGGCCCATGGAGACCTTCTTGAGAAAACTTCCGGCAGCTGCCCCTGCCCCAACCCAAAGCTTGACTCCCAGGGCTTGTGGCTCTGTACGGCAATGTCTATACCCAAACTGTGGCTGCAGTGAATGCAGAAGGGGGAGGGGTAGCTTTTAGCCATGACAGACAGTCTGCCTCTCCTGGCTGCCACAGTATCCTTTTCCCTCTCTTCCCTGGTAACAGGTTACACCACAACAGGGGTCAGAACACAGACATGGCCTCCCTGGTCCTCCCTGTGCCTTGGGCCAGCTGTCAGGAAGGACATATTTCTGGGGAGTAGCGCCCCTATTTAGCTGCCAGCACAGCTGGTTAGAAGAGTATTTGCCATCTGCCACTGAGGCCCACACATCTGTGCCTGCCAGTCGGCTGTTCTCCCTGCACCCCTCACCCAGCAGGCTGAGCTCATATGCTTCTTGGATAAGCCATGCACCCGTCTTCAGGGCTTAGTGGTCAGTAGCTGGGGTGGAGGAGGGGAAGAGGGAGGAAGCAGCTGAGCTGGGGCAGACACTGAAACATGCAAGGGAGGCCTGCACACCTGGAGGGCAGGCTCCTCCCTGCAGGGCACTCCAAGGAGAAAGCTATGCGGCCACAAGGGCAGAGCCTGCCTGGGCTCAGCATGGGGCAGCAGGGCGGGATGGAGTGGATACGGGGTGTGTGCTGGTGCATCCTGGGCAGGAAGCTAGCATGGAGCCTGGCACACAGGGCGTGCTCAGGAAGGAGCCACACTCAGGAACTGGCCCTGGTACCTGCAACACCAAATCCTCTGGGTGTTTGAAAGGGATGATTTTCAAGAGAGGTCCAAAGAAGTCCTGCTAGCGATCCTGCTAGAATCTCAGAGTTAGAGGGGTCTTTAGAGGTTGTCCAACTCCCAAGAGGGAAGAGGGGAAGAAACGAGAACCTCCCTTCAGCTCAAGACCAGCTGTGGGGACATTCCATCCTAATACCATGGACTCTACTGACCAAAGAGAAACTTGTCCCAGGTTCCTGAGGCTGGTGTCCTGGACGTGCTCCTGACCCTGGGCTTCCTGGCGGCCCAGGGCAGGTGGTCAGGCAGAGCTGGGGTCAGATGCCCTCAGCTCAGGGCAGGTGGGAGAGTGCAGTCCCTGACCTTTTCTCTCTGCCCTGGATCCTCCCTTTCTGCTGGGAGAGACTGTTGGGTCCTGGAGTGGGAAGGGAGCAGAGTAGTGTGTGTGGGGAGCGGGGAGGGCGGAGGCCCAAAACCCAGGCAGCACAGATGACCTTTGGTTCTGATTCTCTGGCAGCAATGCTCAAGGACTTGAAAACCCTGGCTTTGAGGCCTCTCCGCCCCCCCAGGGGATTCCGGAGGCCAAGCCGAAGCCCCCATTGTCCTACATGGCCCAGCGGCAGCCTTCTGAGTCTGGACGGCACCTGCTCTCAGAGCCCAGCACTCCCCTGTCTCCAGCGGGCCCCGGGGATGTCTTCTTTCCATCCCTAGGTGAGTGCTTCCCAACCCTCCCAGCACTAAGGCCTGCGAGGACTTGCCCTACTGTTGGCCTCACTCCCCACCCGCCCTGGGGAGTCCTCACAGCTTCCTGGTGTGGCGCTGGAACCCATTATTCACTCCATTTCTCCTTTCTTTTGCAGACCCTGTCCCTGACTCTCCAAACTCTGAGACCATCTAGACCAGCTGGGGGCCAGTGGGCAGCTGTGGCTGGGCCTGGGGCAGGTGCATTTGAGCCAGGCTGGCATTCTGAGGGGTCCCTGGGCCTCACCTCTGGCTTCCTCCCTCCCGCTTCGAGTCCAGATTCTTTGAGATACCCCGATGGCCAGATTCTCAGCCTCTCTGGATGCCACATGGCAGAAGAGAGAAGATGTTGGATCGTTCTGCTTATCTCAAGGACGGTGGGGTGCTGGGATCCCACTCCAGAGGCCTGAAATTCACCAGCTACAGATGCCAAATCACCTACATCCTAGAAGCCCCAGAATTTCCAGCTCTTTGGCAGCCTTTCTTCCTAGGACACGAGCCCTGGGACTTGCCAGCATAGATGGGAGAAGATGGGCACTGAGCAGACCCCCAGTGCCACCCTCCCAGGAATGAGACGCAGGACGAGATGTGGACAGATTCTCCCCACTGTGGAGGACCGGCTTCCCCGTCTCGCCTGAGGCTGCTCATCTGTCAGACTCACTCTGTAACCACGGAGCTTGGGGCCTGCCCGCCCCCAGGCACAGGAGCCTTTCCCAGCTGCCTCCTACCATCAACCTCTTCTAGGAGCTGTCAACAGGTTAAGCAAATCTGGGGCTCCCAGTGCCTATACTTTGGCCCCCAAAACAGGAAGTACACAGTGGGGCACTGTGGCCATGGTGAGCCAACTGGCATCTTGGGCAATGGAGGCCAGGCCAGAGGTTGCACTACCCACCACAGACAGGGGTGAGGCAGAGCCAGGGGCCTGCTGGGAAGGTGAGTGGGGAGGGCTCCATTTCCGCTGCCTTCCCCCTCGCCCTCCTCCACTTCTTAGCATGGTCCATAGAGAGGGTGACCACATAATATATTGTCCTAACTGTGACACTTTTGAGCATGAAGAGGGGGGTGCTATTAAAAACTACACAGGCAACAGGTGGAAGCCCTGTGGACGGATTGTAAGAGCTGGGTTTAAATTCCTACTCTGCTTCTGAGGTGCCTGAGGCCTAGGGAGCCCTCCCCTCTCTCCGTCTTCTGTTCCATTCAATCTGCTGAGTCTTCCCTGCAGAATGACCCTGTCAGGTGGGAGGAGCAGGACATGTCCATAGGAAGGTTTGTGTCCCCTCTGCTCTGCACCCTCTGTTCCCATCTCCCTCTTCAGGGCATGATCCAAGTTTGTTTTTATACACAGATACAAGGGGGGTCCTATGTGGAATTGCAGTTAAAGGGCTTTAAAGCATGGGGAGGAGTGGGGCAGTCTCTGTACTCTCTGGGGTGGAAACAGAGCCTGTGGGGCCTAAGAAGGGAAGGGGACAGACTGAGCTGGGCAGGAGCCCGGGCACTGACTGGATGGTATAGATTCAACTGGGCATTTGTCTGCCAGCAGCCTACAGTGGCTCTGCTGAGCTGGGCCTGGGTGCCGAGAACCAGGTCTGCAGGCCAGGATAAGGGCCCGACAGGCAGGGAGAAGCCCACCTGATTGCCTGGCGGGGGGAAGGGAGTGGGGACTAGAAGAAAGGAGCAGCTCCAGCTGCAGCGTGTCCCAAGACCTGCAGCTGGAGCCAAGGAGCCCCCTGGATGCATGGCATTGCTTCCAAAGCTCCCTTGTCAGGCCCAGGGGCGTTACCCGATGTGGGGTCCTGCCTGCTGTGCCTGGAGGCCTTGAGGAGGGGTGAGCTCGGACCTTGAGACGGCACTGACATTACCAGTGGCCAGAGCACCAGAGCCCTGGCTCCCGCTTTGTCCTTGGGGGTCCCCTCTTCTATTCCGTCTGCTGCCATGAACACTTAGTGACAGTTGCCACAGAAAGAGGGTGCTGTTTTCACAGCTTGTGGGGGCCCACGGGGCAGGGATGGGGAGGGTGACACCTGCTCGGGGCAGGGCCAGGCTACGTCTGGAGTTGGACAAGCCCACAGAGCAGACTCTCTGTCCCCTAGCTCAGAAGACTGCTCCTGCCCTACAGGGAGGCCCAGCGCTCAGCTTCTGACCTCGAGGCAGAGACAACCTCTAAGAACTTGGCAGCCAGACCCCAGGTCGGCTGCTGCTGTGTGGAGGGAGGGAAGACACCCCAGAGCAGAAAGCCACACTTCCTCTCTAGCTTCCTCCTGCGTGGCCTCTTCGTTGGACCCTTACAAGCTGATGCATCTCAACTTGGTGGTTTCCTGTTTTCAGTGAAATTTACTCTGAGTCCCAGGCTCCATCTTCATCCATGACCACACACCCCGCCCCCCAGCAGCCCTAAAGGCTCTCTCCCTGCTCTGGTTGGGGGGGGGGGGGCACTAGACCAGCCCTCTGTGCTCACCCCTGGAGCTGTGGTACTTTTGCAGACGCCAGCTCTGGTGGCTGGTCCCTAGGGCGCTGGCTCAGCACCTGTAGGCTGAGGCATATGGAATCGAATAGGGAGCGGGAACATGGCGTCTGCTCCAAGGGGCTGGGAGTAACCCAGGGCTTCTGGGAAATCAGCTGCTGGGCAGGTGGGACTGACGCAGGAGGCTCATGCATCACAGCACCGTCTGAAGCCCTGGGAAGGCGATCTGGGCTTTTAGGCACCATGTCATTGTTAAGAGATGTGTCAGGAATTATGAGGCCTGTAACCCATCTCCCAACATTCACATTTAATAATGACCTCCTGCCTCTATCCCCTCCAAAGGAATGGAATATCCCTGAAAATATGCTATAGAGGCCACTGGAGATGTTGCTGTTGGGGCAGGCTGGCCCTGCCAGGGGTCTGTGGTGATGGACAATGGGGTAAGCGCCGAAGAACGGCAGCCTGCTTCTCAAAAGACCAGCCCTGGGGCTGCCCTCTCTCCTGCCTGGCCTCCTACACACAGTAGCTGGGGCAAGGGGCGTTGATGCATTGCCTTCTTTAGGGAGTGGTCTGTGGTGGGAGGACTCAGGAGGACACAGTGGGGCTGGGGGTACAGAAGTGCTGTCATTCTCTACCCCCATTGGGCACTGTGGGAACACTGCAAGGCTGGCCTGACTGCGCTGGGGCCGGGCTATGATTTGCTCAAGGAGCCCAAAGCGAACAGCAATAGGGCAGAAAGAGGAACTGGGGTTGCCGGCAAGAATGCTGGGTGCAAAGGCCTCTTGAGAAGGAGACACTCACAGCTCAGCTGAGAGTCTGTCCTTGCCCCCAGCAGGCATGACCTGTCTAGCACCTTCACTGTACCTGCTTTGCATTGTCGCCTTCCTTTTCTGCATGGATGCTGTGGGTTAGGGTTAGGGTTAGGGTATGAGTTCCAGGAGGCCAGGGGGTCCAATAACAGCTTGCCCTTTGAACTTGGTTGCAGAACTGATAACTGAAGCATAGCCACCGGGTGATGGGCTGAACCCAGATACCAGAATTCTGTTTGCTGGGCCACTCACAATTGTCAGGGTTACTTCTGACTTTTCCACCAGCTCCAGTTTCCCAGCAGCTTTGTCTGGGCCTGGTGGGATCTCATCAACAGCAATAATTTCCCTGAGCTTGTGCAGGCCTGGGGAAAGAGGTTTCATTTTGTTCTGCAGTTCTGATCTGTTGGCATGGCTTCCTGGACTATATGTTGCGAGGGATTCTGAAGTATCCATATAGCTTAACAAGGAAGTGCTGACATCAGCAATGTCTACCTTGGGCACAGAAAACAGAAGGGGCAGTATGTGTGCCACATGTTTCCCTTGTGCGTTTTAATACTCTGTGCTTTCCAAACAGTTTCACATGTGTTTACTTCTTTGATTTCCCTGTCGCCCACCAGAAAACCCTGGGAGGCTTTATAGTCCCCATTTAATGTACTGGGAAACAGGTTTCAAAAGGTTTGTGTCTTGTCACCACACGTGAATGAGGAACTGGGACGAAAGGCTGGGTCTCCTGCTTCCCAGGCAAGCGCTCCTTCCTCTTCATTGAATTGAATAGCGTTACAGGCCAGCACTTGGACTTGCTTACAAGATACAGCAGGACCCGGGGAGACGAACCTGTGCCCACATGCCCGTGGCTCCACTCCTTCCACATCACTGTGCCACTCCCCTTTCTGCCTGGCAACTCTGAAGCCACAGGGCTCCTGATCTGTGTTCTGGCCCGTGCACCCCACTTGCTTGCAGTAGGGGAGGCTGGGGAAGGGGGAAACTCTCAGTTAACTGCAGAGCCCCAAGGTCTCTTGGAGGAACAGAGCCTGTTGCATGTGTGGCATTTGAGCAGCTGCAGAACACCCCGCAAGGAGCAAAGCTCAGGGAAGGGTCTGAGTTTAGTCACGCTGGGCCAGAGAAGGCCGGCGTACTCGATGAGCAGCATAGGGAAGGGGCCAGGCTGGGGTTTCCTGAGCTTGAGCCAAGGGAAGCAGCAGCAGCAGGGTCCAAGTTTCATAAACAGAAGAGCCCTAGGCCCTAAAGATCTGAGGTGAGCTGTCAAGAGCAGTATCCCCAGCTCACAGATTTTCATAGGGCTACTGCTAGCACTTCTTATATGAGAAGTGGGTACATGTTCTGTCTTTCTGCCTGGACAGGTGACTTTTGCAGGGCCCCACCAGGCTGAGAAGCCAGGGCTGGTTACTTGGGATTGTCTAACCTGCTGGCTGTGATCTGTGTGGCAGAAAGGCCTGGTCAGGCCCTCCGTCTACCCATCCCCCTGCCAAGGTGCCTCTGTGGCTGGGGCGTAGCTTCTGACCTCCACGTTGCCTTCCGTCCTTCCTCCCGCCCAGCCCTTCCTCTTGCAGGGGCCTCCCTAGAAGCCACGTAGAGCCCTCCCCCAAGCCCGGCCTCCCTTCCTGTGGCCTGCAGCTAGCCAGATGGCCAAGGCTGTACGATGACTTCCCCTGGCTGGATGGCACACCATTGTGTGACAGGCCTGGGCTGGCCTGGATGCCCCTGGCCGCTGCTCCGAGCTCTGGGTGATACGGGCCTGAGAGTTGGGTGCAGATGGTCTAGGTTGTTTGCAGGAATGTCTGGCTTTCAGGGAACTGGGGGGGACGTGGGGCCCCAGGGAGCAAAGAAGAGATGCAAGGGCTCAGAGACAAAATTTCTCATGGTTTTGGGGAGGCTCTTGGTAGCCTAATCCCAGACCCCTTACTTACAGTGCCTCATCCTTTAAGACGTGGATGCAAACGATGCCTTGTCCAGAAAACCTCCCCTGGCTCCGGATTCTGTGCTCCTAGCACTCGATCACATCACAGAGCGTCAGCTCGCTGTTACATATCCATTTCCCCCACTACACTGTGGGCTCCTTGAGGGCAGAACTCTATCAACCTCATCTCTGATTCCTATGCTCTAGCACGCGCCTGGCATCTAGTTAGCACTGAATGAATGAATGAATGAATGAATGAATGAATGAGTGAGGGCTGGCTTGAACCAGGCAGATAATTGCAGGTAGGTGTGTGGGCCTGCTGGGCATCTCTGGACCGACATGTTCAGGTGGCACCCACCATCCTCACCCACATTAGACCACGGTGACTTTGCCTGGACCCTCAGGATGGCTGGTCTGATGCTGCTCAGGGCTCTGGCTGGTCCAGGAGGGGTTGGGGTGACCCTATTCCCTGAACAATCATCCAGTGAAATCTGTCCAATAGTAGATGAGGGTTCTCCTCTGGTCACCTCTGGGTTGGCCCTCAGTTTGTGTTTAGGGGCACTCATGAACCTGGGGGGGTTCACTGTCCAGAGGTGATAGTCTGGTCAGTGGAAGCGAATCTTCAAGGGTCCAGTGCTCCTTGGAGGCAAATGCCAATCCTGACTGGGCACTGGCTCAGGGCCCTAGCTTGCTAGCTCTGCCCCATCCCTACCCTAGCTTAGCAGGGCCAGGAGGGAGTGGAGGAAGTGCTTGAGAAGTAGTGGGACCAGCCGTTAGGGCATGCCCTGGACAGAATATCAAGGAGAGAGACAGAGCGAGCGAGAGCCCTGCTCTAGGCTCTGAATGATGCCATGGGCCTGCACTCCTTGAGGCTCCCCAAATCCACTCCTCATTATCACTTGTTCTTAGGCCTTTATTCAGGCTGATGCCCAGGGCCAGAATATGATTCCCTCCTTTACTGTGTGAACTATGACTGATTGAGAAGACAGGTGTCACCTCCTCCAGGAAGCCTTCCCAACGCTCCTCAGTGCCCTATCTGCACCTCGGCCCCCACACATGCCTCCCTTACTCAGCTGCATCTCCCTGTGGCAGGGACCACATTGCCTTCATCTCTGTATCTCTGGTGCCTGGCACACAGTGGGCATTCAAGGAACATTGGCTGAATGAATGAATAAATAAACGATGAATGAACAAACTATGCTGGGGTGTCACTGCAGTTCTTCACTGTGGTGTCCCCTACAGAAGTCAAATAAAAGAGATCTTTCCCAGCCAGAAGGAACAGAAAAGAAAAATTGAAGGGATAAATTCTTTTGGACTTAAAAAGTTTCCTCCTATAAATCTTTTTCCAGCTGATGTCTGATGCTCTTTGTCTGTATTATGGTATTTTAGCCAGAAGCCATATATGTATTCCCCTGGTGATGGCCTCAGGGAACTCCATCCCTGATCCTAGTCATCCTGCAGGCGCTTTCTGGGAGCAGTGCTGATGATGGTCAGGATGAGGAAGGAAGAGAAAGGGAGACTGCATTTCTCACCACCCAGCTTTCCACGCTCTACCAGGGAGCTGGTACGGGCCGAGATCCGCTTCAAGGACGGCAGAATGTCAGGGACCCTATGTTCGGCGGCAGTGCTCCTGGGTTTCCAGTGGGCTAGGCTGGGTCTCTCTGGAGGGTCTGGTCAACAGATGGAAACTCTTTCTGGCCATGGGGACCAGTCCCAAGTTCTTCAGGGACTGCATGGGTAGTGGCCCACCCATGTTGGGTGGTTAAACGTGGCTGGGGTGATTTCCCAGTGAGAATTTCCAATTCTCATTTCTTCTGGGGACCAAAAGGAAGTCAGATGTTGCCTCCCAAACTCCAGGTTTTAGAATGTCATGGGTCTCACTGACTGCTTCCCTGGGAAACTCTAGGACTGTGGGGTGTGAGGGAGGGGGCAGGGGGGTGAGAGTGGTGTGTTTACTGGCCTAGGTCAGGATGAGGAAAATGCTATCAGTTGCCCATACAAACTCTATTCTCTACCTCTTCCTCATTAAGAGCCCTGCTTTTGTTTGAGACAGTGATGTACCTGGCCCCCAAGTAAGCCAGTCCTGAGAGTCCTGTCTCATTTTTCCCACCCTCCCTTGCAGCCAGGGTGTCCACGGGAGCCTATTCTGGCTAATGAGACATTAGCAGAACTCTAGAGAGCAGTTCTAGAAAATCTTTTGCTTTCCTGACAAAGGGGCGGAATGGCTTGCATAGCTCTTTGTCTTTTTGCCATTTCCCGACTTGATGCTGACACGATGGCTGGAGCTATAGCAGCCACCTTGCAATCGCTGAGGGAAAAGCCAAGATGCTTTAGCTCTGACACCATTGAGCACAAAATCGACTTGTAATTCTCTCCATAATTTCTGTTATGTGAGAAAAAGGCATTCTGATTTATTTACGACTCCATAGTTAAGTTTCTGTTACTCGTAGCCAAACACATCTTCTTATTGGAGAGATGACCAAGCAGATTATTCAACCTGAAGACAGGTGCAGTTAGGGAGTCATTATGTCAAAACCGAGTCCCTTAATGTCACCACAGTAAATTATATCTTCCCCGTCCCCCTCCCCACCTTGATTAGTTATATGTGTCCTGTAAACGTGCCTCTGTTTGGCCCACTGGGTGTGAATGGCTGAAGGGATTGGGGGTGACACTGGGCAGCCATGGTTGTGGATGCCTGTGGGGTGCCCAGAGCCAGTTCCATTTCCTGGGCTCCTCACAACGTGGTTTCCTAGGTTTGGGCCCCTTCCACCACCCTTCCCCAAGATACTCCAGATAAAGAGGCCAGCCCACACCTGCTCCGACCCCACAGTCCACAGTGAAGGGGTCTAACATTGCCAACTTTTGAGGGCAGAGGGACAGAGCTGAGGCTTCATTTACAATCAGGGTCCCTAGGGTGGACAGATTATAAAAATATCCCAAATCCTTTATACCTCTCTGTATCTACACTCTTTGCAGTGTGACTTTGTAGCTCATTCCTTCAAAGATAGAGTTTATTTCCCCACATCTTGAACTTAGGCTGGCCTTGTGATTCCTCTGGCCAACAGAATGTGGCACAAGTAACCTGTTCCAGTTCCGAGCTTGGACCTCAAAAGCCCTTGCATGCTCTGCTGTCTATCCTGGACCCTTTCTAGCTCCACGTGAACAAGACAGGTTAGCCTTCTGGAAGAAGAGAGAGAGGTGGCTCCTTTGCCCTGTCACCCAGCTGATCGTCAGCTGACCCCCAGAAACACAGCCATCCAATCCTCACACAGCTGCCCCCTCAACACATGCGGGAGCCCAGCCGAGAGCAGAAGAACCGCCCAGCTAAGCCAGGTCTCAACAGCAAGCTTGCAGAATCAGAGTGGAATCAATGGTTGTTTTATGCTTCTCTGTTTGGTTTGGTTCGTAAGGTAGCATTATTGTGGTGATAGATAGCTCACACCGTCGTCCTCCTCCTGGCTTACCAAGCACTTTCCCAGACATGAGCTAATTCAATTCCCCCAAAAACACCTAGGAAGGAGACATCACCTCCCTTTCGCAGATGACAAAATTGATATTCTGAGAGGTTCTGAGTTGTTTGCAGCCATGTGACCAGCTCACAGTACACCTGGTTTCAAATCTTCTCCTCTCAGTTTGCAAACTGCTTCCACTCCAGCTCATGGCCCCCAGACTGTCTTGCCATCCAGCCCTGAAGTCCCCCATCTCCTTCTTCAACCTTGCAAACCCTGATCATTGCCTTGGGTAGCGTCCCCTCCCATTCAGCATTAGACCAGACCACAGACACTGTCCCCTTCCAACCCTGACACACTGTGATGGTGTATCATATCATACCAACACGAGGTAGGGGGAGAGGCCAGAGGACACCTTTTCCTACTTGTCATAGAAGCACCACCATCTGGGTGAGTGTGGCCCCACAGGCACAGAGCTTGGCAAGTGGAGTGGGGGCTGGCCAGGCCCCGAGGTACAGGCTCAATCTATACCATCACACAGAGCTGCTCCGTGTGGGCAAAGAGGACTGGAGGCTCTGAGTGGCTGCAGACACAGGTGAACTAGCACCCTAGCTTTGCCCATGTCAGTACTCATAGGCCGTCGGGCTAAAGGCAAGATGAAGGAGCTGTCAACGGTTCACCCACAGCACAGCACTCCATTCCTCCCATCTTGCTCCCCTCACACGGAAGGTGGAGCTTCCCCTCTCCCTGCCTCCCCGCCCCTTGGCCACCAGCAATGCTCACCGACAGCGTGGGGGTGCCCTCATCCTCCACAGTCACCACCAGGTGGTAGAAGCTCTGGTGCTCGCGGTCGGGCGGGGCAGGCCGTGTGGTGATCTCACCACTGATACGGTCCATGCGGAAGGTCATGTCCTGGTTGCCCTCGGTGATGTAGTAGGACAGGACACTGTTGATCCCAATGTCACGGTCGGTGGCTCTCACCTGGACCACCACGGTGCCCCCGCCCACGTTCTGCAGGGAGAGCAGGAAAGAGGTCATTGCAGATTCAGTGGCGCAAAGTCTAGTACCTAGACCTCCGGGAAGCTTTGCTATCTACCCTGCAGCCATGAGAAGGATGAAGATGATGGCGGAGAACGTTCTGTGGACACCTACTATGTGTAGGGGCCAACTCCCTCCTACAACCCAGCGAGTTAGGTCCTGGTGTCATCTCCACGTACAGATGAGAAAACAGAATGTTTGCAAGTCACACAGCCAGTCAGTGGCAGAGCCAGGGTCTGTATCACAGGGGGCAGGCCTGAGAGCTGGTCTCTAGGTCCCTACGCCCTCCTGTCTTCATGAATGTCCAACCTGGCATGGTATCCGGCAAAGCTGGGGCAAAGATTCTCCTGGAGGGGCTCAATTTTAGGACCGAAGGAGTAATGCGTTGTTTCATTTAAAACAGCTCTCCCAGGGTAAACCTCAGTTCCCTGTTGGTGGTGAAAAGCCACTATCTCTTTCCCTCTCATCTCCTCACCCCTACCACAAAATGATACTGCATTCCGGGACCTGGCCTAGGTGTTAGTGTTAGAATTATGAATGAGTAAGCCATTGTGACCACCCTGAGGGATGAATGGGCCAGGCGGACATTTAAATGGGTGCCGCGTGGTCGGCTCGGGCCCACTGTCCACCATGGATGTCCAGCTGTACGGCCACTGGAGCTGCCCTCACCTCGTTCACGCTGACATTGTATCCAAAGGGGCTCTCGATTACTGGGGGGTTGTCATTGACGTCCAGGATGGTCACTTGTAGGATATGGTCCTTCTTCCGTGGAGGGGTGCCACGGTCAGATGCCACAATCTGTAAGGAGGGGGATGACCAGAGTCAGGGCTGAAGGGCAGGGGAAGGTCAGGAAACTGGAGTCTAACAGGGCTGTCTGCTGGGGAGGAGGAGAGGGAGGGCAGAGACTCGCTGGCCCATTCCTGCCCCCAGGGGCCTTGCCAGCTCTGGGCTTTCCCCAAGGCTTTTGCCTTCTGCCCCATGCTGCAAACGCTTGCCCAGTTCTTGTCTGACCTGGGACCCTCATTTGCGATGTGACCCTCTGTGCCCAATCTTCACCTCCTGATCCTACCCGACTGTGTTCTAGGCTGTGCCAGCCCCTGACCGTGCCCCTGGGCCTGCAACCAGACCCAGGCCTTATGCCTTTAGCGTCAAAGGCCCCTTGTTTCATGCAGATCTGAACTCTGGCAGACAGAGAAAGGGCCTCAAAGAATCTTCAGCAATGAGCCGGAGCTCTCATCACAGCTTGAGTCTGTCCCTGGGAGCCTCCATGCTTCCCGGCTGCCTGCAGGGCAGCAGGCGTACTCTAGGGATTCAGGCCCCTGCGGAAGCACAGTCCTGGGGTCCCCAGAGACCCTTCTGTAAATATGCCAGCCGCAGCAATTCAGTAAGACTGTGGACCTTCCTGACTCCTCACCTTGCACTTATTTCTCACCTCAGCAGAGGCAGGCCAGGCAGGCGGATTTCTGCCCACTGCACAAGAGGGGAAACTGAGGCCTAGACAGAGTAAACAACTGCATTTGCGGAGCAGTCAGGGCTCCACCAGGCTTTGTCTCCTGGCTCTCCCAGCAGGGACAGGCACCTCTGCTGCTGCCTCCTCTGGCTCTAGAGCCTCCTCCCAGGATGCCTTCTCCCGGGTCAGCTTCATGCATGTTCTGGGCCTGCCCCACAGCATTTGGTGACAAGGAGGTAAGGTGAGCACCAGGGTACGCTGATAGGCCACGTGCTTTTCTGGACGCCCCCCCCCCCCGAGGGGGCCGGTGCTCACCTTGAGGATATAGTGGTCCAGCTCTTCTCTGTCCAGGGGCCTGGCCACAAACAGTTCACCAATGGAGTCATTGGTGGTGACGATCTCAAAGGCCCCCGCGATGTTGCCCGAGGCCAGGGAGAAAACCACCTGTCAGGGAGGAGAGAGTCTGAGGGGGAGGAAGCAGGGAGGACAGGTGGCCAGGTCAGGCCAAGGGGCACTCCCCTGCCCAGCTGGGCCCTCTGCTCCGCTGGGCATTGGAGAAGAGAACGTGTTATGCAGAAGAGCTTCTGTCCCTCAATGGGGGGAGCAGGCCCATTGAGGAGGAGTGGGGTCCCGGCAGGTTCCTGGGCGGGGTGTCAGCACCCGGGCCTAGAGGCCAGAAGGCTGCTGAGTCCCACAGCACTGACATTTCCCAGGGCCGGGCGGGAAGTACGGACGCCTCTGGAGCCCGTGAGGAGCAGGCACAGGCCCTGGTGTGACACGGATTCTCTTTGGCCCTGTCACAGGGAGCGCTCTGCATAAAGGTGATGAAGTTCACAGCCTCGAGGACAGCTCCCTGGGACAGGTAAACTGGTCACACAGCTTACAAGTGCCCGAGGGAATGAGGATTGGAGCCCACATGCTTCTGGCCCCAAAACCACTATCTCTCGGTCCCCCAGAGGTGTGCTAGTCCTTTTAAAGGATGCCCCCCAATTCACGGGGCAGATCAAAGCAGTGTGAAGACTGAAGTGCTCTGTCACCCCTTCTTGTGTCCTGGGGGGACCCAGACCTGGAGCACGGGGAGCATGGGACGAGGGCCTGAGAAACAGGAGGGAGGGCAGCTTGTCTTCTCTGGGACCTGGGGCCGCGTGGGGAGGGCTGGCCCCAGGGCTGGCACACAGGGCGAGATGCTATACAGTTTGTGCATGAAGGTGATGAAGTCACTGGGAAAGCTGAACCCGCACGGCTTGCAGCTGGCTGTGGGGGGTGAGCTGTGGCTGGCCTTCGGGGTCCATGTTCATTCATCCCAGGCAGGGCCACCTACCTGCCCAGCTTTCCCTTCCTTCCCTGACCACAGACGGGGGAGGGCAGAGTGGTCCTGCTTGGGACTGGACAGAGCCTGGATGGCTCCTTCCTCCTGCTCGGTGATGGGGTTGCTTAGATGAGCCCCCTACTGACAGGGCAGATTCACTGGAGGCCCACCTGCCCGTTGCTGCCGGCATCTGGGTCGTGGGCCTTCACGGTGGCCACGCGCTGGCCTACAGGGCAGTCCTCAGGCACGCTGACCATCGAGTCGGAGGTGGGGTCAAACCGGGGGCTGTTGTCATTTTCATCCAGCACGGTGATGTAGACCTGGGGAAAGGGTGAACGTGGCCAGACACCTAGTGCCTCCTTCTCCTCCCCAAACCCAAACACTGGAGTCGAACCGTGTGTCCATCAGGGACCAGGCCTGTGACGGGCTCTGGAACCTCGGCGAGCTGTCACAGTCCGCCTAGCCCAATCCTGACTTTACAGAGGCCCCGAGTACATTTCTTCTAGGAGTCTGGTTGGGGAAGGCTGCACACATTCAAATGCTGGGGCTGGGACAGCCAGGGAAAGGGCCTGGGGGAACTCAGAGGTGGAGGGCCTGCGAGACCCGGAAGGCATGGGCCCTAGCAAAGGGGATGAGGCTACGTAGCTCCAAATCCATGAGGGAATGCCAGCTTGGCACTGGAATAGCTTCCTGTTTTTCAAGTGGAACTAGGAATCCAGATTTTTATGTGGAATTACATGGTGATTAATAAAAATTAAAGAAAAAAAATCATGTGCAGGCTGGCTACCACACATCTGGCGGCCAGATAAGGCCTGAAGGCCTCTTCCTTTGCACCTCTGGATCAGAGGAAGGAAACAGGGCTCAGGAGGAGGAGGGCCACAGGGTAGCTTGGTGGTCTCTATGGGAAGAGGGCAGATGGGGAAGGCACACAGGGGAATTTCCAAAGGTCAGATAAAAACCAGGAACATGCACGTTGCAAGCAAAGAGCATATTGTTTGGTGTCTATAGCTCAGGCTTCTCCTGCAGGGTCTGGATAGTAAGCCAGAGGGAAGGCTTTGCTGTGAGTGCAGCCTCCAGTGCATGGGTGACCACAAGCCATAAGGCCGGAAACACAGGTGCCCCTTAGGTTCACTGATGAGGGGTTTGAGGTGGGTAGGAGGAGGCGCAAGTTTTAGGGATCCCAGGCCAGGCTTCCTCTCCAGGCCAGACCCCATCTTCTCCTTCCCTGGCCTGGGGTCCCGGGTCCCGGGCCTGCCTGCCTCCTACAGAACCCCATAGGAAGGATTCATTTCATCCTCCCTCCTAATCAGGTTTTTCCTCTTCTCGGGCTTAGCCACGCTCCCCTACTTTAGGCAGCTTTAACACCACAAGGCAACAAGCCCAGGCTTCACAGCAGGACCAACTCCACCACTTACTAGCTGTGCAATTTTAGAAAGTACTCAACTTCTCTGATTTCCCATTTTCTCAGCTGAAAGTAGGAACAAGAACACCTATAGCACTGGGATACTGGGGGGTATAAACGAGCAAACCAAAAATTAAGGGGTGATGCGTGGTGGTCCCTGTCCTGTTTTCTGCCTGGCAGAGGGGTGTGATTTTGCTTGCCAAGACTGCATCCACCATGAAGTTTTGTCAGGGAGTTCTGTGAAGTCCTGGAGCCCCAGTACGCTCACCTGTGAAATGGGCATAATAATACCTACCACGCTGTTCCCAGGGCAGAAACAAACAAGACCCCGGTGCTCTGACCCCTCCCAAACTCTCCCACTTGGGTCAAGGCTTTGTTTGGGCTTCTCGTGCTTCCCTCCCACTACAGGGCCTTTGCATATGTTGTTTCCTCTGCCTGAAATGCTCTTAGTTCTTGGCTGTGTAAACTGCTATGCTTTCTGGGGATCTCAGCTTGAGTCACTTCCTCAGGGAAGCCCTCCTCGATTTTCCTGACAACTTATTGTAGACTGTCTCTCTCTCGCGCACGGCACACGTTTGCTGTGCTAATTTGATCCGTGTCTTTCCCTCACTATATCTTACGCTTGCATAGGCAGGGGCTATGTCTCATTTTGCTTTCCTGTCGTACCCGGAGCCCAGCCCAGAGCCTGGCCCATCGTAGGTGCTCCCTCTATGATTACCACTGTAATGACCATGATGATGTTTGTGAGTTTCTCTCAGTAGCAGGAGTCAGCGTCAGTGGATGAGGAGGGAGGGTAAGTGCCAAGATCAATGGGAATCAGACATGGGTCTGTGTTCTCACTCAGGTCCTCTTGGTCCAAATCTCCCTGCCCCATCCCTTCAGGGCCTGAGGGTGTTACACTCAAGAGCTTTTACAGCAGAGCTACCCCCTCCCAGCCTGCCCCTTCCTGCTGCCTCTCCACCCCTCTCAGGGACTGGGAGGAGTCAGGTGTAGGTGAGCTGTGGTTTGGGGTTCCGGCCTCACGAGAGGAAATGGTAGCACCTCTTAAAGGTCCCTCAGCCTGCCTCCACCCTAGCACTGCTAACAAGTTTGGGGCTAACAGGGCTGGTGTATCTGGGGGCAGTGGCCCCAGGAGCCTCTGAGAGGAAGCCAGGGCAGAGCAAAAGGGTGGGGGTCCTGCTTCCTGGAAATACAGGGGCCTGTGCAGGTGTGTGCTCGGAGATGCCCTTGCCAGCCCCTGCAGAGGAAGTGGGTGGTCTGGTCCACGAAAGGGTTTTGGCAGCTTGGGAACATCCCAGCTGCTCATCACTTTCCACCTGTCCTCAGCTCCAGGCCTCCTCAGGCCGACAAGGGTGACGGCATCTGGCCCGTTTTGTAGATGAGGCTGCTGAGCTCCAGGGAGAGGCCCCATGTAACCTCTTTGAGTCTTAGCTCCTCTGGCTGGGAAGGCTAGGAGTTGCAGGACACAGGACACCTGCCCACCGCCCACCACTGGGGCTCTGTTCACTGACTGCCCTCTGGGACCCCTGGGGACTGAGGGGAGCTATGTGGGCACAGTGCTGCTCATTGCCTCACTCACCCATAGGCTGGACCTGTGGATGGAGGGGGCGTTGGCACATGGCCAAGCCACAACCAGGGCCTCTGGAGCCAGGCCTTTCCTGGGAGCCATGGGACAAAGGACCCCAAGCAGCTGCGTTTGGCTCCCAGACTGCATACTCAGTTGGCTTCTATCCCTTTACTGATGTGATAGGGACCCGGTGGGCAGTGAAAATGTGGCTGCGATCAAGGCTGATGATGAGCTGACACCCCACATGGTCTACAGACAGCCTCAGAGCGGACTGGCCGCTGCCCAAGCAGAATCAATCACTAACTGTTCTTATTATCACTGCAGGGTGCCACCCCACGGACCTCTCCTCCCTTGGGGCCCATGCCTAGCTCAACACCCAGCCTGAGCTCACCTGCCTGCCTCTCCCATCTCTCCCACCACCCTAGGAACCTTACCAGACACCTCTGACCCCAGGAGTCTCCCTCCCTGAAGCGCTCCCAGCACATGGTCTCCGCTGCCTTCATTCAGAGTCCCGGGGGACTGACTCGCACCCTGACCATGGCTGCCCTTGCCCAGCACTCCCCAGGCCCTGGCGCTGTGTGTGCCACCTTACGTACACTCGTAAAATATTGCTACACCAACCCCAAGAGAGGGTGGCAGTCCCTTTATAGACGTCACTCCTATAACTCCCTTCTCCAAGACTAGTTTACAGAGGGCTTCACATCCACCATCTCCTGCCCTCTTCATCACATCCTCGGAAGGGGGCAGGGCTGCTGGCATGACCCTCATTTTAGACCCAAGGAAAGGAAGCACAGAGAGGTTGAGAAACTTGCCTGTGTTACACAGCTGGTGAGGGGTAGAGCTGGGACGAGGCCTCAGTGTTCCTTTCACTGTGTATTCCACCTACTCCTTGCTAGCACCCCCCCACCCCAGGATCCCATGAGGGCCCAGCAGGACACGGAGGGCAGAGACGGCAGAGCTGGACACAGGGAATGTGTCCGAGAGGGGCCTGGACACAGTGAGAGTGGATGAACTGGGATGGTTGTGAAGGGTCTGAGCAGGGATCTGCTGCAGGCCTGTCCACGAGTCCTCTCTCCAGGGGAGGCAGGAAGGTCCAGCACCACACAGGGCCCGAGCCAGCCCTGGGGGGATCCCCAGATCACAGGCTACTCACCTTCTGTAGGCAGAGACGGCAGGAGGAGGCGAAGGGAGAGAAAAGGCAAAGATGCAGGCAGTCAGCAGACGGCAGCTTTTCCAGCCCACCGCCCCACACTCCAAGCAGGGTCTGTGAAGGATGCCCCTGCACCCCGCCTGTCTGACAGCTCATCCCAGCCCAGTCACCCGAGAGGCATGGCATCACCAAGCACAGCACCGCCGCTGGGCTACCGAAACCCTTGCCCACTGCCTGGCCTGCATGTTGCGTGGCTGGTGAACATGTGGGTTTTGGGGTGACTTGGGGCGGTGACAGGCTACACCAATGGGGGGCTCAACTCACCACAGTGGAATCCACTTTGGAGCCACCGTCGTCTGCCACCACCGTCAAAGTATGGAAGTCACACTTCTCCCGGTCGACCAGGCCTTTCACTGTGATCACACCCTGCAGGATGGAGGCCAGATGGTCGAGTGACAACACTGTACCCACCAGGCAGAGCCCGCACTGCCCCCAAGCAGTCCCATGCTCCAGCCAAACCAGACTCCTTACTAATCCTGGACATTCTGCCCACGGTCCCACCTCCACGGCGTGCCCTCTGCCTGGCATAACTTCTCCATGAAGCTCTGTAGCTTAAAATCCTACTTCTCTCATTCCCACTGAGACCTCACCTCTTTCATGTAGGGTTCCTGCTTCCCTGGCCAGGTACGAGCACTCTCTTATTTGGGCCCCAGAAGAACTCCACTATACCTCTATCGCTGTTCTTTTTACATCTTCCCTTGTGATGCTCTGATTTGCATCCTTGATTATTCTCACTTCTACTCCTGGCCTTAGAACTCTTGGAGGCCTGGGAAGGGTCTTGTCATCTTTGCGTTCCCAAGGTGCCCTAGGACAAGGTCTGGCACATGGTAGTGATTATTACTTTGCCTATTTTTAATAAAGGGATGCGGATTAAAAAAACACACACTAAAGCAAAGATGAAAGAGTAAGATCCAGGCAGTAGATAAGAGCCAGCTGCACTAGACACCTAGTTAAAACTAGCTCTTGCAACAAAGCACAAAATTTACATCTGAGCTTCCTAACAGCCACGGCAAAAAGGGAAACATGAGGTTTGCACAGCTTTCATTGTCTACTAGTAACAAGAAGGATACCAGGTTGCCTATGCATACACTTTATCTTATCCCTAAATAGTCAAAGGGATGTATCACAGAGACGTTTATCTCAAAGATACTTTACGACAGAAAAGAGTGCCGTGCACATAGAAGGAGGAGCTCAGTAACCGTTGGTTAGCTTTAAAAGGCTTGAGGTCCCTGCTCCCAGGGAGAGCCTTTGCTGTGCCTGCCCCCAGCCTCCCTCACCGTGATGGCATCTATCTTGAAGAGGGCTTTGGCCTGGGCGCTGGTGTAGGCGTCAAAGCGATAGGTGATCTGGTTGATGTTGTCAGGGGAGTAGGCCTGGACCCGCACGATCTCGGTTCCCAGGGCCAGGTTCTCCAAGATGGCCGCCTCGTAGGAGGCGTTGGAGAACTGCACGGGCTCATCCAGCTCATTGAGCAAAGTGACGTAGACACTGCAGAAGCCCTGGTTGAAGGGGGGTGCCTGGTCGGTGGCAGACACGTTCATCAGGTAGCTGGTCTTGGTCTCATAGTCCAGGTAGTCCACGGTGGTGATCAGCCCCGTGCTCTCATCAATCTCGAACTTCCCCTCCGCGCCTGACAAGATGCGGTAGGTCACCAGGCCGCCGGGCCCTGCAGGAGGAGGCGAGAGGTTGTATGAGGTTGGTGCAAAAGTAATTGCGGTGTTTTGCACTTTTTAAAACCTTTGAAACCGCAATTACTTTTGCACCAATGTAATACAGGCACAGATGGGGGTGGGGTTGCCCTGGGGCTTCCCAAGCTGCCCACAGCACCCCTACCGCTGAGGGACAGGGGGAGGGGCCTTGGCTGGCCTACCCAGAGTGTTCCACCCCCCACCTGTGGGCCGATTGTCCCAAGGCATGTGGCAGAGGACATGGGCAAGCTCTATGTGGATGGCAAGGCCCAGCACACAGGGCAGACCCCCTCTGGGGCCTGGTCTGGGCACGACAGAGATGCCGGAGGGGTTTAGTTTGCTTTTGGAGCTTCAAAATTTAAGTTCAAGCACCTCCCTTGTGTATTTGGAAAAAGAGAGGGTAGGGAAATTTGGGATCTCTTGTAGTGGGGGCACTGATCTAGAAAGTGCTAAGTCACCAGGGGCAGTATCTTTAGAGGTGGCCAAGCCTTCACTGGGTCCCTCCAGCGGAAGAGTTCTAGCTACAGGGATTCCTTCCCCTGTTCCCCCGACTCCTCCACCCAAATCCCTGGAAGACACCCTTCATCCAGGAGCGAGAGGTGGGATTCCTGGCTGAAGTCCACAGACTTTGAGGGGCACTCTGAATGGATGTGCATTTTTCTGGGGAGGGATCAATAGCTTTTACTCCTTGTGCAAAGGGATTCCTGACCCGGAAGAGGTCATGAACCACTGGGCCACAGTGACATATGTGACCTGAACGATATAAATGTGCCACGTAAGGGATAGCAATCCACCTGACAGTGTTCAGACCAGTTTCTGCCTCCACCCCACTCCGGGCCCCAAGCAACGTGGGGATGCTGACCGGGGTGGGGCTGGGCTGGGAGTCACAGACCAGTGGACACGAAGGAAGGACAGGACCTGGGGAGCAGGAGCAGCTCGGGGAGCCACTCCAGGGGCCTTTGTGACAAATCCTCCACCTCTCCCAGCCCTGCCCAGCTCTAGCCAAAGGCTAGCGGGGAGCGGCAGGGTCCTGTGATGACAGAGCTGGACTCCCCGAGCTTGTGACCTCTCCACTCTCAATCTGGAGAGGGGGACAACTCCCCTGGACCCCGGCCTTCCTAGGACTGTCCCAGGAGCTCCTCCCTGGCCTGGAAGCCACTGAATGGGGGAGCCTGAGGAATCCAAAGAATGACGGGGTAAGTAGGGGAGGATCACTCCAGGGAACGGGGCTCCCTGGCTCCCCCTGCGGCCTCACCAGTGTCTCGGTCTGTGGCGCGTACTACAAGGACGGATGTCCCGATGCCGGCGGTCTCTCGAAGGGCCAGGCGGCTGTACTGTTGCTGCGTGAAGACAGGGGCCTCGTCGTTGACGTCCTCCACGTACACTATTACCTGTGGGAGCCGGGCCAGGGGCACAAGGTCAGTGGGACTGTCTGGTTGGCCACTGTGTCCTCCCACCTTGCACAGTACCTGGCATGTACTGTGTTTAAGAGTACTTGTTCAAGAACGGACCTTACCTTACTCGTGGCTCTGCTACTAACCCCGTGGGAACCTATGACTCACCAGTGAATCTTCTGAGCCATCGAGTTTCTTAGTTATGAAACAGTACTAGCGATATAATAATTCATGCCCCATGTCACTCCTAGGGTTGTTAAGAAGACAAAATGACCCAGGCCGGCAAAACTGCTGGAAAAGGTTTCAAGTGACCCCATTCAAATACCAAAATGGGTCTGGGAGAATGGACATAAAAATGTGAATTATGGTTGTAGCAGAGAATGTCGGTTCTCAGACCCCTCTCGATTTATTTTCAAGCACCTTCTCTGGGTGTTCCCACTGCCACGGTGAGCACCCACTCGGGCTGCTGGAACCCACATTCCCACACAGCTGGAAGGGCCTGGGAGCTATGTCCTCTGGGGTAGCCCTTAAACCCTGACTGATGGGTGCACAGCATAAGTATGGTGGCTTCCTGGGCCTGACTGGGGCAACTGACGTGACTCTCTCCAGAGCTCCCTATGGGACCGAGCCAAAGTTCCCTCTGCGCTACTTTGCTAGCTGCCTTTCCTTTCTGGTCCCACGCCCCTTTCAGCTTTTCCTGAGGACACTTCCTATTAACCACTTTCACACTCATCCTGGTGTCAGGATTTGCTTCTGGGCACCAGCACCCAGACAGTGGCTAATTCTGAATTGTGGAATTCTGCATAATTTTCAACACTGCTTATGTGTACTTTCTAATTTCTCTTTAATAATCATGTATGTCTTGCACCACAAAAATAAAACCATTAAAAAGAAGCTTATGGGGAGACGTAAACTTTTTGCCACATCATGTGCCCCACCCCTCACACACACAGGGCACGGGTGTGTGGCCTCGGTGTGGGCAGGACCAGGGCGGTGTCCGCAAGGCTCAGTGTCGTGGGGAGGGGAGCCATGGCCACAGAGTATTGGTGCTCAAGGATCTGTAGAGAGGCCCAGGGCTCCTCTCTCTTTTCCCAGGTCGGGGAACAGAGGCCCAGAGATGGGGAGGGACTTGCCCACAGCCTCGCAGTAACTGACAGGGCTGGAAAGAGAGGGAAGGTTCTCCTGGTTCCCAGTCTGCCAACCTTACTACTCTTCACTCTATTCTGGGGACATGCTGGTCTCAGAACAGGAGATACACCCTCCTTCCAGCCTAACAGAACCAGGGCCAGCAGAACTTGCCAGCAGAGTGGAGGGGGAGCAAATGGGACAGCGGAGTGACACACGACACAGATTTCACACGTGGTCACGGCAGGAACGGTGGGGCCCGAAGCGCAGACCATTTGAAAACATGAATATTTGGTTTCTGATTGATCATTGCTGCTGGGCTCAGCCCTGGATTCTGTTCTGGGTTTAGCTGGGCATTAGCCAGAGAGAAATAAAGGGCTTCTGTTGGTATAAGCAGAAATGGTCGCCTGACTGGTGAAGAACTCTGGGGTGGTGGCATGACAGAGCTGGAGGGAGGAAAGGCATATGGGGTAAAGGTTTCTCTACTTCTCTGCTCCTGGGGTTCCTGCAGCCCTAGTGTGTCATCAGCTTTTCATGTCCAGACACCCAGAACCCACTATGCAAACTAACGTGCCCACCCCAGAGCACAGCTGTTCACAAGCCGGAACCTTCTTAGTTTGGCTTCCCCTAGAACTTGGCTGGAGAGATCCTGGGTGGGGTGGGTGTGTGTTGGGGAATGCGTGGATGCATTTCGGGAGCTCTCTTTCTGTAAACAGAAACTAACCATCTTTCAAAACGGTGAGCCTTCCCCTTCCTGAGTCTGCTTGCCCAAATGGCCTTGACTCCAAGGGTCGTGGGGAAAAAACAGGGCCAGTCTGAGTGCGATAAAAAGAGGAGGGAAGTGGTATGGAGCCTGGGTGTGGCCCACCCTCCAAGAGGCTGGCTGCATGCCACTCTCCTCTTGTTGGTTTCATCCTCGTTTTTAGTGTGTGGTTGCAAACCTGAGAGACACAGATGTACAGGAAACACACAGGTTTACCAAGTTTCTTACTGAGCAGGAGGGCTCAGCTACTGAGCTACTGGGCTCCGAGGAGAATCAGCTCGACTTTCTATCCACTGTGGTGTCCTCTAACAGGGACCAAACAGGAAATGAGTGTGTGAACGTGCGTATGAGCATGTGTGTACTTGCAATGTGCACATGAGGCCCCCAGTCTCTGAGGAACGTTTCACTCCGTGCTCCCTGGCCTTTGCATCTGGGCTGTCCCTGTTCACTGAGGCAGGAGCTGGAGAATGTGGATGGTCCCTGAGAACATGAATCCAGGGAAAAGCTGGAGTCCCCACATCGTCTTCAGGAAGGTCCTGGCTTTCCTGGGGCTCAGGGGTGTGAGGACTGTGTACTAAAAAAGCCATTCAGCCCCCACCACAGGGGCCAGCTTCCAAATTCCCACCTTAAAATGACTCTTTGGGGATAAGGCAGCAACGGTCTTTACGCTCTGAAGAGCCTTGTGTGAGGCAGTGTAGGACAGTGGTTAAGAGGACAGGCCTGAGCTGACTGCCGGGGGTGAAGCCTGGCTCCTCCTTTACTGCTGTGTGGCTCTAACCACATTGGCCAATCCCTTTTTTGCCTCAGTCTCTTCATCTATAAAATGGGTATAATAACAGTGCCTACCTCGTAGAGCTGTTATGAGGATTAAATGAGTTCAAGTACACGAAACACGTAGGAAAGTGCCTGTCACAGACATAGTACTATATGAGGGTTTATTATTCCTTGGGGTTCCCGAGGAGAGGAGCAAAAGGAGGGTGGCTAAGCAGGTGTGGCTCTGGATGTCCCATCCCTGCACCCGACTGGCATAGCCTGGCTTTGATCTGTTTTACACGGTGCCGTGAGGTGCTGCCTACCATTTTAAAAAATAGATTTGTAGCTAAAAACGGTTTGCAGCCACAACGATGAGACCCTGACAGGAGTGGAGGTGCTGGCCTGCTCCTGGGAGGGTGTGGACCTGCTTCCAGGAGAGCTGTGGTCAGGCAGCCTGAATTCCAGGGCGCCAACCCAATCTAGGCTGATGTCAGTTATTCTGCAGCTTCAAGTTGGCCCCACAAAGGGCAGGCTCTGACCTGGGTGTGTCGGTCACGTGAATAAGCAATCACAGTCCTACAGGTGAGCGTGGATGTGTGGGACGACCTACGTGCACATTCAAGTAACTGTGTTTCACCCTCAGTCACGAGGGCCCTGAAATTGTTCCAAGCAGCCCCGAGGTATAAAAACCCAAAGGGTCTGCCCCTCTCAGCCGTCTCCACCTGGATCTCACTTGGATGGGCAGCCATCAGGACTCAGGTTTCCTTTCCCATCTCTTTCTGGGGCAGAGCTTCGGGGACACCAGCAGGATGGGCCACGGCTGAGTCACCAGCTCCCTAGCACCCGTGTGATGGTGACTCCAGACGTGCCTCTGCTCATTGTTTCCAGCCTGGGGGAAACAGCGGGTGGAGATGGGGCTGATAAGAGGGGTAGATTCTGCCCCATTCAGTTCTGGGTAAAAGTCCTTCGGTCTGACTTTTCCCATCTCCCTCCTACTCTTCACCTCTGGAGTCTGACTCATTTTCCACCCAGCTTAGGGGAAGGAGCTGTGAGCTGCTGAGCGTGCAGTGGGGGTAGGGTGGGGTGACCTTAAGAGGTCATCTCAGTCATCCCCTGCCATTGGCAGGAGCGTGCATAAACCGGCCCAGCCAGTAGGAATATTTGTGTGTGTCTGTTTTTGACCATTCAGGAAGATGAAGGTTGATTTGATTTCAGCTGCCTAGAGGAGAGGCCCGAGGTGAGTGAGGGTGGGCAGAAAAGAATACATTTGACAAGGTAGCTGGAAGAGGCCACTGGGATATTTGAGGGACGCTTTCAGTGGAAAGAGCACTGAACTTGGACTCAAAAGACCTGGGCTCTGAGGCCTATGCCTCAGTCTCCTCATTTGTAAAATGAAGTTGGCAACATCTACGTCTCTAAGATCATATGTGTGAGACTTCCTTGGCTCACCCTAGAGAGTTATACAGATACAGGGGGTTAGTATGGTAAGGACACCTCTTTTATCCCTTAGGACAGACATCAGGATCACTACCCCCTTCCCTTCTATGTCTGGAATAACAGCAACATGACATGTCCGAGATCCGCGGGCTGAGCTTGTGGCACTGCACCCCCAGCGTACCCCTAGCTCCAGGTGTCATTCAGCACCTATGTCAGTGGCAGCCTTGCCCTGCCAGGGCCCAACCGGTGGCCATCTCCAGTGCAGATATGGCCTTGGCCCAGCCCTGAGTCAGCACTGAAGAGGATAGGCGCCTTCATGACCTGCTGACTGGCTCTCCGAAAGCCGCCCTAGCCTGCCCCTGGCCTCACCCTGACGGAGCTCCGCATGGGGCCCAGGTCGTGGTTATAGGCCTCCACTGTCAGCACGTGGGACGAGTCCTGCTCCCGGTCCAGGGGCCGGGACCCCCGCATCAGGAGCCCGCTGTCCACATCGATCTGGAAGTAGTTGCCATAGTTACCTGTGTGGAGAGACAGATGAGATGCATGGGCTCTGTCCTGAAGCAGAATCCTCGTGGAATGGTGCGTGGGGGGGAAAGAAGGGGAGTCCAGACCCCCCAGCATGCTGACCCTGACCAGAGGTCTCAGGAGCTTGGCTGAAGTCCACAATGGTAAGCAGGCCTCTGCCTCATGCTGTCCTGGCCTGGCAGGATTTGAGGGAGGGGGCAGAAGTTCACCCTGTGCCCTCTTTATGGGAAGCCTGTGGAGTCTCTGAGACCCAGACGTGTCAGTGGATTCAATATTTCAGAGGGATCTGGGCACAAAACCAAATTCTCTGTGGGTGGTTGCAGCCAAGATTTCATGGACATCTCTGGGCTGGTCCAGCACCCATTGCCCCGTCTTGTGGTAACAGCACCCTGATTTTCCTCTGGAGATCCACCCTCCTCCACTCTCAGTTCACGTGCTTTGTGTAGGGGTGATTTCACCCAATTCCAGGAGCAAGCAGATCAACATAATTTAGTCTCTGGCCATAGTGATTGGTTCAGTGGTAGGGATGGTCACATGATGCTAGCTGACCAATGAAACGCATTTTGGGAAGCTTGGGGGCACTGTCCTAATGTCTCAGGCCATAGTGATTGGTTCAGGGATGGGCACATGATACATGTTAGGGCAATGATACTCAGTCTTTGGGGAGCTCACTGCTGGGGGCTGCACTGGTCCCCAAGACCTCCTCTGTTAGGGTGAAGTCCCACCATGGGACATAAGGAACTTCAGGAGCAAAGCAATCAAATGCAGCACCCTCACTTAAAAGATGCCCAACTTGGTGCAAATGACTGGAGAATGTGCCTGTTTCCTCCCTCTGGCCCACCCGTGTGTCCAGTACTTGAGGCCCACTCACCGTGAAGGATGCGGTACCACACACGCCCAAACTCGCCCTCGTCGGCATCTGTGGCCGTTAGCTGAGGAAGAATGAGAGATGAGGTCACTTCTTAAATTCCACCCCACAGGCAGAGACGATGACGTGGAGCCCCTCTCCTTCCCTCCACACCATTCCCAGCCCGTCCTGCCCAAACCTATTTCCCACGGCGGCCCAGGTGTGGGAGAGGAGGGGGCACGTCTGTCTTTCTTATCCTCCCTGAGGACACCTGACTGTTGATGTCTCCATGCTGCCCTGTCCATGTGAGGGGCCTGTCAGCTCTCCCCTGATCTCCCTGCAGGTTCTTGGGGAGAGCAGGGAGAAGGTGGGTGATGGACCCAGGCTTGCCTAGGTCAGCTCACACCCCCACAGTTCCCTCCTTCAGCCTTTTGAGCTCCTACGAGCCTCACCGACTCACGGTGGTGGATGATGTGGCTGCTTCTTGACCGGGTGATTCTGGCCAGGCCACACCTCGCTGGGTCTCAGTTTTACCATCTGAGAGGGGGCTGGATGAGATGACACCTGTCATCTAATGGACTTTGACCGTCCATGGAAGGCTCCCACCCATTTGGGGCTGCACAGAGAATGCTTCTTTTGTGGTCAAGGGCTAAAGGCAGGTGGAAGAAGCGAAATACCAAAAACTGGGGCTCCAAAAGGGGGGTGAGCCCCAGGCTCAGGGCTTGGGCAGAGCTACAACTACCCCCCACCCATGTTGTATTTCTGGGAGCTTGGGGGTCCTTGATGGAGAAACTGCTTAAGACTTAGGCTCCTAAAGAGGCAGCTGGTTGCCAGGGAAGCTCTCTCTTCTGGGAAGAAAGGAGGCTGGGAGAGGGGTGTCACTGTGTGTGTGTGTGTGTGTGTGTGTGTGTGTGTGTGTGTGTGTGTTGTGGTGTGTGTTGTGTTGTGTTGTGGGGAGATCCAATGCCTGGAGGGTCTCCAAAGGGCCCACCCAAAGGGCTGAGGAGCACAGCCTTCGCTGTCCTTCAATCCTAGGCTTTCTGCCCTGTGATCCCTTTGACCTTTGAAAATGCCTCTCACCCCTCACTTTTGTAGCCAGACACGTTCAAAGGGAAAGTACATTTCTGGGAAGTTGAGGGAGAAGCCTGGAAGATGAAGGGCCCAGGGACCAGGAAGGGAGGAGGGGCCTCAGGGGCTACTATGGCCCATCTCTCTGCCTGTTCCCCTCCTTGTGGGAGCCCCTCTCCCCGGTAACCTGGACGCTGGCAGGCACTGAATAGCGACCCACTGGCTGCCGCCCACCCGACTGTACCATTCAAATGTCCAACAGGGGAAGGTAAGAGCCACGGGGGGTGCAGAGGCATTGAAACCCTCCCCCCTGCATTCCCCCATCGCCTCCGCCCCTCGAGAGGGCTCCAAGGAGACAGGCTGGGATAAGGCCGTGGGAAGACTCCGGACCACAGCTCCCCTCTCCCTCATCCCAACCTAGTTGCCATCCCTACTCTCTTGGGTGTCCCCTCCCCCAAGGCAGGGCCCAAAGTCTTCCAGACAAAGCCAGGTCTAGCAGGAGAGTGAAGGGAGACAAGCTACTTGGGCCAGCCTGGCTGACTGAGGGACGCAGGGCACCGCAGAGTCCAGGGCAAGTTGGGGTCAGGGTGGCATCCAGTGCTCCTCGGGCCTCCTTTGGACAGCTGAGAAGAACTTCCACCCAGCTTAGGACTGCTGAGGGCTGGCTCTCAGGTCAGTGCTGGGGGGACTGCAGGAGAAGGCCTGGTGAGGAAAGTGGGGCCAGAATCTTGCTGGGGTACTCTGGCGGAAGACGTGAGGGTATGCTCAGACCTGGGGAATCCCTCTGCTTATGTAGAGGGTGGAAACAAGGCCCAGTGAGGGGTGGTGGCTAGCCTGAGGCCATGCAGCAAGACGTGCTCTGAGGTCAGTCCCTCTGCTCATAGGCCCTGCTCTATGGAGCGCTGAGGCAAGAAAGAAACTTCTAGATTAAGCTCGCTGAGCTATTATATGTCAGAGCAGGGCCTGCCGGTGTGCCCTGGACTCCGGTGGTATGGAAGAGACTTCACCTGCCCTAAAGGTGATTCCCAGCCTTGGTCTGGTGGAGGCCTCCTTTCCCCAGAACCAGCCGGCTTGGCTGGTCAGAGGGGGCACCACGGGGGCCTCCCCGGCCTTGCATGTGTTCCAGGGAGGGTGGCTTGAAGTTTTCAAGCACTTTGGAATCTCTTGCTTCTGAGGGAACTACTCAGATGCTAATTACAGTCTCACTTATCTTTTTTTTTTTTTTTTTAAAGATTTTATTGGGGGAGGGGAACAGGACTCCATTGGGGAACAGTGTGCACCCCAGGACTTTTTTCCAAGTCAAGTTGTTGTCCTTTCAATCTTAGTTGTGGAGGGTGCTGTTCAGCTTCAAGTTGTTGTTCTTTCAGTCTTAGTTGTGGAGGGCACACCTCAGCTCCAGGTCCAGTTGCCGTTGCTAGTTGCAGGGGGCACAGCCCACCATCCCTTGCGGGAGTCAAACCGGCAACCTTGTGGTTGAGAGAACATGCTCCAACCAACTGAGCCGTCTGGGAGCCCAGCGGCAGCTCAGCTCAAGGTGCCGTGTTCAACCCTAGTTGCAGGGGGCGCTGCCCACCATCCCTTGCTGGAGTCGAGGAATTGAACTGGCAACCTTGTGGTTGACAGCCCGCGCTCCAACCAACAACTGAGCCATCCGGAAGGCAGCTCAGCTCAAGGTGCTGTGTTCAATCCTAGTTGCAGGGGGCAGAGCCCACCATCCCTTGCGGGACTCGAGGAACCGAACTGGCAACCCTGTGGCTGAGAGCCCACCGGCCTATGCGGGAATCGAACCGGCAGCCCTCGGAGTCAGGAGCACGGAGCTCCAACCGCCCTAGCCACTGGGCCGGCCTCACTTATCTTTTTATTAAAGTGCTTCCCCAAGGACTGAAGCCAGGAATTTGCACGGCTAGCCTGATAAGGTCTCCAGATCCGTGTGAAAGCTCCGAAATAACAGTGGGACTAGCAGGATTGAGAGTTCTCCCGCTTCAGACTGCCCTTTTTTTACTCCCAGCCAAGCAAAGCCAAGTGTAGGCTAGAGGGACAGCCAGTTTTCTCCCTGTGGGAGATGGCCGTAGGCACACCCCATCCCTCCTCCCTGCTCAGATTCAAGGAAGGGCCAACCCACGTATGGCTGCTCAGCCAGAGCGCTCTCTAGGGGATGCCCGCAAGGCAGAGGCCCTGGGCAGCTAGACGGTCATCAGAGTTTCCAGCTGGGAGGGGTCGTGTTCTGCCTGGAAATGCTGGAAGGAGTGGTGCTAGGGTGTGGGTGGGAGGTGGGGTGGGGTGCACTGGATGCCCTAAGTCGGTTGGGCACAGGGCAAGGATGCAGGCAGGAAGGAAGCAGGGAGCAGAGAGCCAGGAGTTAGGTCCTGCGGCTGACGGTGAGTGCCTGGGGTGGGGACAGGAACTCAGGAGGGGGGACGGGGTGGCCCCCTCTCCACTCCCCTCTGCCTGCTGACATGGGACTCTCTAGCCACCTGCAGAGCCTGGTGTGACTTGAAGCCCTTCCTCCTACAGAAACTCCTGACTGTGAGTTAGACTAATCTGCTAGCCAGTCTCATGCAAGTCTCCAAGGTCAAAGAGAAAGAAATGATCATTATTGGACCTTCTTTGGGATTTCCAGTCCTATGCTGGGCTAGGATCACATGCTGGCCGGCAAAGCTGGATGTAGCCTGCTCATGCGTTTTCTTTGGCTTGTTTTAGTGTTTTAAATATTTGAAAATTCATTTTGAATTTTTTGGAATCAAGTTTGTTTGGTCTTTGCAGTGTTCCCCCCCGCCCCTCCTCTGCCCTACTCCCCTTAACCAAATTTGAATTAGTTGCCAACATTTAAAATCAGCAAGTTTGCCTAAAAATCCAGATTTCTGGCTTCTTTTGGGAAACTGGAAGAGCTGACCACAGTGGTGTGCACTCTGGGATTCCATCTGCCTGGCTGAGCCACCTCCACGTCCTTGAGAGGAGACCTGCTCACCTGCCCTCTTCTGTCACACGTTATCTACCTTATCCACTGGCTGGGCTCTGTGAGCATTTTTATTTGTAACCAAACACTTAGCTGATCTGAGAGGACCACGTGCCATGTTCCCTCTCATGGGATGCTCTTATGTGGTAACAGGTGACTGGTGTGTGTGGGGGGGTTTGAACCCCACCTTGTCAACTACACTGTTCTCTGCGGGTTATTTTCCTTCGGTCTCAGAGCAGCTCAGGGAGCCCAGGAGAGGGTTGGGAGCCAGAGGGGTGGCAAGGCCATGGGGCCAGGACTCAGGAAACCTAGTTATGGCCTTTGCTTGGCCACTGGCTTGCAGCATGGCTTTGGGCTTGGCCTTCCCTTACGCGGGCAGCAGGTTGGACTTTCTCGGGAAACGCCAACAGGAATGGCCATAAGGCCAGGGAGGTGACATAAGGTGTGCAGTGAACCTGTGGGGCAGCTGCTGCTCAGACCCAGCCACTGGGTGCCAGGCCCAAGTGGTCCCAGGTTGCCATTGTTGAAATTCTAAAATTTCAAGAGACATCATACATTCAGATATTTATAGGAAAACTCTAGTTTTGTTTGTTTGTTTGTGGTTTTTAAAATAGCCACAAATTGATAAAAACAAAACAAAACAAAAAACCCACTGTAAGGACCAAGTGAAACACACTGTGGGCCCAGTTTGTAGCCTTGCATCAGGTAATTGCTAGGGTCTTTGTCAGGGGCAGGAGCTTCGTAATCCATGGCTCATTCCTGGTCATAGAGCAACATACGGACAGAGCTGGTCTTACATCCCAAGTTCTCAGGTCTAAAATTCTATTGTAATTCATGAAGACTGCGTTTAAAATGCTGGAAGGCATTACTCTTCTGTCTCCAGCTCGGGCGGCCTGGAAGGGAGGGACAGCAGGAGGATGAGTTCAGGCCCAGCTCCATTGCTTATTCACTGTGTGACCTCAGACTTGTCACCTCTGTGGGCCTCACTGTAAAATGGCCGTGATGCCACCTGCAGCTTGTTTAGCAATGCCCATTCCCATCAGTGTCCCCTTCCCTCCCCAGCCCTGGGTCCAGCTGATTTGCCTCTGAGCGTCTGTCCCATTCCTGTTGCAGGAGCCATGAGTACAGAGGGCCCCAGCCCCCTCAGCTTCCTCACAGCTCCTGTCACTCCAGGGAGTCCCTTGGCGGCAGCTGGCCCTCTCCCAGTGCTCATTGCTCTGGCCTGCATCTTCCTTCTGCTGGCCACCTGCCTGCTGTTCATGACCCTCTGCAAACCGACCTCACTGGACCCGAGGCGCCAGGCTCGCGAGTGCATGCCCCATCACCCCGTGAGCTCCAGTGAGCCCCAGCTCAGGCTCTGGAAACGCCTGGGCTCCCTGCGCTGCTCCCTGCATAGCTTCCGCCGTGGCCGGCCGTCTCCTCCACACCCCCTGCCAGACCACGATGACAACTATGGCTGGGACTGCACAGAATCTACCGAGATGTGATAGGGTGTCCCCCCCATCGGGGATCTACCCACAAGGCTCCTCTCTCAGACACAGCATGGCACACAGGCTGCAGGAGGACATATGCTAACCCCCAGTGGTTCCCTGTGTGCCCAGGCCCAGGGCCTTTCTCAGAGACCATCCCTGGAAGAGTATCTTCCTCTCTGCAGACATTGTAGCTGCTACCTGCTGAAAGATTGCTGGATCAATTGTGGAGAACCTGCAGCCATTTGGAGCTGTGGTCCGTGGCTCTGAGCTGTACAACCTGGCTCCCCGGAGTACACCTCTGGCAATCAGGCACCTCTCATGCCCAGGAAACAGTGTCCCTGCTTCCTAGCAGAAGCCCTGCCCATGCTCCAATGCCAAAACCCAGCTTGGATTCTACTGTGAGTTGCCAAATGGCCAAAGTTTCCCTACAGCCAAGCAAAAACACTCAGCCCACACTGAGGGCAACGTACTGTTCTGCCCTCTGAGCCAACGCAGGGCCCAAGGCAGAAGAGAACCCAGAAACTCCTCTCCTCGAATGTCCTGGGCCCTGCCAGCACTCATCCAGTAATCCGTGGGAGCAGCCGGCACCCTGGTGGATAAGGTGCCTGCTGGGAGAAGGGGCAGGTGAGGCTCTCGAGACTGCCTCGCCCTTGTCATCTTGGTGGTCCCCCTTCAGTGCACCCGTGTCAGGGTGGCTTAGGAAGGGCCTGATAAAGCATTAGAAGCTCCTTGCAGAAGCCAGGACTGGCGTTGTGTCAGACTGGCAGGATGCTCTGCCAGCAGCTGGAGGTGATGCCAGCTGGATCTGAGGCCACACCACAGTGGCTTCCTGCCTTCATTTAGGGAAAGGGGCAGCCGCCCTTCGGGTAGGAGAGTCCAGACCTCTCCAGGACAGCTGTGGGACCTCAGGGCTGGACCACACTAGGTGTGCTGTCTTTTGGTGATTGCTTCATTGACTGACTACCTGTTGAAGCAACCCCACGCCAGGGTGGGCTTCTCGGGATCCCTAATCCTCAGCCTCTCCTCACAAGGCCGGTGTGCTATACTTTGGTTGGGTCCCACATTTGGAGAATAGGCAGAGGGTGTCCGAGCGGCCTAGCTCCTGCCCCAGAGAGTCAGCTGGTTGGGGCCACCCTGTGCTCTGCCACGGGGCTGTCCACCCAACCCTGCTGTGGCCCATAGTGCAGCCGGCCAGGTCTTCTTAAAGACAGAGCTCTCGTTTCACCACTTTCCAGCAACAAAACCACTACTGGCTCCCTACTGCTGGCTGGATAAAGCCAGAGCTCCTCCGTCTGGCATTCAGTGACCTCTGGGAGCTGCCTCCGAACTATCTCTAGCCTCATCTTGACCCAAGACACCAGACAAACTGAACTACGTGTCCTCCCCTGGCTATGCCTTCTGCTTCACAAGGCACCCATCCCCCCCCCCCCCCCCCCCCCCAGTGAAGCCCTCTTTGCCCTTCAGCTGAAAGCCACCTCCTGCTTGGAACCACCCCTATTCATAGCACCTCTGGGAAGGAGACTGGGATCACTCCCTCTTGGCGTGTTGGCCACCTTGGTCTGTCTCCTCCTCCTATGATCCCAGGAGCTTGCAGAAGGCGAGACTGCGTCCAACCCCTTACTCTGCCTTACCAGCTAGAGCATGGAAGTATGAGCGTCTGTTTACTGAGTGAAAGGAGGCCCAGTATGGGTGCACTGCCCCCCCTCCCCCAAAGCCTAAGGAGTCCTGGGAAGCCCTCTTCGTCCCTCAGATGCCCCTAGAGAGACGCTCTCTCTGCAAGCAGGTCCTGCTGGAGAAGCCCACAGCGCCTTCCTTCCAGGTCAATCTGACACCAGACAGTGAGTCCCACTTGGCCAGAAACGTACTTCCAGGGCCTCGGAGAAGCTACTAGGTCTGGAATTTCTCTGAGAAATGGGGAGAATCAGGGCTGCCTTATGTCACTCATGGGTTGGCTCTAGGATGTCTGCCTGGGTAGTGTTGTGTAATAGAAACAAATCCCTCAGGTTTAGAAAATAGGGCAGGCCACCTCCCGAAGGGCTGATACCCCTTCCCTTCCAGCTTTTTAACCTCTTCCTGGTTCCCTCCCCCAGGGCCTCCCTGAGACATCCCGGGATGAATTCTGCCCACAGTCAGTCATCCATGTCATGCCCTGGCCAGGTGCCCTGCTTGGACCTAGGTGTTCTTTTCCTGGACACTAGGGGTGATGGGTAAGGCTGCCCTGAGGCCTGAAGGAGAAGGAAAGGCTGGCGATGAGGAGGGGGGCTCTCAAAGGTCTGGCCATACCACGAGGTATGTTCCCAGGCTGGTCCCAGGAGACCTGTCAGTGGACCTGGATGGAAGGTATCAGGCTAGGGCTCTCCAAGCCCAGGAGCAGAGGCCCAGAGGGAGAGAACCTCCTCCTTCCTCCAGGAACCAGCCCCAGACCTTGCAAATGCCCATGGCTTCCTGGACTCTTGGTGCCTCTGGGTGTTAGTCCCCTGCCCTGAGCCCCTTTCCTGCCCCCTCCCTGGTCCTGAGGCAGGGTGATACACATGCTCCCAGCCTCCCAAGACCGGAGCATGCCCTAGAGGACAGGCCTAGATTTGCTGTGTTTGGCCCAGCCTCCAGGTCGGAAACCCTTGCAGCTGAAGAGGGTAATTCATTCCTGGCCTCCCTCCCCAGCCAGCAACTGAGGCCTCCCGGTGCTGGGGGAGGGCATCTGAGCCTCATTTTCAGGTCCTCTCTGCTCTCCCTCTGCGTCTGCTCCCTTTCTTCTTGTGTCTGTTTACTTCCTAAAAGGGGAGCTTCGGCCAACGGCCCCATGAAAGCCGCTCTGTTCTGGGCCTCACTGGGCCCTGGCTCTCTCCTTAACTCCTTTCCGGGAAAATGTGACATTGCCATCTCCCTGCTCTGAAAGGCCCTTCTGGGTGAGGTGGGGGACAGGCGAGGGCTGTGGGGGAGGGAAGGAGGGAGAAGAGGAGGGCCAAGGCATTCCTTCTGCTTTTTGGGGAGTCAGGGCCCTGTCCTCGGCTATGTAACCTGGAGGCCTGTTCTCCCCAGGAGGGAGGAGAGGCCTGGGGCCCCTTTTCCCCACAGCACTGGCTACTTTTGGAGTGGCAGCTGTGGCCTCTCCTGTTTCCATCCCTCCCTGCCACGATGCCGCTGCGCATGTGCACTCAGACCTGAGTGTGGCTCGGCCTGCCTCCAGCCCACTAGCTGCGCCAGGGGGCCGCCCGCGGCCGCCTTACCTGCACGATGCTGTGGCCCTCAGGGATATCCTCAGGGACGCTGGCCTCATAGCTGCTTTGCAGAAAGATGGGCCGGTTGTCATTCACATCCAGGACAGTGATGAACACGGTGGCCGTGCCTGTGCGGCGCTTGCCTACGGGGCCATTGTCTGCGGGAGGTGATGGAACATGGGCTGTTAGCAGCTGCCCGAGGGGTGACTTCCCCAGCCACAGGCCCCGTTCACCCCAGCCCCTCGGGCCTTTGCAGGGGTGGCTGTTTTCCTTTTCAGATTAGGAATAACACTAACAATATTAATATGTCCCAGGCACTTTGAGCTCATTCGTTCTCACAACAAGCCTATGAAATAGGCGCTATTTTACAGAGGAGGGAACTGAGGCAGGAAGTGGGTTGAATGCCCACGTCAAATCCTTGGGAACTTGTGTATGTAAACTTATTGGGAAAAAGGGTCTTTGAAGATGTAATTAAGTTAAGGATCTTGAGATGATGTGTGCTGGATTATCTGGGTGAGCCACAACTCCGATGACAAGGGCCCTTATAAGAGAAAGGCAGAGGGGAGATTTGACACAGAGAAGAGAAGACCAGAGGAAGAGGTTGGAGTCCAGTCCTGCGCCACAAGCCAAGAACACTTAGAGCCACCAGAACCTGGAAGAGTCAAGGAAGGATTCTCCTATAGAGCCTTTGGAGGGACGGTGGCCCTGCTGACACCGGAATTTCACTTCTGGCCTCCAGAGCCATGAGAAAATACATTTCTATTCTTTTAAGCCATCAAGGTTGTGATCATTTGTTACAGCAGCCCTAGGAATCAGAGAGATCCTGAGATTACAAACCCAAATGCTGTGAGGGCCAGGTGGGTAAGATCCCTGGGTGGCCACCTGGGCAGGCCCACCTCCAGGGGCAGCCTGTCCTCTGCTCCCACCCACAGTGGACAGGCAGGATGTGGGCCCAGTGACAACAGGCCTTCTGCTTTCTTAAGAGAAATTGAACATAGGTGTTTTAAATAAAATCTCCTGATTTTTAAGTGTTCACAACAAATTGTCCTTCTTTATGAAGCACGAGATGGGTGTAAGAAACATGTGCGAAGGACGGATGGGGCGTGGGTCTTCTGGACTCAGAGATGCGGGCCCTGCTTAATGTCAAAGCCTGTGGTAGCCGGGGGAGGACCCTTCCAGGGCTGGGGAGGAGACTCAGCCCAAGGGGCAGTGTTGGGCTGTCCTCCCTGGAAGAAGGAGCTGTGCCCAGCACTGCACGTCCAGGCAAGGACAGTCACCCCAGGGAGGAGTCCAGGCAGCTGGAGTTGGCTGAAGACCAGTAGACTCTGTCTTTCTTCCCCAGGCCAGATGACCACATGCGTGGGTGCAGTTGCCTATCCTGAGTCATGCTGTCCTCTTAAGTCTCCCCATGACCAACATCCCCCTGCCCTAGGGGTCCTGCCTAGCTGCCCTGGCTGGGGACAGTGGAGCTGGCAGGCCCCACAGAGCGTCTGAGCATGACTGCACCCTCCCCTCCTGTTAGCCAGAGCTCGATGAGAAGGCTGGACTCAGAGGGAGACGACGGGTCTCCAGAGGGGGGTCTGGCTGCCCCAGGATGGGAGAAGAGCAGGGCAGAGGGAAGATGCATGTGGGCGTGGGCGGGCTGGGGAGAGACTGCTGGCTGGAAAGAGTGAGGCAGAGAGCGCATTCCTTTTCCACCCAGTGCTCGCTGCAAACAAGGAACTGGGTGCTCCTGGGAGGCCCAAGGCGATGTAGGGGACACAGGCCTCGTCACACCCTTCTTCCCTTCTGGAGCCCTAAGGGCTCCTGCTGCCTGGAAACCAAAGACCAAACTTCCAGTCTGGCATTTAGGCCTCCACAAGCCAGCCCTACTTGATCACAGCCTCCCCTCCCCAATGTCCACCACACCATGGGCCAGCAGCCGGGGAGGGAGGGACCGATGGATGGACAGACAGACGGATGGACGGGCAGACAGACAAACAGACAGATGCGCTCACACACACACACAGCTCTTTTCCACCTCCAGGCCTTTGCATGGGCTGGTTTCTCTGCCTGAAATGCCCTCCCTGCTTCTCCACATATTGAAACCTCACTTGGCCCTCAAGGAGACGATGGTCCTGCCTCATTTCCGCCCATCAGCACCATCCTGCTCTCTTAGGCAATTCCATGCCCTGAAGGTCTCTCTGAGCTCCCTCCCTTCCTAACTCTGAGGCCTGGGTTCTAAGTGGGTCTGACAGCTCCACCGCCTCCACACCCCCCTGCCCTAACTCCAGGGACAGGCATGTAATTTAGGCCTAACTCACCTGCACATCTCACCCTCCGGACCATGACAAGGGATTCAGGGACAGGCACTGGGGCAGATGGAACTAATCAGAGCTCACCTATATTGTTGAAGTCAGTTTATTTTATTTTAAAATTTGTGGCTAAGAGTCCTAATTGATCCAAAGAGACTCTCTGATACCACTTCCTCCAAGAAGTCTTCCTTGATTACCCCCCACCCCCACCATGTTTTGTCTGGTTCCCCTTTCCCCACTGGCATTAGGGCAGAGCCTTTGGCTCAGAGCCTGGCTGCTGGGGTTGGGCCCAGCTGGCCCCTGGGAGGGTGCCTCATGTGAACTCTGCCCAGAACAACTACGTTGTGTGTGCAGGGAGGGCTGGGGCGTACCGATGGCCTCGAGGATGAGCGTGTATGCAGCCGTGGTCTCCCGGTCCAGGCCTACCACTGTTCTCACAACGGCATCGCGGTAGCCAACACTGAACTTCCCATCCACATTTCCACCTGTGGGCAAAAGAGAATGAAGCTGCAGTCAGAAAACGGCTCCTGGCCAAGGAAAGAGAGGTGGCACCTAACTCTACTTCTGACCTGGGACACTCCAGGGGTGTTCTAGCAATGAATGGCTGCGCTGCCCATTCAGCCCTCCCTGAGAACAGGGTTTTGGGGGGCTCTGATGAGGTTGTGGCCTGTGTGGGTGTCGTGTGGGGCGGCCTGCAGGTCTCAGCTCCCACTCCCCACATAAGAATGCAGGACATGGTGAGGCCAAAAAGGAACACCCATGGAGCCATAGATAGGGGAGTCATACCACTATATTCTCGCTGGCGGCCGGGTGGGAGACACAGGAAGCAGGAGCCACACCCTCCACAACTATTTCTCTCTGCCAACCAACCTCACTTGCTAGCTGCAATCCACCGTGCTAACTGCAATCCGCTCTTGCTAGCTCAGCCACCATCTTCTTGCTAGCCCCATTTGCTGCTAGCGTAGCCACAGCAGTTATATTAGTGGCCAATGGCTCACTGGTCACAACTGACAGCCAACAAGCCACAGCTGATGGCCATGCAATCACAGTTGATGGCCATTTACTACATGAGCCAGCACCTTTCCACGTGAGGCCAAGAGCCTGGAAACTGTACCCCTGGCTCTGTCCCCACAGTGGGCTTAGGTGGGGGTGCTGAATGCCTGAAATCATAAGGGTCTAATATTATTCATTGAGTGCCCACTGTGTACCAGGCACTTCACGTGGACCATTTCATTTCATGCATACTGTCACTGTTTCCACAGAGAAGGAAAAGGGTCCTTTAGTGAGGTTATGTGTGTTACCCTGGGTTACAGGCGCCTAGTCGGAGTGTAGGACTCTAACGCGATAGTCTAATTTCCCAGCCTGCGCCCTTCGCCACGCTGCCACCTGTCTGTCCTGTAGAAGTACCTGAGCAGTTAGCCTGGGCTGGGGTTTTTACATGTGGCCAAGGATTTTGGGGTTGGCTGGGCATTCTCCAGGCCCCTCACCTTGGGCTGAGTGGGGATACCTGGAGGCTCCACAGACTGTAAAGTAGGGGCAGGTGGACAGGAGACGGGGTTACTGAGTCTTCCTGAGTTCTGGGACAGGTAAGAAGTGTGAGGGTCTTTTTGCTGAGATAGACGGAAGCCAGGAAAGGACTCCATCAGAACTGTGGAGACCCTCCCCCTGCTAGCTGACGGGCAGTGTGGTGTCCTGGACAGCAGAGGGTGCCACTGCGTTGGTTTTGGACCAGCTTCTATCAGGGTACTGCACAGCTCCTCTCAGAATGTGCGACATTAAAATCCAAGAATCCTAGGGCTGGAAAGGCTCTCGGGTAAGCAGGAACTGGCTACTTCAGGGTGCTGGGAAGTTATCCTGGGGGCCACTGCCACATGCTCCCTTGTGCTGACATGCTTTGCCCCTGGGGAAAGCCTCCTGCCCCTAAGCCTCCAGTATCTGCTCTCCAGTATCTGAAGCATCGTCTACAAGGAACACAATGTGGCTCCTGGGGGATTGGGGAGGAACTAAGACATGTGTAGTGCTGGGGGCTGAACCATGGCTGGTCCCATGGGGGCATCTTAATAGCTGAGCCTTTCCAAGGTAGTCTTGAGGAACAAACTGTGAGGAGCTGGCCTGAGGGTGCTGGGCCCCTCCATGGAGGGGAAGGAGGGAAAGGATCTGGAAAGGGGAGGCTGAGGTCTGGGAGGCCACCTTGGCTGCAGCAAGCTGTGGATGGACTGTGAGCCTGGGACTAAATCCTGGTGGCTGATGTGGGCCTCTTCCCCCCTCTCCTGCCCCACCCCCGGTGGGCTGCACATCTGGAAGGGGGTGCCGGCAGCGGCGGACCTGTGATGAAGTAGCTGAGCTCCGCATTGAGGCCTATGTCGTTGTCGGTGCAGTTGAGCCAGACCACTCGGAAATCCCGGGGCACGTCCTCGGACACGGAGACATTGTACACAGCAGGGAAGAAGGTGGGCGTCTCATCGTTCACGTCCAGCACTGCGGGCAGAGTGTGCACACAGGGTTAGGCCTGGCTTCTGCTTGAGACTAGCCAGCTCCAAAGGTAGGGGCTCACTCCACAGACCAATAGGAAATGGATTTCCTGGGAGTCAGCTCCTCCCGGTCAGGAGCCAAGGGGGCCCCAGGCTGGCCAGGGCCATGACAGAGCTGACCAGGAGTCCATACCCTTCTTACGGGCTTGTTGCTGCTCGTGCTGCCCAAGGGAGGAGAAAACCCCAGAGCTTCTCTCCAGTGTGCGCCTGACAGTGACAACAGTGATTATGGTTACAATGACAGTGCCCATTACTCAGCTCTTCTCACATGCCACACCCGTGCTAAATGCTCCTCGTGCAGGACCGCACATGCCCCTCAACACATCTTCATGAGACAGCCATCATTGTACACACTGTGTAGATCAGGAGACAGGAGCTCAGAGCAGCTGAATGACTTGTTCAAAGTCACACAGCAAGAGAATGGCAGGGTCGGAGTCTTGGAGATTGCTGACCCCAGTTTGGGATGAGGTTCCAGGGAATGTAATTGAGGACCTTCCCTCCCCGCAAAGTCCAATTTCCCTTAAAGATTCATTTTTTTTCCAGCTCTGCATACAGGCCCCTATTCCTTTGGCAGATGGGGCTTTGCAAGACCTTCAGGGTGAAATGCCCCCCACCCCACTTTGGCTACTCTTTGTGATATCACTAGGAGGAGAAATGATGGGCTCATTTGGTGACATGGCTTCTGTTGAGCCTTGGAGAAAAATCTGTGGGTCCTCTCTGAGAGGATTGGACGTCCTCCCTGTCAATCACTGGCATAGAAGTAGGTCCGCACACCGGCACCAGGAGCCCACAACACAAGACGTGGATCAATGGCAATGGGAGAGAGAATGCTCGGCTCTCTCATCTTCACTGTCTCAGGTCATGATTAAGGAGGGTGAATGTTTGTGCCTATGCGGAGCTAACGCTCCCATCCCATGGAGGCTGGCAGGAGCCAGGATGGAACCGGGCCTGTCCTAGAGAGCAGGCCACGTCTTGCCGGTTATACTCTGCACTTATATCCTGGGGGTTATTCCTGGCCCTTTGGCAATAGCTCACATCAGTGCCCCAGTTTTGTCCTGAGAATTAAATATATAGCCAGAGTGATGGAGAAACAGTAACCCTCCTTGGCCCCGCCCCATAGAAGGTGGAGACAGGTGGGAATTATTGAGAGGGCCCCAAGGGGAGGAGGAATCTCAGGGAGTCTGAGAATCCCAGCTGCCCTCTTCCCAGGGTGATGCCCTTCCACTGATATTCCAGGCAATGCGAAGGGATGGTTCCCTTTTCCTGTCCAAATAAAATCTCTGGCCTTCAAAGAAGACAAGGGGCTCTGCAACCTCCCCCAGACTATTTATTAGTGCAAGGGCCCCCGCCCCTGCTCAGGCCCTTTCTGCTTTTGCCAGGATCAAAGAGGGGGACCTTGGCAATGGGTCCAGGCCACTGCCGCTGGCTCTGGGGCACTGAAGGCAGTGGCCAGGTGGGAGAAGGGTTGCTGGCATTTTGACTTGGAGACAGAGAAGGCTCTGCTTGTTGAATGGCTATAGCACAGGGGGGCACCCTACTAGAAGGCAGCCTGCGTCCGCATGGCTGAGGGACAGCAAGGAAGGCATGTGCACTCCCCACACCGCCCCAGGGCCCATGCCCAGCATCCAGCAGGAGGCACTGCTACCCCTCTCACCTCGGATGGTGAGTGTGCTGGTGGAGCTCTTGCTGGGCGTGCCCGCGTCACTGGCCACCACCCGCAGCTGGTACTCAGCGATGCGCTCGCGGTCCAGCTCGGTGGTGGTGACCACCACGCCGCTGCTGCTGTTGATGCGGAAGTCCATACGGGGTATGCCCACCTGCATGCGGTAGGACACCAGCCCATTCAGGCCCTCGTCCAGGTCGATGGCCACCACCTGAGGGAGAGGAGTGGCTGCGTGAGGAATGGGGACACATGGCCTGACCCTTCTCTCCTGAGAAGTGTCCCCTACTCCCCCCTTCCCACTGACCCATGCTCAGCTCCAGCTGGAAACACCTGCTCCCCTCGGAGTCTCCAGCCCAGCTACTGTCCCCAGTGCACCCTGCCAGATGTCCTCTAAGGGGGCAGCATGTCAGAGCTGAGAGGTGTCCAGATGCACCAAGTGGGGCGAGGGGTGGGGTGCAGAAGGGATGTTTGAGAAGAAGAGTTCAGGTCCCTACAACTGTCCCCTCTCAGAACCCTGCTTACCATGTTAGGAAGCCCTCCCAGATTTACCCAAGCTGGCACCAGCCCTCTAAACACCGCAGTATGACAGTCTCCCCTCCCCTTCCAGCCCCCAGGACACTGGCCTGGAGCAGTTGTTACAGCTCACACCCCTTGATCTTGTGGAGCTCAACTACCGAGAATGCTCAATTATCAGGATTCCCTCCCCTGCTTTGTTTTGATTTGTAAGACAACACAAATAAGATAATATCAAGGATCAATTTTTAAAAGTCATGAGAGGATTTGATTATTGATTTTAAAAAGCCATGGAGGCCACGTGCAGGCAAGCCTCCTCCCAAATCCCTACGCTCTTCCCGTCGGCATGTCCCGTCCTGATGGGAGAGATTCTGACTCGAGACCCTGATTGTGTTGAAAGTTTTACAGAAGAGAGTTCAAGACATTTGAAAAAAATGTATAATGAGAGTTGAAATAAGAGCTTTGCATCAAGCCAAGACTCTCAGGATTGAAAGGCAATGCCAAGGTCATCTGGGCTAATTCATATCTAGCAAGCTGGACAAAGAGTGTCCACGTTCAGCTTGAATGCTTTACTGGATCACGGGCTCACGATTTCTAATTTCTCTGCACACAGCTCTAGTCCTTGGAGAAAGTTCTTCTGCACATCCAGCAGAAATCACTATTGGTCAAGGTCCTAGAGGGGACCCGGGGGACCTCAGAGCTCAAGTCAAAACCCTCTTCCTGGATCTGAAGACAGTTGGCAAGAAAAATGCTCCCAGATCCTTCAATCATCTTCTCATGATTTTGAGCCAGTTCTTCTGTGAACTCAGAAGTTGTGCTGGTGGGCATTTGCTTTCTCTGCTGTCTGTGAGCTCCCCGAGAACCCGTTCCGAGGCCTCACTCCCTCTCTCACTCCCCACCACTCCCATGTGGGGACTCCTCAGGGACTGGCCGTTGTTCCCGGGATCTCGGCTCCCCCTGCTGGAGGTCTGAGGAAAATGTTCCCTGGAACCGGTCAAAGAACACGTTACACCAACTTTTACAGATAAAGAAGCTGAGGCACAGTGGGTCTGCAGGGCGTCCCCAAGCTTCCCTCTGGCTGACAAACAGCTTGTCTTCTTTGATGGGATCAGGCCAACCCTTTGCCACTGGATCCCGCTGTCTCTCGAGTATGACGATAGACATAGAGTGAACACATCAGCTGCAGTGTCTCTCCTGCCGTCCAAATGCCAGGCGGCTTTACACCTGTGTCTGACTGAATGCCACAGCACGGCCAGGCACGTACTGTTATGATCCCCATTTCACAGGTGAGCATTCTGAGGCCCAGAGAGGTTAAGTCGTTTGCTCCAAGTCACCCAGCACACAGGTGGTGGAGTTGGGATCCACACCCATATTGGTCAGATTCCAAAGCCCACATTCTTAACTGCAGGGGCCATCCAGTGTTTCTAACAGCCCCTGTTAGGGCATCATTTTCCCTGAACCAGCATTGTCAGGGCCTCCATGACCATAAGGGTGATGGAGCAGGAGGAAGAGGACCCAGGTTCAAGACCTGTTGCTACCTCTTCTTGGCCAAAGGGACTTGGGCAAGTCTCTTCAAGTCTCCTGAAAAGGGGGGAGAATCCCACCCACTGTGTGGAGCTGCCTAGGGGGTTATGGGCGAGCACAGGAGATGGGGCTGCCCTCTGGGCTATCTTCACCTAACTTTCTTTGTGTCCTAGAACCACCTACAGGCTTGGGAAAGACCTCGATAATCAGGCCCTGAAAGTCTCTGATTTGGCTTCCCAGAATTCTCTTTCTCTCCTTCCCTCCCTTCTTTTCTCCCTCCCTCATTTATCTGTCTCCTGGGGTGATTTGCCTTCACCTCTCCAAATCCACCTGTCCTTCAAGACCCAGCTCAAATTCCTCCTCCAGGAAGCTTTCCATCAGCATCTCTCAGGGCACTGGTTCCCCAAGCCTGGCATGGATCGTCCTACCTGGTAATCTCCGCTGTCCTGACCCTGCGAAGGGCTCGGCGCGAGGCTAGGCACCCACAGTGAGGGAGACAGACAGCAAGATCCCAGGCTGGGAAAGGAAAGCTCACCTGGTAGACGGAGACCCCTGCAAGGGTGCCTTCCAGCACCTCTGCCACGAAAGGCAAGTTCTGAAAGATGGGGTCGTTGTCATTGAGGTCCAAGAGATTCACAAACACAGTGGCACTGCTGGTGGCTTTCAGAGGGGGCCTGCCGCCTGGGATGGGCGAGGGGACAGAGAGGTGGAGCGAGGAGAGAGAAAGAGGGGTGCAGGAGAAAAGGGGCCAGGGAGAAGATGAGTGGGGACAGGGGCAGGTCGAGTGACCCTTCACCCCAGTGGCCCCTCCAGGGAGCAGCCTGGGCCTTGCACACCCTAACCCCCGCCACCCCCCACTCCTGAGGGTGCTCTGGGGGTGGGGTGACAACTGGGAAAGGGTATTACTACTCTCTCAGTCATTAAGACACAGCATTCCTTGGGGTGGCCCAGAACCCCCAGAGGACAAGCTGCCAGGGAGGCATCAGGGTCCCCATCCCCGGGGTGGGGGGTTGTGGGGGCACGGAGGGCACGTACAGTCTGTGACAGAGATGATGATTTTGCGCATGAGCTCCGCCTCGTGGGGGTCGGGGTTCTCCCGGTCCAGCATGACGTGGGTGGTGCGGATCTTGCCTGTGGTGCTGTTGATGCGGTAGAACTTGTTGGGCGGATGGATGCTGTACACCAGGGTGCCGTTCTCCCCCAGGTCTGGGTCCACAGCCGCCACCTGACCAGGAGGGAGGGGACCAATCCTCCACTGAGCCCTGCCCAGGGAGGGCATCTCTGCATCCAGGCTGCATGCCCGGGTCGCGTGAGCTCACGCGTCAGTCCCGGGTTCCCCACTCACAGCCAGAAAGTGGGCCTCCCTCCTGGCTCCAGCAGGGAGGTCTCACGGGGATCGAGAGGCGGGACGGTCAGAAGATGAACCAGCAGGGGAAGTCCCGGGCTCCTTGGCTTCTTTACCCACTCAGTCTTGACCTTAGGTAAGTCCCCTTCCCCACTTAAGCTGCCGCCTCCTGATCTTAAAAAGCAACACCCAGCACATACCAGCATATAGGAGGCTCCTTCTCCACGTACTACGTCAAGAGCCTTATGAGGTAGATGCCTGCAATGATGCCCATTTCACAGATGAGGGTCAGCAAGGCTCCCAAAGTCTCCTAGCCAGGAAGTGGCTCTGGGTCCCGTACCAGCAGGCAATACTGCCAACATGTCTTAGAGTCTTTCCTTTCCACACATGCGGGGTAACATACTCACAAGCTTCTGGGAGAGCAGGGGGGCCCCAGTAGGTCCATGACCAAGGAATTCTTCAGGGTGTGGCTGGAAAGGGCTGGGGAGTCTGAACCCTTGACTGAGCTTTTGGAAGGATTTGAAACCCTGGATTTTGGGAACTGGGTTCCTCATCATCAAAGCCTCTCTTCCTTTGGAGCTTTTGCTTGTGAGGTGATTTGAAAAGAATTAGGCCTCTGTGACACCACGGATGACAAGGCATCGGAAGGGAGCCGTGGACAAGCAGTCAGTTTGCAGGGGGGGGGGGTCCTAGCACGTTGAGATAGTCATGGGACTGGGGGAGGGGCGGCTGCAGGAGCAAGCCGAGTGTCCCTGTGGGAGAATGACATTCCCAGGAGGCGCAGGGTCTCAGGATAGGGGCCTCAGACACTGGCTCCTTTAACTTTCCAGTGTCCCCCTTAGTTCCCCACTTGTATTCCCACTCTGTGAAGGGATCAACCTCAGTGCTGTCCTAACCCAGGGCCACAAACCTCACAGCTGTTCTCTCCCAGGTCCCTGTGCCCGCCCACCCCCTGCTCTGGAGGGAACTTCTCTAGCTTTTTGTCTCCCATGAGGGGAAGGCAGAACTCAGAGAGGCCAGACTCAAGGTCACACAACACCAGCCTTGGGGTCAACCCAGCTCCCACCGTGCAGGCCCCCTCAAGCCCCAGGACAGCAGTGGCACCCACCCCTCAGTGGTCCTCCTGCCTGTGCTGCAGGGGCCACCACAGCCCCAGAGGTGGACAAGGCCAGCGCAGGGGGGGTGACTGCAGTCCCCGGGGTCACATCAGGACAGTGTCATTCCTCACTCCAGGGCACTTGGGGATGACAGCCTGGCCCCATCAGCTCCTTTATCTTACTTGATGTGGGGCCTTTTGTGCTTTGGCAGCAGAATCTGTCCGTCCTCTGGCTTAATCCCCAGCGAGGTGTCTCTGGGGTAAGCAGACCAGAACAGACAGATGGGCCACTGTGGCCAAGGGCTCCCATCAGCCCCTGGGCCTCAGGAGGCCAGTGGGAGAGGCTGAAGTGGGTGCTGAACCCCGAGTTACTTCAGGACCCATCTGCTTCAGACAGTGGGACACAGCCCTGCTCCCACCCCAGACTGCTCAACCCACCCCCTCACTTCCCAGCCTTGCTGCACCAAAAGGTGGGGTGGGGGCAGCCTTCCAGGCCCGAGGACCCCTCATTGTGCTGTGAGCATGCTGCCTCAGTTTCCCCAGCCTCTATAATGGGGATGCAATCACTCCCTGTATTGACAACAGGGAACAGGGCTCGTAGGCACCCCAGGCGTCGTTTCAGCCAGGCAGTCATGCCGCTGAGGGACAAAAGTGGCCAGCAAGCCCTGCATTTCTATAACATTCTCTCTCCACTTACATAGTTCTTATCCGCGTTGATCTGGGTAGGGAAACTGAGGTAGAAGGCAGTTAAACAACCTGTTCCGGACCAACAGCCTGTTGCTGAATACACTGAGATCAAGTTCACATGAGGTGGGGGGCTTTTCCTATCTTCTCCCCCTCCCCACCTGAGTGTCTGAGGGCGCCTGGGGTAGCTGGTTCTGAATGACACTAGGAGTGGGTGGGCACTGATATCTGGCCTCTTAGCCCACTCACTGGTCGTGGGGTGGGCTGGGGGCACAGGAGAGGGCAGTGGGCTGGACCCCTGCGGACTCCTTGCCGGCGATTGTGTAGACTCTCACCGCTTTCCCCTCATTTATTTCCCATTTCACGCTCGTCATTTTTCTCTTGGCCTGACGGGACTAATTCTCTCCCTCTCCCCTCTCCTTTATTTTGCTGGAGGGCTTTGAAAGGCTCTAAATCAATGCCCATCAGCCAGGTCCTTGAAGCAGGCTGCAGGAAGGAGGTAGGAGGGAGAGTGGAGCCACTTGCAGACAGAGAACAGTCACTCTGAAAGCTCACGCCGATGCAGTAGACACCTTCAGTGCACACCTGTGCACACAGACACACAAGGCTGGCCACGTCCGAGTGTACTTGAATGCGGGTACACACTCGTCTGCACACAAGCTCTGAAAAATTACTGGGATCTCCCCGTGCCTCGGATTCCAGGGGTTGGGGCCAGAGGGGCCCTTGGGAGAGTCCCAGGTCATATGCTCTAGTCTCCCTCTAACAGGAAGACCCAACCTGACCTGGCAGAGCTGGGGGGCCAGGTAGGCTGGGGAAGAAAGGTAAATAAGTACTTCAACAACCTTCATTAGCAAATATTTTGAATATTTACAATGTGCCTGGCACTGTGCTAAGCATAGAGGGGTTCAGTGGTGAACAAGGGAGGCAGGTGATGGTGACAAAAGCTGTCATTTTTCAACCCCTCACTGTGTGCCAGTGTACTTTGTGTATTTTAGCTCATTAAGTACAAGGCACAGTCCTTTCAGGTAGGGAATCTAACAATCCCCATTTTTCTAGATGAGACACTTGGAGCACAGAGAGCTTAAGTAACTTGCCCAGAGTCACACAGCTGGTAAGTGGTATGGCTAGGAGTAGAGCCTAGACATTTTGGTATCAGAAGCTGCCCACTGAATCACTAAGCTACAACTGCCTCTTAATAAGCAAGGAACCTAACAAGGTGGTGGGACCAGCTTTGAAAGAAACAGAGTCTGGAGAGGGGCGCAGCTACTTAAGGCAGGGCAGTTAGGGAGTACTTCTCTTTGGAGGTGGCATTTTAAGTTGGGACAGAGGGAGGAGAATGAGCCATGGGAAAAGCAGGTCTGAGGGAGCAGAGGAAGAAGAGCACTTTGGGGGCTGGGGAGGAAGAGCTTGTGTAGAGGCTCTGAGGCAGGAGTTTAGTGGGTTCAGGAAACCGAAAAGCCAGTGTGTGTATTGGGGGAAAGAGGTGTGGTGGGTGTGAGAAGGGTGGTCGGTGATGAGTCAGGAGGTGGGTCACCCTCCTCCTGGATGTCACCTCTGGGTTAGCTGTTCCCTGCACTGCAGCCTTCTTTCCTCACACCTTCGCCACAGCGAAGTGATCCTGGGTCACTGTGAGGCCTTAGAAAGCCCCAGGGGGCCCTTGCAATAATATTAAAACATACCCACATATGTATGTATGCATGCATTTCATGGCTATAAAATTTGAAAGAATTTTTATGACCACGCCTTTTGAAATTATTTTGCTATGACAAACTCAATTACTGTATATAGGCTGCTTGACTTCTGTTTTCCTGGCAATCATCACACATAATTGTAAATTCCGGAGCATTCTGAAAAATTCTCAAGAAGTCTAGAAAATCTAACCTACAGTTTGTCCTCAAATGTAATGACATTTTTACAAACACTAAATTTCATACTTACTAATGCCACAATATACTTGGTAGCTGTTTAACATAACACGTTTTCATGTTGATGTTGCCCGTTTCTTTTTGAGCTTCTGAGTCATTTTTTTTTTTTTTCAAGTCTCAGACACTACTATGGGTCACTGAAAAGCCTGACAGCCCCAACCCTGTGGCTGAGGGAGGAACGGCTATGTCCGCTCTTTACTGAAGGGTGGGCTCACATGTCTGTGTCCCTAGAGGTAAAGGGAGGGCAGATCCCATGGGCCAGGTGGGTCTGGTAGGGACCCTGGCTTTTATACTGGGTGAGATGAGACCAGTGGCGGGTTTGAGCTTAAGAGTGACAGGAAGCCCTCTGACGGCACAGCAGAAGCGTTATTGCTTCCTGCACTCCTGAGCCTGCTAAGCATGGGACCTGGCACACAGTAGGTACTCACTGGAGGATTGTGGAGGTTTCCTGGAGAGTGAGGAGGAGGGGGCGCTGGGTAGCAGGCCCCTGTCCATACCTGCTTATGGCTCAGAAGGATGCGAGAAAAGGCTAGAGACCCAGCGAGGGCCACTGGGAACAGAGCTGGGAAACGCCCAAGGCTGAATGCAGTCCCAGCCCAGCAGACCTCCTAGCTTTGCCCAGCAGGTGGACTCTGCAATAGCGTCACCCCTAGCTGGTGACCTGTGCAGCCACTTTCTCTCAGGGATACTTCGCTTGCCCCTCAATTCCCTCTGGGAGGAACTTCCCAGACACATAAATCAAAGGTAAAAGATGACCAGATGGGTTTGGAGTTGGGCATCCAGCCCCAGCTCTTGGGGTCCCCAGCTGGGCTTGTCCTGGGCTAGAGCCCAAGTGCCCACGAGGTGGCAGCAGAGAGCTCCCATTACATCTGGAGGCTGAGCACATGGAAGTGGCTTAGGGTAATGGTTTCCAAATCTGACTCGGGGTTGGAAGGAATCCTCCCAGTGGGGCTTTGAAAACCTCCGACTCCAGATGCCTTGCCCCAGCCCTACTGGAATCTCGGGCAGGGGACCTGCCCACCAGTTGAGAACCATTCAGATCTCGAACACGTGGAAAGGAGGACAGGAAGGTGTGATGGCCAAGACCCCTAGCCCCTTCCTTCTAGGTTGACATCCTGTCCCATCTAGACCCAGGTGGACCATGTCACCACTCTCTCTCTGTAGCTGATGAGGGATCGGACCGGAGAGGCTAGGGATCACCACCCCAGATTGCTTGAGTTCAGGGTGGGGCAGCCTTCCTGGAGAGCTGGATGTGAAAATACCATCCCTCCTCTCATCCCACTCACGTTCTCCAGTTTCTCAGGACCTCGGTCACCTGCCAGGGCACCCCTGAGCCAGAAGAGGGATAAGGCCTGGGCCAGGTAGTTTCAGAGTTGGGGTCGAGCTCTGGCACTACCTCTTACTAGCTTTGGGACCTTGGGCGAAGCCCTCAAACTCTAAGCCTCGTGTCCTACATAGTACAGTGGGAGCGATGAGTCCGTCTGCCACATGAGGACCAGGAGGAGGAAGGAATTCATGAGAAGCCCCTAGCACAGCGCCGGGCACATCTCAGAACTTTAATAAATGGTTGTCATGAACCATTAGATGCGTGTCCATCCTGGGGCTTGCTGGGTGGCTGCGGGGCTGGACATTGGGGACCAACCTCCCCAAATGAGGCCAAATGCGGTACAAGTATGGGGGAGAAGGCCTCACAAATGTGAATCCTGGAGCAGAGCAGATCAGTAGGGTGCACAACTCCAGTTTTCCACAGTTTCCCCAGGAAGCTGGTCTCCATTCTGGATACCCCCAGGCTTTGGCCATGTTTTCCCCTGCCCACCTTGAGTGACACCCCTGCACACAGCACTTGTATGTACACACATGCAGCGTGCACAGGGGTCTATACAAACCTGGAACATCTCATGGCAGAAAATCTTTGGGTGAACTTCAAACCCCCTGCTGGGTCAGCAGTGGGGCCAGCTGACCCAGGCCAGTGGCTGCAGTGACAGAAGGGCTGAAGGAAAGGTGCTGAGGGCAGAGGTGAAGCTTATGCAATTTGAGGGAGAGACATGTGCCTTGCAGGGGAGGGTGGGGGCTCTTCTAAGGGGGTGACCAGAGTCCTGGGTTTCAGGGCAAGTGTGGCTACAAGCTGAACCAGCCCGACCATCCCTGGTACTGTCCCTTGGCCACCTGTGCTCCCTTTGACAAAGCCTGAAGCCCACCGTCCCTGAGGATTGGGCACGGGCTTTCCCCCGACTTCTGACTACCTTTCAGCCTGTGAGAGAGCTTCTGGAACTCTGCTCCAAGAGATGGCTCAGAGAAAATCATGACGTCCATGAGCCCCACATGGGCAGGCCCAAGGGCGCATGTGGGGATGGCAGACACTCTTTGAAGGGCAGCCTGGCAGTGCTGCTGTCCCAGCACCACTTACCGTGGTCACGTCAGAGTCGGGAGGCGTCATCTCTACCAGATTGATGTAATAGGGTGCATCCTTCCAGGTGGGGTGGTTGTCGTTGATGTCCAGGAGGGTGATGTTGACCTGTGAAGCCACAGGGGTGGTGTGGGCCATGCCTAGGTGAGCTTCGCAGGGGCAGGGCCCGTGAGGGGGACACATTCAGATGCCTACGGGGCATCTTGGCATTAATTGCACAGCTCCACCTGCATTGGGGGCTTTGGGGCAGGGCCTGGGCTTTCAAGGACAGAGAGTTTAGGTGGTGTCCCCAGGTGGTCGAGGAGCAGATGAGGTGGCCCCTGAAATCCTTCCTGGGACCTGGGACTTGTCCCACCCACCCTGAGTCTTGGCTGAAGGTGACTGACAGGGTGGGGAGGTGTAGGGTGGGGGTCTGATAGAATCCCTTTAGCTTCCCAGTCAGTCTTAGCTATAAGCCAGGCAATTTCCCTGTTCACCTGTCACCAGGTATATTATTTATAGAGCTCTGAATCCTATTAGCAGGGGTCTCTTGCGACTGGATAGGGCACTGGGGATTTTTCTGCCAAGTCCCTGGCCAAGCAGTGCCAACCCCGCCCCTCCGGCTGGGCAAGGCTGGGGGAAGCTGCTGCGGGGAGGGTGAAGGTGATGGGGAGAGGTCAGGAGAGGGGTCCCGAGGGAGAGCCAAAGAAAGCGAAGGAAGATCAAGAAGGGGAGGTGGCTGAGTGACCTGTCACCTGGTCCTCCTGCTTTCTGTCCCACAAAGGAGAGGAAGTTCACGCTTACTGCTTCTCGCTTCCCCCCTTCTCTTCTGCACTTAAGAGCTCAGTCAGGATCCTCAAACAGCCTTCTTCTCGCTTCCTACTCTGAGGCTCCTTGGTGAGATGATGAGGCCTTGGATGGGGCCTCTGGGCCTTCGTGGGCCCTACTTGCACATAATAGGCAAACGCAGGCATCATTCCTCAGCACCACAGGCGGGCCGGGTGGTGACCAGACCCCGGCACCCTCCAAGGGCCCTGCTTCCTGCTCTGAGCCATTCTTCCTGGCAGGAATACCTGGGAGGGGCCTCTGGGTCTCATGCCTTCTCCTACCTTCCCAGCTGGTCTTTTGGGGGCAGAGAGAATATATGTGCTCCCCCTCAGTGGCCCCATGTCCCAGGTGGGAATGCCTTCCTTCCCATAGCGGGGGTAGCCCCAGCACTGACACTGAGTTGGCACCTGCCCTCTCACCCCACCCCCACAATGCCTCACGCCACCTCAGGACAAAGTGCCCAGGTGCAACCTGAAGATGAGCTGGGGAGCAGCAGCCTGGACAGCACAGGGGGAGCTGGAGGGCATGGGAGGGGCGGGCACTCACAGTGGCAATGCCCGTCTTCTGGTTGTGGCCCACACCCCCATCCACTGCTCGGACGATGAGGATGTATTCAGCCTTGGTCTCTCGGTCAAGCAGAGTCGAGGTGGTGATTTCACCTGCAGGAGAGAGGGGTGCGTGAGAGAGAGTATGGGTGGGCCAGGGGAGATCAGGGAAGGAGCAAAGAGCAAGGGAAGGAGGAGGAGAGAGTGAGGGCACGAAGGAGCGACGCTGGCAAAATCAAATGATCTGGCCGTGTGCGCACTTGTGCGCGTGTGTCCTGGTGGGGTGAGACGGGGCTCACGGCGGAAGGGGAGAGCATGCAGTCCTGGGAACTGGGTGGGACCCCAGAGCTGGGCAATATAACCCCATGAGGAGGAAGTATTTTTGGATGTGGGAAAATCAAGGCCAATGACGGGATTGGTGGCTGGAAAACAGGGCAAGAGGGCCATGTGGCTTCAAGGTCAGACACTAAGGACCTTTTATTTAGACTGTTGACATGATCTTACTAGTTTTTATCACTTGGAACTAGTTACTTAAAATCTGTGTGCCTCAGTTTCCTCATCTGGTCAAAAGGGAACAATAATAGGACCTACCTTATAGGGCTATTGTGGGATTAATTTCGTTACCATGGAAAGCTTAGACCCATGTTTGGCACTGTTTATTCATATTGTCATAGAAATCCAGTGACTGGACTGAAAGCTACCAATGTTCACACATGTTCCTACTTGTGACTCATTACTGGACAGTTCAACCTATAGTGCACTGAGAATTAATAGTTATAAAATAATTTCCTTAATTACATGAGTAACATAACTATATTGAATTTTTTTTAGTGTATAAATAAGTTATTCTATTAAATATAAGCAATTAAAACAGACCACAAATTTGTCAGCCTGTGTTTGGCTTTTCTTTGTTTTTTGTTATAACAAAAATATGGCAGTAATCATGGCAGTGGTACGCTGGCAAATGCTTGACACCCAGCTCATCAAAAGGCCTAAGTATTCCCACAAGGGCCCATTTTAAACTATTAACTTGGATGGCCTTGAACATGGAGTTGGGAAGCGGCATATACAAATAGCTCCTATGAGCAGCTGTAAGCCAGTACCAGCCAGCTTCAGTACAGGATGGTAACCGGGCCATTTAACCATCTCACATGGGCCACAGGAACGAGCCTATGCTTTGAGGACAGTGAGACCCAGATCTGAATTCTTATTATGACCCTTTCCAGATGCTCGGCCTTGGGAAAATTACGTAATTTCTTTAAGCCTCAGTTTTCTCATCTGTAAGATGGACATTACTACACCTTTGAATCAGAGCTGTTGTGAGGATTAACTAACTATAGCTGAAGCTCCCGATGCTCAGAAAATGCTTGTTTTCTTCCATTGGACGGTGAGACTTCTCCAAGGGTAGGAACTGTGTGCTAGCCATCTTTTTATCCCCATTGCCTGAGCTGTGTGACCTGGGGCAAGTTACTTGGTTTATTCTACTATGAAACACGGGAGCTGGGCTAGATGGTCACTAGTATCCTTTCCACTGTCACATTTCCCTCCCTGGCACACTGGCCTGTCCTCTGGCCTATGCAGGGCTGAGAAGGGAGCTGAGGGTGGGTGTTAGGGCAGCAAAGGGGCTAAGGCCTGGAATGAAAGACTGGCAAAGGTCTGCCCGCTGAGCCATGCTCCTTGCTGGGGTGGTGTCGATTAATTGGCAGGGCGAGGAAGAAATTAATCTCTAAAAAGTTTTAAACGTGAACTTGTCGGCGTGATAGATGGCTCTTCCTGTCTGGGAAATTAGATCCAATTAAGGCCACCTTTGGTGGAGCAGCCCTGGCTAATTTGACAGAGGAGCTCAAAGGAAAATGCTTATACCTTTGGAGCTGAAGGAGCCGTGTTAAGGCAGCAAGAAAATGTCTGTGTCATTATGAGCGCCCCGGGGTGGAGACGGGGTCCCGGACTGGGGGGGCAGGGTGGGGTACTGAAAGGTCAGTGTGCCTGCTGCTATATCTGGTTGGAGGCACGAGGTTCTAACATGGCTTTCTATAATGTAGCATTTCAAGTATTTCAAGTCTGGGCTCTGGAGTTGGAAGGTCAGGCTCTGTGAGTCCTCAGTCAAGTTGCTTAATGTCTACTATGCCTCAGTTTCCTCATCCGGAAAACAGGGACAATGCTTGCAACTGCTTCAGGAATGGTGAAGGGAGTGAAATGGGATGATGCTGGAGAGAGCACTCAGAAGCGTGCTGAGCTCATGGTTAATGCTAATTAACGAGATTACTGAGTCCCCTGGAAATCTGGGCTCACTGAGGGTGGATGCTCCTGAGAGCAGGGAGTAAGGTCCCCCTTTGTTAGAGGGGGCGAGAGAGGCTCAGGATGGCCCTGGATGTGTTCAGTCTTTGTACACATCAGCACCAGCCATGTGCTTCCCAGGCTCTTAGGAAAAGGGGATGAAAGGGATTGAAGGTAGAGACTATGGCCAGTGAGGCGTGAATGACAGGAAGACAGTGCCCCGCTGGCTCTTGATCATCTGTGACAAGGATGGCCAGTGTCCACCAAAGATTCCTGCTCCCGTCCCGGGATAGAAATGATTGCTGCAAGGTGACTGCTCGGCCAGGGATGATGTTTCAAGGCCACTACTTGGTTCTGGCCAATGGGATGTGGGCACAAGTGACGTATGACCCAGGCCTGGCCCATAGACATCTCTTATACAATACTCCATGCTCTCTTTTTTCCTTTGGCAGTGACTTTGGAGCCACAACATGGAAGGGGCCTGGGGCCCAGAATCACCACGTGGAAGGCTGTCCACTGAACACATCACTGGGCTGCTGGGTGAGTTAGAATTGTGTTCTATTGTGCTGAGCCCCTGAGATTTCGGGGTTTGCCTTGTTAGCATCTATAGTTCCCCTACCTAATATAGAAATGGGTACTTAGAAGTGGGGTGCCCTGCATGCCCACTAAGCACGTGAGGGCAGGGCGAGGTCTTATTCCATCCTATACCCTGGCACCTAGCACAAGGCAGGTATCCACTGAGAGCTGAATAAATCTATGAATGAATGTCCACGGGCCTCATGTTCCTTCCCAGCTTCTGGCTGAAAAGCCTTAGGTGTCTTGTTTTCCTTCTGCCCCTCTTCCCTGCCAGCTTCAAGAAGGAAAGCAAGCTGGAGGGAGACATATGGAAAAATGAAGAAAGGAGAGTCAGATGGGCTGAGCGGGGAACTGGGATGGGTGAAAAGACCAAAGAGAATAATGGTAATAACCTAACGTTGTGAACACTTACTATGTGCCAGGGAGCGCTCTAAGTGTGTTCCCTGTAATGACACTGAACTCACCCAGCAGTCCTACTATGATCCTCATCATTTTGCAGGTGGGGAAACCGAGGCACACACTGTGTTAGGAAGAGGAACCAGGACTCAAGAATGGCGTTGGCAGCGGAGGGAGGGGGACACTTAGGCTTGAGAAAGGTGTCCCCGAAGAGTGGTGTTGGCCAGATGTTTGTAAAATTGAATACATTTTAAACATAACAGGGTTTTTCACCACTTCAAGACATTTTTTGGTGGATAAATTCACGTTGTGATTTTTTTACCCCTAAAATCAGTAATCTCACTCAAATGACTATTTCAGGAACAAACCAAGTGCTCAAAGCTATGCAAGCACTTCCTGCGAAAGGGAGGGGCCCCAGAGGCAGGTGCTGGCCTGGGCGGGGCGTGGAGAGCCAGGGGAGGTGCCGAGGACCAGCGACGGAGGAGGAAGGCTCACCTGAGCGGGAGCTGATCCGAAACTGGGAGGAGCCCTCCAAGGAGTAGATGATGGATTCCTGGCCGTACTCCCGGGAGCCGTCCAGGTCTGTGGCGTTCAGGAACAGCACCGTGGCTCCTTCCGGGAGACAAAGGGGGGATGCGAGTGCTGCTCTACCTGGTCTCCCAGTCACAGGCCCCAGGGGAAATGGATCTCCGGGTGATCAGCCCCCAGGAGGCAGAAAGCCTGCCGCAGGGGCGACCGGGAGATGAGAGTGGGGTCAAACTTGTGCTCCTGTGGCTCAGACCCTGGGCTGTGTGGGGACAAGCCTCCACGGGAGGGGGAGCCTGGAGCCTGGGATGGATGGGCTCTCCTTCCCCGTCCACTTCTGGCCCAACCTCAGAGAGCACAGCACTGCCTCTCCCCAAGTCCTCCCTCTCTGGCTGGTCACTGGAGTAAATACACTCAGATTGCCCAGCTCTGACGCTGAGGCAAAAAGACATGAAGTTCCCTATTAAAGTATTCTATGTTTATTATATCCAATTTCAGTCTTATTTTATCTTGTTCACAAGGGAAATTTATAAGGGTTTTTATTTTCTCTTTAATGACTGGTGAAGGCCCCTACCTTCATTTCCATCTCTGTGGAATCCTGGGTCAGGGGATTGGCCTTTCCAGCTGCCCTGGCCAGACCCTGGGAGCAGCTTGTCCTGTAGCCGGGCCAGCCAGGGCTTTCAGCTCCCTCCTGCCACCCGACTGCCAACACTGGCAGACAGGTGGGGGTTCAGTGTGTGGATGCCTGGAGTTACTCTATCCAGGCTGGAAGCTGGTGGGACCTCTGGCAAGCTCCTGAACCTGTCTGAGTCTCACCTTTTTCCTCTGTTAGACAAGTCTAACTAGGAAGCCCATCTGTGGGGCTATGGGCGAGGATCCCGCAGGTAAAGCACACCTGGCCAGGTGATTCTCACAGAACTGCGGACCGTGGTTACCACTGTGCTGGTGAATCAACAGTCCCTGGGAGTGGAAGGGGCCAGATAGGGGGCTGTGGGACAGGTAGGTCATTCTGGCCCCTTCCAGGTAGCTGTGGGGCCTCCGAGCTGACTCTCAGTCCTGCCCCAAGCACGAGGACAGTGCGTGGCCCCCGACACACCCCTTTATCCAAGCACATTCAATTTGAAAGAGGATTAAGTGCCACGATGAAGTCTCCTTGGCAGAATCTCTGGGGATGGTGAAAATGCAGGGGGCCGCTTTAGCAGTGACATTCTCTAGGAGGTGCCTCAGGCTGGGACAGGGTGGGAGGGGTTGGGCACACCCTGAAAATCATCAGACACCAGGAAGGTACCTGGAGGCTCTCTTTAGAAGCTCTGTGCTGCCAGGGAAGGTCACCCCTGCCTCCAGTTGACCTCGACTCCTCCAGCTGTCCCCTGACTGTAGCTGTTCCTGACTGTTCCAGCCGTCCCTGACTCCTCCAGCTGCTGAAGCAATTCCTGACATTTTCCCCACAGAATGTCCACTCTGGGTGTAAGGGTGAAGCTGCCAGCCTGTCCAGAGGACAGGACAAGTCCCCTGGATCCTGAGTATGGGGATTATGGCCCTGGGTGTGTGAGCTGAGCCCTGGCACCCGAAAGGTGGTCCAGGGATGAGCCTTCCAGTCTTGTCATCATAGGAACACACGCCCTTCTCCAAGGCCACCCCTTCAGCCATCATGGCCCCTGGGACATGTCTCACAGCAATAATCTCCTCTGCACACTCTTGTTGAACCAAGGGTGTTGAATTAATCACCCGTCATTATTCTCTTCCCTGCTAGACTAGCTGTAGGAGAGCAGGGACCAAGCGCCTAGCAGAGCATCTGCATAGTAGGCGCCCTGTAAGTAACCGTGGGCTGGCAGATAACTGGACACCTCCAGAGGCTCGCGTCACTTTCATGGGAAACAGATAGGGAGGGCCATCTGCTTCATGGGCAAAGTGGGGTCTGTACACGGTCAGTGCCATGCCCGCTGGCTTCCTGACGTTATACCCTCCCGTTTGGGCCGTACCTGCCATGATGTTCTCCACCACGGAGACGAAGTAGGCAGGCTTGCTGAAGGTGGGAGGGTTGTCATTCTCATCCTGGAAAGAAAAGAGAAAGATTGCAGGAGCCAGGGAGGCAATAGGGGCTGGTCAGCTGTTCCAGGCGGGCACTAAGGGGAGGCTGGACACAGCTGGCACTGAGGCTCTCTGGCTGATCTCAGTTCAAGGAGGCGAGACAGGCCTTGTGGGGGTCAGGAAGGGATGGTGAGAAATGGGGAGATGGAGAAGTAAGGAAGCAGCTGGAACTGCCTACAACTCCCAGCTCCCCTGGCGCTCCTGTCAGTCTTCCAGCTGAGCTCCAAGCTTACTCCCGTTCTCCCACTTTCAGCTCATCAGCCCCATGCTGAGATGCCCACTCGGAACTTCTCTCCCAGCTCTGCCAAGATATGGTGGAAGGATCTAGAAACCCTCCTAGAAATGAAGGATGAAAAGAGCACCCAGCCCAGAAGATAATGAAGCAGGCAGGGCTCAGGTGGTTTCCAGGCCTGCATTCCAGCCCCTCTGCACACAACAAGCACAAGCCTCCTTCACCCCAAGGCTCCTGGTACACCCTGGCCCAGAACTCACTCCCTTCAGCTCGGAAGCAATCCCTCCTCTGTCCCCGCCTCCCACCAGTGACCAGCTGATGGGCCACCGGCCAGGGGCTGAGGGGCTGACCTGGGCAGGGTAGGGCCCAGGCGCAGGCTCTGCCTCCTCTGCTCTTCCAGACGCCATCTCCCTCCACTATTAGGGGAGCGTTTCCCACGCTTTAAGACTGTTGTCCGCATGGACTGCTTTTCGCAACCACTCAACAATAATTCCTCCCTGCTCCCCTCTTGGAGGAAACCTGGCTGGCCCACCTGACCCAAGAACCCAGCACGGATGCAGGCTCCAAGGGCCTCATTTCTTCTGGCACTGGGAGCTCCTAAGGGGAAGCCGCCTGAAGTAAGCAAGCCCCTTTTGCTAGAGTCACTTCCGGCTGAACAAACGTGAAAATGAGGGAGGCACAATATGTGGCTGTCCACCCCTTGGGACTTTAGAGGACCCCATCCTGCCGTGATTGTGGGTCCCCAGAAAGGAACGCTCTTCTTCCCCAATCTGGCCCTGGGCTCTGGCCTGCGCACCAGCTCATGCTGACCTGTCCCTTTTCTCAGTCTCAGAGAACTGGCCATGGGAGGACTTGCCAGACATCCACGCCCCAACAGCATGCCTGGGTACCCCCCTGGTGCGGGCATGAGCACCCCGCACGCGTGTCTATTTAAGCCTTCTGCTCGGCTGCACGAAACAGCGCTGAGAATGTCAGTGACAGAGCATGAGGCAGAAACTTATTAGCGGTGATATTTCCCCGGATCCTGGCGCTGCATTTGCTATTAGTTCTAATTCAGCGGCTCCCTCTACAAAAGCTTATTGTCCCCTAATGGGAAATCTACAAACCGAGTTTGACTTCTTTATTAAAAACCAACAAGCAGTGGATGAAAAGGAATCACCTAGCCCCTCTCATCTGCCCCTCCTCCTTCAGAAGCCCTGTAGCTTTGATCTGCATCTCCCTACCCCCCACCTGGTGCAGTAAGTGCTGCCATCAACTACTTCACCTCTGCTGGGATTTTTTTTTTTGTTCAGAGAAAATCCCTTTGGTTGCGGGAGGAGGCAGTTTAGACAAGTGACAGCTACTTAAAAATCACCCACGTGCAAAATCAACCCCAGGGCGGTGACCTTTACAAGTGTGGTCGGTCCTCAGACACAAGTGACGACACCATCCAATGGCCCTGCTTGAGAGATGCGGCTTACTCACAGCCAAGGTGGCATCTGTTTCTGGTGCCAGACCCTCCTGCTGCCAGGAAGCCAGGGCAGACCCGGAAGGGGCATGGGGGCCCCTCCTGATTGGCATGATTGCTTTGAGGGAATACAGTCAATAACATTGTCATTAACTATGTATGATGTCAGACGGGTACTAGACTTATCAGGGGGATCACTTTGTAAGTTGTATAAATGTCTAATCATTATGTTATACACCTGAAACTTGTTTAATATTGTATGTCAACTGTAATTGAAAAATGAATCAAACAAAAAATACCAGGAGGTGGTCATGATCGGCAGGAAATGCATCCTAGCTGTCTGCTATCACCCTTGGCGTTTCAAGGTGGGAGGTCGCAGGTGAGAGCCAGGCAAGTGTTTGGGCTTCTGTGGATCCCTCTCGGCTGTCGTCCCTGCCACTCCCTGAAGCCTGACGTGCTAGGTATAAGCCCCCAGACTCTGTCCTTCCCTCTGCTGGACCTAGTTCCACACGTCCTCAGCCTCCCAGGCCACCCCTCAGTCCTGCTCCCATGTGCCCACCTGCAGTGCTCCCCCCAAAGCATCACCCTGGACTTTCCCATCACTGCCAGTCCCAGACTGTGCCACAAGCAAGTAGGGTCCCCTGCCCAGGTAGGGACGTTCCCACCTGTGAGCTGGCCCTGGAGCCTCGGCCTCAGGTTGCGAGGACAAGGCTTGTTAGAGTCAGGTGTGGGGCAGCACCCGAGGGTGTTGGCAAAGCCAGCCGGGACAGGAAGGTCATCTACAAGCCTGCTCCGGGCGAGATGTTTTCCTGAGCATATGTCAAACCACAGCATCATCTACTCCCACAATCTGATCTAATCCTCTTGGAATCGGTAATGTGCTAACTCTTCCATCAACATGCGTTCATCCTCGCCTGCAGGCAGCAGCCTGTGTGAGATGGAGGGGGTGTGCTTGTGCCTGGCAGTGTTGGGAGGCCCTGGGGAAGGGCCTGCTGCCCACTGTCGGAACTCCATCTCATCCCTGGGATCGCTGGGGAAGCTGCACGGGGCCAATGAACCAGTGTGGAGATGGATTCAGAGACTGAGCCCTTCAGACGCGGAAAGCACTAAGGTATGTGTGATATCATGTCAGACAAGCTGTGGTTTGCTTTCAGGCCCCTTTGGCTCTTCAGAGCAACGGGAAAAGGAAGTGGAAAAGAAAAAGGGAGATAGAGAAAGAGAGACAGAAGAGAGAAGATGACCTTCCAGGAATGCCTTTGAACTTTACGGACGATAGCTATAAATGAAGGAATCCCATGGTATTTCCCTCCCGCTCCTGTTCCTTCTGTCCCAGCTCCTGATCCCCTGAGAGGGTATCCTGAGGCCCCCAAATGAAGTCAGAGCAGGAAAGTCAGGCTCGTCTTGCATCCCAGGGCCCTGGACCTCCCCTGGCCAAGCTGGCAGAGGTTTGCTAAGCCAGCCTTTGGGACCATCTGCCAGGTAACCCCCGAGCTGTGGGGGCAGCCAAGGACGGGGGGACACAGGGTTCGGGGAAGGTCCCTGACAGCCTGGGGAGCATTTACCAGCCTTACGCAGGAAGGGCCAGGCCAGTGCCCCCGGGTACTTACAAACACTTCAATGGTGACAGGGACAGTGCTGTTCAGAGGGGGGTTGCCAGCGTCCTTGGCCATGACCGTCAGATAAATCAGCCCATTGGGTATCTGTTCATAATCCAGGGGGTGGTTCACGCTGATCACTGCAATGACAGTGTCCAAGGAGGAGGTGTCCAAATGAGCCTTTAAAGCTAGTCAGAGGTTAAAGGGGGGTGGGGCAAAGGGACAGGGAGGAAGGGCTTTCCCCGCAAAAGGAACAGACTCTGAAAAGACATTGAAGTGACCACTGTAAGGGGGCGAGAGTGTCAAGTGGTTCAAAGAGGCTGGATTCTTGTGGGGGGCGGGGAGCTGCTGAAAACAGGCTGGAGAGGCAACCAAGAGTCCGTTCACAAGGGCCTCCCTGGATGGCTTTGCTGTGTGACTTTGGGTAAGTCACTCCCTGTCTCTGGGCCCCAGTTGTCCCATCTGACAAACAAGGTGATCTCTTGGGATCTTGGAGCTTGAGGTTGCTGCTGCTAGTCCCGTCATGGGCTCTATGGATCGGGACTCACAGTAGGGCAGCCGGTGCAAGGTCTGGCATGTGGAAGTGCGCCTGGGCCAAGCAGAGAAAGGCCACGGCCTGGGAGGGCTGGGAGGTGGCCGTAGCATGCCCAAAGGATGGGAAAGCTCGGTTAACAGGCCTCCAACTGACAGATCTGCCCAGTCAGCCTTGCTAAAAAATAGGGACCCTGCAGATTGGGGAGACATCAGATGCCTGGCTGGTGATGGGTCTAAGACCCAGAGAAAACTCTGGCAGATGTGAGACGTAGCTCTGGAGCCTGCGGAAGGCTGACCCCAAGCCACGTGCTTCTCCAGCCAACAGGAGCTGTGGGGCAGCTTTGTGAGCAGTCCAGGGTGTCTGGGAGACAGAGGGTCCCTCCTGAGAGAGGTGTGAACATGCCACCTAGCCTGCCGCCCACTGCGCCCTCGGCCCGCCCCCACGCACCTCCGTAGCCCTCATACACGCTGATGTCAAAGTAGCTGCCAAAAGCGGAGGCGCTGACGATGCTGTAGGTGATGAGGTTGTTGGGGGGCGAGTCTTCATCTGTTGCCTGGAAGGAAGAGGGCAGACAGGGCCCTGTGAGACCCCGTGGCCAAGGCTCAGAAGGGGCCTTTCTCAGAGCCCCTTTTTGAGTGATCCAGACCCTCCTTGTCTCGCAGCTGGAGGCTGCCGTCTGGCTCCCAGCATACGCACCTCATGTTAGAGTGTAGCGCCCTCCTGGGGAACCGAGAGGGCCGGCTGGAGGCCGAGGGAGAATGAGTGAGGGCCGGGCCTCACCCACAGGGTGGAGAGAGTGTCCGCCATACCGGGCATGACCATCTCCCAGCCCCTTTAGGCCCAGCTCACACATCCCACACACAGAGTCCTTCCCTGAACTCTAGACCAGGTTGGGGCCCTGTGCTGTACACCCCATCAGTTCCCCCCAACGCCTGACCGGAACTGCTTGTTTAATTTCTGCCTGCCTCGCTCAGACTATCAGCTCCATGTGAGCAGGAACCTTGTATTTCTTGATTGCGGCTGCATACCTAGAGTTCAGCGTGGTGTTTGGCACACAGTAGGTGTCTAATAAATGTATGTTGCATGAATGCAAAGAGGGAAGAAGTCACTTGGAATGGGGTCGGCCCTTCTTCCCTTGACTGCCTTCTGGGGTGGCTACATTACGTAGCTTCCTTTCAGATCTCTCTGACTCTAGGGAGCCTCAGGGGTGGCCTGTCACTCGGGGTGTAACAGAAGCTGAGCCGGCTGGGAGAGCAGGGGCCTATGGGGACCAATGGCCACGTTAGGTGGGCACGTGGTCCTGCCTTCTGTGTGTCCCGCTTGCCCACCTCTTCCACCTTGCCTTCATTCCTATCTGCTTCAGAAACACGTTCTAAATGGAGGGAGGCTCTGGGTCCTGTCACTCTGGGTGGCACGGTGAGGAAGGGGAACAAAGACACTGAAAATCTCATGGTCAGAGGCCAGCGGAGCATGGTGGAGACTCACTGCAGGAGGACACGTACAGTGCAGAGTCCTGAACTCTAGTCTGGTCTCTACTGCTCTGCTCACTCACTGTGCCCTCTGGGGCCTGCCTGTCTCCACCTGTTTCTCCTCCTGTGAGGTGCTCTCTGGTTCCTGATTCTAGGCAGCCAGTAAAGGGCCTGAATGGGGTCCCTACACGAGGAGCTGCTTGGCACTCGCCCAGGGAGACGAGGAGGGTGTTCTCTTCCTGAATAGTGACCTGAAATGTAAGCTGAGACAGACACTAGCTGTACTTAGTAACCAGGGACATGAGGTGATGCTCCGAGGAAGCCTCACACAGACCGAGAATGTGACCCCCAAATCTGGGTAGAATTCTTTGCAGATGGGGAGGTTAGCACCTCACGCAGTGGCTTCCTACAGGAATAGTGAAGAAGAAGGTACAGAGAGAAGGATACGATAAATGGCGGGACTGCAGAAAACACCGGCATCTTACCCGGAGCCGCACCAACTGCGTGACAGAAGGCTCGTTTTCTCTCAGGGCACCCATGTAGGCATCCTTCTGAAAGGTGGGCACGTTGTCATTGACGTCCAACACATTGATCCTGACCCGGCCTGTGGTCTCCTCACCGCCCCCATCCCTGGCAATGACTGTCAAGGTGAAGCGCTGGATGAGCTCATAGTCCAGCTTGGCAATCAGCAGGATAAGTCCTGTGTCCTTGTCCAGAGAGAACCTGTCAGGCAAGAAGGAGGGAGAGAAAGGACACCCTGCTGTAAAGTGCCTTGTAGATAAGGGCCTGCATTTACCAGCCTGTCCTTGCCCAAGGTGATGAACAGAGACAAATAACTGAAGTCGTAAATCTGCCTTTGTTTTCACTTGCTCTCAATAAGAAGAACAGAGATTTCTAATGGGGTGGGGTGGGGTGGGAGGTGGTGGGCAGGAATCAGGACCACGTGAGGGATGGAGTGGTCAGGTACTGAAAGGGCAGGAGTAGGTTGATTTACTCAAAAAGAAAACTCAGGAAGAATGGCCATCCTCTTGCTGTGTACAGAAGTTTCTGCCAACTGGAGATATTCAGATGTTAGACAACTATATGGTCAGAAATTCTTATAACTGATACCACAAAATAACAAATGATCATAAAAGACATGTATGAACAATTATATGCCAACAAACTGGACAACCAAGAAGAAATGGATAAATTCCTAGCAACATACAACCTACCAAGACTTATTCATAAAGAAAGAGAAAATCCGAGCAGACTGATTACTGGTAAGGAGATTGAATCAGTAATGAAAAACCTCCCAACAAACAAAAGTCCAGGACCAGACAGCTTCACTAGTGAATTCTACCAAACATTCAAAGAAGGATTAATACCAATCCTTCTCAAACTCTTCCAAAAATAGAGGAGGAGGGAATACTTACAAACTCGTTTTATGAGGCCAGCATTACCCTGACACCAAAAACAGACAAGGACATCACAAGAAAAAAATTGTAGGCCAATATCCGTGATGAACATAGATGTAAAAATCCTCAACAAATATTATCAACCGAATTCAACAATACATTACAAGGATCATGCAAGGGTCGAGTGGGATTTATTCTAGGGATGCAAGGATGGTTCAACATCTTCAAAATCAATAAATGAGATACACATTAACAGGATAAAACATTAAAGGATAATTACCATATGATCATCAATAGATGCAGAAACAGCATCTGACAAAATTCAACACCTATTTATGATAAAAATGCTCAATAAATTGTGTATAGAGAGAATGTACCTCAATATAATAAAGGCCAAATATGACAAGCCCACATCATACTCAATGTTGAAGAGCTGAAAGCATTTCCTCTAAGATCAGGAATAAGACAGGATGCTTACTCTCACCACTTTTATTCAACATAGTATTGGGAGTCCTAGCCAAAGCAATTAGACAAGAAAAAGAAATAAAAGGCATCTAAATCAGAAAGAAAGAAGCAAAACTGTCACTATTTGCTGATGACATGATACTATATGTAGAAAACCCTAAAGGTTCCACCAAAAAACTATTAGAACTAATAAATGAATTCAATAAAGTTGTGGGATACAAAATCGATACATAAAAGTCTTTTGCATTTGTATACACTAATAATGAGTTGTTAGAAAGAGAAATTAAGAAAACAATCCCATTATAATTGCATCAATAAAAAATACCTAGGAATAAATTTAACCAAGGAGGTGAAAGATATATACACTTAAAACTATAACACATTAACGAAAGAAATTGTGCTCATGGATTGGAAGAATTAATATTGTTAAAATGTCCACACTACCCAAAGCAATCTACAGATTCAATGTGATTCCTATCAAAATTCCAACGGCATTTTTCACAGATACAGAACAAACAATCCTACAATTTGTATGGAATCACAAAAGACCCTGAATAACCAAAGCAGTCTTGAGAAAGAACAAAGCTGGAGGCATCATGCACCCTGATTTCAAACTATATTACAAAGCTACAGTAATAAAAACAGTATGGTATTGGGATAAAAACAGACACATAATCAATGGAACAAAAGAGAGAGCCCAGAAATAAACCCTCACTTATATGATCAATTAATTTATGACAAAGGAACCAAGAATATATAATACAATGGGGAAAAGACAGTCTCTTCAATAAATGGTGGTGGGAAAACTGAACAACCACATGCAAAAGAATCAGAGTGGACTATTATCTTATACCACACACAAAAATCAAACTCAAAATGGATTAAATACTTGGATGTAAGACCTGAAGCCAAAAATTCCTAGAAGGAAACATAGGCAGCAATTTCCTTGATATTGGTCTCAGTGATGATTTTTTTGTATTTGACACCAAAAGCAAAGGCAAAAATAAACAAGTAGAATTATATCAAACCAAAAAGCTTCTGCACAGCAAAGGAAGCCATCAGCAAAATGAAAAGGCAACCTACTGAATGAGAGAAAATATTTGGAAACCATACATCTTATAAGGGGTTAATATCCAAAATATATGAAGAACTTATACAATGCAATAGCAAAACAAAACAAAACAAACCCAAACAATCCAATTAAAAAATGGGCAGAGGATCTGAATAGACATTTTTCAATAGAAGACATACAGATGGCCAATAGGTACATAAAACGGTGCTCAACATCAGTATTCTTCAGGGAAATACAAATCAAAACCACACTGAGCTATCACCTTACACTTGTTAAAATAGTTATTATAAAAAAGACGAAAAATAAGTGTTGGTGAGGATGTAGTGACAAGAAAACCCGTGTGCACTGCCGGCAGGGATGTAAATTGGTGCAGCCACCATGGAAAACAGTATAGAGGTTTCTCAAAACATTTAAAATAGAACTACCTTATGACCCAGCAATTCCACCTCTGGGTATTTATCTGAAGAAAATGAAAACTCTAACTTGAAAAGATATATGCACACCCATGTGTATTGCAGCATTATTTAAAATAGTCCTGATATGGAAACAACCTAAGTGTCCACAGATGGATGAATGGATAAAGAAGATGTGGTACGTACGTACACACACACACACACACACACACACACACTGGAATATTATTCAGCCATAAAAAAAACAAGGAAATCTTGTGATTTCTGACAGCATGGATGGACCTTGGGAGGATTTTGCTAAATGAAATAAGCCAGACCAAGAAAGACAAATACCGTATAATTTCACTTATACATGGAATCTGAAAAGGAAACCAAACAAAAAACATCGAGCTTGTAGATACAGAGAACAGATTGGTGGTTGCCCACGGCAGGAGGTGGGGGTGGGCAAAATGTGAGACAGTGGTCAAAAGTTACAAACTTCCAGTCATAAAACAACTAAGTCCTAGGGAGGAAATGTACAGCCTGATGACTATAGTTAATACCGTGTTTCCCCGAAAATAAGACCGAGCAGGACCATCACCTCTAATGCGTCTTTTGGAGCAAAAATTAATATAAGACCTGGTCTTATATTATTCTATTATATAAGACCTGGTCTTATATTATTCTATTATATAAGACCTGGTATTATCTTATATTAGATCCGGTATTATATTATATTATATTATATTATATTATATTATATTATATTATATATAAGACCTGGTCGTATATTATAGTAAAGTAAGTCCGGGTTTTAAACAGGCAGCAAAGCAGCCAGCAAGGGGAAGGGTGGTTGGTTCTCTCTCAGGCTCTACCCCTCACCTTCTGTCCAAGGGACTGAGCCTGACAAATGTCTCCTGGGAGGAGCAAGGGCCAGTGAGACCGTCTCTCTACCTGCCTCCTCTCCACATCCCCTAAGGAGCGGCCTCTGAGTTGTCAGTTGATGTGTGTGCCCTGACCTGGTCCATAGCTGCCAGCCGCCAGGCCTGGAAGGTCCCAGCTCTGACACCGGGAAAGTCCCTAACTCAGTAGAGGGGAAGAGAGGAGGAAACCCAAGATGAACAGGACAAGGCCACGTGAACACAGGTACACTGAGGGACCAGGGTGCCCTGTGCATTTGTGCCACTGCTGGTTCCTTCCCCCCATTTCGAGACCCTGTCTCAGAGTGGCAGAGAATGGCTGGATGCACCGAATAATCTCCGTCTCTTCCTGGTCATTTACACAGATAGGCAGGGCCCGTAATCCAAGTTGACAGCCACTGCTGTACGCATCCTGTTAGGCTTCCAGATGCATCAGACACTTCATTTTTAGAAGCAGTCCTGCCCTCTGAATTCAACTGGGCTTTCGATCATGCTAAAAATGAGAGGGCTTCCCTTGGGCTCAGCTTAACTGAAGACGAGGGAAAGAGATGTCTCAGAACCATGGCGGGTGACAGGGCAAGGCTGGCCCAGGCCAGGCGCTGAGGCAAGCCACCCACATAATGGCTGCAGCCCCCTGAAAGCCCCCTCCTGCTCAAGGCTGTGTATCCTGCTGGTGAAGAGCAGCGGCAGCGTCCTGGCCCTGCCTGCTGTGCGCTCACCAGCTGTGTGACTGGTGGTGGCAAATGACAGCCTCTCTGGGCTGCAGCTTCCTCATTTGAACAGTGGGGATGATAATAGTGGCTAGCACTGAGTTCTCCAGCACTTAGTTGTGAGGCTTGGATTATATAATGCGTACAAAGCGCGTGGCAAAGAGCCTGACACGTGGTAAGGGTTTCATAAATGCTGGCTGCTGCTGTGGCTGCTGGTGTGCTAGCATTAGCGTTTCAAAGCTTCTTCATTCCCACAGCTAAAGGCTGTCTTTGGAGGGTCACAGAAACTACGCCCCAGAGGGTTTCGGGGACTTGAGTGAGACTGCACCACAGCCAGGGCCACACCAGCAGGGTGCCCTTGGGTTCCGACTCCCAGTCCAGAGCACGGTGCCCTCCTTGGGAACTGAGATGTTTCTCGGACCCTGTGAAGGGCAGAGGGTCGCTGTGGAGGGGCTGGGCGGGGGCTCACCGGTCAGCATCATCGCTGAAGAAGTAGTTGACTTCCCCGAAGGTGCCTGCGTCATTGTCTGTTGCCTGCAAAGGTGAGACAAGAAGTCATTACTGCCGGACCCAGCGGAGGCTGCTGATTTCACCAGGAAACATCTAGCAAACCCGTGGTTCCCCGACTCAACTCCTCTGGCCCAGGCTGAATTTCTAGAGCCGTGCTGTTCAATATGGTTGCCACCAGTCACAAATGGCTATTTAAATTTATGTTGGCGAGTACAGTCCTAGAAGCTTGGTCTTTTGCCTGAATCTTTAACCTTGTTGAATCCCACCCCTCCTGGACTCATGTGAGGCTGGGTGGGCTTATTCTCTGCAGATCCTCAGGGAATTGGGGAAGAAACCCCGGACCTGTGGCTCGGGGTCACAACCTGCAGCTTCATGATGTATCATGAATGAAGGTGGGAGTGGGTTCAGCCATCTGGTGATTCTCCCCCAATCTCCAAAGCCTCCAAGTCAGATGGACCATCCAGTGGGGGAGGTTCCTTGGGGAGGTTTATGGTGGTCCCCCCCCCCCCGCCTTTTCAACCCTGAGACTAATCCATTGCATGCATAGGGCAGACTGTCACCTGGCTGACAACCTCTTCTGCTGCAAACAGCCCATTGCCCACACCTCCCATCTTCTCTGGCACCTCTCTCTGCTCGAACAAGTGGTCTGAGTGGGAGCTGCCTCTCTGCCCATGACCACCGGGACTGGGCGGGGAGTGGCCCTTGACCACAGCTGGGCTATTAGAATCCTCTGGGACTCTTCTTACTGTTGCTGGGGCTAAAAGCTTTCCTCTGAAGCAGTGAAGCTGGGACAGCACGAAATGGGAGCTGCTGGATGTGTGGGAAGGATGAAGGTGCCCTCAGCGGAGAGCTAAGAGAAGAGAAGGGCTGAGTCCTGGTAATTGTAGAGTCCTAAAGCTGACACCTCTTCCCACCTCAGTCTGGTCTGTGAGTCCAACAAGACCTTTTTTTACCTAGGCCGATCCAAGTTGGCTTTCTGTCACTTGCAGTCAAATGACTGGAGGGAGAGACGTGTGCCCGATGCTAATGACAATAGCAATGACATCCACTGCCAGCCTGCGCTATCATACCTTTTACATTTTCAAAGGTCATCCTTTGAAAGGTCATCATCAAAGGTTTCTCACGACCTCATTTTATCCTCACAACTGTCACAACGTGATGAGGAAGACAGACATTTACACCCATCTCACAGATGAGAAAACTGAGGCCCAGACCCCAGTGAAGCCCAGTGTAACCCTGTCACCACTCTAGGTCATGAGCAGGTTCTACATAGAGTGGGGCAGAAGCTGGGGTCCTCACTTCCAACTTGGGGTTCTTTCCTTTAAGCCACCTGAGTGAGGCCCCTCTCCATCTCCTCCCTTCTCCAGGATGACGGCAGTTCTAGTGGTGGTTTGGCTTTTGTGGCTGGGACCTCTGAGCTTCTGCCTTGTCCCTATCAAGGGACAACGTGCAGGCTAAATGACAGCATTCATTCACGCATTCACTCCCCATCATTCAGCAGTTACTTATTAAGCATACATTCTGTGGCAGCCACTGTAACTTCAGTCCCCTTCCCAGGCCACTGCCCTGGAGCTGGGCAAACTCATGCCTGCCACCAGACTCCAGGAGGAAAAAGCCTTGGACTGACCTTGAGGTCCACTTACATCTGTTTTACACTCAGGGCTTCTCTGTAAGCTCATATTTGGATAAAGTTCTGCAGCTATAAATTTGTTTCAATACCTTATTTTATTGTTTTAGCTTTACTGAGGTATAATTGACAAGTGATAGTCCAATACATTTAAGGGGAACAATGTGATGATTTGCTATATGCATACTTGGAAAGGACTGCTTTCAGAGGACTGCCTCTTGTGCCCGATTTCCTCTCAGTGTCCCCACTGTTTGTGCGTCAGTAGACTGTGTAGACCTCTTTCCCTCCCTCCACCCTGGCCAGGCTCTGAGGACTTCATCACAGGTTCTCAGGGCTGCGAGCTGAGTAGGTGAGAAAGGAAGATGCTGAGCTAGTAACCCGCCCTCCAACATGGGACTGGTTCCTTGACAGACCCTTCCCAGGTGCCCTCGGCCACTTCTCATGAAACTGCCATTTACGGAACACCTTACACTTATCATATATTTTATTTTGGGAACAACCCTACGCGGTCGGTGCTATTATTACATACAGTGAGAGTGAGGCACAGAGAGGGTACATGGCTCACCCAAGGCTTCACAGTTAAAAAAAGGGTCAAGGCAGGATTTGAACCCAGTGCCATCTTGCCATGCCCTTAGCCTCCATGTATTATTGCTTCTAAACCAAGAAGCGAACTTGTTCCCAGAAGGAAAGGCACCTGGTTATTCTAGGCGAGAGGAGACCAAAACTTCTCATAATAAGCCCACCTCTCCCCTCCTCTTCCGGAGAAAGGGAGGGGAGGAGTCCCGGAGTTCCCTTTCGATCTCCTAATAAATAATCCTAATAAATCCTAATAAATAATCTTTATCATGTGTGGTATTATTAGACTACAATCACTTCAGCGTGGTCTAAGGAGGAGCTGACCAGACGCCACTGGGCCCATGGCGAGGGGTCAGTGTCCTGAAGGCGCCCCGTTCCAGGCCAGTGTCAACAGCCCAGGTCACTGCAACCCCTGGGATGTCAGCACCCTCATTTATCAAAGGAAAGGGTTTGGGGAAGCTGCGAAGTCAGGGCCGCGTCTGCCAGGCTCACCTCCCGGCACGGATAATACCTGCTACACAGCAGTGCTTCACAGATGTTTAGAAAATGAATGAACAAATTCTAGTAGGAAGAGGGTGGTAGGAAGAAAAAAGGAAGTTGGTGGAGAGACGGGGGCAAAGACTAGGAGAGAGGATTCAAAGGAAAGAGGGAATGGAGCAGAAGAGGTGAAGAGAAGGGTACCAGGAAAGGAGGGGAGAGGGTGGCTAGGAAGTGTGTGGGGGGAAATCAGGGGCGAGGTAGAGGGGGCTGGGCCCACACAGGAAGTGAGGGGCTGGCGGCACACTGCAAGGGGTTCTGTGGGGACAGAGCCAGGAGTGCAGTTTCCAGGCTCTCGGCCTCACATGGAAAGATGCTGGCTCGGGTAGTAAATGGCCATCAACTGTGATTGGATGGCCATCAGCTGTGGCTAGCTGGCTGTCAGTTGTAACCAGTGAGCCATTGGCCACTAATATAACTGCTGTGGCTATGCTAGCAGCAAATGGGGGCTAGCAAGAAGATGGTGGCTGAGCTAGCAAGAGCGGATTGCAGTTAGCAAGTGAGGTTGGTTGGCAGAGAGAAGTGGACGGCAGGTTGCGGATAGTGTGGCTCCTGCTTCCTGTGTCTCCCACCCAGCCGCCAGCGAGAATATAGTGGTGTGACTCCCCTACCTATGGCTCCGTGGGTGTTCCTTTTTGGCCTCACCATGTCCTGCATTCTTATGTGGGGAGCGGGAGCTGAGACCACCCATGCCACCCCACGTGGCAGGTTCCCTGCTCCTGAAGGTCATATCTGGACCCTGGGGACAAGCCATAACTGGGTGGCCTATAGAATTGCACTTGGACTGTCAGGGCGGAAAGGACGTCTGAGGTCCCCTTGTCCAGTTCCCTTCACTCTGGGGCCTGAAGCAGCCGAGGCCCAGGAAAATTAGGTGATGAGCCCCTGGGGACAAGATGGAACTATCCTCTCTCTCCAGGCAGACACGACTGCCAGTCCTCCCCCCACCCCCCAGTCCCTAGCCCCTCCCTGGGTGGGCTGGGCACAGCTATGTCTCCCACGCTGACCCCACTCCCTGGGGGCCTCTCACTGCCTGCCCAGGCCGCGGATGCTGACCAGGGAAGATTTGTGAGTCCTTCAGTGCTACCATCTAATGACCGTATGAAATATGTATGCCTGGTGAAGAGGAGAGGGAGAGCTTTCATTTTTCAAATGCATGAAGCAGAATAATAAGATGAAAAGCTGTGCCGGTGCCCCTGCCAGGGTGGGGGCAGCCAGCACAGGGGGCTTCGATGGGGCCGGTGCCATTCTGCAGTGGGGCTGGGGGAGGGGCCCTGTGTCTGGGAGGGGGCAGCAAACCCAACTGCTTGGCAGTCCTGCTGGAAGCCCTCCAGAGCTCTCTGGTGCCCCCAGGGGACAGTCCCTCTTCGATGTCATTCCCAGCCCCCATACTCCAGCCTTTGTTGCAGCCTCCAGCCTCATCCCTGACCAATGCTAGACCACATGCAGCCCCCCCCCCCCCCCCCCCCGCCCTCCACGGCTCTGGCCCCAGCCTGGATCTGCCTAGATTGTTTCCACCTTCTCTTGCCGGGTCACCCACTCCTGTCCTCCTTGAATCCCCAACGTTGGCTTTGGGCTCTGCGATATTCCCAGCCCTGATTGCACTTCAGAGCTGTAGCTGCCAGCTGACGTGTTTCTCACCCCACTAGGTGGCGGCTCCCCGAGGGCGGGGTGGGGTTATGGGGCCTGGACAGAAAGGCAGCTCAGGAAAGCTCCTGATATCTCTGTCATCTATAGGTATGTTAGTGGTCACATCTACACAACACTATTAACGTCTACATGGTTCAATTCTGACCATGCCCCTACCAGGAGGGGACCGTTACACCCCTTGCTCTCTCTCTGGTTCAACAAACGAGAAAACAGAGGCACGAGGATGTGAAACAACTTGCTCAAGGTCTCGTCACTGGGAAGCGGCCAGGCTGGCCTCCACATCACCGCATGTAAAACCATTCAAGGCCTTGGCAGGGACAGGACAGTCCCCAGCTCGGTTCTGTGACACTGAGGCCCCAGCAGCTCCGCAGTGCATGCCGCCCAGGACAGGACGCTGTCCAGGCTGGCGACAGGCTCTATCTCAGCCCCAGTGCGCGTGTGATGGCACTTTTTAAAACAACCTCATTCCCAAGACTTGCTATGTGCCTGAGCAAGTGGAAGACCGAGACGAATCAAGCGGCAACTCTGAGAAATGCCAAACCAGCGTTCAGGCGAGCACGTCCTCTGTGCTCAGGCCCTTCCTCTGGCTCCTCTCTGTCCCTGCCACTGTCCCACCAGGGCTGCAATCTTACCCACAGGTACACATTAGTATGTTTTATGGCTTGCCAAGACTCTCATAAGAAGCCCAGGGCGAGAAGTCAAAATCAACGGCTGAAATGTTCTTCCTCTGCTCCCAAACCTTCAGTGTTCCCCACGGCAGCCGATTTAATTCCAGACCAGCAGCTGGCATCCAGGCCCTGTACAGCCTGACTGGTCGTGGCTGTCTGGTATCCCTGATGGACCCAGACTGTTCTCTCCTTGCCTGGTTGCAGCATCCCTTCATTCTGCAACTGCTGTCCAAACTCCAGCCCACACCTCAGGGCGCACCCCTCTCTTAGGGAGCTCCCTGATTACTCAGTTCTTGACCCCAGAGCCCCTGGCTGTACCTTTTCTGGAACACACAGTGCAATCTGCCTGTGTCTGCCCGTTTCCTCCCCTTGCCAGAGAAGCCTGACTCAAACTCATTTTTGTATTCTCTGTTACGCCCGGCACAGGGCTCAACATCTTGGCCGAATGAGGGATTTCCACTGCCAGCCACTGAGAGCCAGCCTGATCTTCCTCCTGGGAGGTTGGTGCCCGCCCCCATTAGTAGACACCACAGTGAGTAGCGTGAGTGGGGCTGTTCTGGTTGCCCGGGAAGCATCGCTGGGGTTATAAAGCATCTCCAGTGCATCTCCCAAGCTCTGAGGTCCTATTCAGCCTCCCTACTGGCCAAACCCTAGAGGCAGACAGAGGGTGGGACTCACCGATGGCCGGCACAGTTGGCCTGCCGGGGCACATGCAGAGTGGGTGAGAAGGGCAGGATGGCTGTGCAGGGGCAGGAGGAGAGTGCTTGGCACCCCAAGGAAAGAACCTTCATGAAGACAAGGACCAGACTCTTGCTCGGTCACATAACCAGTAAATATTTTCTGAGCGTTTCCAACGTGCCAGCTGCTGTGCCAGGCAGCACTGAAGGCATAGCCGTAGCTGGAATGTGACTTATAATTGGAAAGGGGAGACAGAGAATAATGGAGGAGAGAAAAAACAGAACAACATAATTCCAGACAGACCGTGGCTAGAACAGTGAGGAAAATAAAGCAGAAAACGGGCTGGCAGGTGACTGGGTTGGTCAGTCCTGAAGACTTTTCTTTGTATTTGGGGCTATCGGCCAGTCACTGGCTTGGCACCAAGATGCCCAGGTATCTCCTGGTGAGAACTGCCCTCCTCCATGTATGGAGGCCTGGACGGGGAGCAGAACGTCTCTGCCTCCCCGTTGCCTGCTCAGCCTACCCCCGGGGGAAGCGTCTGCAGCCCAAGAAGACCAGCTGGCAGGTCAGCATCTGTCTCCATGGTCAGTACACGGGAGAGGGGGCCAGGACTGGCTGCTGCCCAGTGCCTGATTTATAAGACGTCTCGACCTCTGATTCTCCCCAACCCTGGCATTACCAGCAAAACTAATTCCCTCATTTGGGCCTTTATAATTGCATCCGCAAGTGCTTATTTCCGTGATGGACAATGCTGGCAGAAGTGTAATTTTCTTCTGCTGACAAAAAGGAAAAAAATAAATACACACGGGGCGAAATTCCAAAGGTTAAGACAAGGTGAACCTGTAGTGGGGGAATAGTCAAATCCCCACACTGGCCAGGCCCGGGTCAGAAATACCCATCTTTCCCCTGGCTATCGGGCAGGGAGGCATACAATGGTGCCCCTGCCATTTCCCTTCGAGCACGTTCTATGTGCTATGAACTGTGGCCAGCATTTCCTAGCATTTATTTCATTCCAAATTCCCAACAGTCTTATGGACCAGTACCAATATTATCCCCATTTTACAGAAAGAGAGAAATGAGGCTCAGAGAGGTCAGTCAGCTTGCCCAAGGTCAAACAGCCACAGTGCTGGGATGTGAACTCAACACATCAACTACACGAGGTGCTATTAACTACTCCCTTTCCCTGTCCCCTGTCTGTGGGCTCCAGGGAGAGGCATCTTCCTCCAATTCGAGAGCTCAGCCATGGGACTCAGGATGCTCCTACCAGGTCACTGTCCTCAGCCTGTAGAAGCCAGATGAGCCCCGATAGGCAGACTTCTCCTTCTTGCCACCGTAGCTCTGTCCCCAGCCTCTGCCTAAAGAGGGTGGGCCCCAGCAACACTGGCCATGCCCAGCAGCAGAGGCAGGTGTCTCTGGCTGTGGTTTCTCAGGACATAGGCTTAGTCAAGACCCTTGGTCCTCAAAGAAGGCCCTCCCATTCCTGCCCCAAGCTTGGATTGGTGTATGCAGGTGCCTCAGGGCCTAGACTGGGGGATGCAGTTCCCCGCTGACAGCCAGGGCAGACTGGCTGACTGTAGGTGCCCCCCTCCGACCCAGCCAGGGCTCCTCACCCAGCACCCGCGGGATATAGCTCTCCCTTTGACTTGTATGCCAGCGCTCTATGCCTAGCCCAGCTCCCTCTGATGGTCATTGAAATAGCTCATGCCCACTCCCAGGGGACCTACCATTTTATTAGGTGGGTGCAGAAGTAACTGCAGTTTCTGTATTCTTAACCTTTTAAACCGCAATTACTTTTGCACCCACCTAATAACAGCGCTCAGGTCCCCCTGTTTCTTTGCCCTTCTCAAGAACCCGCTCTGACCCAGCTTGTTTTTGCAGTGAACATTTGCCCTCCCACCCTCTTCCATTCATTTGCTCTACACTAAGGTCCCCTCTTCAGGGTGCCTGCCTTGCTGACACACTGCCCCATGTATTCCTGGACCTCGCTGCTGTCCCCCACCATGGCCTTGCAAGTTTACATCCGCTGACGGGGGTTTTATGCACCAACCTGGCTGCCCTCGTCTTCTGCCAGATTTCCCTCTGAACGGTAGCCCATTGAATACTGCTGCATTCTGATAACATGACCCCTCCCCGGGGGCAGATGCCAGCCTCTCTCCAGTTTTAAACACTCTCTACCCCTCTTTACAGCTTGAAAGTCCTGTCCTTCTGTCTTCTTTCTTCCTATGTCTTCACCCCTCTTTCTCTCTCTTTGTCCTCTCTCTCTCTCCTTTCTCTCTCCTCTCTCTCTCTTCCTCTCTCTGTCCCAATATCTCCCTGTCCCACTCCCCACATATTCTCAAAGAAACCTTCTCTCTTTTCTTTCTCTGTCTGGCTCAGGTAGACCCTATCCTGCTACACACTCACACAGACACACATACTCTCACCCACCCTCAACTGCAAACAACCCTACTCCCGTCTCAGGCCCTGTGGCCCCTCCACACCCCCTCCCTAGACACCTGTGTGTCTCTCCCCGCAGGCCAGCAGCTGGCAGGCACACACTCAATCACTCCCCACCAGAGCCCACACCCCCGTCACGCACGCTCGCCCGGACACCCTCCATGGGGCTTCTGCTCTGAAGCAAGGCGGGTCCAGCTGCCTCCCCGGCAGCCCTGCATCCCAGCAACAGTGGCAGGCTGCGGGCACTGGTGAGCAGTTCTGCTCCCATGCACAAATCTGCAGAGAAGGGCACGCGGTACAATTTGTTCAGGAAACAATAGCAATGTTTGACATGTCATAAGGATTGATGGAGCAGAAATTTACATGGGAGAATGCATTTTTAAACAGCTCCACGAAGCCCCAGTGCTTCACTGGTAATGCTTTCCACATTCATCATTCGCTGAGCCTCTCTGAATAACTCCTTAAACAGCATGAGATTAACTGCACTCTTGCAAGCTCTGGGGGCTGAGGTGGCCAGAGGGAGGCAGGAGGGATTCTGCTGGAGGAACTCAGTAGCTGAGAAGCTGGGGTGACCTCCACTCAGCCTGATTAGGCCCATGAGACCTGGTCCACTCCCTCCCATTGTGCTGTGGATGAGGATTTCGGCTTTTCTCTGGGATAAGAGGCAGAAGCAGAAGCCAGGAAATAGAATCTACTCTGCCCCACACTTCTGGGGAAATGCTTGGTGCCTCAGTTTTCCCTGTCGTCTCAGAAGGAAGCTATTGAATCTGAGAAGGAAGCAGGGCTGACGGGTGAGGGCATGGTGGGTGTTCGGGGGCAGAGGTACGTCTGACTGTAAGCTGCTGCTCTGAGTACCTTCCTGGGAATCTCAAGGCTGGGGGAATGGTCACACTCCCAGGAGGAGAGAACATAATGGTGGCTATAAGGGAAATGCCTCCCATTGGACTTTGGGTGGGAGGTAAGACGGGGAGTGTTCCAGGTGGGCAGTGGCCCAGGGTGTGAACAATAGAGTACAGGAGAGGTCAGCGGGAGGCTGTGGGCAGAGGAAGAAAGAAACATTCAGAAGAGCCCCTGGGTCCTGCTCTTGGTCTTCTGAGCAGGTAGGAAGCCTTAGGACAGCAGGTGCTACTGGGGAAGCTGGGGTTACAGACCATGGACAGAGGCTCAGAGCACATGATAGGGTGGAGGAGTTGAGTGGGAAGGCAGTTAGGAAAGGGTGGGGACCTCACTGGTGGTGGGGGCTGCTGAAAAAGGGAAGTGGGCGTTTCCTTCCTCATGTGCCATTGTGGACTTAGAATGAACACCCATGCCCATGGCAGACGTTACTAATCGATCATGGTCTGAGTGCAGAGAAGGCTTCAGGATCTCGCTCAAGCCCGTCTTCTCCACAGTTAACAACCAACTGCCAGGAAACTTATGTCAAAGCCTCTTTTCTATACATTCCAATGAAAAAACAGACATTTCTCCAAAGAAGACATACAGATGGCCATCGGACATATGAAAAAGATGCTCAACATCACTAATCATCAGGGAAATGCAAATCAAAACCACAGTGAGATATCATCTCACATGTGTCAAAACAGCTATTATCAAAAAGTCAACAAACAACAAGTGCTGGTGAGGATGTGGAGAAAAGAGAACGCTTGTGCACTGTTGGTGGGATTGTAAATTGGTGCAACCACTATGGAAAACAATGCGGAGATTCCTCAAAATATTAAAAATAGAACTGCCATACAACCCAGCAATTCCACTTCTGGGTATTTATCTAAAGAAAACAAAAACACTAATTTAGAAAGATATATGCACCCTTATGTTCATTGCATTACTTACAATAGCCAAGATATGGAAGCCACCTAAGTGCTATCAGTGGATGATGAGATAAAGAAAATGTGGCATATACATGTGGCAGTGGAATATTATTCAGCCATGAAAAGGAAACCTTTCCATCTGTAACAACATGGATGGAACTAGAAGGTATTGTGCTAAATGAAATAAGTCAGACAGAGAAAGAGAAATACCATATGATTTCACCGATATATGTGGAATCTAAATAAAACAAAACAAATGAACAAACAAAACAAAAACAGACTCATAGATACAGAAAATTGATGGTTGCTGGAGGGGAGGGGGCTGGGGGATGGGTGAAAAGGTGAAGGGATTAAAAAGTATAAACCTCCAGTTATTAACACAAGTCACAGGGATGTAACGTGCAGCACAGGGAAACTAGTTAATATCCCCATGATAAATATGTGTGGGGTGGTGATCACGTTGTAAGGAATAGAAATATAGAATCACTACGTTGTACACCTGAAAATAACAAAACATTGTAAGTCAACTATACTTTAACAGAAACAAAGAAGCCTCTTTTCTATCCTGCTGGGCTCTCTGCTCCTTGAGGGTCAGAAATATGATTCTTCTTGGGGGGCACCACTATAAGACCAGGCACGAAGGGCCTCCAAAAGGATTTGTGCAGAATCACGAAAATCCCACCAAAACGGGACAGAGATCTGCGTTTTCGTCCAGCTTGTGCCCTAGCCATCTGGGTGAGGCACTGGTCTGGGGGCCGTGGGCTGCACAGCTTCCTGACTCGTCTGGTCTACCTGCTTCTACTTTAGCACCAGCGGCCCATCCTCCTCCAGAGCCAGAGGGAGCATCTGACAATACAAGATACCACTTGCCAGCTTAGCAGGCTCCCAGGGCATTTCAGACAAAATCCAAGCTTCCTTCCATGGCCCCCGAGGCCTGATGGGGCTCAGCCTCTAACCTCCTCAGCTAATCATGTCCACTCCATCACTCTGCTCCCGCCTTTCAGGCTTTAAGTTTCTAACAGGACACGCTGCTCCTGCCTCACAACCTTTGTACTAGCAATTCCCTCTGCCAGGAATGCTCTTTCCCAGATCTCGAGGCAGGTTCCTTCCCACCTCTGGAGTCTCAGCAGACAGGAATTCATTTACTTTTGTAAATTCATTTGCATTTGTAAAAGTGCAGTCTGACTGCTGCTCAGATAACAGACTCCTGGGACAGGAACAGGAGCTAGGAGCTGTGGTGGTCATTGCAGTTGCGTAGGTAGTGATGAGAGGCAACGGGGCCTCGAAATGGGTGGTCAGGGGCATGCTGGGAAGGGGCTGGACTCAGCTGGAGCTGAGCGGTCTTGCTGGTAGATGGAGGTGGTAGGGAAAAGGGCATGGTTTTGGCAGGAGCATCGGGGCGAATGTTACTCCCACTAGAATGTAAGCTTTATGAGGGCAGGAAATGGCTTATTCCACATGGATCCCCAGGGCTGGAAGCCTTCAACAAATAGGGGCTGAATGAATGAGGAGATTATATATGATGACTTCTGAGGTCCTTTCTCCCTGTGACAAGCCAATTGCAAACCCTGAGTAGATGGACTTCTAGGGAGGGAAGTCCCTAGGGAGGGGCTGTGCCCCTCTGAACTACTTTTACCAGTTGGATGACGATGGGGGTGGGGGAACCATAGGAGAAAGGGAGGAAGGGGGCAGTGAGAGTAGAGGATGGGAAGGGAAGTGGGAGGAAAAGATGAAGAGGAGAAAAGAAAGAGAAGGGAAGAGGAAGGAGGGGAGAAGAGGAGGGGGGAGGAAGAGATCAAAAGAAGAAGAGGAGAAGGAATAACCGAGTAACATCCACTGCAAGCCTCAGTTTCCTCTATAAAATGGGGCTAATAATACCACCTGCCTCGTGGGGTGGCTGTGAGGATTAAAGAAGGTACTACACGTAAGGTGCTTTAGACCAATGCCTGGCATATGGTCCACATCTTTAAGTGGAGCTAGTATTAGTATACTCCCAGTTCTAACCCCTGTCTCTTGCCAGCCACTGACCCCCAGCAACAGGTGGGGTGGAGGGAAGGGGAAGTGGCACTGAGCCCTGCAGGAGGGGTGCACTGGCAGGAGCCAGGCCAGAGCCCCAGGTATTAATGTGTCAGTTCTGTGGCGGGAGAAGAGAGATGAGAATCAGGCTGACAGGTGCTCTCAAGGTGTGGGGTCCAGCTGGTTTGTTATTGCAGCCATGGTGTTGTTTCCCTATCCCTGTCTTTATTTCTCTTTATTTTATTTTTAAAACCTGGAAATAAAAATTGATGGGGAGCAAATTGCTCTGGCCAGCAGCTCTGTGCTTAAAGGAGTCGTCGCAGGAAAGCAATTACGAGGATGTCAAAGGCTGTCACAGTGGCCAGCAGCTGCCTGGTGGTCCCCTGGCCCCCTGCCGGGGAGATGCTGGGGTAACCTGGGGGAGAGGTGTGGGGGCCCCTCAGAAGCATGGGGATAACTGAGATCATTGCCTCGTTGAGCATCACCGTGGGCCTGGTACTGTGTGAGGAACCGGACAGGATTTGTTCCTAATTTGTCCTTACAACAACCAGCAAGACAGCGTTCAGAATCCCATTTTACAGAGGAAGCAACTCCAGCTAATGATAAATGCAGAAATAAATAGTCACAACAGCTCACCCTTGTTGAGTCCTTACAGGGGTCTAGGTATTATTCTGACAAATCTGTGGGAATGAATACATTTCATGTCCGCTCCCACTCTAGGAAACGGTACTAATACTTGTACTACCCTCATCTTATACATGCAGCAAGTGTCTGACTATGGTGGAAGCTGCCAGCGCCACACACAACCCCCTCATGCTCACCTCCACCCAGCAGGGGCTGCTTTACTGGAAGTACCTGCATGGCTCTCAGCCTGCAAGCTTTTATTCCTCAAAGAAGCATGATGGGATGCCCACCTCCCCGGAAGGTGCCCTCACTCAATAGGGGCTGGGAGTCGACGGATTGATACCCCAGCTCCTTGCCCTGAGGTGAGATGACTCAGGCACAGCCTCTCTCCTAGTTTTCCCAGTGGACTGAGCTCCAGTAGCGCCCCCGCCCCCCACCCATGGTAACTGGTTTCACAACGCCCCTCAGTGACCTCATCTCACTTCCCACTCCCACCTGAGTTTCCTGGGATCACCTGCCAGGTCTGCTTCGAGGGGAGCCAGACCTCAGACACTGGCCTTACGCTGGACACTGGGCACACAGGCTGAGCCAGGCAGTCTGCCCCCTGCCCTCACAGCTGCAAGGGTCTAAGGGATGGCAGGGACCAGGCTCAGAGTCCCACAGCTGGTCACCAGCAGTGCTGGGATTCAAACCCTTGTCCGTCTGACATTCACACACACAAAGCAAAGAAAGAGAAAAAAAAAATTGCCTCCTAACCCTTTTGCAACACTGTCTGTTCTCTCATGCTCTTGGGTTTGAGAAGACTCAACTGAGTGACTTTAAAAGGATCCCATCTGACCATCAAACAAAGAAAAGTGGGATTCAGAAAGCCATTTTTCTGGGACGCAGGGGGAGGGAGGGTAGCTCATTGGCTGGGGGTGAATGAGACATTCACAATCAGTAGAGACTAAGGCCTCTGAAGCCAGTTATCAAGCCGGGCTTATGTGGTAGAGAATGAGAAGGGAGGGTGACAGAGAGGCCTGGGGACAGACACTGTAGCTGAGGCTGTTAAGTGGGACCTTATGTGCGGAAGAGACAGAAAGAGGAGGAGAAGACAGTCCAATCAACCCCCTGGGGGTGCAGCCAAACCGCGGCTGGGACTGCCTCCATCCATTACCAAACGTCCCCACTGTACCCCACACTGACTCTGCCACCCTCCCTCTGCTTCCTTGTCCCCGTGAAACATAACAGGCAGCTGGCTCCCGGTCTAGTGGAAAGGTGGGCGAGGGACCTGGGCACGGGCTGCTTCCAGCCATGTGCCAGGACACACCCTCCCTACAAGGTGACTTGGAGCGCGTGGCACGCCCCCATGCCTGCTGCCATCGGCAGGCACTGACTGGCCTGGCATGTGCTACTCACTAATGAACCGTATTGATTCCACATTCTCTTGTTGTCTCCCTAAATGGCAAGCCACACATCTGATAGATTAAATACCCACATGATTGCCCACCTGACATCTCCATCACTCCGCCTGCGGGTCCCTAATGAATTTTACAGCCCCACAACGACAGAAGAAATTAAGGTCAAAGTCTGATGCAGAAACTATAAATCACCCATGATCTCTGAAACTAGCAGAGGGTTACAGCGCCAGCCCCTCATTCACCTGGCCAGTCCAGCTGAGGGCTTGATGACGAGATAGCCAGATGTTGCATGCGAGTGCAGGGTGGAGAGGGCATGGTGGGCATACTTAAGCCTGAGAAGCAGCCCTGTCCATACACATTTGGGTTCCCTCACTCCTCTAGCCACCCAACTCGCAGTCGTCAGAATGTTTGAACAGATTGAGAAACACTCTGAGAGGCAAGCAGTATATCTCATTTATAAAACCTTGCATCCCAAGGAGTTCAAAACACTCTGGCCTCACTGTTCTAAAAATGTCTCCAGAAGGGGAAGAAGGTATAGCAGCATTCTCTCCATTTTGCAGGTGGAGAAATTGAAGCTTGCAGAGAAAAGGGGTTTGGCCGGGGTCATTCCGCGAATTGAAGACCTTGATCTTTAGATCCCAAGTTTGCAGGTCTTGTTATAATGGATGCCTCAAGTGTCTTTTGTGCTGGTCTTGTTTATCCTTGGGTAGGGGGTACCCTCTGCAGGTGGCTGGGCAGGCAGAGGGAGCTCTGGCCTTGGGTTCAGTTTGCATCCCCTCAGACCTCTTGGCCCCCCAGTTTCTTCAGGCTCTCAGGGAGGGGTTCAATCTTCATGAAGAGGCCGTGTTGCTTCACGGTTAAGGGAAAGAACTCTGGCACCTTAGAAACAGGGTTCATGTCTCAGCTCTGTCCCGTCCACAAGTGTGACCTCTGGCAAACACCTAACTTCTCTGAATCTCACTGTTCTCACCTATAAAATGGGGAGGCTAATTCCTACCTCACCAGGTTGCTGTGGGGATTCAGTGAGGTAACACATGTAAGGTGCTTAGCTTGGTGCCAGGCACTTAATATTAGTACCTATCATTTGTTTAGCACTTACTCTGTGTCAGGCACTGTGCTAAGTTCTTTGCTTGTATTATCTTACTGAGCTATCCCCCAACAAATCGATAAGGAACTATCATCACCACCATTTTCCAGAAGAGGAAACAGAGGTTATCTGGCAGAGAATAAACATCCATGCTCCCTTTCTCAAATTAATAGAAACCATGATTCTTAGGTGGCACAACACTATCTGGCCAAAACACTACACTTCTCAGCTTCCTTTGCAGACGAGCACAGCCACATGAGATTAAAGCAGTTTACAGGGCATTTCTAGGAAGTCTCTTTAAGAGAGAGAGAGAGAGTGTGTCTTTCTTCCCTTCCTTCATTCTGCAGCTTGGAATATGTACGTATGTGAAGGCTGGAGCTCTAGCAACCATGTTGCACCATGAAGCCAGGTCTGTACTATAGGAATGGTGGGAAAGAGAGCTTGAAGGAGCCACCCAAGGCTGTGCCCCTCTAAACTGCTTTTATATAGGAGAGGAATACACTTCGATCTTGTTTAAGCAGCTATTATATTTGGAGGTTTCTGTTACTAGTAGCAGTTTTGAGTCTTTGCTGATACAAGTAACCTATTCAAAGTCATATAGCTCAGACATGTCTGAGTGAGGATAAACCTGGGTGGTTTAAGTCTGGATCCTGGGGTCTTTACCACTCTGTGCCCTGAAACATGAATTGATATCATCATCATCATTTTTACCTAGTAAAGCAGAGAAGGCTCCTTCTAGAGATGTTCAAACTTAGGTGACCATGCATTAGTTGGTCCTGAAATCAATATAGTGGGTCATGACTAGCATTAAAAAAAATCTAACAGGATAAAAATAGAAAATAGTAGGGTAAAAATGATGAAACATTGATGAAAGAAATTGAGGAAGACACAAATAAATGGAAAGATATTCCATGTTCATGGATTGGAACACTTAAATTGTCCATACTATCCAAAGCAATCTACAGATGTGATGCAATCCCTATCAAAATTCCAATGGCATTTTTCACAGAAATAGAATGAACAGTCCGAAAATTTGTATGGAATCACAGAGACCCAAAGCAATCTCGAGAAAGGAAAACAAAGATGGAGGCAGAATGCACCCTGATTTCAAGCGACAATCAAAACAGTATGGTGTTGGCACAAAAACAGACACACCGATCAATGGAACAGAATAGGGAGCCCAGAAAAAACCCACACATATATGGTCAATTAATTTATGACAAATGAGCTACTAATGGGGAAAAGACAGTCTCTTCAATAAATGATGGTGGGAAAACTGGACATCCAGCTGAAGAAGAATGAAACTGCACCACTATCTTACATCATACACAAAAACCAATTCAAAATGGTTTAGAGACTTGAATGGAAGATGTGGAACCATAAAACTCCTAGAATAAAACATAGGCAGTAAGCCCTTGACATTGGTCTTGATGGTGATATTTTGGATTTGACACCAAAAGCAAAGGCAAAAATAAACAGGTGGGACTACATCAGACTAAAAGCTGCCTTTTCCTTCGGCAAAGGAAGCCATAAACAAAATGAAAAGGCAACCTACTGAATGAGAGAAAATACTTGTAAATAATACATCTGATAAGGGATTAAAATATAAAAAATGTAAAGAACACATACAACTCAATAGCAAAAAGCAAACAAACAAACCCAAACAATCCAATTGAAAAATGGATTGAATAGACATTTTTCCAAAGAAGACATGCAGATGGTCAACAGGTAAATGAAAAGGTGCTCAACATCACTAATCACCAGAGAAATGCAAATCAAAACCACACCGAGATGTTTCCTCACACTGTTAGAATGACTATCATCTACAGGCAAGAAATAAGTGTTGGAGAGGATGTGGAGAAAAGGGAACTTTTGTGCCCTGTTGGCGGGAATGTAAGTTGGTACATCTACCACGGAAAATAGTATGGAGCCTCCTCAAAAAAATTTTAAAAAGAACTACCCTATGATACAGCAAATCCACCACTGGGTATTTATCTGAAGAAAATGAAAACACTAACTCTATAAGATACAGGTACCCCATGTTCATTGAAGCATTATTCACAATAGCCAAGATATGGAGACAAGCTAAGTGTCCATCAATGGACGAATGGATAAAGAAGATGTGGTATATATACACAATGGAATATCATTTAGCCATAAATAAGAAGGAAATCTTGTCACTGGGACAACGTGGATGGACCTCCCGGGCATTATGCTCAGTGAAATAACTCAGAGGAAGACAAATACTGTATAACCTCACTTACATTTGGTATCTAAAAACAAAACAAAACTGAGCTCATAGATATAGAGAAAGGGTTGGTGGTTGCCAGAGATGGGAGTGGGCAAAATGAGTGAAGGGAGTCAAAAGGTACAAACTTCCAGTTATAAAATACAAGAGAAATGTATCATGAGGATGTAAAACATGGTGATTACAGCTCATAACAGTGATTGCATATTTGAAAGTTGCTAAGAGAGTAGAAATCTAGTAGCATAAAATAGAAAATACTAGACTGTGTTCTTGCATGTAATAAGGAAGTATTATTTGTTCTAGATATGAATGTGTGTGTGTATCCTGCCTGGGTCATGATGTTAAATATAGTTTTTATTATGGATCATGGTTAAATTTAAAAAAAAAACAAAAAAAAAACAAACACACTAAACAAACCAATGGGCATATGGGACTTTGAGCCACTCCAGAATTAAGCTGTCAGGAACCACAGCTGCCATCCCCTGCTACAGGGATGGTGCAGCGAGATTAAGCCACCCCAAACCCACAGGCTCAGCTCAATTTCTCCCTAAACCTCTGTGCAGACCCCCGCACGGAACCCCACCCACACTCTCTGCTCTCTCATCTTTCTCCCAGCTGCTCCCAGGAGAAACTCTCAGACCTAAGCTCTGGTGGCTGCTATGGGTCCACCACCCCCCCCCCATTATTACCCCCAGGGCTCATAACTTTCCCAGCTCATAACCTTCCCAGCACAGGACTTTGTACAGGCATCTGCTTTGCAGCATTTATGAACTCATTCTGGCCCTCGCCACTCTTACAGCTACCCATTGTCCCCTCACCCAGGGGGTCCATTTTCTTCGCTCTGGTGTCCTCTGAACAACTGCCTGAGCAAGAACAATCAGCAGCGACCTACTGAAGGGTGACTGACAGGTGCCGAGCGCAGGGGATCACAGGCTCTCAGCACAGGAGGGGACTGTCTGGGGCAGGTGGTCACACGTTGTCACAGGAGGCCTTAGGGAGCGTCCAGCAGAACACCTTCATTTCACAGGTGAGGACACCGAAGCCCCGGGAGCCAGGGGCCTGCTCAAGGTCACTCAGTGACTGAGCGGCTCCCGCTGCCCAGGCCAGCGCTCAGCCCTTCTCCTCGGACTCTGGAGATGACTGATTCCAACAGGCTGGAGCCCAGTGTGCGAGTGGGTGCCTGATGGTGACGGGCAAACGGGAGCGAGATCTAGGGGCTCTGGAGTCCGACAGCCCAGGTCTGAATCCTGGCTGGGCCACTTACTAGCTGGCTGACCCTCGGCAGGTTCCTTTCTCTGGGCCTCTGTTTCTTTCTTCTGTACAATGGGCACATACTGTGAAATGCTTGGCATTTACTAAGCTCACGACACGTGCTCACCAGAGCTGTGATGGTAAACAAGTGCCTTCTCCGTTTTGTTTCGTTGTTTTGTTTTGGGCAAAGGGGCCAAGGTCAGAGGCAGACGTGGCTGCTCCTACCAAGGACGGGGGATTCTGGAGGCACCAGTGAGGGAGGCAGGCTTGACAGGCAATGGAGCTTTAGATCAATTTGCCAAAAATCAATTAGTGGAGTGACTAAATAACTGGAAACGGTCAAATCTTAAAGCACAGGAAAAATCCACTTCAGGGGCAGAGGTGGGGGAGCCTCACTGCTCCATCCTGCGCCCAGCCTGAGCCCACCAAGGGCAGCCCCTTGCAACCTCCCAACCCACAGGCCCTGCCTTGGCTCCTTCCAGAAGTGGTGGCGGGCAGGCGGCAGCCAGCTGTGTACTCTTTCTCTCTCTCTCCTTAGCGCCTGTCCTACCTCTCATTCCATCCCATTTTGGTTTTACGGATTGATATTTAGATTAAAGAGATAAACACAGCCGAGGAGCACTGAGGCCTGACCGACAGAGGAGGGCGGACCGTCAATCAAAGTCAGTCAGCTCAGCTTCCTCCCAGCGCCTGGCAGGCACCGTCCTGGTCCCTCGATTAGGGATGAACCCAAGAGCAGATTAAAGGGGCCCAGAAGGACAGCCTAGACACCCCCAAAATGGGGGAGGGTGTGTCTACAAAGGCCTTCCCAGGCAGCTTGGGAGCAGGGCTGGGGTCACCCACGTAAGAACTATTTACTAGTTTCTCTCTCTTTCTCTCTCTCTCTCTCTCCCTCTTCCCCTCCCCAGGCTGCAGATAAAGAATTCAATTTTCTTTTAAACGGTGGGGAAATTGGAAGAGATTTTGTTCTGTTTAAGCACAGCTGGAGTCTCAGGTCTCAAGGGATTGGAGAACAATGAGATCAATTAAGATGCCTGCGGTGAGGGGTATCAGGAGGGGGGTGGAGAGAGAGAACACAGGTAGGGGGTGCCAGTGGCTGTTCAGGGGGAGGCCCAGGCCTGTCAAGAAATCCAGCTTCTGCTCTTCCCTGCATTGGTCTGCCTGTCTCTGTCGAGTTTTGCTGAAGTCTCTGGATGGGGCCTACCCCATTGGGTCATGTTATCTCCCAGACTTGCTAATAATTCATGTTGGCAATTTCTGTCACCAGCTTTATACAATGATAGAATCAAGTTGAACCAATGCTACCAGAAGAGGGAGGCCACTGTTCTAGAAGAGCATGGGAAGCCCTGGATGCCTGGCATGCAGCAGGCGTGGGTGTTCTTATCAGAGCATTTGCTGTGTGCGCGGAGCGGACCCCGGCTTTCCCATACACGACTCCACAACACTGCTGAGATGGGAACTATTCCCCCCGTTTCATAGAGGGGATTATAAACCTAGGGACAGCCAGTAACCTGCCCAAGGCCAACCTGTGGTAAGAAGCTGAGGCAGGACTCTAGCCCAGCGCTGTCTGCCCACTTCATTGTTTTCCAAGGTACAAGGCCCACCTGGCAGTCAGGTGGAGATGAGCTGGATGGACATGAGCCTGGGGAGGAGAATGCTGAAGCAGGTGCCCAGACCTGAGCATGAGTTGGGAGAGGAGGGTATGGCAGAGGGAAGGCTCTAGAATCTTCCATCTCTCCCCCTCCATTGCCGCCTGTGTGGTTGGAGCTAGCATCTCTCACCTGGTCTCCCAGCTTGTACCCTATCTCCCCCCCCCCCGTCCCCCCCCCCCCCCCCCCCCCCCCGCACTCATCACTTAGCAGTTAGTGATCAATCACGTCTCTCTTCAGCCCAGTCACCTCCAATGCCAGTCACCTCTCCCTCCTCCGCACATCCACCTACACCGCCAGGCTCTTGTCTGGAAGTCTTTCACATGCAGCTCCCTCAGCCGGAGACAGCCCTTTCCTGGATTCCCTGCATCCTCCCCCGTCTCGCCCCAAGCTTCCCTCGGGGCACTATCTAATGTCACCTTCTGTGAGAAGCCTGCCTGCCTTGACCACTTGAGAGGACATAGTAACAATGCCACCCTTGGCACTCCCCACACTGTCTGGCTATATTTTTCCCCATGGCACTTATCCCCTTCTGCCATGCTCTGTATTTCCTTGTTGGTTGTCTGTTCCCTGCCCCTGGAATGTGCAGGGCTGTTTGTCTGTCTAGTTCACCACCATCATTCCATGCCCTTGATAAGTAGTCATGGAACGAAGGAGTATAATAGTTGCATCGGGGGAGCCCAGAGGATGCAGAGTCCTGTTCTGGGAAGGGCAACGGGGAAGGCTTCTGCAGGAGACAGGGGGCTTACAGAGGGCCCCTGGCCAGGGGCAGCTAAGGAAGCAGGGTCAGCTCCTGCTCACCTGTCTGCAGAGCCAAGCTGAGGGGCTGGGTGCACTTTAGACTTGACCTTGCAATCACATGCCCTGGTTAGGACCAGGAGGCCCAGAGGATCCTGGAATCTGGTGGCCATAGTACCGCCCACCCCCCTGCCTTTGTTCCTGGGCTGAGGTCTGCACCCCAGACCCTGCCTGACCTAGGAAGGGCCCTCAGAAGGCATCCGGTCTAGCCTCTCATGGATGCTCTAAATCCCAGGAGTCAAACTTACTCTGTGCCACACATCTCAGAGATGGGGACACTGAAAAAGAGAAAACCTGCCTTCGGGAAGTTTCCAGTGTAGTGGGGAGGAAAAGACAGTAGCCATGAAATCCCTAACGTGAGTGGTGCGACCAGCCAGGGAAAGCCTGGGGCAGGGCATGCAGGGAGGAGGGTGAGGTGGGTATATGCCCGTCACCAGGGGAGGGTTTCTTATGGGAAGGCTGCCAACTGCACTGGCCTTAGGGTTAGATAGGAGGGAGGGAGAGAGGTGGGGAATAGCGCGAACAAATGCAGCGGGTGTGCAGGGAGCTGGGAAACCTGGTCGGTCAGGACAGAGAGAAGGGGTATGAGGGGTGTAGTGGGGCGGAGGGCTGCAAAGCAGCTCAGGGCTGGGGCACGGGGCTTGAATGCCAACCCAGGCCTAGGCACTGGAACTTTCCTGGCCAGGGGGTGCCTGGGGGCAACAGGGATTACGCCTCTCCCTCCCTTCCTACCACTATTCATGGAGAGCGCTCACCAGGCTGAAAATGGGATTCGGAGGGGTCCCCACTCCCGCTCCTCTGCTTTTTGCACAACATCCAGGAGGAGAAGCGGGAAGGTGCCCTCTCGCAGCACCACGCTCGCATGTGACATCTCAATAAAGGGTAGTGCACTGCAAGGAGCGCTGAGTGGTTGCTAAACACCTACATTTGGGTCAATTCTTTGCCGTTCTTCCCATCGAGAGTTGGGGGAACATCTCTATCCCTTCTCCTTGAATCGGAACTTGCCTGACTGACTCACTATAACAAATACAATTCACCGGAAACGATGCTGTGTGACTTCAAGGCAGGGTCAGAAGAGGCTGCGCAGCTTCTGCCTGGTTCTCTTGGGACGCTGGCTCCCCAGAGGCCTCCTCGGAAGTACTTCTGCTCAGAACCCCGTGCCTGAGATGCCCGTGCCACGTGGAGAGGCCACATGTAGGTGCTCAGGTGACAGTCCAGCTGAGCCAGTCCTTCAGCGGGACCAGTCCAGGCACCAGAAGAGGAGCAAGAAGTTTCCAGCTGTTGGAGTCACCCCCAGATTTTGAGGAGCAGAGAAGAGCCCTCCGCAATTCCTGACCCACTGAATCCATGAGCATAAGAAAGCAGCTGTTGCTTTATGCAGTCCAGATTGGGGGGCGGGGGTTTCTTATGTAGCAGTAGGCATGGAAACAAGCTCTGTGGCCCTTTGCTCAGAGTGCGGCACAAAGCAAGTGTTCACTGAGTGAGTGCTGACTGAACGTGAGGTGGACTCAGAGCCTCACGGAGTCAGAGCCCAATCACCTTACTTTATAAGGAGGACACTGGGGACCCAGAGTCTTACTGACTTGCCCAGGTTACACAGCTGCCCCAGGGCAGGGCCAAGACTCTGAGCGCGGGGTCCCACTCTGTCAAGTCTCGGCCAGGAGGTTCAGCATAACTTTCTGACATTTTCTGAGTGAGTTCCTGGCCAGGCTTAGTGCTGTGTGCCTTCATGAACTGTTCCACTGACTTCTCACAACAACCCTCCCAGATAGGATCCTGTCAGGTTACAGAGGAGGAAAGGCTCAGTGGCCTGTCAAGGGCCCAGCTTGGCAGAGCTCGGCTTGGATACGGGCTGACAGGGTCGAGGGCAGCCAGATCAGGGTCCTTTAAGGCTCATGATAATAAAAACCACTCCGTCAGTCTGTCAGCCCTTAATTATCTACACACACGGCACCACAATGGAGTTTCCCAACAATCTAGCCATGTGGGCTGGCCAGGCACTACTTTTCCCTCTTCATGGGAAGAAAAACAAGTCCCAGAGGGGTGGCCCTGACCAAGACAATCCCAGCCTCCCAAGGACAGGCTGGGAAGAGGGGCCGGGAGGGGAGGGAGCAGCTGTGCCTTTCGGCTCCCACAAGGCCACTCTCACTCTGTCTGCCTGGAGCCGATGGTGGGTCCTCTACCTCTGGGCTGAGCAAACCATGAGCTGGTGGTCTGGGGGCCCCACACCTGCCCAGTCAGGGCTCTTATGTGCCTCTCCTTCTTGCTTTGATTTCTCTGCCTGGAGAATAATCCTGTCTCGTCTGACAGTCCAATCATCTGCCCATTCCTGCTGTGTCCTACCTGCCTGGAGCAGGGAGAGAAAGCTTTGGGGTGCAGTAAGACCGCCCAGGAGTAACCTCCCTCCTCAGCATCCCTGTCTCGGTGCCCTGAGGACACAGAATAAATCTGGGGACACGAGCTCTATACTGCAGGAGGCCAGGCTGGCTCCTTGCACATCCCAGGTACAACCTCTGCCAGTTGTTTCCTCAATGCCTGCCATGGGCTACCAGGATGGAATAGGTGAGAGAATGTGGACGGTGTGACACAGGACTTCTCCACTATCCAAATAGCAACCCAGTGGTTATGTTTGGGGTAGGTGGCAATTCAGGAAGAAGAGAGACAATTGAGCCCCATCTGCTTCATAGCAGCAGGACTCTACCTCCCTGCACAGCACATCCTGCTCACTGCATTCCAGCCACAGGGCCTTTGCACATGCTATTCCCTCTTTCTCCAATGTGCTGCCCTCCCCTCGCTCCCCTGTTAATGCCTACGTAATTGCCACTTCCTCAGGGAAGCCTTCTCTGACTCTAGTCAAGGTCAGGTGCCCTGTTATAGGTGCTCATAGCTCCCTGATCTCTCCATCATAGCAAGTAATACTCAAAGATTCATTTTTTTAGTATGAACATCAGGCTTTCTCAGGAAGACTGTAAACTTCATGAGGGCAAGACTCACATCACCACTGTGTCTTCAGGGCCACATGCCTGACGCATAGTAGGTACTCAAATAAATTGTTGAATAAATGAATGGTTCAATTGCTCTTCTACTGTCCCACAGCACCTACAAACCCTGCTAGACCCCAGGTACCAATTGGTCAGGCGGTGAGGCTGCCCCAAGCCCAGCAGAATCCCAGGAAGATACCCCATGGTCTTCCCACCTGACTCCTGTTGTCAGGTCAGAAGGCAGGATTGGAAGGCGAGAATCAGAACAGCCTGGGACTATGCGAGGGGAACAAACCACACAACCTAGAGGATGGGAGGCCACCCACATCATGCAGGAACCCGCACGCACACAAATGTGTGTGTTATATGCACATACCCGAGTGCATGGAGTTACATACATAGGTACGCACCCAGGCACAATAGCATGCCTGGTGCATGTGTGTGCACAGCCCCCACAAACGCCTCCCACGTCCCCCCACATACATATGTGGGTGCACACGTCCCTGCACATCTCTCCCCATGTGTGGACACCCTGCAGAGGACCAGCTCCCACTGACATTCGTCTCGCATCCCCCCTCCTTCCAGGAAGCAGTTCCTAAGGAAGCCAACTCTGTGCTGCCGTAGATTCCTGCTTCCCCGGGCAGCGCTCACATCTCCCAGCCCGGTCTTCCCATCAATGAAAAGTTGCTCCCCTAGCACTGCCCCGAGAGGTTTGGGACCCAGAGAGCTGGAAATTCACCTGATGGTGCCAGAGGTTCTTGAGGGTCCAGATGCCACCCAGGGGCACACTGCCTGGAGCAACCCTGCTGCCTGTCCACCTGCCTCCTGCAGAGAGCCCTTTGCAGGTCCTCGCTTTACTCTCAGCTCTGAACATTACTGAAAAGTCAAGCTCAAGGGTCCAATGCAGAGCCTTCTGGACGGGCAGCCTGGTGGTTAAGTCTGTGGCTTGGGCTGAGGCAGTCTTTTCGTGAATTCCAGTTCAATCACATACTTGCCCTGGGGCCCTGAGCAAGTTATTTAACCTCCTTACACCTCAGTTTTCTCACCTGTACAATGAGGATAATACATGTCGAACGCGTGGTTTACAGTCAGGCCTCAGTAATGACAGCTGTTGAAACGGTTATTATAGCAGCAGTAGCAATAGCAGTAGCAGTCGTCAGGGGTCCTCTCAGCTATCCCCTGCCTCGGGGCATGACTGCCCCGGGCACTAGGTCTACAATGAACCGCAGACACATTTTAATCCATCTTGTTCATTTTACAGATGAGGTGCCGCGAAGGGACGCAGTTTCTGCCCCGGTCATCCAAGCAGTCAGCGCTCAAGGTCAAGCCTTTGAACTACAGATCCCCACTCTTTTCTCTCCACCAGTGGAAACTCATTGTGTTATAACTGGGGGCTGTAAGGGCCTCAAAACCAGGGAGCAGGGAGGTGAGAAGGTCCAGCCCTTCCACCCCAGCTGGGACACCCAGGCAGGAGGTGACAGCCCCCTTCCATTCCGGTTCCCTACCCCACTGTGCAACTGCTGCCTTCCCCCAGAACAGGCGATGAGTCACAGAAACGGGGCCATGCTAGGGTGGGGGCTGGGGAGGCCCCTCACAGCAGATTCTGCCCCATCCTCCAGTGCAGATTAAAACATTTTCACGTTCTTCATAATTTTTTTCTGACACAACTGACCATGAAACATTTTAATAACATCCCAGGAAAGGTCAGGGAGAAGGAATTTCACAGTCCCTGAACAGGCAGCTATAACTTCAGCCCCTCCTGCTGCAAAGGGGGTGAAGAGATGGGGCTGACCTAGGTCTGAGTAGAGAACGGCAGGGTGGGGAGGGCAGGGCAGGGAGTGGGGGTGGGGGGGTGGCCACGAAACTTACTACCTGCTAGGAGCTCTGGAAGCACCTGGGGGAGATGGGGAGAGGATGATGCGTAGGGGTCACATCCATTGTTCCTATATCTTGATAGCAGCCTTGAAGGAAGGGGGTGTTTCTCATGCCCATTTTGCAGATGAGGAAATAACGGCTTTTAGAGGTGACATGACTAGACCAGCACACAGCAGAGGCAGGGAGACCAGGACCCACGCAGTTGCACTTTAGGTCCTGAGCAACTTCAGGAGCATAACCTTCTGCCCGACTTTGTCATTGGGTGAAACAACATCCTCGTGTTTGCACAATGTCACAAACCCTGGGGCTGGGGGCTTGACAAGGAGGTGGGCAAAGCTTGGGCAGACAGACTTAGGATCCGAAGTCTGGCCAGATGAGCCACCCTGGACAGACATCCTCAGGCAGCCAGAGGAGGCTGAACGTATCTGCTAAACATCCCAAGGGGGCCTGGGAGAGGAACTGGAGAAGGCGTTCTGGGCACCGGGTGGGGGTCCACGCAGGCCAAGGAACTGGTCCAGCGCTTGAAGAAACCTGTGTGAGGACCTACTTTCCAGTGCCAACCCCCGACAGGACTGAGCCTGACACATCCCTGCCATCAGCAACTGGCCACCAGCCAGGAGGTATGCCTTTCCACACACCCCACTCCTGCTCCACAGGCTCTCTCAATCCTTCCCCAGGGCCACGGGAACTTGGGACTGCAAAGTGACACCCTCCATCCCCAGCAAGAATGCCAGGAAGGACTCCCTGGACCCCCACCAAGCCTGGACCTGACACCCAAATTCTTTGCTATGTGGTCCCAGGCCTGTGGGGGTGGGGCCTCCTCCCCCTATGAGATCCCTGAAGCACAGGCTGCTTGGGTGTCCTTCAGCCTGACATTCAGAGGTGGCTGGGGGTGCTGAAGACACTTTCTTTGGATCCAGAAGGCCCAGCCTCTAGGGGCTGCAGGAGGGTCCACGGGGCCTCACACACCAGGTGACTGATTGCAGGGAGCGCCTTGTGAAAGCTGGCAGAGCCACAGGCTGGGAGAGAAGGGGGAAGAACGCAGCCGAAGCTGATGTTTACGTCTGATGACCTGCCTAGCTACACATCTGTTTGAAAAATTTACAACTGTCAGATGGGAAAGGCCTGGGGGCTCAATACAATTTCATACCATCTGTCTGTAGAGTAAACACACTTTGGAACAGGGGCCTGGGATCAGTAGGTAATGTCTCTGCTTGACGTGAGAACGGAGCAAGAAACAGAAGCGAGGACTCTGGGACCCTCCGAGTGCGCAGGGAGGGGCAGCAGTGAGCTAAACTCCATGACGTTTATTTGAGCACCTACTATGGGCAGGTCCTGAGCTTGTGTAACACACATCCACCACTTTGAGCTGTGCGGCAACCAACCCTCTTTCTTCTTATAACGGAACCCCCTTTGAAATAGGCCCCTTGCCATTTTCAGCCCGTATAATTTGGATGGGGCTTCGCCCAACCACTGGCTCCACTATGGGGCGTAGGACTCATCCCTGGAATATCAGAATCATGATGCCTGGCGCCAGGATGGCCCAACAAACTGGGTCAATGAGAATCAGCTCTGGAGCTTCTGCTAGAACTACTGAAAAAGAATTTTTTCCCCACTAGGGTTGATACATTGGTGAGAAGTAAGCTTGGGGGCTGGTGACCCTCTCTGCCAATGTAAAAAATGCAGAGCCCAGTGCTAAAGTCAAATTCTTGCTCAGTTGAGTGCCTAGATGCAACCATGCCTGAAATCACTTATACTTTTGAGTTACATGAGCCAATCTTTTTTTTTTCTTGAAACACGAGTTTCTTTCCCTTGCAACCAAGAATACTGACTGATACAAATGGACACTGGGAGGAGTCCCTTGTCAAAGTCCAAGCCAAGGGCAGCTGGAGATGCCGAGTGCCCATCACTAGCCCCTTCTGCCCTGGTACCGGTGCTCAGACAGGAAGGCCCCCCCTCCTCAGAGATGGCTGTCCCCTGTCCCCATCAGAGAACACTTCCAGGGCTCCTGGCCTCCTAGGTGCAGTCCCTCCCATGGACAAGGCAGAAAACCGAAGTGTCCTTGATCCAACCTCATCTTCCCTCACGTTGGCCCCTTTTCCGCGTTGCTGCCCTGGCGAAGGGAGCCCCATCGAGAGGAGTCCAGATGCTTTCATACCCCAACACCACCGCCTCTGGGGGGTTGGGAACACCCCCTTTCCTGCCTGCCCAGATTCCTTGAGCAAAGTCCCTCTGGCTGCCTCCCCATGGTGAGCCCCAGAGCTCGGTGGTGCTGCAGAAAAGTGGGGACTCACCAGGACTGTCAGCACAGAGGTCCCCACAGTGACATTCTCATACAGGCTGACGTTGTACAGAGGCTGGCTGAAGATGGGCCGGTTGTCATTCTCATTGATGAGGGTGATCTTCACCTTGGCATAGCCCACGTGGTCAGGCACACTCTCGTTGGCAAAGAGCTAGGTGTGCAGAGCAGGGTCGGGGTGAGTTCCCACATGCTCCCGGAACCCCTGTCCCCATAAGTCCCTCTGTGGCCTGTGCTGGTCTCAACCCAGAGCACCTGTCCAAGTCACTGCCCATCCCAGGTGTCTGCTACAGCCTCCATCATTGCTCATAGGGGTAGGGTGGCCACCGATTCTGCTGGGAGGGAGGGAGGGCTGATGGTGTTGGGTTGACAAGGGCAGAGCAGGAGAAGCCCTGATGGGTTTCTGAGGCTGTGATGGTGCCTGCTAAAATTTCACTCAATTCCTGGACATTCCCTTGTCCTCCAGCCCAGCCCCTGCCATGGCTCAGTGGGCTTCTCTGAGTCAGATCCACAGGGAAGAGTGGGGAGAGGTGGCAGAGGGGATTTAATGGGACTAGGTCATCCCTCCCGAAACACCCCGAACCCAGCCAAGGAGACGGTGAATGGGGCCTTACGTCAAAGTCGTAGCGGTCCACGGTCTCGTAGTCCAGCGGGATGGCCACCCGGATGCGAATGTCCGCTTTCCCTTGGACGGAGGTGGGGGAGATGATGAAGTGGTGGGAGTTGTTTCCCACCAGGTACACCTCAAACATGCTGTTCAGGCCCTGGGTCAAGAATGGAGGAGAAACCAGTCAGAAGGGATGCGGGAGGCCAAGGCCCAGGGTGCATGTGGGGGGGCAGAGCTGCTTTGGTGTTGGAGGTAGATGAGGTGCAGCGGCCACAGCAGGGCTGGCCTGGCCCCCGCGCCCAGTGGCCCCGGCCGCTGCTGGGTGATGCTGCCCCAGCTCCCTGGCCGCCCTCCTGCCCATGTCCAGGCCCTCTGGGAATCTCCTCCAGTCTTTTTGCCTCTGTCATCCCATTGGATGCCCACGACGCCCCTTGCAGGTGGTTTGGTTCGTTTCCCATCTCTTGTTTCCTTACTCTGTCCCAGTGACCCCAGGTGGGAAGGGATGTGCCCGCGGCAAGACCCAGCTGGCAGAGAGGAGAGATCAGAAGGGAGTAGAGAGAAGAACTAAGTGTCTACAGTCGGCCTGGACAGCAGAGGGCACAAGGGACAGAGCAGGACATGCTTCTCCCATTCTCCCTTTGGAACGAGTCAACCAGGGAGAAGGCGTCTTGCTTGCATGGAGAATGGGAATAATTCCACTGGCAGAGTGACAAAGTGAAGCCCCGTGTCTCCCGCACCGTGGCCAGCCCATGGTAGCTGGGGGACACTGGATCCCAGCCAGCCAGAGCTGCCACCCTTTATAGGCTCTGTCCATAGTTTCAGGTGTGTGTGTGGGGGGCAGGGGGGCGCACTGTAGGCCAGGTGTTTCTGATCATCCTCACAGAGCCCTCAGATGCTGCCCGCTTGTCCCCACACAAAGTGTGTGACGTCTCCATACTAGCCAAGTCCCTAGATTAGGGGGAGCTCCCGATGAAGGTGGGAGACAAGGCCAGAGGCTGGCCTGCTTGGAAAGTGATTCAACCTCTTACACCTCCTGCACAAAAAGGGGAGATTACTCCCAAATAAGCCCCTCCCACGTAGACAGGTGGCCTGTGGCTTGTAACCCCCAGCCAAGAGTCTCTCCTGAGCCCTGTTGCAGATGCCCAGCAGGTCGCTGACCTGGGCTCGCAGTGTTCTTCTCCTGTCCTGCATTACCCACCCCGGCCCAGTGCCCAGCGCAGCCCATCTGTGCTCGTGTCTCTGTGGAACTGGGGGCTGGCAAGGGAAGCACGCCTCTCTTCTCGGTTGCCCAGGGATATTGAGGGTCTCCCTTCTGGAACCTGTTCCTGCTGAGAGGGGGTCAGCCAAGCAACCCGGACGCCTGGGAATGATGCCCAGGAGTGCAGCAAAGCCTGAGATGTCACAAGATTCTTATGCCCCTGAAGCGATCTCACAGGTGCTCAAATACATTTGTGGAATGAATGCATGTTAACATTTACCCATCGGTCTCTTGAGTTTTTTCCACTTACAACTACGAATAGCAAAACAAGGGCACTTCCTGTATTGAGCCTTTTCTTAGAGCTTAGAAGCAGGCCCATGCCTTGTCACTCACTCAGCACGTTTGAATGGGAGCCTCTCCTGCCAACCTTGGTGTCCAGGCAAGCAGATGGGTGTCCAGAGCCCCCAGCCCAGAGCGGCTCCCACAGATTGTGCAGGCAACGCTCCTCTGGCCTGTCAGGCTGTGCAGTTTCCAGTTCTCCCTGGCGTGGAATCCATCCGTCAGATGGAGGGGATCAATTAAATGCCCGAAGGGGCACTAATAGCCAAAGCTGACGGAGTGTGACAGCTCTGAGCATGTGACACCAACACCTCTCCCTCCCTTGGACCCAGGCCCTTCCACCACCAGACCCAGAGGCCCGAGAGGATAGGGGCAGGCTGAGCTGTGCCCAGGCAGGTGAAGCAGCACCCCCTGTGAAGCCCCCTCTCTGCCGCCGCAGCCCTTCCGAGGCTCACTTACCAAGTTCTATCAGTGGGAGTCGGTCAGTCAAAGGATATGGAGACAGAGAAGGAGCCGGAGAGGTACGGAGAGGAGGAAGGAACGAGAGAGAGAAGATGGTGAGATCCAAGGTCAGGGTAAGGAAGAAGGGCCAAGACGGACCCCAGGGGCACACGTTGGTTCAGGGGAACAGCCCCTTATGTCTTCGATGGTCCACAGCCCCTGGGGGTGCCAGGAAGGGGGTATGTGTCTGCACACAGGTGCGGGGGAGGTCTGTGCAGGCCCCACACCCAGAGAAGGGGGAGACACACAGAGGAAGAGGTCCAAGGGCATGAAGGGAGAGGTGGGTTCGGGGCTCCTGTCTCCCTGCACTCACTTCGTCCTCACCCAGAGGCGATGGGAAGGGACATGGGGGAGGCTGAGAGAGGAAGGGCCATGTCCCTGTGTCCTATTCCCAGGAGCCTGAACAAAACCCCTGCAAGAAATGACCTCGAGCATTGTCATGTTTTAATTTTCCTAATAGAAAATATCAAAGACGTGATAAACATAGACATAGAAAACATTCACATAATTCAAAAGTGTAAAGGGCGCACAACCATCTGCCCACTGCCCCAGCCACTCGAGGCCCTTCCCAGAGGAAACCCCCGTATACGAGCCCCACGTATTTATGCCTTCCCTCTTTGGCACAAACAGCAGCACGCTATGCACATTGCTCTAGGTTGGAGTTTTCACTTAAAGCTACCGTGTTTCCCCCAAAATAAGACCTAGCCAGACAATCAGTTCTAATGTGTCTTTTGGAGCGAAAATTAAAATAAGACCTTATAGTAATAATATAAGAACTTATAGTAAAATAAGACCAGGTCTATAATACAATATAATATAATATAATATAATATAATATAATATAATATAATATAATATAATATAATATAATGTAAGACCGGATCTTATATTAATTTTTGCTCCAAAAGATGCCTTAGAGCTGATTGTCCGGCTAGGTCTTATTTTCGGGGAAACAGGGTATGTCTTGGAGATTGTCGCAGAACTATACAAATAGGTGATGGCATTAACAACAATAACCATACAGCACACATTTATTGGGCATCCATTGTTTGCCAGGCACTGTTCAGAGTAACCGCAGAATAACGCTCTGTGGTTACTGTGGCGTGTCAGGAGCCCCGTGAGGCCACAGACCATGCCTTGGGCAGCGTAAACCCACGTCAGAGCAGATGCTCAGGACGTGATAGGGCTTCAGCAGCTTTTGGTCACCCATTACTCTGTGCATCCTCTTCCCATGGGCCATAGGGTGGAGATGAAAGAATGCTGGAGCTTGGAAATCGCCCCCAGAGGAAATGGAGTTCAGAGAGGTTGAATGAGCCGCCCAAGGCTGCACAGGTGGCTGGTGATAGAGCGAGGATAAGCTCCCAGGCTGGGGTGCATTCCAGGCCAACGGAAGTGGAGGCAGGGCCTGCTATGGGATCCCTAAGTGTAGTTCCCGTGCAATATGAGTTCCCAGAACAATCTGAGATGGTAACGCCGAGCACGGCAGGGCTGAATCTGAGAGGACGCCCGCGGGGCGAGCCCAAGCAGGGGAGGTGGCCCTGAGAAGCGGACTTTGGAACTGGCTTCAGGAAGACAGGAAAGGAAACGGACTTGTGGAGCAGGGATGCCAGGTGGAGGAAGTGGCTTTAAGCACATTTTCTGTCCTTGGCATGTATGAGAATCAGCCGGAGCCTTTGTTAAACAGGACTGCTGCCTTCCCCCAGGAACACCTGATCCAGCAAGTCTGGGCTGGGGCCTGTGAATTTGCATTTCTAACAAGTTCTAGGGGAAGCCCATACTGTCTGGTTGGTCTGAGACTGCCGTTCGAGAACCACGGGCCTAAGTAAAGGCATGGAGTCAAGAAAAAAAAATTAATGATCAGGCAGACAAGTGAGCTGATTTGCAAAGGGTCATGTAGGAAAGCTGGTGAGATTGGGGGGACGGTGGGAGGCTCTGCAGGCCCGGAGTCCTCCCACTAGCACCACCTTGAGGGCCTCGTCATTGTTTCTGTGAGCAACGTAGAGAGCCACTCCATGCTCTGGACAGAGCAGACGGACACTTGGATCAAAGAGGAAGGGGAACTTGGCAGCTGTATGTGGGTCACAGCAGTGCAGCCTTCCTCACCTGGCTGCATATCAGAATTGCCGGTGCGACTCTAAAAAACACAGATGCCGAGAGCCACTGTGGCAGAACTTCCCCGGGCTGGCGCCCAGGCAGCTGCATCTTTCCTGACTCTCCCTAGGGCACCAGGTGGCACAGCCAAGGCTGGGAAGACATCAGACCCACAGGGATGCAGAGAGATCGGGGAGAAGCAGGACGGTAGTTCTCTACCCAGCCACACATCAAAATCACCAGGGGAGTTTTACAACAGCCCCATGCCTAGGCTGCACCCCAGACCCAGGAAATCAGACTTGCAGGGATTTCATAACGCTCTGCAGGTTATTCATTCTAATGTGCATCGGAGGATGAGAACTACTGGGGTAGAGAAGGGTGGTCCAAATGTGGTACAGGGACCAGCGGCATCAGCGTCACCCAGGAAATTGTTAGCAATGCAAATTTGGGGGCCAGGCCCAGATCTCCTGAATCAGAAACTCTAGGGGTGGGGCCCAGCATGGTTTTAGCAAGCTCTCCCCCTGTTCTGATGCATGCTAATGTTTGAGAATCACCAGGACTGTGCTTGGCCTGGGCAGGAACAAGTCTGAGAACAGGGAAGAAAAACAGTCCAGGAGATATGGTGGATGGGCAGCTGGAGAAAGCAAGCTGAATGAACACCTCACGGGGATGGGGGCTGCAGCTGTGACCACAATGCCCACACAGAGAGTGGGGGGCCGAGGAGACACCGGGAAGCTGTGCTGAGCTCAGGGTACATTTAGCCAGGAAGGAGCACGGGGTTTCCTGCCCCTGGGGCTTGCTGGCCCCTTCAGGCCAGGTCTCTGGGTCTCAACGGATGAGGTCTGCTCCCTTCTCCTTGATCTGCCTGCCACCTGCCACCAGCACCTGGAAGTTCCCTCAGGCCTGACAGAGTAGTCAAGGCCCCTCAGAGGGCTGTCCTGAGACACGCCCCCCCCTCCCCCGCCTCACCTTTTGGTTAAGTGCCCTCAAATGCTCAGCCCCTTTCGGAACCTGCCCAGAGGGCTGATTCCTGCTGGGACTTGGCTTGTGGCTGCCAGCCCCTTAGGATGGGTGGCTGTGATCTTCACCCAGTTCGCTGAGTTGGTGCAGGAGCCTCATGTAACACCTGCTTCCACTTATCGAGCTCCGACTACGTGTTCACACATCTTAACCAGAATCTTCACAACAGCCCAGTGACATTAGCATCAGGCACCCCCTTTATGAAGAAGGAAACTGAGGCCAGAGAGGGAAACGTGTTCAAGCTGCGCAGCTGCCATGGAAGGAGTCGACCTCACACTGTCCTGACTCCTGTGGGGTCTCAGCCCTTGATCACCCTGCTCTCCTGGGCTCTCGAGTGCCCCTCCCCCTACACAACCAGGCTCCAAACGCAGGCAGAGGAGAAGGCACTGGTGGACTCTCCCCCACTCTCCAAGCGGCAGGAACGAGGCCCACAGGGAAAGCACCTCTGCCAAGGTCAGGGAGCCAGGCCAAGGTTAGGGAATCCGGGGCTGGTGGAGGCTGCAGTCCTACTCCCGGTTCCTGGCTGGGCCTCCCCCGCCCTCACTCCGCCAGGCCCTGCGGGGCGCTGCTTGGTGGGCCAAGGAGGGAGGAAGGCGGGGAGAGGCAGGAGGCCTCTCGGAGCTGTCGAGGGGCAATTTTGTTGGGAAGGGAGATAAAGAGGAACATCAAAAGGAGTCCCAGGGTGTACGGAGAGGAGCCTGGTGGATTAAATTCTCTTCCAGCTGGGAGAGGCGATAAGAAGGCTGATAGCGCCAGTCCTCCCCTCACCCGGTTGGGGAGCCAGCGGCTGCCTGTGGGCCTGCTAAGGCTTGGCTTTATTTATTTGTTGGGAGGGGAAAGGACACTCCTCCCTCCCTCGGTCCCCACCCCATGCAGCAAGCATGCTTTGCTCCTGGTGACTGAAGTCTTGCCGTCCCCCATGGAGAGCAGCCTGCCAGGCCCTGTGTTATCAGCTGCTGCCAGAAGAGGCTGCAGCCCCTCGACTCCCCCAAATCTTGTCCCCTGCTGCTGGCAGTAGAGGGGTGGCCTTGAGAGCAGTCAGAGCTGGCACTGCCCAGAAAGGACTTTCCTCATCTCTCTGCAGTGACCATCTCAGTGGATTTGTGAATGACCCAGTGCTGTTTTTCAACTATTTGTTGAAAGTTTATTATGCACTGGGCCCTCTACAAGCATCTGCTCACTGACGGCTCACACCAGTCCTGGGAGGGCGCAGGGTGGGATTTACATTAAGGACCACCACACAGGGCACGTTCCCTCCTCTTACAGGTGCAGGCTCAGGTTGGCCCCTGCGGTGGGCTTGCATGGGGGTGTCCTGGGTTTTCTCAGAGACTGGCCTGACTTCTGAGTATGGCTTCTCTCACTCATCACCTGCCAGCTCTGGACACCAGCACCTCCCTCTGCATGACCTGGTCCCCAGAGAGAGGAAGGCCTGCCCACCCCCCCACATCCCCTGCCCCCGGCTCCTTCCCTGGACACGAGGTCTGAAGATGCCTCCTTCATCCCTCTGGCTCTTTTCTGGTCCTCCCCACCCCGAGGACCTCCCTGCTGATGGTGGCACCCGTTCACCCTGTGGAGATGCTCGTCTCTCCCCACTTTCGGTCAGGCTAGTCGTTTGGTTGATAATTCAGTGGTTTGATGCAGTGGGGAGAGTTGGGTTCAGGGTCAGGGACAGGCCCTTTGACTTTCTAGCTGTGTGACCTTGGGCGACTCACTTCCACTCCTGGAACCTCAGATGCTTCATCTGTGAAGTGGGGAGAATAAGGCACACCCACAGGATTAGGAAGCAGTGTCGTCTCTTTGCTCCACCATGTTTTGGTGGATGACACCTGAGTTACGTGTTCTTACCTAAGGCTCCCCGAGGCAGGAGCCTTCTGTGCCCAAATGCTAGGGGACCCTCACCCCACCCTGTGAACTACAGATGTGCCTTGGAGGGGACCTTAATTCCTTTCAACAGAAGAGGAAAGACCGGGGTCATGTAAATGCAGGGAGGATTAGGGTAGGGCAGCAGAACCAAGGCCCCTTTATGTCTTTATATTGGGGGTGGTGGGATTATGCAGTGTTGTGAATGAAGACAGAGATGGGCAGGGATCTCGTGAGGTCCCAGGAGCTCTATGGGCTGGAGGGACACCCTTAGTCCAAGGTGGGAATGGGGCTGGGGACCTGGAGTGCAGAGATGTGTCCCCAGGGTCAGTGCCACCCTCACAGAAGCCGTGTGCAGAACTCAGGCCTGCTAGGAAGAGCCCCATGACCAGTAATGCCAAGGTGTGAAGCCCTAAGCTTCAGTGGTGGCTGGAAGCACAGCCTTTGAAGTTGGACCTGACTCCAAATTTGGGCACTGCCCTTTTCAGCTGTGTGATTTCGCACAAATGATTCTACCTCCTTGAGCCTCAATGTCCTCATCTGCAAAATGGGAAGAATGAAGGCTATCTGATAGGGCTACTGTGAGTGAGCTATAAGATCTTGATAAACTGCCTGGGATGGAGTAAGTGCTCAATAAAGGAGAGTTATTATTGTTGTTCTAGAAGGGAGGGAGTAGGGGAGGAGGTACCCCTAGGGAGGGGCTGGCCAGGAATGAGAGGGGCAGGTAGAGAAGGGCAAAAGCTCTGATGTATGCAAGGAGAAGGGGATCCACATCCTGGGTAGGGGGCCCTAGGTCTCCCCAACCCTCCCCTGTGCTCTGTTGGTCTAATCCATGCTATTGAGTGGCAGAAAATCAAAGCCCACTGAAGATTCTTTATCACTCCTTTGTCCATCCTTTCACTTAATTAACCCCAATCAGACATGCTGAAGTGAACCTTGGCAGGAGGCCAGGCTCTCCTTACCCCTTCACCTCAAAGCTTGCTTCTTCTCCCTCCAGACCCTCACACCTAAGGGGTAGCACCATGTTTCTCGGGGCCTGCCTCCCTGGGGCAGCTCTCCCATGCCCACTGCTCCAGGCTGCCCGCTGTGAAATCAGAATCCAGGGGAGGGTGGGAAGGAGCCCTGTGGTGTTCAGTCCGCTAACCCTTCCTCAACTCCCAGGGACCTTCCAAGTTTCAGAGTCCAGGGGAACTGCTGCTGTCACCTCCCTGGAAATTCCTGGGTGAGGAACTACCTTCTATCTCCTTCTGTTCCTCCCATCTCCTCCTGTTCTTAGCCATAGAATCCCAACTCCAGGGACCCAGAAAAGCCCTCGTCACCTGGTTGTAAGCTCAGCCCCGCTCTCTTTCTCTTTCATATTCCAGACTTGTCTGGCCACCAGAGCCTCAGTTTTTCCACCCTGGGAGTGGGCCACCTCTCAGGCCTGAATCAAGGTGAAGGAAGTTGCCCTCGGGTCAGGCTCTCAGTCCACCCACCTTCCCCTTCCCAAATTCCTCTATGGTTTGGGCCTTTGAGCAGCATAGGCCCGAGTCTGGACCCCATTTTCTCTGGATCTGCTATTTATCCCTGTATGACTGCGGTAAGCCCTTTGTTTTCTCTGGGCCTCAGTTTCCTGATCCACAAAATGGGAAGCGTGGACTGAGGTGATTCTGTAAGAACCCATTAACACCTGCTGTGCTCTTTCAAACTGCTTCCCGGTCCTCCAGCTCCAGCTCCCTCTCCACTTCCTCCACTCCTCTCTCTGTTGCCTTCTCTTACTCCTTTCTTGTCTTTTCCTCGTTTCATCTTTTCCTAATTTCCTCTTCTCTCTTTCCTCTCCTCTTTCTTTCCTTCTTCTATCCCTCTTTGCTCTTTCTTCCCGTCTTCCCCCCTCTCAGCTTTCTCTTTTCCATTTCTTTTCTCCCCCGCTCTTTTACCACCTCCCTCCATCTCTTTTTATTCTCTCTCCTTCCCCTCTGTTGCCCTTCCCGTTTCCCCCTTTCCTTCCGTCTCTCCCCCTCCTCTGCCCTCTGCCAGCCTCCCCCGCCCCCAGGTTATCTGCTGGATTCCACACACGCTTGCACAGACGGGATCCATCCCAGGCTGCCTTGCCTTCAGCTTATCTCTGCTCCAAATGATTGATTTTTCCCTCTTTAAGAGTAATTTGCTGGTGAATTCCATGTATTGCAAAAACCCTTGTGAAATCTAATTCAATCCGATTGGCAGCTGAGACTTTGGGGAATGAACACTCGAGAGCTGTCAATTTCATCACCCAAATGTGTGTCTAGGAGACGTGTCTATAGAAGAGGGCGAGAGGCGGGCAGGAGCTCCTCACCTGCACGTGTGCACCGCCCCGCCCTCCTTCAGGAGGGATCTCGTCCACGGGCGCCAGCCCCAGATCTTCTGGGAAATGAACTATAACGTGCCTAGGATACTTGCATTAAGGTAAATGAGGGACAGGTGCTTTTGAATTGTTTTCCTAATTGGAAGCCCACCCAGTGCACTATGGGAATCGTACACTTCCCAAGCCAGCTGCACCTGACCACCGTCTCGCTCCTCTCCAACCCTTCCCCCTTTTCCCGGGCAGAGCCCCAACTCCAGGGACCCAGCAAAGCCCATGTCACACTGCGATAGCTCAGCCCTGCTCTCTCTTTCTCTTCCACATTCCAGGCGTGTCTGGCTCAGAACCTCAGTTTCTCTACTCTGGGAGTGGGCCACCTCTTAGGCCTGAATCAGAGACGACAGGGCACCAGCTGTCCCAGTTTGCCTGGGACTAAGAGGATTTCTAGTACCTGGAACCTAAAGTGCTAAAAGCTGGGCGGTCTCAGGCAAACCATGACAGTTGGTCCCCAACTCTACTAGGTGTGTCAGCCCACTAGGGGCAGTTGGTACCAATGCCCAGGCACAGAGGTCACACACTTGGTGTGGAAAACACAGGGTTCTAAGCATCTAGTTCCAACCCCACTAGCCTGTGTCCTACAGACGCTCCCCTCAGACGCTCTGCTGCGCTGACCTCAGACGCTCAAGCCCCATGCAGCTCGCACGCAGGAGCTGGTCCTTACCAGTGAGGACAGGCTAGTGGGGACACAGCTGACCAATGGCTCTTGCTCAGGGTGGCCATTGGTCTGGGTGGCTCTTGTCTGGGGGTGGGGTGGGGGGTCATAGGTGCCACCTGTGTCCACTGGTTACAGCAACGCTAACTATACCCACCCCCAGAGTTGGAACTGACCACTCCGACCTCATTTCTCTGCCCCAAGCAAATAGCCGTTTCTGGTAGGATTCAATCTTTGGGCTGCCCTGGACTTCTAAGGATCAGAGCAATCACCCCATTGGGTACAGGTTGAAACAAAGTGGCTTCAGGGAAACTGGCCAAGAGGGCTAGGCTCCCCTTGACAGTGCCTGTGGGTGTGGTGAGGGCAAGGTTTTGTGGAAGGCCCAGGCTTCACAGGGACCTTTCCAGGCCCACACATACAGGCCCTGCTGTCACAGGCTACCTGGCCTGGTAATTCACACAAAGAACAGGAGGACAGAGAAGGCCTGAGCTCTTAATGCCATGACAACATGTTCCCCCGCCACCCTGCAAGATCCCAAGGAAATGAGGCCATCGCACCCTTTTCCTTCCCTCTCTCCAGCATGAAACACTGTTTGAAAGGCACCTACCCCAAGTAAAAAGCGTTAACAATTCCTTCCTCGCCGTCCTGCCTTCCCACCTGGGCATACCTCCCAGCACAGGTGGCCACATTTCTGACTTTAAGGTCTGCCATTCTGATCGGAACCTCCAATTTGGACCTCACCACCATACCTGGTTTCCACCCCCTCCTTCACTCTACTGGCAAATTCTGCACTGGAATTTTGGTTGGGGTTGGGTCAAGGGGCTAAAGTGGGGTGTAAGTGTTCTCAGAGCTACAGGTAGGAGAGTCTAAAATGCAGGAAAAAGGGTATGCATCTCAGTTTGCCCAACCCCATAATTGTCCCGTCCCTCCCTCTGGGGAGGGTCACATGGCCTGGGGGGCGGGGCCGCTGCAGGACGAGGATGAGCCTTGATGGCTGGCAGAGGGAGCATTCAACGCTCTGCTTTCTGGCCAAGACCTCTAGGGGCCTCAGACAGAAGAGCAGCGAGGGGCCGGGTGCAGAGCTAGGAGCTGGGCCTTGCATCCAGCAATTGCCTGGCTCTGTCTACTTATCATGCTAAAATGATTTCACTTTTCCCACAGCGAAAAATGTGTGGCCAGGCAAAGAAATCGAACCGCCTTATGAAAATCAGGAGAGGAACGTTCCCTGCCGCTAACCCAGCCTCTTTGGATTCCGCTGCCTCTCCAATAGCAAGTCCATCTTCCCCGTGCCTCTGGGGGGCAGCGAGGGTGCTGAGAGGGCTGGAAGGGGTGGGAGAGGAGGAGACAACCCCAGAGCTGACAAGCTTTGTGACCTCAGATAAACTGTCTGCCCTCTCTGGGCTGCCTTTCAAAATGAGGGCTCACATTGCCTTCAGGAGGCCTGGAGGACAGAGCTCATGGCTGTTTAGAGGCTCTGAACCTGGGAGTGCTGGGATCCTGGGAACCAAAAGGGAGTGGGTGATTTCATCTCCCATATTTCCCTAGCCCTCTACCAGGGGGAGCTGCCTGGTCTTGGGTCCCCTTCCCCGTGAACAAACACACCACAAATGCCCTAAGAAATAGGTCCTGGTCTGGGACAGGGTGTTGGGCTCCAGGAAGATGGGTGAGTGTGCCTGGTGACAACCCCACGTCACTCAGCTGCCTCTGCGTGTCCCGGAGTCAAACCCAGGCACAGTGGTCCAGGCCTGCAAAGGGCCCCTTCTCCTTGACACATTCCACACCTTCCAAGGCACATGTGTTGGCCACACAATAACTATGGCTGGATGGACAAAGGAATAAATGCATGAATGAATGGGCTACATGTGTGTTTATCTGTGAATGCGTGGGTGTGAGGAAAAAATCAGGGAGAAGATACAGAGACAGGATGAAGGTTGGGTGGGGGGGGCAAGAGAGATGATCAAATTCAAAGAGAAACAGAGAAATAGGGGGACTCAGAAGGAAAGCAGGTAAGAATGGGTGGCGAGTACTTAGATGAGGAGCTAAGTTAGGGTAAAGGTGAAACCAGGAAGGGTTGGCCACTGCCCAGTGGAGTGGTGGCAGATGGTGGCACCCCCACCTTCTTTACCTTCGCCTAACCTGTCCTTTTGAGTTTCTGCCATTCCCATCACTGGGATTCCCAACTCTAGCCTCATTCCAACCCCTGCCTTTCCCACAGGCCCCACATCCAGTCCCTGTCTGCCATCAACCTTGGTCACTGTCCTCATTTTCCTGGTGTCCAGCTTAATCAGCCTAAAGCACAGCTTTGAGGGTCACTCATGCTCAAGGACTATCAATGGCTCCCCACTGCCTGCTGAGTTAGGCATGCAAGGCCCTCCAGCCCACCTTCCTGGTTGTATAGGAGCGTATGTATTACATACTTGCTGAATTAAACGACAGTGAGAGAAGGATGGTGCGGCGTCTAAAAGTCCATCAGTGATGCTATTTATGCTGGTACCTTGCACTTCATCTTTTGGGAGGGGTGGATTAGTGAAGAGGTCTACAATAATTGATCATTTCTATAATTAACATGCCGTAAAGTAGACATTTGGGGGTATACAGTTGTAGAATTTTAACACACGGATAGATTTGTGTTAGCCCCATCGCAACTAGGATACAGAACAGTCTCACCCCCCTCAAGAACCTCTCGTGCTGTCCCATTACAGCCACTCCTCTGCTACCCCAACCTCTGGTCACCACTGACTGGTTCCCCACCAGTAGTTGTCTTTTTAAGTGTCATGGAATCACACAGGACGCAGTCTTTGAGGCTGGCTGCTTTCACCTGGATAATGCCTTTGAGATCCCCTGCTTCTCACTTCACCTGAGTGGTCTGCTTACCTAAGCACCGTCCCATCCTTATGGGACCAGTTAGCACATCTACACGGACCTGCTGAGCTGGGGGGGGGGGGTGAGGTACTGTATCCCTCTCAGGTCTGAGCCCTGCGTGCCAGGGGAGGGCTGTAGGGCAGGTGGGAAAAGAGGGTCAAGCGGATTAATAAAAGAAAGAAAGAGAAAAAAAGCCTGGTAGTTCTGCTCTGTAAATATTAGTGCATTTGGACAGTCCCTAATGAGGGCAATTAAGAGTCATTATGCTGAAAACAGAGAGGGAAACACAGATCCATGCTGATTGGTGACTAGCGCTGGAAGTTAGGGGCAGGCGGCCTCCTCCTCCTCCTTCTGACTCCTGCCCCTTCACCTTGTGCCCCGCCTGCCTCAATCATTCTCCTGTGCCCCCGTGTTCCCTCTTGGTCCTCTCCTCCCTCGGGGGTGGCTGCCTCTCCATGTCTTTGCTGGGTCATCCTCATCTCCCCTAATGGGAACACTGGGGAGCCCGGGGGCTGCTCGGGTCCCTAGCCCTCCTCTCAGCTCTACCCCCACCCTGTTCCCAGGTGAGCCCAGCTAGACCTGTGGCTTTAAACATAATCCAGACACTGGCGACGACGCTTACATTTCCATCTCCAGCCAGGGTCCACAGAGCGCTGGCTGGAGCCTCCTTGGCTCCTTAGAGGCTCCTGTTAGATGTCCAGGGTCCAGGAGAGCCAGCTGAGGTCACGTCCCTGCTGGCGATCGGCCAGAGAGATCACCAGTGCTACAAGTGAGGGATCCCTCCCCCTCCCTCCCGCGCAGAGCTGCTTGTGGGATACTTACTAGCACACCCCTCTGCCTCTTGGAACTTCCGTTTGGATGTCTAACAAACACGTCGCACATAATATGCTGAAAGTTCATCTACAGCTTCCACCTTCCCCTCACCAATCAACAGCTCAGGAAGTAAGAACTCCGCTTTTCTGACCCCTCAGGTCAACACCCTGTGCAGGCGTTCTCACGCCCTCCGCCTCCCCCACACCAGCAAGTCCTATTGACTGTCCTGCACGACGTCCAGGAGCTGACCACTCCTCCCTCCTCCACTGCACCTCCAGCTGCTCTCCTCACCTCCTAGTAATGGCCCTGCCCTGTACCACCGATTCTCCCGGGCAGCCCGACTGTCCTTTAAAAACTTTTCTTTTCTTTTAGATAAAATTCACCATTTTAACCATCTGAAAGCATACAATTCAGTGTTTTTTTGTATATTCATGATGCTGTGCAACTACCACCTCTGCCTGATCTCAAAACATGTTCCTCCCTCCAAAAGGAAGCCCCTCCCCTGGAGCAGTCACTCCTCGTGCCCCTCCCCGGCCCCTGCAGCCCCTCCTATGCTTTCTGCCTGTGGATTTGCCTCCTCTGGACGTTTTATATAGATGGAACCATACACTGTATGGCCTTTGGTACCTGGCTTCTCTCACTGAGCATGTTCTGTAGGTTCATCCAGGTGGTAGCACGTGTCAGAACTTCATTATGACAATGGCTGACTAACACTCCTCTGTAGGGAGATACCACGTATTGTTTATGTCCTCCTAAGCTGAGGGGCATTTGGGCTGTTTCCACAGAACATGCTTTTGAAACTTCAATCAGATCAAATCCCTCACTCCCTGCCCGTGCCCCTCACTCCTGTGAAAGCCCCGCCCTGACAGCAGCCAGTCTGCCTGACCCCCTGTCCCAGCCCACGGACCCCCTCGCTCTTCCTTGCTGTGCAGACACACTCCTGCCTCAGAGACACTGTGCTTGCTGGTCCCTCTGCCTGGAATGCTCTTCCTCCACATGCACATGGCTCACCCCCCATTTCACTGTCCTCAAATGTTACCTGATCAGAGGCTTCCCATTCCCCGTCCCAGACTTCCTTCAATCCCTGGCCCTGCTGTATTTTTCTCCATGGCTCTCATCACCACTTGACACGATATACATTTCCTTGTTTGTTTCTCTAGTCTTGCGTCCCTGGAACACAAGTTGCCCTAGAGCTGGACTTCAGCTGTTGTGTTCACATATGAACAGTGCCTAGAATCGCATCCTGCACAAGGCAGGTGCTCAACGAGCACTTATGGGATAAATGAACTAATGAATGGATCCCTACCTCCTGCTCAATGTGAGGGTCCCCTGGGTATCTCCTACTTTTCCTGCCCCAGGCCTGTGGGTGCCCACTACCCTATGTGCTTGACGAGCCATTGCACATCTTCTGCTCTGTTCTGTGACCTTACGTACAGGGTTTCTCTCTAAGCCCAGTTTTGCTCATGTGAGAAGAGCAGAGATACCTGCCTGTTGACTCAGGGCACATGCAGGACGAATGAGAGGAAAGCATGCTCTGTACCTCTGTATCTAATCCGGGATGTAAATGTACGACAATCTTGATTTTGAAAATTCCTTCTCACTCTCCATTCCTTTTTCGAATGAAGTCCGTAACAGATGGAGAAACGGAGGTGTGGAGACGGAGAAGGGAGGGTCTGCCCTGTGCCTTCATGGACAGAGTGGTGACACAGCCATGAAACCTTGCCTTGCCATGAAATGCCTCCTGCCCCTTCCCACTGCGTCCCTGCACTGACCTCCCCTCCAGGGGACAGAGTCAGCGGGAGCCCAGGAGAGTAGGGCTGGGCGCTGACTCTGGGCAGGAAGCTCTGTGCCCTCCTCAGTGACCCACCGTCGCCACAGCGGCCCAGCAGGACGTTTCTGTCCATGTTACTCATAGATTAGGATATTTCATGGCCCACGGCCACGGTGATGGGGTGACACTCAGACACAACTCCCAGTTGAGCTATGCTTAGCCTTACCCTTTGAGACAGGAAGACAAACAAGACACATCATCTATGGCTGTCAGGGGCACGGTGGGAGGTGGCAAATGGGGCATGCAGGGGATTGTGAGAGGAAGAAACCACGCGCTAGGGTGAGACTGGGCTCACCGGTACCCACGGTGAAGGGGCACCACAGTAGGCATGAACCAGCCAAGAGGTGATGGAAAAAGGGAGAGGGGTGGAGGATGAAGTTTGTTAGTTCTGCTCTGCTCCCGCTGGGGGTCTTTAGGAAGCTCAGCCACTGCTTTTAGGGAGCATGACTCTCAGAATGAGCCCCACTACGTCCCGTGGGTGCCAGTCCTGCTCGTGAGCATGGTGCTGGTGGATAAGAGGAAAGAGACCACTGCCAGGTAGCTGGGTGAAAGGGGAACGATCCCCCAAATCCAATATATGAAAGATGACCTCCAGCTGCTGGAGGGGCCCAGCTGCAGGTCCTGGGGCAGGAGGGGGTGAGGAGCGGGCCCTGGCACTACAGCTGCCACGTAGGCGCTGCCTCCTTCACACCTTCACAGGGCTACAGGCCTGGTGTAAATAGCATGCTAATGAGATTTATGGATGAGACTGAATTAGGAGGTGTCTAAATCCTGCTAGGACACCCTCTGGTCCTCAGGGAGCTTGGAGCTTAGCAGGCTGAGAGGAATCACACCGCCGGATGCAGCCACACACAGAAAAATCCTCCTCCTCCTCGTCATAATAAGAGCCTCAGCAAAGGCAACTGGGGAGAAATTAATGAGAAAAAGTGCAGATGGGGCTGGCCCGCTCCTCCCTGGCTTCCCTTCCAGAGCAGCTTTGCTTTGATGGCAACAGATATTTTCCTGGAGAGCCTAATTTTGGGGGGAGGAACCCTAGAAATGTGAGCTGAAGCTGTGAGACAACAGAGGTCTTGCAAACGGACCACTGCCCACTGCCAGGGCAGGGGGAGGAGGGGACAAAGGTGCAAAGTTGGCATCATAGATTCCAGGTGCCAGCTGTGCTGACGCTGCTTTGGGTGGACACTTAACCCCTGCTATGCAACAGAAGCACCAGAGAACCTTGCAGAAACAGGAGCAGCCAGGATGAGCACCCTGGCTTGAGGAGTGGGGGAGTGGGGATAAGGCAATGCTGACCTTCACTTCTTCCTGTGTCTCGTCTTGGTTGCTCCCTGGGCCAGAGCCCTCACCCCCTACCTCCTCTCAGCTTTATTCCACTGATGAGACCACAAGCTGGGCGAGAGGCACGGAATGTTGGAGGCATTCCAGCCATTTTCCTTACACCTCCTGGGGGATTCAGTGGGAGGTGGGAGATTTCTAGCCAGATTCCAGTTACCTCCCTAATGGAGAGGAAAGAAAGGTCTGGATAATTGGGCAATCACACATCCACAGAGAGTGTAAGAACCCACACCTGCCTCCATGGATGCTGGCAGCCAGCCCTTCCCTCACTTCCCCACCCCCCTCTTCACTGCTTCTGGAGTTTGGTTTTTAGTTCGAATTGCTTTAGAAAAATAGGAAAACAGAGGTCCGTGCCCTGGCTCACATCAGCAGGTTGGAGAAGTTTAGAGAAGTTGGGATCACTCCCCAGGGTGGCAGGGACATATATTTCCTGTGTCTCTACCAAAAGGTAGATGCTGGTGACAGATTTATGGGCCCCGTGGAACAGTGCCCTGGAGGATCCAGAACTGGAAAATGGCCCCTCAGCCGAATGTGTGACATGGAGCAAACGGCCTCCCTGAGTCCACCCCACCCCACCCGACATGGATGTCACCTCTGAGAAGCAGCTAGAGGTAAGCCTGAGGGCAGAAACCCGAGCAAGGAGCTGGGCTGAAGGATGGCAGTTCGTGAGCACAGGGATTAAAAGGGGTTTTCATCTTTTTTTGTGCCATGGACCCCTCTGACGGTCCAGGGAAACCCACAGCCCCACTTCTCAGAATAGCTTTTTTTTTTTTTTTAAATTAAAGTTTATTGGGGCGACAATTGTACATAAAGTTACATAGGTTTCAGGTGTACAATTCTGTAATACATCATCTATGTATCACATTGTGTGTTCACCACCCAGAGTCAGTTCTCCTTCCATCACCATATATTGGATCCCATTTACCCTCATCTACCACCCCCCACCCCCTTCCCCTCTGGTAACCACTAAACTATTGTCTGTGTCTATGAGTTTTGTTTCTTTGTTTGTCTTGCTCCTTTAGAATAACATCTTTAATTACATAGAATAAAATACACGGACCACAATGTCAATTAATTACTTTGAAATGTAGTCATCAAAGTATTTGAAAAGGGTACTACAGTAGAATTATGTGTTTGTTAATGGATTAAACAATGAGATTTGGCAGTGGGTCAAATGTATGCTGTGATTTCAAAGTCGTGATGAATTTAAATGACATTTTGAGATTCCCTGGGACACCTATAATACGATGCAAAAATATCTGAGATTTCTCTTGGGTTCAAAGTCACAGGTACCACTAATGCCACTGTGGTTTGTTTCTATTTTCATAATTAAAGGGAGTGCTCACATTCAGTTAGAGGTTAATACAAAAAGAAGGTGCAGAGTTTTCTCCATCCAGGGTCACAGATGCCTTGGGAGTGGGGGTCAGTAGACCCCGCTTCCAGGTTCAGGATTCCTGGACTAAAAGGAAGTATTTGAGGGGCCCATGGGGGCTGCAGTCACAACCTTGCAGGGCTGAGTGGGGCCAGGGGCCAGAGGAAATGCAGGCTGGACAGACTGACCAACCAGGAATAAATGCGAAAATAAATTTAAATAAATACAAGGTTGTGGGCTGGGCTCTCTGACAGGCCTGGAACACATGTGGAATGGAAAATGAGGGCGACGGATAAAAATCAGTGCCAAGATGAGCAAGAGAATAAGAATAACCTCCCTTCTCACCGTCTCCTCCCCATTTCTACAAATAAACCCAATATTCCAGAATATGGCTTTTTCTCCCCATCATTTGCTTTCTTTTATTTATTTATTTGGTGATGTTTCTCCTTGGGGAGGCGGGTAATTCTCTCTGTTTTTTCGTTGTCCCTCAAACAAATGAATCGTGTCATCTCCTGCCTGAAATAGGAATTAGCTCCTGACAGATGTGTCCCTGTTCACCTCTGCAGTGCAGGCACCCCCCCCCCCTTTGCCTTACTTCCCTCCTCTCCCTCCCACCAGCCACGCTGGAGGTGGGAGACCCACCCGCTTGGTGGGACCAAACCTTTGAGAATGGGGAGCCATGGCCACAAATGGGGAGCCCCGTAGTATGTATAAGAAACACAGGACTGAGAGTTCAAGGCCAAGCTCTGAGACCCACTGATTGTGTGACCTTGGGGAAGCCCCTTAACCTCTCTGAGCCTCTACCTCCTCCTCACAATAATACACATCTTACAGGGCTGGGGATAATAAAAACAGTTACAATTTAAGGAGTGCTTTTTATGGGCTAGGCACTGTTCTAAATACATATATTAATTCATTTAATCCTCATAACGGCTTTATGAGGCAGGTGCTATTATTGTCTCCATCTGCAGAGGAGAAAACTGAATCAGGGAGGATACATGAGTCCCCTAAGGTCACACAGATCACAAGTGGCAGGGCCAGGATTTGAAGCCAGTCGATGTGGCTTTAAAGCCCTTGTTTTTAACCACTCCAGCTGCTTTTCTGTCCCCAACCTGAGAAAGGATGCTCCAGGTGGGATCAAATAGACAAACTCCTGAGCGGACTGAAAAGGCTGCAGGGAGATCAGGCCCACAGAAGTGCCAGGCCCGGCCCCTCTGCCCTAAGCGGGGAGCAGGGGCAGCTGGAACAAGTTCAAGGAAGGGTTTATGAGCAAATGTGGGGGGCAGGAGTGAAGAGGGAAGCTCAGACAAAACCCTCCCCTTCTCACCTAGGTCCTCTTGGACCAAAAGAATGATAGATGTGTAGGGTCTTAATGAAGACTGACCGGCCCATGGTTTTCCAGCGGTAGACGCTGCGGCACAGAGTGGGGACATGACTTGCTTAGAGTCACTCCGTGTGTGAGGAACACAACTGCGATGGGACCTGGCTTCTGTGTTTTCTCTACCACCTTCTCTGGGCAGTCAGGGTAGGTCTGGCAGCAGAATGCTGTGGTCAGAGTTCAAAATCCTGGGCTAATTTTAACTTGGGAGATCCTCTGTCACAAAGACTGAAGGTGGCCATTCAGCGTCCTCCTGACACGAATACTGAAGGCAGTTTCTATGGGACTTTTCGGGTTTCATTATAAGAGCCTAGGGTGCTTGGCTTCTGTAAACACCTTAAGAAGAAAATGGCTAAACTACAAGAGAACCTCAAGTTAGACACTAGAAAGCACCTGCTGGCAGGAGGAGGTGGACAGGGAGACGGGAGAGTTTTCTGTGTGGGAGACTGCTGCCTTTCCCTGCTTTCACCCTTGGCCCCTGACAATCCATTTTCAACACAGTAATCAGGGCTCCTTAAGAAAGACGACTTCCAGCATGTCAGCTCGCCCTGCCTCCCCACTGGGCTCACACTAACAGAAAAACACCTTCCGGTGGCCGGCAAGGCCTGGCCCGGCCCCTGTGGACGGCTGCAGCCTCATCCCCCACTGCTCTCTCAAGCCCCCCTCGCCAGCCACATGAGCCTCCTTTCCGCTCCCTGAAAATGCCAGGCGGTTTCCAGGGACCTCTGCCCTTGCAGGGGAGCACCCACTGCAAAAATGTTCTCCCTCCACAGCTCTGCGTGGCTGCCTCCCCCACACTGTGTAACCACTGCTCTAACAGCACCTCCTTGGAAGGCCTTCTGTGACCACTGAGTTGAAAATAGCCCCCGACCCCAGCCCATCACTCACTGTGTCTACTGACTTCTTGACATTCGTTTCCACCAGCAATGATGCTGGTGCTTATTCCTCCGGCTTCCTCACTGGAGTGACACAGAAGCTCTTGGAGGGCAGGGGCCACATTTCAGCACTATCTCCCTAGTGGCGGGCACAGTTTGTTGAGTGAATGAATGCGTAATCCTCCCACCTGTGTAAATTTCAATATCGTCCCTCAGAAAGGTGGGGGTGGGGCAAATCAATGGGGTCTGAAAGCCATTCTGATACTATTCCAATTTCCAGAAGCAGCCAGAACCAGGCAGAAGAAGCCTCTCTTGGGGGATACTGGCACCCCAGTCCCCACTCCAACCCTGATTCTCTGAAAGAAATGTTCTCAAGGACAGCAGCAAATATGTTCTGAGGAGTGGTGGGTCGGAAATGAGATAGAAATAAAATGGATCAAATGCTCCCAACTCCTGAGACAATCCGATGTACATGAACGGTACTTCTCCTGACTGGCGGGCGGATGCGAGGAACTGTCAATTTTCAGCTCTCTGAGTCAACTGGGAGTGGTCGTGTATAATGCAAAAGCAGTATTTAAAAACAATATTAAAAAAAATAACTTTGCTGGGATTTCTAAAGCATCCAGAGGCGCGAATGGTCTCCCACATTCCCTGCCTCCCTCCCCCGACCCTGCAGAGGCAGGATACAGAACACAGATATCCCACTGGCATCTAAGTAGTAGGGTGGTTTTTAGGACAGAAAATTCCAACCATCCCAATAACCTCACCGCAAGCAGATGGGAAACCATGACAGCCTGGGCTGGCTCAGCTGGAGGTAGGACTGGGGAGGGCTGCAGGCAAGATCAGGGGAGGAAACGTTGACCAAAGTGGAGAAAACACAAACACTGTGTGGTGGGCAGGGGGTGGGTAAGGAAATGATGGAATCTGAGAGGGCAAGTGTGCTGCTTGCTTCCTGCGGCTTCCCAGAGCCCCCGGGGAGGAGACAGGAGACACACCAGCATCCAGGCACCGGGGGAATGCAGCTGCCACAGCCTTTAATTTGAAACTCAGAGATGAGCTCCCACACCAAGGCTGACTCCTGGGGCCTTTGCCTTGAGATTTTTTTGTGATTTGCATTACAACCATCTATTTGCATCTCAACTGTCACACTGTACAAATGGGTTGTTGTTAGTTTCAGCCCACCCCATCCCTTCCTTCCCTGGCTTCTATGAGTGTTCTATAGCTGGGCAAATGAAAAGAAATTACTCTGAGAGACTTCACAATGAGGATGGAGTCCTTGGGAGATAGAAAGGGCCTCTTTCAAGCACCTTTGTTGTCTTGAATGGTTTGGCAGAGCCTGAGGTTCAGTAAGAAACTGAGTAGAATCTTAGATCTGGAGGGGATGGCAGGCAGTTAGTCTTTGTGAATGAGATTAGCATCCTTATTAGGAATGACTGCCACAAAGTGCTGCTGAGAGGTTAAACTGCTTCCTCCTTCCTTTTCTGTTTCCCATCAGCACCCTCTACTGCCCCACAGTGGACTTTGAGGTCACCTTCCTAAGCAAACTCGGCCAGAATTGGGCTTCAGCACAGGGCCCTGCCTGCAGATCAGTTTGTATCACTGCGTCATGGAATCACGCTTTAACTCCACCAATACTCATTTCCGCAGCACTTCCCGAGGGCCAGGCAGAGTATGAGACACAGGGTTACACACTGCCTGTGGCTCACTCAGTCTCATCCGGAGACGGGTATGAGTAAGATCCTCACACTAATAACTGCAAGATCACAGTCATGGTCAGCGTAAGGGAGAATCACGTGGTTTACAGAATCTGTGACACAGGGATTTCACCTCTCCTCATGCTCCCTTTCTTCCTCCAACTTTGCTCAACGAACGCATTTTTCTGCCGCAATGAGCAAATCCAGAGCCACCTTCAACCCAGACACAAATCCCAACAAGTGTATTTTCCTCTCAGAAAGAGAACTGGGAGAAATGACAATATAAAGAAAAATCTCTTACAAAAATTGCCTGATTTCTCTTTGAGGGTCCCTGATTTCCCCCAGATTCCGGACACTTGATCAGGCTCCAGTGCCAGTGGCCTCTGTCTTTTCTGTTCCTGCGGGCAATGCGGCTGAACGCACCAGCCCGGGAACCTGGGGCCTGACTCTCAGCATCCAAGACTGGGCCTTGGGAGCATTTACTTGTCCAGATCCGAATTCCTCTGGAGTGTTGGAGAGAGGAGAAGAGTTGGGAGATACGAAAGAGCAGGGCAATTTAGAAAGCAATTTGTCCCTCTCTCTTATTTAGGAAGCCGCCTACGACCACGTCTGGGGTGGTTTGGGTGCAGCTCTCTCTACAGGGAGCCTGGAGAATGGCCCAAATGACCTCGGAGGGGGCAGTATGGGTTTTGGGGCTGCCAGTCCTCGTGGGTAGTTCTCTTCCTGTACCTCACGGTGCCCTGGAGAAGTGGGGCCCCATGGAGGAGGCCAGTTCTCTATTGTCAGAGACACTGGCCAACTCCCTGGGGAAAACAGTGGAATGGTCCCTGGCAGGGCTGAGGACCATGTCCGCAGTGGGCATGCTGATGCCTACGCCTGGGTGGGGAGCGATCACTAGAGGCAGCCTGGACCCAGACACCCCTCGGCATGAAGCCTGGACCCAGACACCCCTCGGCATGAAGCCTGGACCCAGACACCCCTCGGCATGAAGCCTGGACCCAGACACCCCTCGGCATGAAGCCTGGACCCAGACACCCCTCGGCATGAAGCCTGGACCCAGACACCCCTCGGCATGAAGCCTGGACCCAGACACCCCTCGGCATGAAGCCTGGACCCAGACACCCCTCGGCATGAAGCCTGGACCCAGACACCCCTCGGCATGAAGCCTGGACCCAGACACCCCTCGGCATGAAGCCTGGACCCAGACACCCCTCGGCATGAAGCCTGGACCCAGACACCCCTCGGCATGAAGCCTGGACCCAGACACCCCTCGGCATGAAGCCTGGACCCAGACACCCCTCGGCATGAAGCCTGGACCCAGACACCCCTCGGCATGAAGCCTGGACCCAGACACCCCTCGGCATGAAGCCTGGACCCAGACACCCCTCGGCATGAAGCCTGGACCCAGACACCCCTCGGCATGAAGCCTGGACCCAGACACCCCTCGGCATTCCTGCAGAAGCTTCACACAGGGCTTCCAGCAAAGGGAGCCTGAGATAAAGCCCAAGGAGTCAGGGTGACCTTGAAATCCCCCGACCGACCGTCGCCGTGAGCAGGGCGCTGGAGGTTCTGGCCCTGCCGGTGGCAATGCTCCCTGGACCCCTCTGGTTAACACCTGGGTGTGGCAGGCACCCCAATGAGTCCTATGCACAAAACATCTGATCTCCCTGCCTCCCAATACTTGTTGGTATCCTCTGTGGCAGACACAGAGAGCTGCTTTCCCACATCCCACAGCCTTCTGGCTGTGAAATGGGGCACGCAGCTCATTGTAGCTGAGGGGCCCGCTCTGGGAGGAAGCAGAGAGGAGCTGGTGCTTAACCTCCCAGCGGTCTCCTCCCTGCCGCAGTGACTGATGGAACTGCAGCGTGTGCACCTGCGTGTCTACACAAAGGGGGTCTCCCTGCCCACCTGTGCCAGACAAGCAGTCAGAGTGAGAACTAAACTTCTGTTTCAGGGGTCATTTGTTACTGCAAGAGAAACTGACTGACACATTTTCCTTCTATTTCTTTTTTACACAGATGAGCAAAGTGGTGCTTAGAAAGGGTCAATGACTCACCCCAGGTCACAGAGCTAGCAAATGGCAAGGATGGACTTGAACACAGGCCCCGTCTGACTGCAGAGCTTGGGCTGTGAACCACGACACAAGCTGCTGCCCGTCTGGGATACCTCGAAAATGACGCCTGAATTCCTTGGCTTGGCACTCAAGGCCCTCCAAGGCCACGTCCCAGCCGACCTTCCCACCAGCCTACTGCACAAACCCTGCAGCAGTCGCATGGGTCACCGCGTGGCCCCTTGATCCACTTGCAGGTTTCTCCTTCTGCGCCCCTCTGTGGCCCACCGCCTGCCCTGCCAGCCCTCCTGCGCTCCTTTTCATGATCTAATTTACACCCCAAGGCTCAGCCCTAGTCCCCTGTTACCACAGAGCCTTTCCTGATCTTCCCAGTCTTACTCCCCCTTCCTCAGCGGAGCTCGAGAGCCCTCCCTGCCTGGAGTCACTGGACCCGGGACCCACGCTCCGGAACCAGTGCCTCTCTTCTCTTGGGTGTTATCATTAGCATGAAACCAAGGGTGGGACACTCTTCGGAGGTTCTCATTTACACAGCAGTCTCTAAGAGGGTGCTGCACTCCAGGGGACACAAGATGACCCACGGGGGCATGAGAACTTGTTGTGATAGCTGTTTATCTCCACCTTTTCAACTTTCTGCATTCTTGTATATGTTTTAAAAGGTACACTGTACATTTGCGTAAACACACTTGGCCACTTGGGACAGGGACTACGGGGTATACTTGCGGGACTCCCTCAAGGGGCCAAGTACAGATCCTTGTAAACATTCCTGTACACAGCAGGTGCTCAGCACATGCTTTAGTTATCTCAGATGGGTATGGAATGACTTAGCAGGGGACGGAGGCATGTACACATGTACACATGTACGTGTACACACACACACACACACACACACACACACACACACACACACACACACACACACTGACCTGCCCTCCTGGCCCTGAGTCCTTGAGGGAGACCACGTCTGGTTGAGAGAAGCTGGCAGGAGATGGGAGTGATGTGGGAGGAAAGTTTGCTGAGCAGTCAGAGTGGAGAGGGGCAGGAGGAGCGAGGAGGAAGCCAGGCCTGGAGCAAGGCCAGTGCTGGAGCCCAGAGTGAGGAGTAATTGCAGAGAAGGACCTCGGGCTGGGAAACCTAATGGAATTCCTGAGCAGAGTGGGCCAGGGGAGCGGCAGTAACAAATAGATATCCTGTTAACGACTGTGGCTATGACAGGCAAGGGAGATGGGGCAGGAGGAGGGGTCAGAGGAGGAGGCAGGCTGAGCGGGTGTCATCGGATGGAAGCCTGTCCCATCCAGGCCTGGCCCATGGCCCGATATGCAGGGCCTGACAGGGCTCACAGGGGCTGCAGCCCGGCCCGGACCCTCCTCTCTCCTGTCCCTCTTGAGCTCTCCCTCACTCATGGCCCATGGCTCTTTCTTTTAAGACTGGCCTCAGCCAGGCAGGCCCTGAAAGGGGATGAAGGTAGCCCCTCTGGAGTCTCCTTATGGCCTGGGATCCCCTTGAAAGCACGTAGGATTCTTGTGCGGAAAATGTGGGATCATTATTACACTGAAAGCGGGAATAAGATTTTCTGCCAAGGTCATTATTTATACAAGAGCCTCTACCTTTTAAAATTTCTATTTTGATGCTTTATAGTATACATAATAGATTAGTAGAACAATCATGTATGTAATTTCTAAATAAGCAACTACACATGGGAGGTGTGTGCTCAAAGGTCTCTTGAAGGGTGTAGGGGGTAGTGTAAAGTTTAGAGACTACTGGTTTTTGGCAGCCGTACTTATCCTCAGAACACAGCAGGGGAGGGGCACAACTATGTTTGTTTCTATTTTATAGATGGGGACCTGGAAACTCAGAGATACTTGGTGTCTCTCCCAGGGTTGCTCAGCCAGGTCAGGGTGGTGGGTCTGGATGGCCCATGTGTCCCAGGGACTTACCTCGTCCTTGTCCACCACCTGTATGAAGAGGGGGAGGGCGAAGCCGACCTGCGCCAGCTCAGTGATGGCCACGCTGTACTCGGAGCTGTTGAACTCTGGGGCATTGTCATTGATGTCAATAACCAGAATGTTGAACGTGGTGGTGACGGTGGCATCGGATGGGGTGCGGTCATCATTCAGCTCTGTACCCTGCAGATAGAGGACAAACAGCCCAGGATGCAGGCAGCCATAATCACAATAATAGCTATCATGTACCAGGGCTGTCTTAATGCCAGACACAGCGCATTTTGTGAATTATCCCATCTCGTCCTCACCACAACCCCCGGAGGAAGAATCTATCACTAGCATTCCCATTTTACCTATGAGGAAACTGGGGCTCAGAGAGGTTAAGTAACTTGTACAAGGTCACACAGCCAGAGTGGGTGTCAAACTCAGGCAATAGGATTCTAGAACCAAGGGGATGAAGTGGGGTAGGGAGGATGAGACAGATCTGGAGGCTCATCAAGGGGCAAAGGGAGAATCTTTATGCAATTTGACAGATGAAGAAACCAAGCCCAAGAATTTTTGTGCTAGCATGTAATTAAGTCTTAATTCAGCATCTCCTATGGATTGAACTCCGTGCTAGGCACTGTGAGATTCTAGATTGGACTCAGGAATAGATGGACTCAGATACCTGGGTATCCAGTCTCTGGACCAGAGACCCCAGACCCCCAAATATCCATTCCCTGTTCCCACCCCAACCCTCTGAACCAGAGTCTGTGGGCGAAAGGCCCAGGACTAGGTATGTTTCACCAGCTCCCTAGGGGATTTGGATTCGCAGCCAAGTTTGGGAACTTACGCTCACCTTTTACATAAAGATGGACACACTGAGCTCAGGATCCCCACAGTAAATTGGTGGCTTCCATGGGACTAGGGAGCAGCTCTCTCCCATTGGAGCCACCGCCTCCATAGGAAGAGAGCAAAGAAAGGAGGGAAGTTGATGGGGGCCCAGGAGCTTGGCACTGAGTGGGGGACAGGTGGTGTCAGTCGGCCCACACGTCAGGTGCACAGCAGGTGGAGAGGAAGGAGCCAGTAGGTAAGAGGAGACTAGGTAACCCATCACTGCCCCAGGCCTTTTCAAGGTCAAGGAGAGCAGTGAAGAGCCAGGCTGGGCTGCACCAATGGAAGGGCTCCTTCCCAGAGCCCCTCTCCTCAGGCTTTATGCCGTCGCCTGGCCTCAATCGATGGCTGGGGCTGGGGAGGACCCCTGTGACCCAGGCAGGATCCAGACCTGAAATGGGTTTCCCAGGGAATGGCTCAGCAAGTCATTGATTTTAATTAAAACCGGCCATGAGTGGCAGGTGGCTGTAGGGGCCGGGGGCTGTGGCTCCACCACGCCTTCTCGTCTTCTCGGGTGGGAGCCACTACAGCTGACATATCTCACTGCTGTAGTTGCTGTTCCTAACAAGATAATAGCCCCAGGGAAGCCGTGAGAATTAGAAATGGGACAAAACCCCAGAAATGGGGTAAACTTAAGAATCTGAGGTAGCTACAACTTGGAATGAAAGATAACAGTACGGACCACAGAATGAGCACCTACTGTGTGCCCAGCAAATGCCCCTGACATGGCCTACACCTGATACACGTTGGCATGAGCCCTGGGAATCAGCACCGGGTGAGAGAGCGAAGTGATGTGCCTCCTGGGAGCTTCCACCATGGACACTTCTGGAGGCTCAGCTCGGGCTTCCCCACTACTCAGAAGGAGGTGGCCCGGCTCGTACCTTCACCGTCAGGATAAAGCCGTGGCTGTACAGGGGGTTCTCCCGGTCCAGTATGCCATTCAAGGTCAGGGCTCCGCTGATGTAGTCCAGGGCAAAGATGCTATTGGTATTCCCTGCAAGAGAGAGAAGTATTCCCGTTGTGACTGGGGTCAGGGCTCCTCTCCCGGGCGTTAAGGACCAGTTAGTGACTTAAAAGGGAAGCGGGCTCGAGGAGGGATGGAAAGAGCGCTGGGTACAGGGCCTCGGCAGTGGACAGCACCGCTTCACAGAATGAGACTGTTATGCCCTTTCCGTCTTCTTCCGCTGTCTCTGAGGAGAGGAGAAAGTCTTGGTTTTGTGCTAATAGGTCTGTAGCCCCTCTCTAACATTCGTTTGTTTTCCTGTGTAACAAAGAGAGAGCGAGCTTCAGGCGCACAGCCTCCAAAGGGAGCAGCGCTCAGCTAGGACTCAGTAACGGCAACAAGCGGAATGTGGTGTCCCCCCAGAATTATGTGGTGAAATCCTACCCTCCAAAGTGATTGTATTAGTGGGTGGAGCCTTTGGGAGGTGATGAGGTCAGAGCCCTCATGAATGGGATTTGTGCTCTTATAAAAAGTGAACCCACAGAGCTCCAGGCTGGCACTCTGAGCTCAGACTTCCAGCCTCCAGAGTGGGGAGAGAGAAAGTTCTGTTGTTTATAAGCCACCCAGACTGTGGTGTGTTCTAGCAGCCGAATGGACTAAAGCAGTAACCTTGTTGTTTCCTCTGTGCTCATTTTTATGGTCGTTTTCTATTCTGTTCTAATTTTCTATTTATGGCAGTGAGGCAAAGTTTCCTTTTATGATAAATATATGTGAAACACCTAATTCAAATTTAAGAATAAGTATTTAAGTACTTATTAAAATGTAAAATACATATATTTCAAGTACTAGCAAAAATCATCCGCAAATGACACTGGTTCAGCCAGAGGTCTCTGTATCCCCACCCCTCTCTGCCCCACCAACTTCATTTTATGGTCTCCCCTTCAGGCACCTCAGGTTCCCCAAATCACCATGTGCCTTCCTGCCTCCTGTCTTTCAGTGTCCACCTTCCTCTTTTGGCCTTCCCTTGCCCACTCCCACCCAGTGCCAGGGCCCCCCCCCATTCTTCCCGGAAGGTGCTGACCCCTCCATGCCCCCAGGCAGTAGCCATTGTTCTGTCTGTTCTCCAGTGGCTTCCCGCGTGTCCATGGAATCTTCCCACCTAGCCTAAAAGTCCCAACGATGGGGGCCTTTTACGACTGTCCCTCAAGGTCCCTGGCCAGTGCTGGGCACCCACTGGCAAGCATGTTCCTAAAGGATGGCTGCTCCCAGCCCCCCTGGCCCCTGTAATTGCCTTTGTGTCCTGCACACCAAGCTGTGAGTTCACCTGCTCACCTGGCAAAATGCCATTCCAAACCCTCCTCTCTTTCTCATGAACCAGTGTGTTGGTTCATCCACAAACTCACTCACTGCCATCCGTTCACATAGTCAGCAATCCCCTGGGCAGGCTGCCCTATGGCCAGGCCCTGTGCTTGGCATTGCGGGGGCACAGATGTCACTCTGCCAAGGATTCTGACACTGAAGCACTTACAGCCTGGTAAGGGGACTTTGACAGCCACAAGAATCAGCATCTCTGAGTTCACAGCAGAAATGAGGCTATTCACACATGGGAAGAGTCAAAGAAGGAAGGCTTCATGGAGGAGGTGGCACTGATTCTATACACCACTGTCTAGCTGTGTGACCTTGGACAACTTGACCTAACCCCTCTGTGTCTTGGTTTCCTTATCTGTAAAATGGGGATAATAATGGATCTACCTCATAGAGTTATGAGAATTAAATGAGTGTGAAAATAAATAAATACATAAAATACATATACGAGTGTGTGTATATACCCTGTTTCCCCGAAAATAATACCTAGCTGGACCATCAGCTCTAATGCGTCTTTTGGAGCAAAATTAATATAAGATCCAGTATTATATTATATTATATTAATTTTTGCTCCAAAAGACGCATTAGAGCTGATGGTCCGGCTGGGTCTTATTTTCGGGGAAACACGGTGTGTGTGTGTGTGTGTGTGTGTGTGTGTACATACATATATATGAAATGCATACATATGTATGTATATGTCAGCTGAGAACAGTTCCTGGCACAAAATAAGTACTCAGTAAGTGCTGTTTGAGCTGGGCCCTGGAGGACCAGCAGGACCGGGGAAAGGGGTAGATGGACACTGATTCCACAGGAGAGAACTAATGCCCGGCCTTTAACACACACAGGTGGACACCAGGATGACCCGTGGAAGCTGCACCTTCTTGCTTCTCCCCTTCCCCACCTCTAAAGGGATCTGCATGAAGTAGGGGCTCACATCAGCTCTGGGATTAACCAGGGAAACAGCAGAGGGAGACAATGTCCTCTTGTAACTTCAGTCTCTGGACAGGGGCTGTTCTCGGCCAACCCCGGGCTGGTGGCCCGTGCCAGGTGGCCTGTTTCCACCTGGTTGGTGGGTAGAGGCCTGCTCCCACCTGTCCTCCCAGCCTGCTCCCGGATTGGCTAAAGCAGGGAGAGGCTGCTGAGGATTGTGGAGCCCGTTCCGGTCTCAGGTCACTCTCAGACTGTGGGCTTTGGGGACTCGGACATGGGGCAAGGCCAGGGAGGGGACATCCCTGCAGCCTTTGCCTTTCCTAAAGCCTCCTCCCGTGGCTATGGAGAAATCTGGGTACCTTCCTGCTGTGTTTGTGCAGTGAGGAGGGCAGGGCCACAGGGAGGCACATAAATGCGTGAATATAGGAAGTTTCTTTAGCTAGGAGTTCTGCTGCTGGGGAAACAAGAGGATGCATGCTTTCATCTGGTCGTCATTAGCTGACCCGTTCCACAAACAATTACTGAGCTCCTGCAATGGACAGGGACCCATTCTTATGGGAAATGTAGCCTCAGCCAACCATCCCCATTACAGGGTGACCAGTGCTGAAGTGGGGTGAAGCACAGACGTCACAGGACCCTTTGGGGGGCTGGGTCCTCTCAACCCCTAAATGCTGAGCTGAAGGGCTACCCAGAGGCCAGACCTCAAAGCCTCCTGCTGCCCCTTCTCCCCCCCAACAAACACAGGTGTGGACCCCCCTCCCCAACCCCCACCTCCAGCATCCTACCATTCCAGATTTTCATATAATTTATTCTTTCCAATAAAGGCACCTATCAAATGTTTAACTGAATGTGATTCAATTTTTATCTTTGCAAGATTTTCCCTACAAATCATTCACACACTACAAGGCCCTTGCTGAACAAGGTGCTTGGTTTTCAGTTTGGGAAAGAGGGTTGTCTACCCTGGCACACTCTGTTGGGTACCCCACTCATGGCCACACTGTCCATCCCCAACACAGAGTCTGTTCCCAGGACATAAAACACCCCCTCCCCCGACCTAGGCATGAGGCACCTTCTCCCACAAACCTGCAGGCCAATACCTCCCAACTAGTATGCAGTGAAACTTGAGGACCCTCCCCCAAAACACACACACACACACACACACACACACATACACATTCTTTTTCACACATCTGTGTGGAGCTCACCTCCCAACCTCCTACCAAGTATAAATCACTAACTCCCAGGATCCCCAGCCAGAAAGGGTTACACCCAAGGAGCTGACAAGACCACCTGAGTGAGGCACAGGCTCTCATGGCCCTACTGTCACCATGGTAACGTCAGCACTCAGTGGGATGCCTGCTTGGACAGGGGCAAGAGGCCAAGGGCAGACCTCATTCAAAGACTGATTGAATAGCTCTCTCCTGCATTCAAGTTCATACTGAGCACCTACTGTGTGCAATTGCTGGAGAACCAGTAGAGAAAAGGCAAGGTTCATGGCTTCAGTCTCACGGTAAAGAGTGACGTTCATGATATAATCACACCATTGAATGTGTAAGTACTTGCTGAGCTAAGGCCCCTGACGAAAAGCAACACTGAGTGGAATAGAGAGGTGATTAAGAGTATGCCCTCTGCACGCAGACTGCATGGGTTCAGATCATGGCTCTGCCATTGGTGAGTGACCTTGGTCAAGTTACTTAACACATCTGAGCCTCAATTTCCTGGTCTGTAAAATGGGGGTAACATTAGTACCCAACTCAGAGTGTTGCTGTGAGTATTAAATGAGTTAAGACAGTGCCTGGCACATAGGAAGCTCTTAACACGATGGCCCACCTCCTCCACCCTTACCCACACCCAAGGAGCCCGTGCCCAGAGCCGTCTGCCCAGTGGGAGCACTGAGTCAACCCCATCCTTTTGCCAGGACAGCCTCACCACCAAGGGCCCATGTGTACAAGTTGGCACCTGGGAGGCCAAGGCCGAGAACAAAACCTTCAGGCCCACAGGGCATCGCACCTAGGCTTGGGCCTCTATTCCCGGCATGACTCACCCTTCAGGAAGGTCACTTCCTTGCTCACCTTCTCTATCCCCCCTCTCACCATTCTCTCTTCCCTGGGGGGCTGTGAGCTTGGCAGCCACACACAAAAGTTTCTCTGCTATCCTGGAAGCTGACACCACCACGTCAGCCCTCTGGTGTCCTGACATTCTTTCTCCAAGTCCCATGGGGACTGACGGGTTAGGGGAGTCTCACTAGGGACGCCTTTCACCTGTTCAGCCCCCGTTGCTGAGCAGAAGGGCAGCTGCTTCCTTTGGGTTGACAGGTGCTGTCCTAGGTGTGTGTGGATATACCTGGTAGGGGAGGGGCTCTGGCGTGGAACGGGCTGCACCTTGAGTGCCCTAAGGCTTCTGGAAACTGGTGACTTAAGGCATTCACACAAGAGAAGAAGCAGGTCATTACAGGCCCTGCTGGTTCTCTTGGCAGCCACCTCCTCTAGAAGCTTCAAACATCAAGCTCGCTTCAGCTTTGCAAGAGAGACTGAGAGAATGTGAATCAAGTCTGCAACAGCATGAAAAGGCTGCCGGGGGGTCACAGTCTTCTTTCCCCTGTATATTAAAATGTAGTAGCTAGGTCAGACTGTGAGATGTGAGGGCGTGCGGAGCACAGAAGTGGGGACAAGGGGGGCAGGTGCTGCTCCCACGAGTTTGGGCTAAAAAACAGAGAAGCAGAGTGGCAGCTAGAGGGCGTAGCAGAGTCAAGCGAAAGGCTTGTGTTTTATCCATGGTCAAGGCGAGAGAGGGGAGGGAGTGGGAGAGGGAAACTGGATGGGGCTGGTGCAGATGGGTAGATACTGAGACTTGGGGCGCACGGAGGTGGCTCTTTCTTTGGGCTGTGGGGGGCTCCCCCTCCCACTTCCTCATTCCTTGGAGGCTGGCAGGCTTTCCCCTTCCACAGGCACCCCTCCTCCTGGCTCCTGCCAAATCTCATCAGGCCTACATCTTGTCCCCTTGTTATCTCGACTGCAGCATCTTGACCCGGCGTGGAGCTGGATCTGGGCGCAAAGCAGTTTAGTGAGTAGCTGATGGTGCGTGTGGAACACAGGCTGATGACTTTCAATTGCTTTGTCTGCTCTGCTGGGCTAACAGCGACCGCTCTCTCTGCCCTCTGAGTTAAAGAAAAAACAAGGGCTCCCACCTCAGTCCTTCCCCTTAAGATCCAGCTCCAGTGTGGCTGGTTTCAGGAAGCCAATGCTGGAGGCTGCACCAGCTCATTCCTTTGAGCCCAGCACTGGGCTGGTACTCTCAGAACCGCCCTGTGCTGTGGGGTTTCTATGGTTCTTATGCCCAAAGAACCATGTGGCCTTGAGGAAAAGGGCTGGGGTCTCACACTTCTCTCCCCTGTGGCACCCCAAATAATGCTCATTATATATTTGTGGGATGGCCTGAAGTTTCCCTCCCCCACTACAGCAATTAGGAAGGGTCACTGAGCACTCTAGGTGGGGATATGCTTTGGGCCTGGCCTTTTGCCGGGGCCATGGGGGAAGACACAAGAACGCAGTGCTTGTGAAGAGCTCATGATCTAGTTGCACTTCGGGGCCCAAGCCTTCACCCACTCAAACGCCAGTCCTTGAATGGAGGCAGGAGGCTGGATGAGATGACCTGTGCGGTCCTGATCCCTCGCCTGGCCTCTGACTTGGTCACCCAGCGTCCCGGTCCAGGGTCAGGGACCCTCTCCAGGGAAGTGAGCAGAACTGGGATTTGCACCCCCTTCCCTCTGGTGGTCTGCCTGGAGTCTATCACATCGATGCCCAGGGGAAGACTGCCGCCTCTGCATAAACTTGCAGATTGAAAAAATACCTGGGCACCAATAACAGCTCTGCCACTTAGAAGCTGTGAAACCCCCTGCAAACCTCTAATTCCTTCGACCCAAATTCCTCATCTGCAAGGTGTGGATAACAGCTCCCAGCTCACTGGGCTGTGTGAGGATCAGGCATGATCATGTATGTAACACACCTACTGTGGTGCCTGGCACAGAGTAGGTGCCCATTTTGGTCCCTATTCCTTCTTTCCCTGCTATGCCTGCTTTCTAAATAGAAGAATCAGACCAGGTTAGTCCCACCTGCGACCCATCTCCTCCAGAACAAGCTGTCAGCTCTCCCCACACCAGTCAACATCTATTGTGCCTGGCGAAGTGTTCTGCATGCATATCTTTTTCAATTTTCCCCAAACTCGCATGAGATAGGTCCTATTATCCCCATTTTCAAGGTGAGGAAACTAAGGCACGGAGAAGGACTAATACTAGGTCATCCAGGCAGTGAGTGGCGGAGCAAGGTCCTAAACTCAGCCTCTCACTAAGTCAAAGAGCTCATGTCCTACCCAGACGCCCCTGCATTTCCCCTTCCCCGCTGCCAGGGGGAGCCCATCACTGTCCAGCGGAACCATAGAATTGTGACTGGTATAGAATCGTATCACCGTTCAATGAAAACTAAGAGTCCATCTGAGATATGGGCTTTGGGCAAGATCTTATGAATTAAAAATTGTCACTTAGCTGCCTGCTGACAAAAGGGACCAGCCTCCTGGGTGGCATCTGGACTGGCTGCATTCAACAGCTCTCTGATCAGCAGATGGCAACCAGCGGTGTGGGTTACCTCGGCTTTCAAGCAGGGGCGGAGATGCAGGCTGAGAGCTTGCTGCCCCTTCTGAGGACCCTTGAGGAGGGGGGATTAGGGCTACCCCCCGCCCCCAAAGATTTCCTGAAGCCACCTGGCGCCTTCTCGCGGAAGATCGTTGCTGGGTGCCTTGCCTTGTATTCAGGTCTCAGCTCAAATGTCACCTCCACAGAGGACCCTCCCCAACCACCCCACTGTCCCACTCTCACGCCTGTCAGTCTCTACTCCGTTATTCTGTTTTCCTTCTTTCAAAGCATGTCTAGTTTCTGACTGTCTCTTTTCATCTGTTCCTGTGTTTGCTTTTTGTTGTCCTTCCCCACTGGAATGTAAGTCCCAGGAGAGCAGGGACTCGTGTCCCCAAGTGCCCTGCTGATGCACAAGGGTTTGCTCAACAAATGGTTTGTGAATGAATGAACGGACCGAAGCAGGGACATCTGGGAGCCATTTGGAGGCTGGGGCAAAAGCCTATGGGGCAGAATGGTACTGGGGTGACTTATGACGTCACATCACAGAGACTATAGTGCACCAGGGCCATACTGCCGCAGGAGGGGTCAGTCAGTTAGCAGTTCCCTCTCAGACCCTCCCGATGCGCCCATGGTCATATGTCTGTTTGAACTGAGCGTGGCTCAGTTAATCACAGACATTACTGTCCAGACAGGGAAAGACAACCTTCAAGTATCTCAAGCAGGTGTGAACTGCAGTCTGCTTATCTTGCAGGCATTTCGCAGAACGACAGTTTTCATCAAGCTCACTTAAACCAACAAATGATTACCTATCCTAATAAGACTGCAAATGGGCCTCTGATTAATTTGCTAATAACTGGCTCCAATTTATGAAACATTAACCTGAATAGCCAAAGATAGTAAAGCCTATTACGTTAAGGTTGCTTAGGGTCAAGCCATGCCCTCTCACACACAGCGGTGCCTGGCTCCCTGCACAGGAGGGCTTCAGACAGGCGGCCCCTCATCCTCTGAGGACGCTTTCATAGAGATCAGAGAGCCATCGGCAGGGCCTGTAGCTCCGACCAGAATCTCCCCAAATCCTGAAAAGCCTTTACTGGGCAACCGGGGGAATTTGTCCAGAGGGCAGAATCATGGACATGCCCACAAGTGCAGCTACCAGGACGCCCACCACAGTGCTGTCTAATAAGGAAAACTGGGAACACGGGAAATGTCCAACAATAGGGCATTAATTTAAAAAGTTCTGAAAGGAAGTTCGGTCAGCCACTAGAAACAATGTTGCAGAAGAGAAGCTTGTGACTTGAAAAGACAGGTGTTCAGGACATGGTTTTTTTTCAAAGGTGTCACAAAATAGCACAGTTCCTATAGGACACATCTTGTAAGACGCAAAATATATGCATAGAACTCAGAATGAAATGTTATAATAACATGTTAAGAAAGACTGTCTCTGAGTGGTGATGCCAGAACAGGCTTTCTCTGCCTCAGCACTGTTGACATTTGGGCTGGACAGTTCTCTGCTGTGGGAGATCGCTGTGTACACTGCAGGAAGTTTGGCAGCGTCCCCAGCCTCTAGCCACTACATGCCAGGAACACCCCCTTTCCCCGTGGTGACAACCAAAACAGCTTCAGACTTTGTCTAATGTCACCCAGGGAGGGAGACGGGGAAGGGTAAACATCGTTCCTGGTTGAGAACCATTGCTCTAGAGCAGGGGTGTTCAAACTGCGGCCCGCAATCCATTTTTTATTGGCCCGCAGCAAATTCCAAAAATATATTTAGTTTACTTAAATAAACCAGGTGAGGCAATACATACTTCACCTCGAGTGAGTGGCCCGGCTGTTTGTGCATTTTACCGCATATGGCCCTTGGTGAAAAACATTGAAAAAAGTTTGGACACCCCTGCTCTAGAGTCATTTCAATTTCTCCCTTTTGACTTATTTGCATGACTTTTGTCTAAAAAAAAGAAAAGTTAATACAAATTCCTTTAAAGAACAATCCCCAAAGTTCTAGCACTAGGTGGTGGGGATGGTTGCACAACATCGTGAATATACCTAATGCCACTGACTAGTACACTTTAAATGGTAAATTTTATGTTATGCATACTGTACCACAAAAAGAATCCCCAAGATTTGACGATACGTGTCTATGTGTTCTAAGTGGGTGCTACATGCAGACTGGTTGGGAAACGAATTCACTTTCTTAATTCTTCCTCTACTGGGCTATCACCCGTACTAACAACAATTGCTGAACTTAATTTTCCCGAGGACAGGGACCTTTCCTGCCTTGGTCACTGCTACGTCAGCCAGGATAAAGGAAGGAGCTTGCTCGAAGAGGAGTTGTTTGCAAGGCACTGGAGAGGCTGAGCAGCATAGGATGAAGTCTCGGCTCCCAAGTGGCATCCAGTCCAGTTGAGGAAGCAGGACATGTGCCATAAAGGTGCCCTGCCCTGCTGAGGGCGGCTCAGAGGGCGCTGGTGCAGGCGGGGCTCCTGCAGCTGGGCCTTGGAAGGCAGCATGTGGGTAAGTGCAGAGAGGGAGAGGGCCGTCCTGTCAGAGAGGCTAGCATGAGCAAAGGGGTGGAGGGGGGACAATGACTTCACAGGTGTGGGGACATTAGAAGGAGCAGAGTTCACATGAAGTGGTGTCAGGAGCCGCTGACATCAGGAGGCGGGAGCCTCAAATGGCAGGTAAGCAGTTTGGATTTTTGTCTGCTGGCAGTGGGGAGTCCCTGGAGGCAGCAAGGCATGGATGGGGTGATGGTCATGGGAAAAAGAGTGATTACAAAGGCCATGGACTGCGGGCCCACTGTGTGTCAGGCCAGGCTCTAAGCACTTCACCTGCATCAGTCAGTTCCTCTTCATGGCAACTCCATGTGCGGGCCATCCGCACCAGCATCTTTATTAGTCCATTATTGTTATTCCCATTTTACAGGTGAGAAAACCAAGGCACAGAGAAATTAAGTGCTTTGCTTGAAGGCACACTGTTGAGAAGTGGCAAAGCCAGGACTCAAGGCCAGGCTGACCCACTTCACAGCCATAAGCTTAGTCTCCATGCCAGGCTGCTTCCGAGAGATGGGAAGACGCGCACTTCTGCCCGCTGGCAGAGTGCTTTGCACGTTTGTTCCCATGCATGAGCTCACTGGATTCTCAAAACGCCCCCTGAAGCCGACACGGTAACCCTATTTATCAAACGAGGAAACTGAGGCTCAGTTGGGGAAGTGACACATCCAAGGACAGACATGTGGTTACTTAGTGACCATATTGGGATTAGAACGTAGGTCTTTCAGGTCTCAAATGTCCCTCATGGCTGCCGTGGTCTCTTCTGTGTAGGGCTCATGCTCCCTAGGCCCTGGGGGCTACAGGAGATGAGCAAGGTGAGAACAGCACAGGGCTGTGAATCCTGGGGGCTCACCTGCCCACCTGCCCACCTGCCGGGAGCCTGGTGACCTCCAGGGCCTGGGCCAGATGGGCCCACAGCACCCATGCCCGTCCTCAACTGGGGCCCCTTCTTGGGCCAAGGGTGGGAGCCGGAGTGCCCCTGGTCTCTTAGCCCATGTTCCCTGAGGGGCGCCTGCTCTGCCCGCTGCTGCTGGGCCTGGCACACATAACTCACCTGAGGCTTGGCACTTAACAGAGCATCAGGGCTCTGGGAGATTTATGGGCTCCGATAAAGCCATCTCGATCCTCGAATAAGAAGCGTTAGATATTTGATGATCTGAAAGGCCTTGTCCTGGAAGGGGAGTGCGAGGGGGGAAGGAGGAGGGGAGACACTTAAGAAAACAAAGAGGACAGTGATCGGATGCCCAAGGAGAAGGAAACGTGAAGTGGGGTGTGTTCCGTCTGCCATCCTGGCGGGGCTGTCACCCTCTCCTCTAGTGGGACAGGCCGGGGGTGGGGCTTCTTGGAGAGTGGGGCCACTACCCCACAAAATGGATCTCTCTGTACCAAGCACAGGTGGGGGTGGAACACAAATAATGCCCGCAGGGAGCCCACTATCTAAGGGGGAAAGACTGGTCACCCCCAGGGGAAGGACAAAGCACATGTGTAAAGAACCCGATATGAAGTTAGGAGACGCCATTCACCCTTGTGGGCTTGGGGGCCTCTCTGAGCCTCAGTTTCCTCACTGTGGGTGAGAACACCTGTCCTGCCCACAGCACTATTTGGAGATTCAATGAGATAAGGGATCTGAAAATGCTTTACAAACTGTAAAGTGCTGATACTGTCTCAGATACGTATCAAGGATGGTGAACCAGCTGCACGAGGCAGGTGGAACTAAGCAGTTCCTGGAAATGGAGGATGTTAGACAGAAAAGGTTGTGGTGAAGTGGGGGGCGGGGGGGGCGAGGTGCCGGCTGGAGGTGCACACTAAAGGCTGTGGGAAAAGAAGGGCTGCGCCCCTGAACCTTCTCTTCCAATCCTACTTCCCAGAGTCCAGCTGCTTCCCCTACATGTCACCTTTTCAGTGCCTTGTCCTGCTACTATCATGAGCATGTGGGAGACACTTTGGTACCAGAGAGCCCTGAGTTTGAATCCCAGCTTCACTACTTATCGCCATGTGACTTTGGACAGGTGGCTTCACCTCGCTGAGCCTGTTTCCCCACCTGCCAAATAGGGATGATAATAATAAAAGTTGCCTCCCGAGGTGGCTGGGAGGATTCAACAAGACATGAGCACGGAGCTGGCACAGAGCACTGCTGGTTTCCCAAGTCCTCCCCTCTCCCCCGCCACTTTCCCTCCCAGAGCACTGATCCCAACAGTCCCACAGCTGCCTCCGCCGCTGGCGCCAAGTGCTGTAAGTTCCAGAGTGAATGACTTTCAAATCTGTGAAGGAGAGCCCATCACACACACCTTGAGCCGGGTAATTTATGAATCAAATTGTGCTCTGTCAGGGCTCCGCGGCCCAGAAATAGATGTGGTCGGACGAGGTTCAGGGAGCCAGCCTCAGACACAGTTATCTTCATAGAAACTGGCCACCAACGTGCAGAACTGGCCCAGATGATTGACCTTGAGGGACTCCCTGGGGGCAACAAAGCCACCCTCAGCCTGGCTCCTGCTCCTGAAGACAGGACAGAGATCTGCCTGGGGACCAGGGGCATAGCTGGTGACCCCAGGCAAGTTACTTAACCTCTCTGGGCCTCAGGGTCCTCTCCTGTTAAAAAAAAAAATGAAAAGAGGGGGCTTCCCTATGGCAGTGGGTTTTCAAATGTCTTTGTTTTAGTAGCCAATCCTTTCATTAGAACCCCAGTGTATAAAACAGCCCAACACAGAGCTAGCTGCCCTGGCTGAAGCACATGGAGGACAGAGGGTTGGGGGACGGGGCGTAGTGCTGGAGTTCAGCACTCTCAGTGCCCTCCTCACTCCCAGAGGGGACCCTGAGGGGTGGGGTTGGGGGCTTCAGGCTTCAGGGAACCTGGGAGTCCCCACGCACTCTTTCAGTTTTAGGGTTCCATGGTTGTCTATGAGCCAAGAAGGCGCAGGGTCTGACAGCACGCATTTAGGTCACCCGAGGACCAAGAAACTCTGACCAGGCAGGTGAGGTTCCTGAGATTCAGAGGACCAACAGGTCTTCATCTGGATCTGGGCTTTCAGAAAGAAGCAGATGTTGTAGTGGCTAGAACCAGGGCTAAGATCTCAGCATCACTCCTCATGAGCTGTGTGACTGTGAGCAAGTTGCCTACCCTCTCTGGGCTTCAATTTCCTCAGCTGTAAAAGGGGAGGGATAATACTTATTGCATAGAGTTGATGTGAAGATGAAAGCAGGTCACGCACCTCCTCAGTTCAGCACATAACAGGTGCTTCGTAATGATCAGTTGTTATAAATTCTTTTGAAGAGGAAAGGAAACTCGGCACTCAGCACATACTATCCCGCTTTACTCTTTACAACAACCTCACTGATGAGTAAACTGGGGCGAGGCGAAACAATTTGTCCCAAGTTACATGGCTAGTAAGTGGTTGAGCTGAGATCTGAACCCACAGCCTTAGATGTCACAGCCTGTGTCCTTTCTCTGAGGTGCTCCTCCCTAGAAACACTGCCTCTAGAAGGCCCCACCAAGAAAGCCCCAGACTGTGCCAGGCCCTGTTTCCCGATGTCGGAGAGTTTTCCGGCATTGGGTCAGTGAGTCAGAGGATGACATCAAAGCAGATGTTCTGGTCAGGGAACGACTGAGGAAAAAATTACAAAGTTAGTTAAGTACAAAACCCGCCCATCAATGGGGAAAACATGAAAAATCTTGTGTTCTGCTCAAAAGGGGTCAGAGTCATCATATTCACAAGAAAAGATGACAAATTTGTCCTACGGGGCAGGAGCCCCCAAACGAAAACAGGAAGGTTGGGGGTCCTCAGAGGGTGTCCCCAGAACCCTGATATATGGATTATAAGAAGGGCCAACTTTAAAAAAGTTCTGTGGTCAAATAAATTTGGGAAACACGGAACAGGTCTGTTCACTGCAGGACTTGTCATAGCCTTTAATGTACTAACGTGCATTGTAACTTGCACAGGGTGAGGACGTGATGATGTGGTGTCTCTCCAACTTACGTGGCACAGGACCCTTGATGCAAAGGCTCTCTCAAAGGGTGGCATGGGAACACCGCAGAAATATTGCAATATTCTGCACTTTTCTAAATATTTCACTTTCAGTGTAAGGAGGGCTGCTCCCACAGTTCTCTCTCAATGGGATCTCTGAGCATTCACGTTCGATGTGTCCAGCATCAGAGACATAAAATGGAATGAAGCTTAGGACCCATCGGGCTCAAAATTCTCCTTCTCCCCTGGATAACTGAGGGTCAGGGATGGGGAGTAACTTGGCCAGCGCATCATACAGCAAGTTAGAGGCCAAGTGGCCACCAGACAGGCCCATCAGGTCTGCTGCTCATGCAACTCAGTCAGATGTGGCTCCCAGGCCAGTGGTGGGTCCCCTGGCAACTTTGGGGACCACACTTAAAAAAATGAATTTTTCACTATGGAAAATTTCAAACACGCACAAATATAGAGACCATTGTACAATGAAGCCCCAGGTACCCCCTATCCAGATTCAACAATCATCAACCCTTTGCCAGCCTATTTCTTTTAAACTCACCCCCAACTTTTTTCTGAAGTTCTTAGAGCAAATTGCAGTCCATCCTTAAATACTGTATGTTTATGAGGACTCCTGAAATACCCCCAAACACGCCATTATCACACTGAACAAAAGGAACAATTCCTTAAGGACTCCTAAAACACCACACCACAGACCATATTCAAGTCGGGGACCCCATTTTTGAAACCACATTAGGATCAGAGGCTTTCACCCTTTTTATTCAGTCCTCAGAAACTAAGCCTCTGAGATAACTGAAAACAGAAGAAAAAGTGCCTTCAACAGTATCTGTCATTTCATTCTTTAAATAAGAACGAAAACAAGAACAAAAAAGATCAGAAGCAGATATGGTGAAATGTCAACAAATGTTATCTAGGGGGGGTACCCATGTGAGGAGGGGGTGTTATATCAGTTTCTGCACTTTTCTAAATATTTCACATTTGCCAGGGATTTTATACCTGCTTCTCTGACAAGGGCAGGGATTCTGGACGGGGTATGGTGTGTGTGTGTGTGTGTGTGTGTGTGTGTGTGTGTGTGTCCATTTTATCTGGGCAGCCTGGCCTCCAGAATGTCCTCCCAGCTTGAGCAACAGCCCCAGATGTCACATTATGTCCCTAGGCCCTGGCCCAGCGCCCCACACCAAGTGGGCGTTCAGAACGCTTGATGAGTGAGCCCAGCCAGACAGGGAGGGGTGTCCGGAGATATTCCCCTCCCCTTGGCTCACCCAGGCAGGAACTTCTGCTGAATAAGCAAGAAGTAGGAGAAAGAGAAACATCCTTGCTTTTTTGGCCGGGGAGGAGAGTCAGCAATCAAAATCTTTTCAAAACCTCTGACTATTTTTTTTTGAAAAAGAGAGGCCACAGGTCAGAATTCAGGGTCCTTCCATGGGTCACCTCAGAATGAGTGGCCTTCTCCATTACAGGGGTTGGGGGGCTACAGACGCCTACTCTCGTGGTAGGAAGGCACTTTGTCTGGGTAGCTCCCCAGCATAGCCAGAGGGACGGGCACCCTATTGCATCTCCACTCCAAGCTCTGTACACAGATACTTCTAAAGGGTGAAGGGAAGCAAAGGATCCTACTGGAGACAGATGCCATCTTTTGGGGGTGCTTTGCAAGCTTGAGATTCTCAGTGTGCACAGAAAAGAGGAAGTGTGCCTTTTGTGCCAGAAGCTCCTGGCACTGCCCCCGGCACCAAGCAGAGCCTCAGAGCCCAAATACCACCTCAGCCGAAGCCAGAATGGAGGGCAGCCTTGGAGCTTCAGCTCCCCACCTCTGCCCAGATGTGCCCACTCTCCCTCCCAGCACTAAGCCCCAAGCAATGCCAGCTGTGGCAGTCCCAGCCTGCAGCTCCCACGTCACAAGATGACTTATGGCTTTAATTACCGAGGGCTGGGTGTGAGCCTTAGGAAGGCGCCAGCCCCACCGGGCTCAGTTCCTGTTGACAAGCGCTGCCAAGTTGGCGAAGGCGGTCCTGCACGCTGCCATGCTGTCCCCCACTCTCTGGGTGATGACCAGGCCCTCCCTTCACTTCTGGGTGCAGTTAGCCTGCCCCCCTGCCTCTCAAAGATGGGGTGGGGCAGGAGTGTGGATGTGGTGGGGGATGCAAGAAGAGCAGTTCTGAGGCCGGTCTATTAGAAAACTTTTCCTTGGGGCCAGCCTGGTGGCTCAGGCGGTTGGAGCTCCGTGCTCCTAACGCTGAAAGCTGCCAGTTCGATTCCCACATGGGCCAGTGGGCTGTCAACAACAAGGTTGCTGGTTCGATTCCTCGAGTCCCGTAAGGGATGGTGGGCTCCGCCCCCTGCAACTAAGATTGAACACGGCACCTTGAGCTGAGCTGCCTCTCGGATGACTCAGTTGGTTGGAGCGCGTCCTCTCAACCCCAAGGTTGCCAGTTCAATTCCTCGAGTCCCGCAAGGGATGGTGGGCTGTGCCCCCTGCAACTAGATAAACGGCAACTGGACCTGGAGCTGAGCTGCGTCCTCCACAACTAAGACTGAAAGGACAACAACTTGAAGCTGAACGGCACATTGAAAGTACAACAACTTGACTTGGAAAAAGTCCTGGAAATACACACTGTTGCCCAATAAAGTCCTGTTCCCCTTAAAAAAAAACACGAAAAAAAAACTTTTCCTTGAGAGTTGTGGGAGATACACAGGAGGGAGAAGCTGGGGCAGGGAACGGCAGGCCAGGCCAGTGCGGGGTTCAGAACAACAACTAAGCCCCCCAAAGGAGAAGGGTGTTCACCAAAGAAGTCGGGGAGGGGCTGGACAGAGCCCGAGATGGCTAGCATGACGAGCAGCTCGGATGCTCTCTCACCTGCTCACCCAGTGGCCTTCCAGCTGGTCTCCCTCTCCCAGCCCATTCCCCACCCAGCAGACCTTTCAGTGATCTTCCAAAAGCCTGATGCCGCTCTAGTTACTCTACTGTAATGTCTTCCCAGTGCAAATGGAATCATCTCCACTCTGCGTCCCTGTCTGCAAGACCCTAAAGGATCAGCCGCTGTCCAGCTCTCTGACCTCACTTCCTGTACCTAACCCTCTGCTCTCCACTACACGTGAGCCTCAGCAAACCTCTTTCTCTAATTTCTGTTTTTTTAAGTATACCCAGCTCATTTTGGCCTCAGGGCCTTTGCACGTGCTGTTTCCTCAGCCTGGAATTCTTTTCCCCCATAGCGCCACAAAGGCTGCTCAGGCCCCTCTCAAATGTCACCATGTCAAAGAGGTCTCCTCCAACCACTCCAGCTAAGTAGCTGCAGCTCAGTCATTTGCCATCACACACATCCACGTTTTACTTTCTTGCAAGCACTCGTTACTCTCTAAAATTACCTTACGCATTCATCTGTTTGCTTATTTTCTGTCTTCCTCACTAAAGTATATATTCCATGAGGGCGAGTTTTATCTGTCTTGGTCATGGCTGTATTTCCAGAAGCTGGTACATGAGAGGCACCCGATAAATATTCGTGAATAATCCAATAAGCTCAAACTCTTTGTGATACAAACAGGGACAGGACAGCCCCCCAAACTGCCCAGCAAGCTCTCGGCAGAGCTGATAGTCCAAAACCTATTCCATTACCCTGGCCTTCAGGACCATGACCCCCTTTCCTCACTCTCTCTCCTTTTCTCAGGATCAGTGAGCTCCTGACCCTGCCCTCAATCACAAAAGCTCCCTTGGGAGGCAGACTCCAGGGACAACCATGGGGGGCTTTGAGGAACCCCCACCTGTGATGGACCTTGACAGTTCCCTGTAGCTGTTGCAGCTTCAGGGCAGAGCAGGTAGGGAGAGGGAAGAAGTAATGATGGGGGGGAGAGAGAGATGGGGCAAAGTAGTCAAAAGAACGACCCTGGGAAACAGGTACCTCCCTCAGTGCTCTGGACTTTGGTTTTCTCATTTGTAACTTGAGAGGATAGACTGGATGATATCTGGGTCCCTGTGGCCAGTGACAGGTGAGCCCCATGAAACTGGGTACCTGGTGTTGGGAGAAAGATGGAGATGGGCGAGGGGAAAGAAGGAGGTGTGATGGTACCTGTTCTGCCCCCTCCTTCCCTGGCCCCAGGACTGCCATGGGTTCCTGCCCAGGCCTGTGTTATCAATCTCCCTCTACCTGGAGAACTCCCCTAAATGAAATTCCTGTTGGCGTGGGGCCTGTGATATAACAAGTCACTCGCTTTGCCTGGGAAATGAAAGATGATAAGGCAGAGTTCCTGGGACAGAGGTGATCTCCATAAATCTGCCAGAGTGTACTGGGGATTACTTTGTGGGATTAATTATCTGTCCTTCAAACAAAGACCTGACCTTAGCAACTGAATGTCCCCAGTTTGCAAAGGAGGGGGCATTGGGTGGTAGGGAGGCAGGCCACAGGGCGGGGCAGGCTGCACAAGCTTGCATTTTAAGATACAAGCTCAGCACTTCCCTCCTCCTGTAAGATCTTACGTGACTTCCTCCTGCCCAACACACCACGTATGACCAGCTTCCAGTATTTTCTGTAACTTGACCCTTCTTGACCTTTCCAATAACCAGGCCTCATTTCTGTTTCCAACCCAGGGCAACCATACCTTATATCGTCTCCAAGTTACACTTTCACTGCTCAGACTTGGGGGGTTAGGGTGGGGGAGCTGGGGGGTGGTCCTGATACGGATGAGAAAGTTCTATGTACAGTGGATAGAATAAAAAGCAAACTGGGAGCCAGTTTAGGACCAACCATATGACCTTGAGTTTCTTGTGCCCTCTGAGCCTCAGTTTACCCATCTGCAAAAAGGGAGCAGCATAGACGGGGCTTGTACATGATGAGGTTGTCATGACCACTTAATGAGGCAGGGTGGCCCTATGGAAAGCATGTAGACATCAGACTCACACAGAGCTGCCACTTCTTGGCCTAGCATGACCCTTCCTGTTACATAACCTTTCTGAGTCTGTTTCCTCATCTGTGTAAGGGGGACATTGATAGCGCTTGCTGTAAGCATTAGATGCCACCTCTGGAGAAGGCCTTGCATAACATCCTTGGGTATTCCATTGACATCCTAATTATGGCTGCAAGAGAAATGGGGTCACAGCAGCTTTGTTGTCTGCTCTCACCCTAAGCCAGTCTCTTCTCCCTGCTGAGCCTACACCGCCAGGCAGAAGGCACCACTCTTGGAGCCAGGGAAAATCAGTGCTAATCACGGGAGGGCTGCCCAGAGCGTCTCCACATCTGCCAAGCACCAATTAGCTGTTCGGAGTCACAGGGCCAGGAAGGAAAGGCGGTCAGTACAGACTTAGGTTCCTGGAGAAATAAGGAATGAGGGGGTTGATTTTATGGTGGAAACGTGGATGTTAGGCGGTCATCTCTGGGTGGAGATGGCTGGGGTAGGACGTAAAGGTCCTGGATGAAGGATGTGGGTGACTCAGGGCCAACTGCTGCCATGCCACACACAAGTTAGGCAACCCCAGGCAGGCCACATCCACTCAGTCTCTACGTTCTTGTGGGTAAAACGGGGAGGCCGTCCCTTCCTTGCAGCATTGTAGTGAGGAGGGTAACTTCGGTGAAGGCCCCTGGCAGCTGCTCAGGTCCACATGGGCTCTTCGGGAAAAGATGGCTTCTTTCTGGGTTCGGAGGGTGACATGGTTGCGAACTGAGCAGGCCTCCCGGGTTCAGTGGCTCACGTTCCGGGGGATTCAGAGATTACCATGATGGGGAGGGAGAGAATGAGGCAAAGAAGGTAGATTCTTGGGAACTCCTGAGCCAACCAGGCATCCAAAGCCCAGAGGTGACGTGGTCCTGGGCATGGGGTGGGGATGGGGGGTCAGAGAGAAAAATGGAGGTTGAGTGATTGGTGAGCATGAATCTCCCCATGAGAAACAGAATGGGGGTGACGAACCTGCTCCCATCAGCTAAGCAGACAATGCAAGTTGGGTGGTCAGGGAAGGTTTAAAGAGGTGGTAAGTGGAAAGATAATGTCATAAGGAGGGAGGAACGTAGAAAGATGGAGAAGAAGGAATAAGCAGACTAAGCAAAGAGGACAATGCAGCCTCCTCCCTGCTCCTCCTGTGTGTCCTTCTTTCAAGAAGGTGCAGTGAAAAGCAGTCATTTCCCCTGGGTGAAGTCAATGAACCCAGGAACAATAGTAGTTTACGGAACACTTACTATATACCAGGCATTGTGCTAAGCACAGCCCCCTCTTTGAGGCAGGTGTTTTTACCTCGATTTATAGAAGCGATTTGTTGAGGTCCAATAGGCAGTTGAACTTGGAGCCAGGATTTGAACTTGGACCTGTCTGATCCAAAGCTCTTACCTGCTCCCTCAGCGTACTACTGCAGGAGCCACTTCTCAGGGAGCAGCACAGGCCATTCTGTCCTGTGGGTGGCATATTCCATCACTCCAGGTTGGGCCAATGTAGGGACAGGCTCCATACCCCTAAGTCTTTGGCCACTGTACCTGTAGGATGGCCAGAGGCTGAGGTAGGTGCTCTGAAGTAGGAGAAGATGAGAAAGAAACAGCAGGATTTCCTGGGCATGGAGTGGATGTAGGACTTCAGTAAAAGAGAAGTTTGCCTTTTCAGATCTCTTGGGTCCACCTACACCCGTCTGAACTACACCCACCTCACTGGATTTCAGATTTGATCTCCAAAACTGGAGCCCAAACTGCCTGGGTCCAAATCCCGGCTCCGGTGTTTACAAACTGAGTGGCCTTGGCCAAGTTACTTAATCTCTCTGGGCTCAGTTTCCTCATCTGTAAAGTGGGAACAATAATAGTACACCCTCATTGGGGTGCTATGAGAAGTAAATGAGTTAATACACGTAAGCTGCTTAAAGCAGCCCCAGGCACATGATAATTATCCAATAAATGTTAGTAAGGGTTACGTTTTCCTCCCCACCCCCACCATCTTACCTCCTCTTCTCCCAAAGAAGTACCGATTCCAGCGCTTTACTGAATGTCCCTGTATGTGCATGTATTTATTGTTAAATGCCCACTGTAGCTATTGATTTTTTTTTAACTTACAGACATGGTATTATGCACTCCCATTTTATTTCTTCTATCACTCAATACTAGGTTTTAAAGACTTATCTATTTTTCTGTATGGACAGCTATTAAGCTGAGTCACATGAAATTGCTGACATTCGACCATTTTTGACTTACAAAAATGGTGATTTCATGTGATTTAACCTAATGCATGTGGCTTCTCATGGACACAGAGTATTCGCTAGCATTGGGTTGGCGAAGCCTTCCTGTCAAAGGCTACAGTACACATTTTAGACTCTGCAGGGCAACAGGCAAAATTGCGGACATTGAGTTGGTACTTATTTAACTGGAGAGAAAATTAACTTCCACCAACATTTTTGACGAAATTATAAATATAATAATAATTGAGCTCAGTGTTTTGTAATACAGGTCGACTGGTGGGAAGAATGGAATTTGGGTGGTGGGGAATAATATTTCACTTAAGCGTTCAAAGATAGTGCTACTGCTATCTAATCAGTTGCAAAAAACCACTCATCTTTAAAATCCATTCTTAGCTCGTAGACCACATAAAACCAGGCAGCTGGAGGGTCTGGCCCACATGCCTACGTGGGGTGTGACGAGGTTGCAGCTGCGGTGGCCCTTTGCATTTCTCTGATTTCTAGTCAGTTTCAGCACCTCGATATATGTTTATGAGCCTTGGGTTTCCCAGTCTGTGAATACCTTTTCCTATGTTTCTATTGAACTTCCAAGTTTTTCCTACTAACTTATCAGAGCTCCTTACATTATTCTAAGCATTAGTCCCTTATTGGTTTTAATTGTTGCAAACCATCCTCTCCCCACGAGTCATCCGTTGGTAACTTTGTCTGTATATTGCTATTGAATTGAAAATCCTTTGGTGCAGACCATTTTTCACCTGTGGCCTGTGGTCTTTGGGTGCTAAGAAGTCCTTTCCTATTACAAGGTCACAAAGATATACCCCCCATTTCCTTGTATGAGTTTTATAGTTTACCTTTCACATCAAGGCCTTTAATTCATTCACCGTCCACCTTGGTATATGGTACATGGTAAGAATCTTGCTTTATTTTCCTTCATACGGTGAGCTAGTTTTCCCAACACCAGCTACTGAACAAGTCGTCTTTTCCCCATTGATTTGTGGTGCCACCTTTATCATATATCAAGTTTCCATATTTATACATGGGTCTGGTTCTAAGAGCTCCAGTCTGTCCCACTGGCCTATCTGTCTATCTTTAAAAATGTACTAGATGAATTTGGGGCCTGCCCCACTCAAGGCCCTGCCACCCTCTTGTGTACCAGCTGCCTGGGGTGACACCATCTCAGGCTGCAAGCCATCTACAGCTTGTGGCTACTACTTGCAATGATGAGCTGGCCAATCTGATCCCATCTGGGAAACCTGGAATTGGAAAGCTAGCATATGGAGAAGGTTGACAGCTGATACAGAAGCTAAAAGGATATTTCAAGGGGGTGCCGTGATGGAGAAAGCGCAGCATGGCCATCACGGACCAGGTGAGCTCATGAGGGAATCAGTGGGGTAGAGAGAGATGAGGGGGCAAATGCTCAGAGAGGAGCAAAGATGCATGGTCGGCTGAATAATGGCCATCAAAGACATCCAGGTCCTAGTTCCTGGGACCTCTGAATGTTACCTTATGTGACAAAAGGGGCTTTGCAGGTGTGATTCATTAAGCATCTTGAAATGGGAAGATTATCTACTCCCTACATAATCACAAGGGATCTTAAAGAGGGAGGCAGAGAGGATTTGATTACAGGAAAGGAGAAAGCAACATGACCGGGGAGAAAAGACATTGACGTGATGCAGCCACAAGCCAATGAATGATGGCAGCCACACGCAGCTGGGAAAGGCAAGGAATGAATTCTCCCCTGGAACCTCCAGAAGGAACCAGCCCTGACAACACCTTGATTTGAGCCGCATAGGACTCATTTGGGACTTCCGGCCTTCAGAACTATAAGAGAATACGTTTCTGTGATGTGAGGTCGCTGAGTTTGTGATGCTTTTTACCGCAGTCACAGGAAACAAAGACAGATGATGTAAGAAAGGAGAACACACTTGAGCTTGCTGTACAAGTTCCTCATCCCAGAAGGCCCGAAACCAAGGAGGGTCTGCCCTGGATTCCTGGGGGAACCCCACAGCTTCACAGAAAGCCCCCTTTTCTGAGCTTCCTAAGTGCTCTCAGATTTTTGGAACCACAGATGCCCTGAAAGGAACAATCCACACTCCTCAGCTTTGACCCTCAAGATCCTTCAAATTATCTCCCACCTTTCTGCTTCTGCAGCCTTGTTGGTTTACCTGCCACCCCCTAGACCCCTCATGAATAGTCTTCCCTCTAGGCCAGGGGTGTCCAAACTTTTTTCACCAAGGGCCATATGCAGTAAAATACACAAACAGCCGGGCCACTCACTCGAGGTGAAGTACATATTGCCTCACCTGGTTTATTTAAGTAAACTAAACATATTTTTGGAATTTGCTGCGGGCCAATTAACAATGGATTGCCGGCCGCAGTTGGCCTGCGGGCCGCAGTTTGGACACCCCTGCTCTAGGCCTTTGCTCCTGTTGGTCCCTTCTGTCTGGGACGCCCTCCCCACTAACTGAGCCATCCTTCATCCCAATGGCAGTACCAATAATAATGCCCTGTGGGCATCAGTGCTCCCCCATTTCCAAGGTGACTGCATTGATAAGCTCCTGTCCAACAGACGGCTGGTATTTCCTGAGTTCTTGCCCGGGGCCAGGCCTGTTCTGAGCACTTGACATGTGTTGATGTGACTCTCGGAACCCCTGTGAGCTCTGTCATCCCTCTCGTTCTACAGACAAGGAAAGGCTCCGGTCAGGTTTCTCCTGTCAGTTGTGCCCAATCTTTGGTCATGTGGATGCTGTCCTCCTAATTCTTGCCATATTTGCATGCAACTTGTATTATTATTATTTACTATTTTTCTTTATTTTGATTCAATTTTTCTTTTAAACAGTATTCTAAAAGAATCTATTTAAGAGAGGATGAACCAAATGGAGAACAAGTTCATTGGCCATCGAGGGTGATTGTAAAATGGATAAAAGGAGCCTATGTGGTTAGATGTTTAGCGGCACTAGCTTCACATCTGAAGGCTCCGGCTCTCTTTTTGTTAAATGGCAGATGAGTCCAGGGGTCGAGAGGTGTTAAAGGTGTGAGCGCCCATTGGACTTTCTCATGCACACAACTGACAAAGACAGAAATTCTGAAAGAGAATTGAGAAGGGACAGACAGTCTCACTGTGTGATTTGATGTTATTTCATGCCCCACGCGTGTACCACTTAAAATCATCTCTCTGAGTAATCCACATCTGAGTGAAGCTGCTGCCCCAGCCCCAGCCCCAGCCCTCCTGGACTGCTCTGATCTCCAAGGACTTCCAAATGCTGTGTGGATGGATGAGCGTTTCATATGCTTACCTCCCCAGCAAATTCTCAAGCTTCTCGATGGAATGGTTTTCCATTTCCAATTTCCATCCTAGAGGCTGTCACCCCAAGACCACCAAGCGTGGAAGCTGGGGAGACTGGCTCATCGAGACCTTGCTAAGCACCTGCTGAGTCATGAATGGGCAACTCTCCTGTCCCCGCAGATGTCTAAGAGGACCGAAAGCACCCAGGACTCCCCTCCTCATTTGCAAAGTGCTCCCTTAAGTCTCCACTAAACTGCTTTGTGCACATTTAAGATTCCCACCAGCATTACAAGACAAACCAGTCCCTGGCTCCTTTAAAATAACCCTTGCTCTGCTGGATGTTGTTATGAAGTGCCCTTTAGCCTCTGCTTTTACTGAGTCAGAAGTGCTTCACTGATGGGGTCCTCACCACATTAGCAGCAGGAGGGCTGGGAGGGGCAATGAGCTGGAAAACAGAGGCAGCCTGATTCCACCCCACTTCTCTCACAAAAGAAAGTCCTTCTGGGGAAGGGGGGTCGGGATGGAGCAGAGCCCAGCAGAATGAGACGATGAGCAATAAATTCACTGTGCCAGAATGTTTGTTCACTTCAATCAATGTGTGAAAAATATCTGCCTGGAAATCTCTGTTTCCAGGATATTGCTCAAATATTTGAATGGGGGCAGCCAGTTAATTGAGTCAGGCAGAGCATTTGACAGAGAGACAGAGGGAGAGGCTGCGGGGGCACCGGAAGACAGCCCAGCCCAGAGCTGGATCTGGTGACTCCCAAACCCGGGTAGTCCTATTTGATGCTCAGGGCAGGGGGAGTGGAGAGTGAGGCAGTGGCATCGGAGACATGTGGGTTCTGGAGCCACCCTGCTCACCTCCCCACCAGCCATGCGACCCTGGGCAACTGGGACTCAGTTTCCTCATCTGTAAAATGGGATAATACTAGTAGTACTGAGTTCATGGGGTTATTGGGAGGATTACAGAGTTGATGCAGGTGAAGCACTTCAATCTGTTCCTAAGCCCCAGAAGTGTTAGCTCCCACTGCTGTTATTATTATTCCTCAGTCTGGCATTCAAAACTCTGCCAGTGAGTTCCACACTATAAGCGGATGTCAGGACTGGAGACGAGGGTCCCCTGAATGTGTGCTCACACCCTGCCCCGTGGCGACTGACTCCTCTGTCCTCATGGTCTCCCCCAACCATCCTCGAGGCTGCCTTTCCTTTCCTGACCTCCTGAAGTATCTGTGCTATCCACCATGCTTTAGGCTTTTAGGGTGAATTACTTGTGCAGTTGGGTTCTTCCGGGGCCTACACTGGACATGTCTGGTGAACTGGTGGGTGGGTTTTCAGTGGCTGACATTTTGGCTAAAAGTAAGGTGCCTTCCCTTTCTTGTCTTAAATTGCTTTCAAACATACTCTGTAGGAGATGGAAATGGGGAGGGTGTCATGGTGTTCTTGTGACCCTGCCAGAGCCCGACAAAGAGAAGGACTATAGGCTGGAGCTGGTGGGCAGAGGAGGAGCCTATATCTCCACCATGACCCATTTTATTCCAGGGTCATGGAGTGCCCAGGGCATCCTGGGCCATTCCAGGGGCTACAGGGGGTGCTCACAGCAGGGGTCTGGGTGAGTCACCCATCTCCAGTAGCTTGGCATGGGGGATACCCACAAGGGGTCGGGGGCAAAAGAGCAGGTCAATTAGACAATGCATGGGAATTGCCTCCCTCCCCACCCCACAGAGGCCCTGCAACACTTGGAGATTTTACAGAGAGAGGAAGTCTTAGGTTTTGCAGGCAGAGGACAGGCAAAAGCCAGTGGCATTTGTATTTTTAGAGGTTCCATTACCATCTATATGCTGAGGAACCCTATCTTTTCTTATGTGTGCTGGTCATTAACCAGACCATAATGCTTTGGATAAACCCTATCAATATTCCCATCTTACAGATGAGGAGACCGAGGCACAGACAGGAGAAATAAGCTGCTCAAGGTCACCTGGGACATGCGCCAGTCTGGCTGTGAGGAGGGGCTGTGACAAAGGCTTCTCCCACTGTCTCTCTCTCCAGGGTGCCTTGCCCATAGCAGGCACACAGTACATACTGATGACATGGAAACACTGACAGAAATGTAGGTGCAGATGTCAACATTTTTTTGTCCCCCCCGGGAAGTCATGAATCAGAGCTGTGTGGGGGCGGGAGGTGGCCGATGGGCTGAGCTGGTAGAACTCCATCTGCTTCCTTCACTGCTCACCCTCTCGGCAGGACACCCCAGGGTGTCTCTCTCCTGCATCCCCGCCCCGTCCTCTCCTCCTCCTTCCTGCTCTGGCTGAGCCGAGCCCAGAGACGTGGAACAGCAGTGCGGGGTTGTGGGTGACTTCAGGCTTAATATCTTTGTACCTATATTGCAAAAGGGCAGGCCTAAGACTGCGCCTTACGCTTAATCTTTCTCTTTTATTGCTTTTTCTCTTGTATGATTTAACCTTGCACCGGGTATCAAGCTAGATAAATAAAAACTTTTATTTCAGATTAGCCCCGGCTGGAGGCCACTTGGAAGCTGAGCACTCATCCAGGGCATCAGATGACAAAGGGAGCTGGGAACCTGCGCTGCTTAGAGGGGCTCATCGTAGGTTCAAAGCCGCCCAAAGATACCTGAGACCTTTTCTGAGGTGGGAGGGACGAGATCTCCCATTCGCACAGACTGGGGATGCTGACGCAGGCAGCTGAAATCCCCTAGTCCAGCCAGCCTTCCTGAGCCCCGCCCTAAGGGCCCCTCACCCCAGTTACCTTCTCGTCACCCTGGTATTTCCTTCCCAGTGCTTAGTACAGCCTGAGAACACCGCCTTACTGACTTCTTTATTATCTTTCTTCCCCACTAGAATGCGCTACTTGAAGGCAGTGACGGCAGCTTTCCCTTTACAGTTTGGTCCCCAGGGTCCAGCGTGGAGCCTGGCACACACTTGGAACTCAATTAATATTTGTTGGTTAACTGAATGAATGAATCCTAGGGTTCTAGTCTAGCACACAGACCAGCGGGTGGACACAAATCACGTGGTTTCTTGCCAGAATAATAAAAGATGGCAGAACAAATGTGGGTTTTGGAAGCAGGAAGATCTGGATTTGAATCCTGGGCCCACCATTCACGAGATACATGTCCTTTGCTTGGTGAGTTTTAGCTTCTTTATCTGTGAAACGGCTCTGGCTAGCCACATTCTGGGGTTGTGGTAGGGGTGAGAGATGAGGTATGCAGCCCAAGGCAAATTCTCACTCGTGTTCAGTGAGACATACAAGATGTTCATAGTATCACGCTTTGTAATAGCAAAAATCAATTCATACACCCATTGACAGGAAAATGGGTTACCTATGGTATTTTCATGTAACAGAATAATATATAGTAATAAAAATGAACAAGTGACATCTACACCCCTCCCCCAAAAAAAGGATGAATCTCGGATATATAATATTGACTAGAAAACACAAGTCCCAGGAGACTATGCATAACAGGTACTTTTTAAAAGAAAGTTCAAGGGCAACTAAACCCAAGCAATATGTGATATATATATATATATATATATATATATATATATATATATATATATATATATATATGCTTTTTTTTTCGTATGATAAAATCTTTTTAAGAGCAAGGGAATGAAAAAGATGGGTTGGAAGAGGGACCCAGGCAGATATGAGGCATGGGTGACAGCCTAGCTCTTGGATTGGCTTATAGGTTCACAGGTGCCCACAATGTTATTAGTATTAAAAATTAATAATGAAACTAAGGAGAGCCACACATGGACCTATGTTGATCATGAACCAAGAATTATGTGAAAATCAGTTCTGTGTGCCTGAGGTGTGCCCAAGTTAAAAGAGAAAGAGAATGCAAAATAAATGGTGGCCAATTTCACAATTCTCCAAAGGCCTCAGAGCCCTGGGAAGTCCAATACAAAGCAATTCTATTAGAGATGAGGAAAAAAGGGGAAAAGAGCTAACTTTTAAAATAAGACAAATGCCCATTAACATAGGGAAAACAGATTAGAACTTTCCCCTAAGCAACCTCTGGCCAGGAACTAGAATCGCCCCCAGCCCCTGAAAGTAACCTCAGCCATGACTGTCTGCCAGCCCTCAGGCACGCCTGAAGAGAAGGGGTACCCTGAGTGGAGCTGAGGTCCATTCCCTGCCCAGCTGGGGAGGTGGACTCAAGGTCTAGCAGAAGAGGTTCTGGTTGGGCCTAAGGGGGAGGTCTGGGGTACTCCCACAGTACACAGGGCACCCAGGAGGATACATAGTATCCGAAGCAAGGGACAGAGACTCCTGCGTGTGCAGAGGGTGTGGGAGAGAGAAGATGCAGGAAGGGAGGGTCTCAGACCATGTGGCAATGAAACCCCTTCCAAGTCCGCTGACCACTGTTATTCACGGGGAAGAAGCAAAAGGGAAGCCACGGCTGCTGACAAAGAGCAGATGGATGGGGCCTCATTAAAGGGGGGAGGAGGAACAAGACTCTGGTTTATCAGAAAGGAGGGTACAGGAGAATGTCGAGCAGGATCAAGGCTGAGAGGAGGCAGATCAAGGGGAGAATGAAGGGCAGGCAGGCTTTCTGGGGTTCAGCAGGAGAAATGTAGCATTGGTGTAATATTTCATTGTTGGGGTCTGGTGGTGGGAGAGAACTGTAAATAATATGGCAGTGTATTTGTATAATTAAGTACTAAAAAACACCCTCCAGAGGCATTGTCCTTAGATATTTTCAAAAGAAGAGAGCCATGAAATGCAATGGGATAAACCTTGGACACATTTGTTCCAGCTCTAAAGAGAACGCCTATCAACTGCTAGTGGCTGCTGGAGGGCTGGGTAAGAAGGGCTTGGGGCCTGTCCAGGCTCAGTGGGAAAGTGTGCTGGGATCAATTAGTGATGTCTGCCTTGGTATGGGAGGAGGGAGTTCTGGCACATGTGCTGACATGGGTCTAGGCAGTCATAGGTGTCAACAGATCAACTTTCCTTATGAAGATGCCCCTTTCTGCCTAGGCCACCGTCAGGACCTCATAACCTAGATTCAGCAGTTAGAAGCTTCTTTGTCTCTTCTTTTCTGCACCATCTATTTTTAGCACACCAGAGCCTGCTGACTCCCCCTGTACATCTCTACAATGACCCCCAGGCCTCCCCTAGACTGGTGCAATAGCCTGTTAGCAGCTTGCCCTCATTCCAGTGCTTCCTGTTCCAATCATCCCAAACTCCCATGAGATGAATCTTCTGATGACCCCGTGTTCACTGTCCCCACTCCTAGCCCCACTCAAGAACCCACTTCTTTTGCCTTCTATGCCCTCTACCAACTGGCCCCACCACGCAACTCCGATCTGCCCTGACTTCTCCCAGGTCACCTCTGGGCTCCAGCCAGGCAGGCCATTACCCTCTGTGCCCAACCAGGTGCTTGGAAGCTTCTGGGGCTTCCAGGCATCCACTGTGCTACCCCACACAGGCCGTCGCGTACATTTCAGATATCCAAAGCGGGTCTGTGTTTCCTGAGTTTTCACTTCTCTGGGGGGAGAAAAATGCCAAGCAGCTTAATCACAGGGCTTTGATGTGTTTCAAACAATGGTCTCCTGTGATAGCCGCCCCCCACCAGGTCATGGCCAAGGGGCCTGATTCATTTATTGGTATAAGTGGGGGGTGTGGTTGTGTGCGAGTCTGACTGTATCTGATTATTCTCCCTATCTTCACACACTCACACACACGCAGCCTTCTCTTCAAAGGACTCAGTGTATTTTCAAGGAACTGCCTTATTTGGTAGCATTAAAATGAAAATCCAAAGAGTGGCAAGTGAGAACTTGTCCTGCACTAACATACCTGGGCAGGACCCCAGTGTGACTGGTGGTGGGACCACAGCCTTTCAAGTGGAGAGGGAGGGGTTTCAGCCCTGATACTGCTCATCCATTCTTTACTCTAAGCCAGTGTTTCTCAACCTTTTTTTCGTTATCCTACTCCCCCCACCATTTGAGACTTTTTTTGCCTAACTGCGTCTCCATCACCCGCCTGAAATTTCAACACCACAGATATAACATATCTGTATGTATATCTATGCTTTATACATAAAAAGAGTAAGATATTTTTCACCACTCAGAACAAATGTCTGCCCCTTGGGGGTGACTTTGCCCCCGTTGACAACACCTGTTCTTCTAGACCAGAGCTTCTCCAAGTGGGGTCCCCAGACCACCAGCGTCAGCATCACCTGGACCCCCCCGCCCCCCAGTTTCTAACTCAGTAGATTAAGGGCGGGGTGCAAAATTTGGCATTTCTTTTTTTAAATTTTTTTAATTTTTATTTTTTTAAATTTGGCATTTCTAATTATTCCCAGGTGAAGCTGATGCTGCCGGTTCAGGGACCACACGCTGAGAATCATGTTGTCACGGAAACTGGGCGTATTGTGGAGCCTGAGAGACCTGGGTTCAAACCCCTGCTCTTCCACGTAGTAGTTGTGACCCTGGGCCAATCTATGTAAACTCTCTGAGCCTTGCTTTTCTTGTCTACAGAATGGAGTCATTGTCTCCCTCATACACCACTGTGTACACGGCCGGCACCCAATAAGTGGGGTCCCCCTCCTTTTCCCCTGGGGATGTGGCAGAGCCGCAGAAGGCCACAGAAGCAGGGTCAGATGGAGAAAGGGAAGTGGGCTTCGTGGTGTGGATGAGGGATTGCTTAGGGCCTCTTCAGCCTGCCGAGAGGACAGTGGAGTGGTGACAGGCTGAGGGGCGCTGCCCTGCAGGACACCGTGGAAACTGCTAGCGTAGGCTCATCCACCAAATCCTCCCGCCTCAGGTGGCAAGGGCCCTTCTGGCACCGGAGAGAGTTCATTTAGCATCAATTAGAGAGAGGAGAGGACGAAATGACAGAATCATCAGTCTAGTATTTGTGGAAAATGAAATGCTTCTATTGCCAGGGGAAAGCATTCAGACAGCCTCAGAACCACCTGGAGGTCTTGTTAAAACAGTTTTCCAGGCCCCACTCCTGAGTGTCTAACTTAGCAGCTGTGGGTGGAGCCAGGGAAGGTGGGTGTCTCACAGGTTCCCAGGTGACACTGCTGGTCCAAGGCCCCCACTTGGAGAACCACGCTTCACAGCCACTGGTAATGGTCTCCCTATGATGGGCGATAGAGAAAATATGAAAAGTTCCGGGGCTTGTGGAAAAATGATGGCAGGACAGAATCCTGGGCCTTAGAGCCCTGGGGCTGACTGCGAGAAGCCTTCAATCTGGGCTCCTGCCCATCTGGGCGAGCCTGGCTTGGCGGCATATAAGAGTGGTCACAGCTAGCAATACAGGCTTCTGACAGCATGACACGTGCTCGTCTCCAGCACACCCTGATGGGTGGCAGGCAGGAGGGAAGATGCCTGACATCTGTTGAGGGCTTGCTATGCGCCCACCTGTGATAGATACTCACCCAATGCCACTCACTTTATATAATGGTCTCAATGTCTTATATTTTCACAACTCTGTGAGAAAGATACTATTGGCCCCAATTAAAAGATGGGGAAATTGAAGCCACGAAGAGTTTTAGTCACTCAGTCAAGGTTACTTCACTGAGAATAGAAGATGCCTCTCTGGAACAAATAGTAGTTGGAAGTTAAAATAAGCAACTTCCCTGCTCAAGGGGTCTTTAAAGGCATCTGAGGCTAAGGGCCCTTTTGGGCTCCTCCCTCGCCTGCACCACCTATCCCATCTCCTGAGTTGACCGGTCAACTCAGCCTCCTCATCCTTCTTCGGATGTCTGTGTCTGTTCCCTCACTGTGATGGCCAGCTAGGGGACACTAAGGGCAGCCTCCCTGTTGGCCTGCTTGCTCTCTCCTGCCCTACTCCAATTCACTGGCTTCAATCTGCCCACAGTGAGCTCCATACATTGCATCTGACCATATCCCTCCCTTGCTGAACTGGCTACGTGCTGCCCTCAGGGCCAAGGCCTGGCATTCTCCTGAGCTGGGCATTCCACACCTTGCATGGCCAGGCTCTGTGTCCCTCTGTGGCCTCCTCTCCCCGTGGCCTCCCTTGCATGCTGCACTCACTCACGCTGCATTACTGCAGTGGAACGAATGTGCCACGCTCTCTCCTACTCTCAGATCTTGGTACACGCTGTTCCTCCCTCCACAATTCTCTGCAACAGACCCTCCCTCCACAATTCTCTGCTAGTTCCTGCCCAGCAGTCAGTGGGTGCCTTAGATGCTCTGTGAGTCTCCCCACCCTGGTGATGGCTGGGGGAGGCAGCCCCTCCCATGAATTCTTTCTCAGTTCTTATTACAGATATTTTTTTATTTATATATTTTTATGTGGAAATGTTTATATCAGTACAGTGAAACTAAATTTTACGAGACACTCCATGTTACTAGTTTGGATATTGTTAGCTTATTACAAAAGAGAGGTATGGAAATTATTTACATGATGAGGTTTCAGAACTTCAGTGCAATGGCCAGCTTCATGTGATGTCATTTCAGTAGGGATTTATTTCAGTCTACATACTTTCCAAGAATGTCACCATCTCTAAATAAGAAATAATCCACCTCATCTAGAACGACTTTGGTGCCTCCATGTTCTGGAAGAAGAGCTTCATCTCCAACTTTCCCGCTAACTGGTTGACTCTCTCCACCCTTTCCTTTAGAGCCTGACCCAACAGCTACTACTGTTGCTTGCAGTACTTTTCCTTGGGATTTTTTCTGGAAGCATAATGCCTCCTTTGGTTATAGTTTCCACAGCACTCCTTTCAAGTAATCCTCGGTCAAAGAGGGGGAAAACTTTCTAAATGCCTGTCCTGCCATGACTCTGGCTGCCTGAGTTTGTACTCTGCTCTCATGCTGCGACCACAAGGAGAGACCTGTAGTCTGGCCCTTATTATGGGTCCTTTCGAACACACACAAAAATAGAGAGGATGGTCTAACGGACCCCCGGGGGCCATCAGCTCATGTCAATGGTGATCAGCACAGCCCTGGTTTCTCTTCAAAGCGTCCCACCCACTAGGGCGTCATAGCCTGTCTCCCCGGCCACTCGGCAGGCTCCTGAGACTGAAACAGTGTTTCCTCCCGCCCCCGCCCCCTACCCATCCACAGCGGGTGGATATCAACAGTCCCCATTTGTACAGCACCTACTATAAACCCAGGCATTCTTCTAAGTCTAACACATCTTAATCCACTGACTCCTTGTAGCATCCCTGGGACGCATGGCCTATTACTACTTCCATTTACAGACTGGAAAACTGAGGCTTCGGTTACACAGCTGGTCAGTGGGAGAAGGCAAACCAAGGCCATCTAACTCAGGAATGGAGCTGCCCATAGAGATAGAACGTGAGCCACATGTGTTATTTTAAATTCTCTAGTAGCTGCATTAAAAGAAAAAAGAAATGAATAGGTAAACTAATGGCAATAATATGTTGTGTTTAGTCCAGTATATCGAAAATATTTCAACATGTCATCAATAAAAGACATTATTAATAAGATATTTTGCCATCTGTTTTGCATACTAAGTCTTCAAAATCCTGTGGGTTATATTTACAGCACATCGCAATGCAGACTAGCCACATTTCAAGAGCTCCATAAGCACGCGTGCAACCGTATTGGCTAGTGGTCACCACCCTGGCCTCAGAGCCTGTACTCTCAACCACTTCTCTATTTAAATGAGTGAAGGAAGAAATGAGTGACGAGGACGCCCAAGGACCCTTGGCCTTGATCTTTCCTTCATAACGAATAATACTTACTATTTTATGGCCCTTTAGAGTCTCTCTGGCACCATCTTATCTGCCGAGGGGACTATTAACCCTGTTCCCTGGATGAGAATTATGGTGTGAAGAGGGGTGAAATGCCTTGCTCAGACACACTGCTGCAGGTGGCAGAGCGGAGCCTGAAACCCACAAGTCTGGACTCCAAGTCCAGTGCTCTGCAGTGAAGGGCGGTGCAGATGCCTCCTGAAACGAGCCTGTGTCTGTCTGGCAGAGGACGGTGTCTGCTCAGACCACAGGCCGGGCTGGCTACTGGGTCGAGAGGCTGCAGAGCCCTGTCGTGCCTGGGCCCCAGTAGAAGTGATGCCCTTGGTGAGTGGCAGGACAGGCACAGGCCCAGGAAGAGGACGGAGCCCATGCCAGGTCCTCTACGGGAAAGAACCTTGTCATTCTTCAGTCTCAGTTTGGCCACGAGAGGCTGAGAACAAATTGATGGCAATGAAGCCATAACTTACCTCTGAAGGCCTCTTTGTTCTTGGCAAAACAGAGGGGTCATTAGTAATGGGGAAAGCGCTGGTGTGCAGACATAAATTCCCCCCGTTGCAGGGCTGATAAACAGTCCAGAGGGGACGAGGTCCCAGAGAGCCGGACAGGTTAACCATGCGCCATGGATCATGGTGGCCTCAGGCCTGTGTCCCCCACCCCCCCCGTGTGGACTGAGCTGCCTCCTGCCCGGGTTCTGGAGGCACCTGGACACACCTAGAGACCTGGTCACCCACAGTGGCCTTCAGGACTCGCACCTGGCTGGAGCAGTCCCTGAGGCCCTCAGTTCTGTCTTCCAAATGAAAATGATTCCAGATTACCTAGAGTTAGAGAGGGCCCCACTGGGCACGCAGGCCCAGCTTGGGACAATTAGCAGGAAGATGCCTTTGCAGCGTGTTCTTTCTCCCTGTTTCGAGCCAAACGGGCACTGGCCAAACCTCCGAGGAAAGGCCAGTGTGTGAGGCCAGATACTTGGCAGACAGTATTCTTTGCAGCAGTGTCTACGCTGGCTGAGGGAAGTGGAGACGAGGCCACGTCCTAGCTTTCTGTCTACCTGCTCCCCTGGGGACTCTGCCCTCCTGCCCATCTGCCTGCTGCAGGCTCGCACTGAGGCTGGTTCACAGGGAGACCATGCCAGCCTAGGGCTAGAGGAGAAAGGTGGGCAGGAACAGGCGGCTGGATAGCCAGCTGGGCCAGGTGCTCAGGATGAGGAGGGAAGAAAAAGAGAAGGACTGTCATGTCCTCAAGCTGTCTGGAAGGATTTGGGTGGGGTCAGGTGGTGACAAATGAGGACCACAGAGGCCACCCTGTGAGTGTGGTCCAAGTGCTATATTACCAACAATGGCAAATACGTGCCACCGGCAGGGCCCAATCCATTTCCACACTCATAGACTGTACCAATTAAATACCGCACTGAGCCCGTTTGCCTTCATGGTCCTCTTCAGGCAGCCATTACCAATCAATCAAAGTTGGCATGTGAGAGGAAACCCATTTGTCACCCTTTCTAAAAGCTCTCAAGGCACATCTGTGCTGGCAGTGGGAATTCTATATAGCTATATTAACTGCTCCAGGCCTTCCAGAAGTTTCTGCCTCCTGCCTCCACCTTCACACACATCCCCTACCTGTAGTTTCACATCCTGGGTCTCCCTTCTCATTCCGTTCTTTGGACTCGGGAGCCAGGCCCAGGAGGGTATGTCCCTAGAAATCCCACAGGACGCTGCGCCAGGCAATTATCCCCAGACTCTAAGCTCCAAGCCCAGCCCAGACAGCAGAGGCTCAGCAGGTCCACCTTCTAGCCTCCTGCTCCAAGGGGAGGGAGTAAGGAGGTAGAGCTGGCTGGGGCCGTCTTTGAAGGCTGGAGAGGGCCTGAGCTTGGGGCTGGTCACTTGACACTCAGCAGGGAGCTGGAATGGACCCATGCCCTTGAGGATAGCCTCGTAGAGTCACTGCAGGCCAGGCCCTGGCTCCCTGCTCCCCACCCCGATCCAGGCTGCGGTACGTCTGGAACCAGTTCAGAGGCAACGAGATGAGGAGATAATCCCCCCACCCAGCCAGGTATCCCCTTCACGGTGCCACCTTATTCTGGCTCCCGACGCCCTCACCCTGGGGGCTCACTGGTGTTTCCTCTGATCTCCAGCACAAGCCCCCTGTCACTGGGAGGCACTTGCTTTGCTTCTCAGTTTGAAAAGCTCATGAAGGAGACCAGGAGCAGCCTGGGCCACCCTCCTCCTGTGCCCACCAGGAGAGGCCCCCAATTCCCAGGGGACTGGGCCTTCCTGCAGAATGGCTTCCTTCCTAGGACTGGCTTTCCCACAGCCTGGCCTAAGGACGGCTGCATCTGAACCACCTGGGTGCTGTGAGAAAGGACCACGCTGTTTCACTCGCCCCACCCCCGCCCCCATGAGAATGAGAATCTCTGTGGGTGCCAAGCACTCTGCAGTTTTGGCAGGAGCCCCCAGAGATTCTTGGTTGGGCATACAGGAGCTTGAAAACCCACTACTCTAAGTGACATTCATTCATTCATTCATTCAAGCATGCATTCATTCCACAAGGACCGTGCTGGGCATCAGAATGGGGAAGTGGGGTGGGGAGAGCAGAGACCCAAACCCATGTTTCTGCTGCTTTGCACATGGGCCGGTCTGGCATTTGCTGTAGGTCCTGGGTCACTGGCCTGAGAGGCACAATAATAGTCATGCCAGCAGCTACAGGTCACAGGGAGCCTGTAATACCCGATTTCCAAGGAGGTGAGGGGTCTCCCTCCCACCACCTAACCCCCAGCTTCCCAAGGGTATTATTAGCTGCTAGCAGTGACGATGATGATGATAATATAACTAACAGTTACAAAGTACCTCACTACATTAATTAAGCTGTTTACCTGTATTAAGTGTTCTGACATTTGAAACACCCACGGTAGGCACTCTTATTGCTCCCATTTTATGGACGAGAAACTGAGGTACAGAGACCCACCCAAGGCAATATGCTCAAGACTCCGTCTTCTATGTTCTTGATCACTACATCTTGGTGTCTTTTGAGCTTTAGGGAGAAAATGACCCCAAAATGCCATTGCCTGTCCTCAAGGTCGTGATAGGGAGGGGCAATAGGGTGGGCAGTGGCCTGGTGGCCTGCCATTCTCCTGGTCATCAGTCTGGCCTGCCCAGAGGCACCAGGATGACCAGTGGGCAGAGCAGGGAGGCCATGTGTGGGTAGGGGTTGGAGGACAGCGACAGAGCCAGCATCTGTGCGTAAGTGGGCAGCTTCTCATGGACCTCTCACCAGCTCCCTTGCTCCAAAGCCACCCAGCCTCAGAACAGTTACACGAAGCTGCTGTTTCATCAGTCTTTGGGTGAGGACATAGGTCAGGGATCCCATCATCCAGAACCTTCTCTATCATCGGTCACTATTCTGTTCAACCAAGAAATGAGGTGGGAGGGGGGGGCTTATGTGCCTGCCCTGCTGCATTCCAGGTGATGCATGCATTTCCAATGGTCAGAAATGTGAAAAGAACATGCAATCAGCTGAAGCTGCAGCTCTACTCCTTCTAAAATGATGTCCAAACTGCTCCATTCTCATCAAGTCAGAAAAGAACAAAGAAAAGCCGGAGCAGTGCAGGGGGCTATATCGGAGTCACCAGTGACCCAGGCTCAGGGTTCCTAAGGGCCCAGATGCCTCGGACCTCGGACAGCAGCACACGCTCCTGCCCCCCAGGACCACGCAGGTGGCGCCTAGAAACCAGCCTCAGCCCAAGCTCCTCTCCTGCTCCCCTGCTCCTTCCTCCTTTGTGTAGTCAGGCCCTTGCCTGGGTCCGTTGACCAGGGTTGTCCCTGGGGGCAGGGCCTCTTAGAGGTCCACAGACCTCTCCTTCCTTAGACCCAGGCCTGATACTCCTACAGTGGTTCTTTTTGGGTGGTGGGTGGGGACCAGGGACAGCCGAAGCCTTACCTGAAACGATGGTGTAGCCAATCCCTCGGGGGCGTCCTTTATCTTGGTCAATGGCAGTGATCACCCGCACAGTCGTGCCCTGGGGGGAAAGAGAAGGGACTTGGGTATGGTTGCCCAGACCCCAGGCCACTGTCTTTCTGTGTGGCTGTCTTGGCATCCATAGCTTCCTTGCCCAGGTGGAGACCCTGCTGCAAGGCCAGCCTAGGAAACAGGTGCCGAGTGCTGAGGCTCAGCTGCCCCCATCACCCCTGGGGACATACACTGAGGCCCCCGGGCAAATATCTGCATCCTTTGGAGATGCCCAATCTTGCTTACATTCTCATTCCCCTTTCCCTACCCATTTCCTCTCATTCAGTTGAACCACCCAGGAAAGAAGAGCTGATGGAGGAGCCTCTGGCACGGAGACAAGAGATCTGGTCTCCATCAAATTGCTGTGTGATCTCAGGAAGGTTGCTGCATCTCTCTGGTCTCAGTTTGCCCCACTTTAATATGAATAACAACAAAAACCCTGGGAACTTGTTTTCACTAGGACCTGAATAAAGGCGAACATCACCTATCACTTACACTATGAATGAAAGCATCATAAATCCTGAAAGCAAGTACCAGGATGACTGTGGCACCCTGGAAGCCACCGTGACCCTATGAAACATGCCCCACCCAGCACTGCGACGGGCAGTTCCTGCCTCAAATGGCTCTGTCCCACACCCCATTCATTTTGCGGGCCTGGGAGAGAAGAGGCCAGGAGCTGGGACTACCAGGAGGGGGACTTAGGGTTCCCTGCTCTGGGGAGGGAACCCTAGTCTACGGCAAGGGGTCAAGGACATACACACAGATACTGCCATACACATATGGGGGTGCTTAGATGCAGAAATGTTCCCCAAAGTGCAGAAGTCTACCTGGAGGAGCTGGCAAAGGGTTGTACAGATGGAAACACTTAGGATGAGTCACGAGGAATGAGTAGGAGTTTGCTGGAGAGAGAAAGTGAAGAGGAAGATGTTCCAGGCAAAAGATGCAGCACAGGCAAGGGCTTGGAAGTACTGGACTGTCCAGAAAGAGATCCTGGCATATAATGGGTGCATTCAATATCAACTGATTGGTTGATGGAGTGAATAAATGAATAGACAAATGAAAGGATCCTGACATCACCATATCATTGCCACTTGCCGAGGTGCCCCTGGCCCAGAGCAACCATCACCTTGCTCTCCAAGCCCTATCACACGGTGGTCCAGCCAGCCAGACCTGCCCACCATGCCCGCCTCAGGTTCTGGCCCAGGCAGCAGTGTTGCCTGGATGATGGACGGCAGGACAGCCCTGCCCCCAACCCCTAGGGAAATACCAACCCTGGCATCTGCATGCATAATGAAGGCCCTGTGGCCTTGGTGCCTCTCCCCCATTTATCAGGTGGAGGCTGAAGCCCTCAGGCAGCACCCGCCACCCCCATCTGAGCACCTTCTCCTGCGGTAAGAGGCTTGTTCCCTGACACATGGGCCCTCTGAGCTGGGGGGGGGGGCCTGGGTTGCAGGTGCCTCCCCTCTGACTCCTCCCGTTCTTGCTCCCAGGACACAGGAGGAGCGTCCGCCATCTCACTCTCCCCAAGCAGTGCTGCCCCTCCAGTGACAGCTGTCACTCCATCCTCGCCTGGGCCCAGGTGCGCAGCAATCTAGGACATCTCTAAGTTTGGCTAAGAGAAGGTGAGAATGTTCTAGGAGAAATGTCTCCCGCAGAGAGATGGACACAGTCCAGAGGCTGAGGGTATGCAGATAGCAGGTCAGGCCCCCTTTGGAGTCACTCCCCCCAGGGACAGGAGTTCTGGCTAGATCCCCTGGGGGAAGCAGACTGTTCCGAAGAAGTCAGAGAAAGATGCAGTTTAAACCAGCATGTACTGAAATGGGTTCTGAGGACCAGAGTTGTGCCCGAGACTGTGAAGTACCGGCTGCAACAGGAGCTGCCCTGTCTCGAGCACTCACGCTGTGGCTGGCGCTGCTGCCAACGCTTTTTATGTACTCACTTCACCCTCACACTGCCCCAGGAGACGGCCCCGTTTTACAGAAGAGGAGACTGGGGAACAAGAGTTAAGCAGCCTTTCCAAGTAAATGGTAAAGCCAGGGTTCAAATTCAGATTCTTTGGCTCCAAAACGCTCTTGCCTGCCAGGTGATACTGCCTCTATGACAGGTTCTGTTATAACAGTATTTGTGAAAGTGGTTGCTACAGTGCTTATCATCTAAGCACTTCACAAGCATTAACTCATGTCCAATTTGGGAAAATGTACCTGTTCCGTCCTTCTCTTAGAGATGCACAGTGGGCGTCAGTATGGATAAAGCTCCGAGAAGTGGTAAAGTGGCTAAGACACCTGCTAACCTTTGTCCCCAGGCTTGCTGAGCTGAAGACAGACTCTCAGGTAACATCTGTTAACAGCACTAGACCAAGTCCATGGGAGGTCATTTGGGAAGCACTGCATTAGACTTGAAGGGTTTGCACTAACCACTCTCCACCATCACCCTACAAGGGGCTCTTTTTTTTGGAGTCTGCCCTTCCTGGAGTCACTCCTCACGTAGGAGAGGCCTGGATTTGCCCCCCAGGAGTAGGTCCCAAGGGTGCAGGACTCTTGCCTGAGGCTCCAGCTGCTAGGACAGGTTTTCTGGACACAGGGACAACTCCCATCTGGTGTGGGCCCGACATGTATCCTGGCATGAGGGGTGCCTGGGCTGCCCCTGGCCAGCTGGAGGACTTCAGGATTGGGGGGGTGTAGACAGTGCTGGCCTGTTAAAAAGGGGGGATTTAGTGACTGAAGAAGCCCCAGTCCTCAGAGCCGTGCGTGCATCTCCTCCTGCCCCAGGATGCCAGGCGTGCTCCGGGCTGGGCAGGGCTCAGAGGGGGCCAGCAGGCAATCCAGGGTCAGACGACAAGGCGGCTGGATCTCTTCAGGAAGAGCCACACCTGAGCTTCCACCAAAAGGCTCCTGATAAACTTCGGGGTTTCATCTCTTTTTGGGTAAATAAATCCATTTTTAATAAAATCCTGAGCTTTTAATACAAGTGCAGCCACAAAGACTAGCAATGTTATGAGAAGGAATTAACGGGGAAGAATGAGGGCTCTTGGGAATCCACGTCTCTTATTTCAGAGTCTCAGTGATTATATTTTCAATATACTGAAACTTATTTCCAAAGGGAAGGAGATGGAGAAGTGAGGCCTGGGCCTGACCCAGAGCTGGGCCCCTTACCAGGGGCACTCTGCCTGACGGCCTCTCCAGAGAGGGACCCCAGCTGGGGGTGCACCAGGGCGTGGCACAGAGAGCCGGTGGGCAGGCTCAGGAGGGCTAGAGATGGGGCTCACCCTGACATGGACTTCTTCCCTTCACAGGAACCCACGCTGTGAGGAAGCCTCTTGGGAAATAGGCTCCCCCTAGAAAGGTTGAAGGTACACAGGCCTGTGGCATCCCAACTCTTCGTGGTGGGAAGAGCCGTACAGCAAGGGGGTTAAGGGGTTGACGCTGTTGCCAGGCTGCCTGTGTTTGAACCCTTTGAGTGAGTTACTTAAGTTCTCGCTGCCTTGTTTTACCCATCTATAAAATGGGTATAATTACATTTCCCACCCCACCCCAGGAACTGATACATGTAAAGCACTTGGAACAGTACACAGCAAATGCTATAAAAATGACATATTCATTGGGGCCTGGAACCGCTGTGAGCATCTGATGAAAGTTAAGGTGCCTCTTTCCAGACAATGCACACAAGTGACATTCCAAACAATTCCAGCAAATTCAGACTCCCCAACACCCCATATTAATAATCCCTACCCTAGAGGTAAGGCGTTTTCTGGATATTATATACAGAGAACACCTAACAGCCCACAGGGAGAGCCCATATTATTTGCTGAGCATCTACCACGTGCCAAGCACTGAGCTGGGCACGCAACATAAGTTCTCTCACCTCTTCCTCACAAACTCCCACCGTGAGGGTATATGTGAGGAAACAGACTCAGAGAGTTCAGGGATTTGCTTAAAGTCGCAGCATCAGTGAGTGGGTGATGGGAATGGACGGCTGGGTTGGAGTGCACCTGGGTGGCATGCGAGGCAGGCCCAGCTATGAGGCTTGGTACCAGTAGGGACGTCGGGGCACAGTTGAGAGGAGCTAGGGCTTCTCTAGAAGGAATCTGTGTCTCTCTTCTTTCTATTCCCTGCCTCCTTCCAAAACAACTGGCCAGGACAGCAGCTGAAGCCAGAACCCGACTGGGCTCTGTACCCGGCTTCGGGGGTCCTGGTCCACCTCGCTCCCTGCTGGCTCAGCTGGGGCTGCCTTTCCCCCCATTTCCATGACAGGATTAAGGACTTGAAAGGTGGACGTGCAGTTTGTTTCAGGAACGGGAGTAGGGCTGAAGGGGACTTCCGACAAGAGCTGCCACAGCAGATTCTGAGGCAGAAAATCCTATTTCTCAGTTCTTAATTCCAGTCAATTCCAGTCAAAGGGCTGATAGGCATCGGCTGGCAGTCATTTGTGCAGTTTATCCGTTCTTTTCACCTTCTATCGGCCCTTCACCGACGGGCAGGCCGACATGCTGCTGCTCGAGTGAGGAAATTAAAATTTGAGGCAATAATCCCAAATAAGAAGGATTTTATGAGGTAATATATACACTTTGGATGAGGCATGCTGGCCTGATACACTGATAGAGAGAGGCATACATGCTGGGAGCTGAAGATAAAGAGGGGGAGCGAGGGAGAGTGTGCAAGGGTCCGAATAGAGACCCCGGGCCCTCCGCGGCAAGGCCGAGCGCAGGGCTGCCGGGTCCTCCCGCCTGGGAGGCTGAGCAGGCCGTGGGGCTCCTCAGCCCTGGCCAGGCCTGGGAAGGCCTGTGTTAAATCAGGGTTCCACACTGTAAAGGGGCATGGAGGGCTTGGATCAAAGGAACGAAAACCAATTAGAAGCCTGGAAGAATCAGGCGTGGGGCGTCCGGGAATCGGCCTATAGGAGAAAAGCTGTGCGAGAGAGCAGACCCTGGAGAGCTCCTTTCAGGTGTGGACACAGAGATGATTCTGTGGCCCTGGGGGAGCCAGCCAGCATCTGGGAGAGCCCCAAACCCTCAACTCTCTCTCTTTTGTAAGGAAGGAAAGCTTTAGTGAACTTGTGGGGCCAAAAGGACAACCTTGGCAAGGCAAAGAGATAGCAAGATCCCTAAGCCTGAGAGAGACTATATCAGATGCTAAGAAACTGAGCATCAGGAGAGCAGGAGCTGAGGGGAGCCAGTATCCCCATTTGCCTGGTCTTAGGGGTCACCCTAGCAGGATCCTGTGGAATTATTTGGAGAGGAGAAGGTGGGGCTTAGACAGGGCCCTGCTCACAGGAGGGGCTTAATAAATGTCTAGTGGATGAATACAAGAGTGGCACATAGAATGAACGAATGGACAAACTCAGAAATCTGCAGATCTGAAACAATATTACTTGGCTATGATACAGCGAGGACAGAAAGAAACAAACTGAAGGGTTATGGAGGATACTCACCCTGCCAACACCCCTCTTGCTGATTATCAAGACTCTGAGAGGAAGATGAAGTTGGGACCCCGAGCCCAATTCGACTCCTATAACTGACTGACTGGCTGACGCAGAACCGCTACGATCAAATATCTGCAATCCTGGCACTTGCGGGGTCTCCATCTGAGCACGCTATCTCCAGGCCTTGACACCCTCAGATGTGGGAGGTAAATATTATTAGCCCCAGTTTCCCAATGAGGAAGCAGTCGGAGATTGAGTGATTCGGCCAAGGTGATGCATGGCTGTGCAGGAACCAGCTCCAAGTTCCTGAGGCGGCCCGGCCCGGCCACCATCGCATCCTTACTTCAGTGAGAAAAAGTTGGCTTTGCCCATCTTCCCTGCACTCAGCCCTGGGTGCAAAGCCTGGGGAGATCCACAGGGAGACTGTGACCAGGTCCAGAGACTCAGGCACCTGGATTACTGGGGGCTCTCACTTAATCCACTCATCTATCAGTGAACATTACAGATGTGACTATAATTTAGTGGTAAATTAGGCAGCACAGGGAGAGTCAATTCTACTGGAGCTGAGGGGAGAGGGACAGCTATGTCTGTAAGCCAGTGAAAATAAAGTCAGGGAAACAATTGTAAGAAAGGTGCTAAGCAGCTGGAAATCAAGAGATGTGTGGCCTTTCGATTGGTGATGGGAGCAGGCATGAGGGGTGATGAGCACAGCAGAATGGTGAGTGGGCTGGTCCGATCAGGGCACCTACTCATTCATTCATTCATTCATTCATTCCATAACACTTCCTGAGCACCCGGGCTGGGCTATGCTTACAGCAGACCCTCTCCCTGCTGAGCTCCATTTCCAGTCCCGCAGGGAAGCAGAGGTTGAGCAAGTTGTTTTGGAGCATGGAGCACAAAGATGGGGGTGTCCAGGTGCCGAGGGCAGATGGAAGTACATGTTTTATCAGAAAGGTCAGGGAAAGCCTCCATGGGCTGAGAAGATGTGGACTTAGCAACGAGGTTTGCAGGGGGGAGACAGCCTTCAGCCTCAAAAGCTGGAGTTCCTACTGTTCATGGGCCACCAAGAAAGAGAAGGCTGGGGTGGGGACATTGAGACGTCCCCCTCTACCCTCAAAGCAGCTTCAGATCCCTGAAACAGGAGGCCAAAACGCCTCTTGCTTGTTAGATCCTCCAGTCCACACCTGAGCCCAAGAAGGAAGGGGCCACCCCCACCACCTGGAGGCTGGAGCATAGTGTCTCTGGGATGCCATTGGTCAGGTCAGACCACGGTCTCCCAACTGGAGGTCAGGCTTCCCTGGCCTGTGGTGGCCCAAGGGCATGGTCTGCACCCTGGTCAAGGGAAACTTGCCTCTCACTTGTGCCCAATTCTGTAAGCCTGCGCTCTACTTTGCTCTCCAAGCTCTGTGTCCTTCCACTAAGCGCACCGACTTCCTTCAAAAGGAAGGGCCCATTTTTCTCTCCCCATCTGTATGTCCAGGGGTTGTATCTGCCCCGAGGAGCTGTCTTGTTTCAATTTATCGTTTTAGCCTAGTTTGCACAAACGCATGGATGGCTACCAGGCAAGGGATACCTGTCACTGCTTGCCTGGCCCACAGCTGAGTGGGCAGTAGCATGTGTTTTGTTCTCAAAGACCCCAGTTACAACTGATTGGACCAGAGATGGACACGTGGTCCAGAGGGCAGCCAATCTCCAGGCTGGTTAGTGATCTATGACCTTGTGACATGGCACAAAAATGATAAGCACAGCCAATCAAGTGTCTCTCTTGAAAATCTGGACCAGAGAAGCCCAAAGCCTGAGCAATTAGGAGGGGGAGCCGGAGCTGTGAGCTTTTTGGGAAGAACCAAGTCTGAGAGGGCCTGCAGAGCAGAGGGCAGGCTTCTGCCACCCCGGGCAGTGTGGGTTGGCAAGACAGGCAGATTGACCTACTGGCCTGTCGGGAACATGGCTGAGCCACACTGATGCTTTGGTGAGCCCAGCTGAGTCTAAATCCACTTTCCAGCCTCGGCTGGATTGTCTAGGGGCACCCCTATCACCCCACACAAATCGTCCTGCACTGCTCCCCTTCATTTGCCCTAGCAAGTCTTTGTTCCTTGCTACATAGAGCCCTCTGGGGATGAAGGAAGGCGGGGTGTCATGTGAAGAGGGGGTTGGGTTTTTCCCTGTGCTAGGACACCCATCACTGTCATACTCAGGGCGTGGGGGAGGTGGGCACTGCCACAGGGGAGCCTGTCCCACCAAACAAGGTCCTCGCCCTCTGTCCCACAAGGCCCAGGAGGCTCTTACCGGAGGAGAATGCTCATGGATGTTGGTGCTGTAAGGCAGGTTGATGAAGATGGGGTCCATGTCCTGCACGTCTGTGATGATGATGGCCAAGTTGGCCAGCGTGGACAGGGGCCTGGTCTTGTCTTGATCCTTGGGGGACAAAAGTACACGCCTTCGGTTAAGTCATGTTGTGGACATGCACACATGTATACAACACACACACCTGCACACACGACCCCCAGGGCCATGAACATGTGTCCACATATATTAGCAAGCTCTCCCACACTCCCACAGGGAAGGGCATCAGCACCTGGAAATTCAAGAACTCAGGAACCCACAGTGATCTCCGACCTATGCAGGAAAACACGTACAGGGCCGCCCAGGTCCCGTGGAAGGTGGCTTATCAGGGTCACAAAGCAGGCTGAGTAGAACCCAGTCTTCTGCCCCCGGCCTGGCCTAGGCTGGACCACCCTGCACGTCCGTGGGTGGGACGATTGACTTGGGGTAAAAGATGGTGCTGGATTCAGCCAATGTGAATCCCACTGCCCCTCTCCATGCACACTTCCTGCACCCCCTCATCCCCGGGCAGCAAGTGAATGACTAGAGTGGGGATTCCTTAGGAGAAAGGCCCTTTGACCCCAGAAGGGGCTACTCTGGGACCTGTGTCCCTGCTCTGCATTTTGTATTTATTGATCAGGCAACTTTCCCATAGAACCAGCAGGGGGAGCTCCAGGGCCTGTGACATTTGGGGGACTCCAGGAAGGAATCCTGAGAGGTCATGTAGGCCATCTGCCTGTAGCCAGGCAGGCAGTGTTTATTATACCCGCCACGTTAGTTGGAAATTTAGTCCCATGAAAGCCCACCAAGAAAGAAAACCCGAAACCCACATTTTATTACCCTAAAATACTCGGGTCACTTAAATAGCCCACTACTATTGAATAACAATAGTCAACACGCAGAGCAGCTGTGTGCTAAATACAGATTATATACCAGGCACCGTGCGAGATACCTCATTTGCTTTTGTAGGTATTATGTATGCATTATTCAGATGAGTTTACAGAAACTCAGAAAGGTTGAGTAATTCGCCCAGAGTCACACAGCTGGTAAGTGTATAGCCAGGACTCAAACTTAGGTCCTTTTGTCACAAAAATCTGCCCTTAACGCTCTTGATTTAGGGGCCTAACATCAGCTCAGTCTCTGACTTGCTGTGTCACCTTGAGTAAGTTCTTTTCCTTCTTGGAGTCTCAATTTCCTTTTCTGTGAGATGCAGGGGCTCAAAGCAATGACCTCTATGGACCCTTGGGCTTCTAAATTCTCTGGTCTGGGATTTGGGGAGCAACTGTCCTCGGGTTAGACCTGCCTTAGTTAGTCTAGGGTGACCTGAACAGTGCAAGGCATTCCCCATGTTATAAGCCTAGTTATTGCTCCTGCCCTCCAAAGATAAGAGCTGTAGAGCCTTCGAGAGGGAAGGGCTAGTTGTTTTAGGAATCCTCAGGGGTAGCCAAAGAGGGAGCAGAGGGCTTTCGGTGATGGAGAGTGGGTACAGCAATGGAGGGGAGTCCGGAAGCAGGAGGAGCTGGGCAGAGGGACCACAGAGGAGACAGCCTCCCAGGCTCCAAGACCCTGTGCCCAGAGACTAGGCTTGGGGACTGCCCATGGTGAGAGCTCTCAGTCAGGGACCTGAATGACCGCAAGGCAGACAGCGCCAGAGGGGGAGGCCTGGCAGGAAGTCCTCGGACCTCTTGGGCAGGGACTGCCGGTGGTTCTGAGATGCCATTACCAGGCTTTGTGGGCAGCTGGCTTTGTCCAGCCTGGCACCTGCCCTCTCCATCCCACCATGGCTTTAGTCCTGCTCCGGACACAGATGCTCCCATCCAGTCCACCCAACTCCATGGCTGGGGAAAGGGGATGGCAGTGGGCATATATCTGCAGGGCAGGCACCTTGCCAGGTTTCCAGCTGTCACTCTGGGGCCTGCGGCTCTCAGCAGATTGTTCCCAGGGGAGTCCTCACGTTTCCCCACCCTGGTACCCACCCAGTAGTGGTTGGGAACTCACACTGCTGCCTGCAGTGCCACATAGGAGAATCTCCTTGGGGATATGCCCAGCAGCCAAGGACACAGTGCCAGCCCTGAGAGGGACTTGTGGATCAAGTGGGGGAGCCATGTTACCAAGGGAGTTCTCAGCCCCTCCTGTTCTGCCACTTCAAGGCCTGATTGCTGGGAGATTAGCAGCAATTTAACTGTATTCACCATCCCAGCTTGAGCCCAGGCCTCTTGACAGTCCTGGCCACCCAGATTTGTTTGTGCCCAGCTCTGGTCTCTTCCCCACCCCCTCAAAGCTATTTTTATAGTGGATACAAATTATCCCACAAGCACAGGTTCATAGCCAGATAGAGAGCAAGCATCTGCGTTTCTGGGCCCAGATGCGTGCAAATAGTGGCAGGAGGGGCACCACCCCAGGTGTGGGTGCAAGGGAGTGTGGAAGGGTACAGGTGTGTATAGAAAGCAGATTCTGGCTTGCAAGTCCCCCTTATCCCAGAAGTCAGGTTTACAAACAGCAGTACACGTTTCCTCCCAGGATACTAATGCTTAACCAGAGGAGAAGGAAAGAATGTGGGTGTAGTTTACAGTGGCTTCCCCAGGGGCCAGTGGACCAGGTACAAAGGAAAAGCTGCATTTTCTGGTTCTTGGGGCCCCTCTGCATCTTGATGAAGCCTGAGGGAACCCAATCTTTGAAAACCAGACTTTCCGTCCATCCCGTCCATCCCGTGTGTCTTTCTCAGAGATCTGGGCTCTGTGACCTGCTAAGTGGAGGGCCCAGAGCTACTGGCAGCCCCCACTGCAGTGACACAGAGCCAGGGAGTAGATGCAGTGTGTCAGGTAAATGGGTCCTGGAGAATCCAGAGGGACTCTGGTGATTTGTTTTGCTTTTGGTTTGAGCTTTATAAACAAACCTACTTGCCCTGCTACCAGCTGACGGCTCCAGCTGTGCCCGGAGGGAGTGGCCAGGAGTGGGAAAGAGTGGGGTGCTGGGTCAGACCCTACTGTGGGTGTGGCTTGCCTGTCCCCTACGCCCTCACAAACAGCTGGCGATGAAGGCAAGTGGCTGTGACGTTCTGGAGACTCCGAGACGCTTGGCCGTGGGCCACTGGACGGGGCCTCAGACAACCTGGGTTTGGGTTCCTCCTCCCCCACTACTCATTGGCTGTGCGTCTCAATAGTGACAGCCACAAAATAGGCTAATTATTCCTCTCACGCCTCCCTCTTCTGACTATCTCCTCCTGAAATTCCCAAGGCCTGGCACAGTGCTTGGCACAGATGGGTGCACCCTCCTGTGTAAGTGTCACCACTCTAGAGAGGTGGCCAGGCCCCCTCTGACTCCTGCATGTTGGGGGATGTCAGGACACAGCTGGGGTGAAACCTCTGTCCTGTGTTCCAGAGAGCGAGTGGTTGCCCTGCACTGTGAATGGCCTGTGGGGTTACCAGTGAGGTGCTGGAGCCCAGCTTCTAGGTGACCAGGGGCAAGTAACTGAACGGCTCCTCTACCTCAGTTTCCTCATCTGTAAACTGGGTATCTCAATCATATTTATGACACAGGGCTCTTGTGAGATTTAATGGAGACAATCCATGTGTGTGCTCAGCACGGTGCCAAGGACACAGCCCGAACCCTCGGTAATGTCAGGTGTCATTATTATTATCAGCAGCATCAGTACAGAACCTTGAGTAGCAGGGCACCAGGTGATGTTCTGTCACTCTCTTTGAGGGTGGGAGTAAGCCACCTCTGGAGGCCGGGGGCCCAACTGTGGCGACTCACCGTGGCGTTGACCGTGAGCTGGTAGCTCTGCGTGGTCTCGTAGTCCAGCTCCTGGATCACGGTGACGATGCCACGGGCGCTGTCAATGGCAAAGAACTCGGAGGGGGGCTGAAAGGAGTAGAGGACGCTGCCTCCTGCACCCAGGTCGGGGTCGGTGGCATTCACGATGAAAATGGGCGTCCCCACTGGTGTGTCCTGAGGTGAAGCAAAGCAAATAAAAGGGTGAGTGGAGCTCAGAGCAGCTGCCTTCATCAGTGATTATTCCCCCAAAGCCCATTAACCACGTCCCTCCAGCCAACCAGACCCACGGCCTTGTCATTTTTATTCTAAGAGGGTTCAGAGGAATTTAAAATGCGGTATCTATTTTTTTTTTCTTTTTTTGATGGCCTCCTGGTGGCTGTAACAGCGCCAGTTCCAAAGATGATCTGCCCATCCTGGAGTTCTGGATGAAAGCCTTTCAGTCCCTAAACCCCTGTTTCTTGGCAGTTTGGCTTCTTCTGTCGAGTGCACCCCGGCTGCCCAAGTCTCAGGCCTGGGCTAGTCTGGAGGACACCTGCAAGTGTGCGTGTCAAGGGGTTTCAAGGGCAGGGAGCTGGGAGCTGTGTGCTACAGGCATGTGGCGGGGTCCCTGTGGTGCTCTGCCTGGCACCACAGAGGTTATCTGTCTTGCCCTGGGGTGGGGCACACACATGCCATCCCTGACCATGGCAGCCTGTCACTAGAGGAACCTATAACACCTTCGCAAATGTCACCACGTCCTAGGAGCCTTCTGTGATTTCCTCTGCCATACAATGTGTACAGACCCCTTCTGACCTGTTAATGCAACTTCCTCACAGAGGCCTTCCAGATCCCTAAGGCAGGTGCGCTCCCACTACGCCCCCACCCGTCACGATTTATATTCAGGGTTCCACAGTACCCTGGAATTCTTCATCCCCCACATTTCTCTCCTAATTCCTTATTCAGTGCCTGTCTGCCCTCCTAGACCATGTGTTCCGTGGGAGCCGTGGAGCCAGGCGCACGGCAGCTATTCAATAAATATCATTTATGAAGACATGAAGAAATCTCTACAATAGCACTTAGCACATTACATTCTGAGTGTCTGTGTGTGTCCTCTGCCCACTGTCAGCTCTCATCACTGCAGCGCCCGCCACAATGCCTGGTAAGTAAGCTGTGCCTGTTGGGTGAGTGAATTTACTCATAATTTAGTGAGCTCTGGACACATCTGAGAACAGGCAATCCAACGTCAGAGACAAAAAGGTAAAACCAATCTTTGCTCCCATTGACTGTCTGACTATGTGCCAGGACCTGTCAGCTCTGTGACCAGTAGCTTTCTAAGTAGTAGCTATTATCCTGTTTTCGAAAAGGAACCTGAGGTTCAGAGAGGTTAAGTAACTTGCCCAAGTCACACAGCTAGGCAGTGCTAGGCCTTGAATTCAGGGCTAGCCCATGATCTCAAGCTCTAAACACTTCGCTAAAATACTAATGGCAGCTCTCTCCCTAACTCTTCTGCAAGATGCTGAGGTCAATGGCCAGCATGGGAGGTACCTCGTAGTCAGGAGTGTGGGACTGGCCTGTAAACTCCCTGAGGGCAGAGACACAATATTCCCAGTCCTGTGTTCTTTTTACATTGGGACAATGACTGGGTCCCTTCTGACACCTGCAGGGTTCTTTTCAAGAAGGGCATCCACATTGTTGCCCCGTCTCCATGCTCTTGGCCATACCTGGGCTCTGCATCGCTGCCTTGAGCAGCTTCTTTCTTCTTTGGGGACCAGGCTTAGGCCTGCCGATGGCCCTTCCCCAGGACTATCTGCTTGAGGCAAGCGTGTCCTTGATAAAGTCCCTCGTAGGCTGGAATGGGCCCCCAGGGAACACAGCCGCGGAGTGGCCATCATTTCTGAGTGTGCTGATTCTCTCCATCACCAAGTGTCAGCTCAATGCACAGGCTCGGAGGGCAAGAGGCAGCCAGGGGAGCTCCTTCCCCCCCACACCACCCATGATGCCCCAGTGCCCCTTCGCATAGAACGTAGGCCCTCACAGTCAGGCCCTGTCTCCTCCTTCACACTATTTCCTGGCAGGCATGGCTTCCTGGCCTTTTAGCTAAGATCATGGGTGGTCTCTGTTCTTATCAATTATAACAATATTTCCTGGCAGGTAGCGCTATTTGTACTTCTTGAACCCAGTAGGCTCCCTCACGCCTCTGGTCTTCTGAACCTGCTTTTCCTTTGCTAGGTCTGCCCTCCCCAGCTCAGTGGCATGGAAAACATATGCTCTCTTTCCCTCCAAAAGAAAATCAAGTGTGCAAGGGGGCAGAGCGAACAAGTGCGAGGATTTCAGGATGGACAGGCTTCGGTTGGAACCCCAGCCGCGCTGTGTCTTTGGGCGAGTTACTTAATAACTCTGATCCTTAATCCCCTCTCTGTACACTGAAGTTAATCATACCTCAGAGGGTTAGTGTGAAGAGTACAGGAGCTCATGAGTGTAAACTACCCAGCATATAATAAGTAAGTGCTTAGAAGATGGCAGTGGTGATTTTATTGTCTGAATACCTTCTAGAAGACTAAACAACACCTTCAAGTGCAGGGCAGGGAGGTGTCAAGAAGCAGGATGAATCTGAAAGATACTGCGAGGGGCACCCTTGTCTGCACCCCCAGAACTACTGGGTACCCTGTTCTGCCTCCACCTCCCCCTCCACCTCCCTACTCCAGGGTGACCTCAACAGACTGTATCCCCAGGTTTCCTTGCTGGCTGGCTACTGCCCGTGGAGGTGCTGGTAGGAGCTCAGAGTTTGGGGGGGAGGCAGAAAGAGACATGGTTTGGGGTATTACTTCCCTGCTCCCTCCAGCGCCAGCCCAGCAGCCCCAGCTGTCCCCTCCCCTGCCCCCTTCAGCCCCAGGGGTAGAAGAACTCCCCACTGCTGCTAGTCTCTGGTACTTTAGTATCTCTCAATGCCCCTCGCCCTGCCCACCCCTCTGTAAGCTGTCTCTTCACTGAAATGCCCTTATTGGAACTGAGATGAACCGTTTCTTGGGGGACCCTGATGAATACAGGCACTCTGCAAATACCGTGTTTCCCCAAAAATAAGACCTAACTGGAAAATAAGCCCTAGCATGATTTTTCAGGATGACATCCCCTGAACATAAGCTCTAATGTGTCTTTTGGAGCAAAAATTAATATAAGACCTGGTCTTATTTTCGAGGAAACATGGTACAAGTCACCACGTGCAAAGCCCAAGACTGAACTCCCTGGCGTGGGGTTCAGTGAAACCAACCTCCGCCCTGACATTCCACCGTGGTCACTGGTCTTGAGGAGATCTTAAGACGTTCTCTCTCTTTCCGCCCCTCTCAGAGCCAACAAGCTCAGGACACGAGAGCCAGAGTCAGCCCCATGCTCCAGAGCAAAACACTCCATCGGGGCCTGTGGTTCCTGCCACAAGAGGGACGCTGCTCCGACTTCAGAGCTGCCAGCCCCCTGTGAGGTGACTAGACAGCACTTCAGAGCACATCCCACAAGGAGTGCCCGGAGGCAGGCGAGGGATGGCTCCCCAAGAACCCACCCCTTCCTCAGGGAGGAGAGGACATTTCCCCTCACCATATTGTATGGTCTCTGAGCATCTGACCCCAGGATTTAAGAGCAAGATCCCAGAAGACAGAGGAAAAGGGGAAGAAGAAGGGCTGGTCCTGTGTCTGACCTTCTTGGCTTTGATGTTTCATGCCCTGCAGTGGAAACCCGTTTAATTTCTGCATAACTTAGAAAAGGTTTTAAATAGGCCTGGCAAAGAGCCATACATATACTTAGAAGGAACAAGCCATTGGAGAGAAGAGAATGCTGACTTCCTGTGTTTCAGGTCCTGGGCGCCATGCTCTGTCAGGGAAATGAGATGGGGCAGGGGCACTCCAGTGTGGACACCAGGGGCTCCTCCGAGCACACAGCTGCTGTTCCATGGGCATGTGCAGATGTGCTCACAGGACTCTGCAAGCAGATTTCCTCTGTGGCGCCAGATGCATCTGGGTTTCCAAGTACACTTCAGGCAGTAAAACTTAGTGGCTCAGAGAGTGGGCTCTCTAAGTTTGAGTCCCAGCCTTTCCACGTATTGGCTGGAGATCTCAGCCATATGCTGTTAAACTTACTCTTTTGGCCTCAGTTTCCTCACGTAAAGGAAAATGGATCTGTTAACGGTGCCTACCTCCTAGGGTTATAAGAAAGATTATATGACATAAGGTGTGGGAATAAAAAAAAAGCTTCTCCCTGAGCCAGGCACATGACAATATTGAGCATTACTCAATAAATGGTCATTGCAATTATTATTATGGTAATAAAATACCATCACAGGCAGCATGAGAGAAGCCCTATTTAAAGGGGGCGGTATTAGAAAATGCAAACAGTCAATCAATCTCTTCGTCATGAACTTAGACAAATGGGCATTTTAAAATTCAGAAAGAGAACACCTCTATTGATCGGTTCATGGTTGCTGCAAACAGGGTCAGTCATGGTGGGAGACCCTCTGGAGACCCTCTAATGTGTATTTGAAGAGCCTGTGAGAGGAAGGGTGGCATCTGAGGCAAGGGTGGGAGTGGTGCTTGGAGGCCAAGGAAGCTCCTGAACACAGAGGCCAGGCCTGACCAAGCACCACTCAGGGATGGGTGAATGTAGGAGCTGAAAGCAATCTTGGGGATTATCCAGCTCGGCCTGACCATTTTACAGATGTAAAAAGTAAGGGCATGTGCCTTGCTCTAGGTCTCACTGGTGGTTAACAGCAGAGCTGTGACTGGGAATCAGGTGGCTTGACTCATACATAGTACTTTTTTCACCTCATCCACAGATGCCAATCACTGCTTCCCCGCCCCACCTTCCTTCCAAGTAAAGATGCTCTTTATACCCCCAGTTCTCTGTGCTCAAGAAGATGGGTGGATCTAGGTGGCCATGTTTGTACCAAGTGATGTCAGACCCAGGCCACATCTGATTGGTCCAGGGGTGACCAGCTGACTCTAATAGCCCAATCAGATTGGGCCTTGGAAGTTAAATGAATTTTCTGTGGGAACCTGAAAAAGAAGTTTCTTGCCACCTGGTTAGGCTGGTGGGGGCACCATGACAGGCTGAAACCCACAGTTACAGGGTGGCAGAGAAGCCATGGTCAGGCAGAGGAAGCCCATCTTCAGTGAGAAGAATGGAGCGCAGTGAGGGAGAAAGGCAGAGACAAGGGGCTCTAGGAACCCCCCTGCCCGGGTCTTCACAGGCCCTGTCTGGGTTTCATTTTCTGTCCCTGGCTGTGGTGCTGAGACCTGATCTGTGCTGGCCTTCCTGCAGCACCCTTTTTGTTCACGCTGGCCTCTGTGGGTCTCGGCTCCTCTCCCCTGGCCCCCCAGAACATATCCAGCCCCAGGCAAGGCCCCCTCGTTCCTGCAACCCTGCCCCAGGCTCTCCCTGACCCTCCTTGCTGCTGCAATTTTGCCTCTTTAATGCCCACAGCTGGGCCACAGAAAGCAAAGTTCCTGGCCACCGCTCCTAGACTGCTGAGGGCACAGGAGATGATAATAGGGGGAAGAATAAGTTGGCCTGGATGAATGAACCCAGGTTCCCTCTTCTTTTTAAGTTCTAACACTACTTTTAACATGCAAATTCCCTCAGGTCACTGCAGTGACCACCAAGCATGTGGGAGTGGCAGAAGACAACTTGGTCATGGGCTTGACACAATCCGACTGGACAGACCTGGAGAAGAAACACCTCACAGAGCCAGACTCTGCCCACCTGGAGACAAGGAGACCAGGAAGAAGGTGCCCCTGTGGTGTCTGGGCTGGGGGTTCGGTGTCTACTGACAGGGTGGGCCTCGGCCGTGGAGGCAGGGCCAAAGGACCATTTCAGCTGGGGGTGGGGCTGCCCCATTCTAGGGCAACTTCTCCCCACATGCTCACTGTAGAAACTGGCTCTGGGTCCACCTTCTTGCTGGAAAGGAGCAGCTGGTCTTTGGAGGAAAAACCCCAAGGGGAGTGATTACTCCTGCTTCTAAAGCAAGCTTCGTAGCACACTTCTCTGCCCCAGCTCTACTTTCAGCGCTCTTTCCTCCAAGGCAGCCCTTGTCCAATCTCGCACGGCTTCTGGTCCACTTGAAGGGAAATCTCCCACAATGCACCACTCATGATTCCTGGGAGCCGGGGAGTGTGTTTTTGGCACAATCCCGTGCAAAACTCTTGCGCCTGCCTGGCTGTCCCTTTCAGCAAGGGGCCCACTGCAGGCAGGGCACAGACAGGGCAGACCCTTACCTCTTCTAGTTCCCATTTAAGCTCCACGTCACTTCTGATGGACCTGCTGTAAATGGGCCACCCTGTGCAATTCACAGACAAATAAATCTTTTTGCTACTCCTGGGGTGACAAGGGAATAGACTCTGGGAAAGTTCTGCCGTGCAAGGGATCTTGTTCGTTAATAATAATGATAAATAGCTCACTTCTCACATGCAGTGTGAGTTACATTACACTCTGGGCTTCTACAGGGGTGGCTCCAGGTGCTGACTGCAACATGTGGGGGTGTGCGTTGTGCAGTGAGGGAGAAAGAGGGCCAGACAGAGAGAGGCAGAGAGGGAGGGTGGAGAAAACAAAGATGGAGAGAGTGTAAAGAAAGGAGAAGGGGAGAGAAGGGTGAGGGAGAAGGGAAGGCTACAGGGGGACAAAGAAAAACAGGATGTGATGGTGAAACAAGCAGAACTGGGCGGGGGGCAAAGGGAAATGGGGATGAGGGGGGAGAGCGTCTGTAAGAGAAAAGAGAAGGAAGGAAAGTTGGGGAGAAAGTGACTAACTCAAATGGGAAAAAAAATTTTCAGAAGCAAAGCTGTGAACAAAGGAAAAGAGGGATAAAAATTTGAGGTGGCAATTCTACTCGTAATTTTTTGAGGAACCTCCACACTGCCTTCCATAAGGGCTGCACCTGTCTGCATTCCCACCAACAGTGTATGAGGGTTCCTTTTTCTCCACAGCCTCTCCAACACTTGTTACTATTTGTCTTATTGATGATAGTAAGGGGATCAAATACATGGTGATGGAAGGAGAACTGACTCTGGGTGGTGAACACACAATGGGATTTATAGATGATGTAATACAGAACTGTACACCTGAAATCTATGTAATTTTACTAACAATTGTCACCCCAATAAATTAAAAAAAAAATTAAAAAAAAAATTGAGGTGGCAAGAGAAAGGAAGATAGGAGAAAGAAAAGGATGCAGCCACACCCTCTCATGCTCAAGGTGCACTTCCCTCATTAGATGTATTCTGTACTCTCAACCAAACCTCAGCAACAAGGCCTACCATTTCCACCATAGGTGTGACCTCTAAAGGCATTATTAATATTTATGGAATGCTTGCTAGATGCCGCCACAGTCTTTAATATCTTATTATAAAGCCTGTTATAAAATGTATTAGTAATAAATTCCTGACAGATGGAGTTCTGACAAGGTGTGGGTGCCTCTGTGGATCCGAGCTGGGAACAGACCCTCCTGGAAGCCATGCGTGCTGCACAGAGGCTGGCTGTGGGTCCCTGAGGCGGGTGGGGGAGGGGAGAGAATCAACTCTCCATCAGTCAGCATTTTTACACATCACATCTCATTACTTCCTTTTCCCAGGTGGGAGAAATGGAAGCTCAGAGAAAGGAAGCAACTTGTCCAAAGTCACATAGTTCGTAAGTGGTGGAATCAGGATTCAAATTCAGCTCACCTCTCTGTCCCCAGACCTTGGAGACCCCAGAAATGAAGGTGGAGAGTGGGCTCAGGGTCCCTGCTTAAGCGTGGCTGATTCAATCAGTTCCCTCTACAGAAGAGATGGGGGCTTTAAGTTGCCCGGATTAGTGAAGAGAGGGTTGATGGGAAGCTTTAGCTCCAAAAAAATTTCAGAAGTAAGAGGGTATCTCAAAATTTCCACACTTTCACTGGGGATCAGGAAATGCACTCTCACTGTGACAAGAACAATTAAAGTCAGAAATAAAGGCCTTTCTGACAAGGGTGCACCTGGGGAAAAAGGGAGGCATCTTTGTATCTCACCGAATGCTACAGCAGACACCTCTTCTCTGGTGACCCTGGAGGTGGGGGCTTACTGGGGCGTTCAGGGAGGATATTACCTCCAAATATGAAGTCTTGTGGGATTCCAGCTAAATGGGGGAGGACAAGTGGGATCTGTGGAAACATGCGCTGTATTTCTTTCTTAACTAGACAATAAGGCATATATGGGTACCAGCTGAGAGCAGTGTCCAAAGAGAGAAACAGTGCAGGGAGGAGAACCAGAAGAGGCAGGTGCCCACAGCCTGAATGGATGTCTCAGATGGTCCCATTCTGGTCAGGGAAAGGGCACAGCCGTGTGTGCACAAACCCACATGCATACACACGTGCTCCAGCACCTCTCTCTGCAGAGGAGTCAGGAAGAGATCACGTCACATCTCTTCTTTCAACCAGTGTCTGCTCTCTCGGATGATTTGCACTAGACTCTAAAAGGTGCTGGGTCTGCTCTGAGAGCTGCGGCAAGCTGCCACGTGGAGGTGCCAGCTCTGTGGACAGAAGCAGCCCCAGAGGGCTGGGCCCTGAGTCCCACATACCCTGACATGGCTCAAGCACTTTCCATGGGCTGAGCTGGCCTCCCCAGCTGTTCCACATCTCCTTGGAGCCAGCTCAGCGCTCCCCACCCCTGATTCCCTCCTCCTTCTCAGCCTACAGCTGTGTAACTGCCCACTCTAAATCCCAGGAAGACATTCATGAAAGTGCTTACCGAATGCTCCTCCTGACTGCCCAATGTTTGCCAGGTCCTCACCTGCTGAAGTGGTCTCAGGCTTGCCCCTTTCTCTTGCCTCCCACTCTTCTTCAGTCACCAGGGCCTGTCAATTCTTCCTCCAACATTCCTCAAATCCTTCCCTTTCTCTTTGCAATTTACCTTGGCCAACTCCGCAGTCCTAGCTCTGTCACTTGCACAGAGAAGGCATTCGATAAATGTTTTAACAGAATCAGGACTTCCATTAAATATGGCATGTTGAACACATCCATTTACTTCTGTTTTTGGCCCGACCCCTCGCCAAATGACGTCAAATAACAATATGGGAATTATAGATGCATAAATCCATAAGGGCAAAAAGAATAGAAGAGGAGATGACAGCAGATTGAGAGATGTCAACAAAATCCTGGAAACAAAACAGATGGAGCTGGAAACTGCTGTAAGAGGGAGGAAAAGCCAATAGGCTGGTGTCTCAGAACCCTGGAAAAGCTCAGGAACTGGAGACACCAGGTGATGCTGAAAACAGGAAGACTGGCTAAGAATCTTTAAGAAAAGTGGTTAGACCCCTAGATGCCTTCCCAGCTCTTGCAGGAGACAGGAAGTTTACTTTGATGAGGGACTGAGTTGATTGGGTTCTGAATCAGCTGGATAAGGCACTGAAAACAGGGAGGTGAAGTGAAAATCTGCATCTCCCCTCCCTTCCTATGCCCAAACAGGCCTCTTCAGCCAGTTAGCCTCCTGAAGACTGACAGCCAGGCAGGAGATAGGAAAACTGGCCCAAGAGAAAACACAAATGTTAACACATTGGAGTTCCCATAAAAAACAGCCAGGTCCTCACCTAATCATCCCACAGTGAAGCCCACTGGTTAACAAGCAGCCTCCCACCCCACGCTGCCCTAACACACACAGTGAGCATCCAGACAGCCAAACGTGAACTCATTCTCAAATATGAACAAACTACTAGGAGTCACTAAACATTTGAGAAAAGTCTCTAATGTTAAAGATGGGGCAGCAGGGAGATAGTAAAAAGAAATAACAACAATAAGTATCTTTAACATCCTTAGAGAGACAAGACATAGTATCTTTGAAATAAGAACATTTCAAGAGAAAGGAAAAAGAGCTACAAAAAATGAAAAACTCCTCCAAGAAGATTGAAAAACAAAGTTAAAGAAATTTCTCCAAAACTAGGACAAAACTCCAAGAGATGGAAAATGGGGGAGAAAAGTAAGAAAATTAGAGAAGCAGTTCAGAAGATCCAACATCCAATTAATAAGGATTCCAGAGAGAGGAAACAGCAAATGAAGGGGAGGAAATTAGCCGAGAAGTAAGGTGAGATAACCTCCCACATCTGAAAGACATTTCCAGATCAAAAGAGACCAATATGTGTTGAGAAGAGAGACCCACAGCATAAAACTATGAAGTTTCAAAGCACTGAGTATTTTTTAAAAAAAATCCTAGAGACTTTCAGAGAGAAAACAAAAGACTATGTTCAACGGATCAAGAATCAAAATGGCATCAAAGTTCTTGACAGTGACATTACAGACTAGAACACAAAAGAGAAATGACTTCACATTATAAGGAAAACTATTTTCATTCTAGAATTTCGTACCCAGCCAAACTATCAACAAATACAAGTGCAGAATAAACATATTTTTCAAAAAACAATTTTTTTCCCCCATGAATCCTTTTTCTGGAAATTACTGAAGGATGTATTCCACCAAAATGAGGGTGTAAACCAAAAAAGAAAAAAAATATGGGATCCATGTAACAGAGGAACTAATATAGAAGAGAGACAAAGAAACTCTCAGGGTGATTTTCCCCTTCTCCTCCATGCCCACCCACATCAGTCCTCTTTAGCCATTCAGCCTCCAGAACAGCAAGCAAGTTGGAGCACAGCCTGTCTGAATTGGAGCAGGGTGAATGCTGCAAGAAAAATACAAACTGAATTTAGAATCAATATAATTTTATCATACTGAGAGGAGGTATTCAATAATGTCAGAATATTCAGGGTTGAATAAGGGATAGGTTCATAGAACACTAAGCAAACAAACAAAAAAGAGGTGATTATTAACTCTAGAGAAAACAAAGAAGGACATATAATTACAGTACACTATGTGGCTCCGCTGTGAATAGTAGTTACATAATCCTAATGCATACACTAAATGCTGTTTGAGCAAAAAGGAGAGATATAATTTCGTTGGGAGGATAGGTGTAGCACATTAAGAGTGGTGTGTGTATCTGTGTGACAGAGATGAGGTAGACGATGGTGTAAAAGAGCAGTTTTCATGCTTCATAGCCAGAAGTCAACAGATAATGTCTAAAACTGAAAAATGTATAAGCAAGTGATTTGGAAATAAAAAAGGTAAATATCATAAATTGAACAAAGTTGTCTCAGGGTGGTAATCAGGAGTGGAAAAGGGTGAGGCAGGGCACTGCTGTTTTTACTATAAGACTAGCTTTACTATTTGACTTTTAAGCTCATACGTATGTGATTTTGATAAAAATATAAAAAATTGGAAATCAATGTATCTCCCTATGGCTGGACCACTGAGGTAGCCTCCCCCTTCAGCCCTGACCCTGTAATTGATCCCAGAAAGTCACTGCCCTAAAGCACTGATCTCCATCCCATTTTCCTCCTCAAACATTATCATTAGCTCCTCTTTTACCTCCAAGGCAAAGTCTCCTAGACCTTGAACATCACCAGTCTGATCAAAGCTTTCCTCTCTAAACCCCTCTTCCATTTTTGCCGCACTGAGACCCTCTGCTTCTGTCAGACTGTTCCACATAGCATCCTCCAGAGTGTAGGCCCACCTTTAGGCCTTTGCTCATGCTGCTTCTGTTTTCTGCTATTTTCTCTGGAGAGCAGATGTCGTCACCAAGCATATGGGATTGATGCTCCTCCCCTCTCCAGAAAAGTCTGTTTGTTCCCCCAGGTTTCTAGACACGCATGTCCAGGCTCAGGTTGAGACACCCTCTCCCACCCCCCCACCCAAGTATGGACCCTGGTCTTTACACAGATGATGGTGGACATGCAGGGCTGGGAGAATCTCAAAGAAGGACAACTGGGGACTTCCTCCGTTCTCAGGAGCTTGATTTTCAAAGCCAGAGGTGATACCCACGTGTGAAATGGCCCCAGCTCCTTTTGATCCAGAGATGAAGGAGATCCTAGGTGATTTTTCTCACCCTCCCTCCATTGCAGCACCCCCACCCAAGCCCAGTAACCTTCCTGTAGAAGGAGTGACACCAGAGTTCTAAGAGTCCCCCACCCAGTGCCACCTCCCATTAGCACCCACATCCCAGGGCTGTCATGCCCTTGCCTTCCTGCAGGAACCCTTTCCACCCTCTCACGCGCTGACTTGCAGGTGCTGAGGGAAGGAGCATGTGTTAGCACAGGGCATTGTGCAACATGGACAGCGTACAGCTGGCAGACCAGCCCAGCCGCTGGCGGAAGGCCACGCGCAGAGAGGAGACAGGAAGGGCCATGAGGGTGGGCAGCCCCAGTGACGACTCTGGCCTCAGTCTCCATGACATGATGCTTTCAACACCAGGCAGTGCCAGCCCTCCCTCAGGGGCTGGGCTTCCACTCCCCTCTCGATGGCATGAGAGGAATAACCAGAGTACAAGCACGCATCCAGGCCTCAGCTTACCCTCCCACCTTTCCCCAACCTGAGAGGTTTGCCTGATTGGCTCTGGGGAGCTTTGCTCTCTCCCTCCCCTGGTAGGAACTTGGAAACCAGCTTCAAAAGATTCATTCAGTGGTGATTACCCCCATGCACATTGGCCTGATTGGAAAAAGCCCAGAAACAACTGTCCTGAATTGCCGGGTAACATTCTGGCTCTCCAATACCAATCTGTGTGACTTTGAGCATCAATGCAAACAACTAGTTCCTCAGTTTCCTCATCCAGAAAATGGGTATAGCAATCCCTGCAATGCCATCCACGTAGAGCTGCAGGGGAGATAAAGTGAGTTGATGGTGGGAAAGCACTTGGAAAACTCAAAGGCCAAAACAAAAATCACCACCTTCTACAGCGGTACGACATTCTAGAGAAAAAACTAGGGCCATCTAGGGGTTCTAGGTTCAGAAGGTGACAGTGTCAAGTGTCACCAGGAAGGTTCTGGAAGTGGAGGAGTCAGTTATCAGAAGCTGTCCAATTCTTTCACCTATTGATCCCAAACACATTTATGGAGCAACACAGTATGAGACTGTGCTGGCCACACTCACATTCCTTATTTTTCCAACAGAAAAATGGTTACGAGCAATTACAAGTGGTTACTTATGGTGAGAAAAACAGACACAATAAAGGGAGGCTTTGCAGGAGCAAAGGCATCAGGGAATTGTGGTCTGAGTCCCAGCTCCACCCCTTATTCTACTTCATGACTCGACGGAAGTTAGGCAGCCTCTCTGAGCCTCAGTTTCCTTGTCACGAGATGGGCACAATATGAAAATTTGCTTCATGGGGTTATTGTGATGCTACAGGACATAACACATAGCAAGTGCTTAGGGAATAATAGGTGCTCCATAAATCTTAGGCTCTATCATAATGTATCACGTCATGGAATGGGTGTAAGGGGCAATAAACTGGAAACTACTTTGCAAATGTCACTTCCGGTGGGGAAGTCTGGAAGGGGAAGGGGTGCCTCTGAAGTCTGAGGTCCTTGCTCTGCTCTCAGCAGAGATAAAAGGCCTGGGTTAGAGGTCAGGATGGGTTGGGCAGGGGAATCCTCCCTGAGGCACGCACCCACCATCTCTTACCCCTGGAGCCAACTCTGGGTGTGCAGCACCTCCAAAGCTACCCTGAGCTCTCTGCACGGCTATGCCATGGCTCATAAGTGGGGCTCCATCCCGCAGCCCCCAGATTCATTCCTCCACAGAATGATGAATCATGTTAAATGAAATGAATATGCAAATCTCCTTAGGGCGGGCCTTACATCTATGGGAAGCTGAGACTAATAAATGGGTTCTGAATAAGAAGACAACTCAAGCAACGCAGCCTGTCCTGCTCATCTGTCCTCCCTCGCCCCTTGGGCTCCGTCCACTGGTGTGTCCCTTTGTTCCCAGCCAGGATGTGAATTCTGAAGTGATGGATGAAGGTGGTAGCAGAGGCCTGGGTAGGCATGAGTAGTGGGTCAGGTCTGGTGTGGGTTTTCCTCTCAGATCCCCGATCCCCATGGCTACTGCTACCAGCTCTTCAGGCAGTGTGATGGGGTAAGTGGAACCTGTCACTTGGAGCCTGGGGGCTTATGGGCTAACAGGCTGCACCTTTGGCTGCAGGGGAGCTGAGGGCTGGTAGGAGCTGAGAGAAGAGGCTTGGTGGGCCCAGGACCAAGGCAGAGAGAAGGCAACTGCAGGAACTCACTGGGCCCAGGGGACCTTGGAAGTGGTTTAAGTATCAATAGGTGAAGAGAGCCTGGAATTGTCCTGGTTCAAAAGGACTTTAGAAACCACCTATCGGTCTAGTGCTTTACTCTCCTGGCTGCACATGAAAAACCCACCAGACAAGGGAGCTTTTAAATAACAGCAGGGCTGGGGCCCACCAACCTCTGTGTTTTGAAATTCCCAGAGGAATTCTCATGTACAGCCAAGCACTACCGCAGCCGTCACTCTATTCTATAGATGAGAAAGCTGAGACCCAGCGAGTGGAGGGGACTTGACCGAGGCCACACAGATGGTCACTGGTGGCAGACACCCGCCTCTGTGCACACTTCCTGACCTCCCCCTCCCTCGTCCTAACAAGGATGGAAGGTGACTCTCTGGATACACAGCAGCAGGGGAGGGGAAAGGACCACTGCGATGGGGCTAGAAGACCAGCACCCATGTGACCTCCGTGTGACCCTGGACAAGTTACAAACCTCTTTGGTCTTCAGGTCCTTGTCTGTCAAATGAAGGGAAAATGACACTGTCTCCAAATTCCCTTCCTCCCTGTGAGGGTATGACTGTCAGTCCTTCCTGAAATCTACTCCAAGGCTCTCTTGCTACAAAGCCACCCCGTTGCTTGCGACTGTCTTCAGAAGACATAAAGGCAGCACGTCCTGAAGCAAATATTGATAAAGGCATTCCTCTTTCCCTTTCCCTTTTCCCAGGCCCTCGCTCTCTGTTAGGCACAAAACACTCTTATGTGGGCAAAACACAGGTTAAAATGTCCCAGGTGTTTGCCCAGAACCAGCACAGCCCGGGGGGTGGGGTGGGTGGGTAATACGCTGAGGAAGCACATTCTGAGAAGAACAAAGGGGACCATGCGACAGGAAGCCAGCAGCCTTGCAGCCCTGTGGCTCTGTCCCACCAGCTCTTGATGGTCCTGATAGGAGGGGCAGACACGGAGACACTACAACAATCCCGGAGCCTGCTCTGCAAACCTCTTCCACTTGTGTGTGACCTTGGGCAAGGACTCGAGCTCTTTGAGCCTCCGCATTCTCATTTGTGACCAGTCTCCTGTATTCGTAGGTCCCAGGTGAAGTCATGATTACAAAACACTCAGCCTAATGCCTCACCCACAGTCATGGTGGCAGCGGTTGCCATCATTGTGACAAACCTCATTATCACCAGGTAATGGCAGTCTCACGTCCTCCTGCTTGGGTGGGGGTGGCCAGGGAGATCTAGTCACCCAAGGAACATACCTCAGGAGGGAGGGTGCCCTGCTAAGTTGTTCTTGGGAACTGGCCCATGATAGGGGTCATGAGGGCTCCAAAGGCTGGGCTAGGATGGGGTATCTGTTCCCGAGGCTCTGGTGAGGGAGGCCCCCCAAGGTGGTTGTGGGAGGAACAGGGCGGGAAGTCCAATTCCTTGGTCTACTGCGCTTGCTAGTCAAAGGCCCACAGGCTCCAGCACTAGCTTTAGGGACAGCCGGAAGTCCTGGCTCACCAAGGCCACGAGAAGACCACCAGCCTGAGCCTAAGAAAAGATGGAGACACAGAATCCCAGCTGCACCCTGCTCAAAGGCTGTGCTAGGGCAACCATGGCCTCATCTGTTAAGACTGGACTTGACCAAGACACAAACCAGCCTCCCCTTCCCTAACAAAGAAGGTGCCTCCCCACACACCCCCCAGGTGGTTCAAGTTGATAACCAACCCCGTCAGAAAGTTCCAGGGGCTCCCCAAGCCCCTTGGCAATCATGACTGTAGAGGCCAATTTCTACTGAGAAACAGAGTCCTCCCCACCCCCTCCTCCTCCTGGGCTCAGGGTACCCAGTGAAGGGCTAGGCAGCTCCTAGGGTACACTGGCCTTCCCCCAGGAAGTAAGAGAGACCTGGGTACGAATTGCAAATGACTTTCATTAAGCAGGGTGCTAATACCATGAATTACAAATGAAACACAGATGAAGAGGACCCTGGCAGCCTTACCTCTGTTTGATATTAATTGGGCGACACTTTGTTTTAATGGTACATTAATTAATGCGGAATTTCAACGGAAGTCCGCGTGACACTCACATTAATACAAATGAATTCATTACCATCCGTGTTATTACAAGAAATGACAAATAAATCTGTAACAGTGGGACCCTTCAAATAATAATCACGAATCATTAGGTTTGTCGCTCGTTTGTACTGTAGCTTGCAAATATGTGTATATGTTTTCTGCTGCAAGTGTGTCTTTGCCTTTTGGCTGGGGGAGGCAGCCGGCGGGGGCTGGCTCTGTGGTAGCGGAAGGGGAAGCCTCTTCCAGACTTTTCTGTATCTGCTTTTCCTCCCTTTCTTCCTCCTATCTCAACCCCAGAGAACTCCTTCTCTCCCCAGAACCCTCCCCCAGGCTTAGGGACCCCATGTCAGGAGTGTGATTGAGGTTGGCCCCCCCAAAATCCAGCATGCCCTGTGTGCAATTTCTGTCACTGAGAATGAGGTGGTGGGGGAAGGAACGAGAGAAATAGGGGCTCTGGGATGGAGCTTGGCCATTTATTCTTAAGAGATTTCCCACATCAGACTGGTATTTATATTTCACTCCAAGCCTCAGAAGGTCTGGGGACAGAATTCAAATGTCCAGTCACTAGCAGTGTGCTAGGAGTTTTTCCCATTTCCTCCACACCAGTCCTCACCACAGTGCCAGAGGCTTCGTCCCATTGTAAAGAGCAGGAAACAGGTTTAGAGAGCTCGAACTAATCCACAGCTCAGCGAGGAAGGCCCAAGCTTAGGGTGCAGCTCTCCTTACTCCAAACCTCCCAATACACCAGCTCTTTCCAGGGAGAAGCTGCCATCTGCCCAGGATAGGTGAGTATCCTGGTGGAGGCAAGATGTAGCCTGGATAAACCTGGCAGGTCGGTCCCGACTCCCCACCTCACCGCTCAGTGCTCCATGCTATAATGTTGCAAAGGCAAAAAAGGGATGCCAACAAGATAGGTGTATAGCTATCACCCTGGTTGTTTCTCACATCTTCTCAGTTCCTTGAAGTTGAGGTCAAAACCACTTTTGCTTCTAAAGGGCAGGAAACAAGGCCTCAGGAACGTAGACCGGAAAAAAGTGTCAGATCAGTCTGGCTGACTCAGGTGGGTTTTAGGTGTGCAACTCATTGGCACGCAGGCTGCCTCAATTCAGTTCTGCACTCAGGGCAGACAGTACTAAGCGATCACAGTGCTCTTCCCAGGCTCAGCCTCAGGATTCCCAACCCAGTGCCCAAAGCATCTTCGATCAATGGATTGGAGTTGGCATGTGATTGGAATGCTGTGTGCTATCCCTGTTTTATAGCATCTTTCCCTGGAAGACTTTAAAATCGGATCCAGTTTCCTCTGATGGGGAGGAAAGAGCAGTTCGGTTAAATGACCTCCCTGGGTCCAACCTGCGGAGTTTAGAACTCCATGAATCATTTGCTTCCTCACCTTCTACCTGAATCAATCAGCTAGTCTTATCTCCATATACAACAGCTTTCTGACCTTTACTAACAGGTGAAACAACCTAGAAGCCAAATCCAGCTCTTTCCACCTTTGATACTTTGCCAATGTGACCAAACTCTGTTGGCCCCTGCCCTATTACCTGCCCTCTACCCTCGCCCCAGGAGTCCTAGATTCCAGTGGTTCATACCACTTGGCTATCGGATGCTGTTTCAGAGGCCAGATCCTGGGTGACTAGTCAGCCAGAGCCCACAGTGTGGTATTAGGGTGTGTGTGTGGGGGTGCTACAGCCCCCTCTCCTGCTCATATTCTCCCCCATTCACACTGGTACTGAATGAACCAATTAATCACTTAAGATTGTTAACTGTACTAATTATGCTCGCTCTTGAACTTGTGGAACAATTATTTACTGTCTCTGCCTCACAAGCTATCAATTATGGTGATTGCAGGCAGGCTGTCACTTCTACCCGGCCAAGACGGAGGAGACCTAGCCAAGCTCAGAGCTGGTTTCCCAAAGAGACCTCTCGGAGAGCTTTGCCTGAGTGTAGGCTACACCCAACAGGTGAGGCACAGGTGAGTGTCTTCTTCATGGGGACAGGCTTTGCAATCTAATAAGGGGCAGCTCAACACTGATCTTAAAAGTCTTAATTATACAAAAGTTGTTCCCTTGCTCCGAAAAAAGTGAAATGACAACCACTAAGTACTTCCCTGGGCACTGTACTACTTCCTTCCTCCTGGTGTCTCTGTGAGTTTGTACACAGTACCCTCCCTGGCCAGGCTTGGCATCGCCACCCCACCCCTGGAGATCTATGAGGAGGCTACAAGTGCCTATCAGATTATATTTTCCTCTGGTTCCTCAAGTGCAGGGCTCTATATCGCCTCTTCCCAGCATGCCTCAATGCCTGTCCCGGATTCTGCTTCCCCTGTTTCCTAATGCCCCTACTTAGAAGAGACTTGGTGCCTCTGACCAAGGTCCTTGCTACATGAAAGGTGACAGGGAAGGGGGAAGAAGCTGCCAGGCTCTGTCCATCCCACCTGGACCCTGAGATATTCCTGTCCTTGGCCACTAGACTTCAGAACACAACCCCCCCGGCCATCACCCATCCCCTGCCCCACGCTCTCCCCTCTGTGCCCTGCCACAGCTCCTCCTCCTGCACCCCCTCCTCCAGGGTGACTGTGTGATGTGAGGCGCGCGTGTGGCTGTCGGGTAAACATGTATTTATTCAGGCAAGCAGCAGGCCCCAGCAGGCTGTGGCTCCTGTCCCCTGGGCTCCCTCCCCCGTCCCAGCCCTCCTGCTGCCCACAGTGCTCATTTCCAAACGTCAGGGCAAAAAGCACTTAAGAGCCCACTGCTGAGCCCAAATCTATTCCGGTGCAGAGAAATGCACTCCGTCACCGTGCAGCTGACAGGCCCCAGGCAGGCTGGAGCACGGTGGCCAGCCTCTGACTGACCCCACCCCACTGGGCGTCTCTTCCAGCTCCTGGTACTGGCAGCGTCCAGACAGGTCACGCGGCTTCTTAACCTTGGCCACAGCAGCTGACGTACCCCCAACCTCCAAGAAGGTCCCTCTGGGTTCCGAACAAGCCACTGCCCACCCGATACCTCCTCATGACCGTCGCAAAGACGCTTTAGACTCAATCATCCAAGAACAAACTCTAAATCCCCCCTGGAAACTGCATCTCTGGCTCTGTGAATGGCAATCCATTCCCTCTGCCTTCAGTTGCTAAGCCAGAACAAGAGTCCTCCTTGCAGTTTCTTCTCCCAAGCATCGTGCTGCTGCTCTTCTCTCTCCCTGCCACCACCAGCTGTCACCTGGATCATTACAATGGCCTTCTCTATGGGCCGCTGCAATGTAGACTCCCCCAGCAGCTGGTATGAACTCTTTAAAACGCGCATCTGATTGTACTAGCACAACCCTGTCTCCTGTGCTCCAATAACTGCCCCGTAGCCCCCTGCTGACCTTAAGATAAATATCAAAGAATCCCTCCCACAGCCCTGCGTGGCCTGGCCCTGCTCAGTAGCCAGCTCTCCTCCCTGCATCAGCTTCTCCTGTGGGCATCCCAGCCACTCTGGCCTTCCTTCACCTCCTCAGATGAACGAGGTGCTTCTTTACCTGTGAGCCTGTGCCTGTGCTATCCAGCCACCGGAATGTTTTTCTCATCTTCCTCCCCATGAATGCCTCCTCTGCCTTCACATCTCAACCAAGTCCTATTTCCTCAGAACTGTCTGTGACCCTCAGTCTGGGCTACGCCTTCGGCAATATTCGCTCAGAGCCCCCTGGGATTTTCCTGGGGGCCCCAATCTCACTTTGTAATTAATTGTGGGACTCTTCCATTATCATCGGTTCCCCCACTGGAACCCTTTGAGGGCAGGGGCCATATCTGCTTCTGCTCACCAGTGTGCTCCCAGGCCCTGGCATGTGGCTGGAACTGAATAAATCCTTGTTGAATGAATGATATCCTGGGTACCCCTCTCTTGACATGCTCCTCATTCTCCAATATGGTGGGATGGTGGGGAAATGCCAGCTCCAAAATTTCTCCGTTTCATTTATTCAACAAATATTGACCGAGCGTCTCCTGTGTTCTGCACGCTGCTAGGTGGTGAAGGTACACTGACAGGTACCCTCTGGGGCACACCACCCAGGGAGCCTGAGGGCATCAGAGACAGGCGGGTGCTCAACCTGAGTTCTGGCTCCTAGCTCCACCATCACCTGCATCTGGTACCTGCTGGTCTTTGCTTACGCTGTTGTCCTGCCTAAAACATTCTTCCTCATTCACTCATTCATCCAACAAATAATTATTGAGCACCGTATTTTGCCGTGTATAAGGCATGCTTTTTTGCCCAAATTTGTGAGGGAAAAATAAGGATGTGCATTATACATGGGTAGTACAAATTCAGTGTCTACCGTGTTTCCTTGAAAATAAGACCTAACCAGAAAATAAGCCCTAGCATGGCTTTTCACGATGAAATCCCCTGTACGTAAGCCCTAATGCATCTTTTGGAGCAAAAATTAATATAAGATCCCATCTTATTTTCGGGGAAACACAGTACATAAATGTTTTTAATTTTTTCATTTATGCTTATGAGTTAAAAGTGTAATTCTAGAAATCAATAACGATATCCATATGCAAAATAACACGCTGGAATACGATAATCGGTTATGATGAACTTATGAGGAACTTACAACAGCAAAGAGTTCTTGGCCTTCTATGATGCATAAATAGCGTAAATTTGTTACCAGTACATAAAATTTCTTGCACCTTGTATCTGTTCTTGTGTTTTATAATTATTTATGACATAACATTTTTTGTACCATAATATGTTAAAAACTAAATGTTAAAATTCCTTTATAATACAAAAAACAAGTACCTAAATGTAAACAAATAAAACTTTGAATTAAAAAATCAAAATGAAAGATTTTTTCCCCCTGAAAGTTTGGGCCAAAAACATGGTTGTACATTATACACGGCAAAATACGGTACTTAGTATGCATGAAGCAGTGTTCTAGGTGCTGGGGACACACTGGCAAACTTCTACATATTTTCAGTCTCAGCTTCGTTATCATCTACTCGAGGAAGCCTTCCCTAATTCCTGAATCTGATTGGTGCCCATCCTATGGGCTGCCAGAGTCCCCTCTCTTTATTGCATTGCATAAAAATCCTGTAACTGTCTTGCTCACCAGAGTACCCCCAGTACAACTGTACCCCTTTGCCTAGCACATAGCAGCCATTCAATGCATATTTTCTGCATGAACAAATCTCTCAGTTTCTTCCACTTGTGTCTCCACAAGCTCCAAATGTAAAGGGGGAGACATTCTGGACCAACCTGCACTTGGCTGAAACAAACATGGAGAACGGACATTTGTGAGAAGGCCACGGCCATGGCGAGGAGGAGGAGGAGGAGGCTTTGAGGTAAGACATCAAGAAGGGATGTAAGTTGGAAAACTAGGATTTCCCTGTCCTGTATCTGAGAGCACACGGTCACTGGGTCCGAGGGGAAATGAGCTACAGGACCAGAAGTCCCCAGATGGGCTGCTTGGACACTCCAGTAATACAGGACTCCAAACTCCTCTGCTTTTTGGCTCTGGAGCTTCCCTCCAGTGTCTGCACCTCCCCAGATGCCCGCATGCAGTGCTCTCCCTCTAGGGGGTGTGGGGAGGCCTCAGATCACTTTGCCCTCTGCCTAGAGACCTGCCATCCCTGGGAGAGTGTGTGCGTCACTCCCTCAAGCTCTCTGCTTAAATGTCCACATGGAGGCCTTCCCTGGCAGGGAATCCCTGGCTGCTTTATTTTCCTTCCTGACCCCTATCACCAACAGACATAGATTTGTGTGCTGGTTTACTCATCTCCCCCAGTAGATGAAAGCTGCCAACATAAGGGACTTTGTCAGTTTTGTTCAGCAGAGTCCCCAGCTCTGGAAATAGTACCTGACACACAGTAGGCCCTCAAGAACTATTTCTTGAATGAAAGAATGAGCGAACGAACGAATAGGAAGACAATATGTGGCATCGAACTCTTACTAGGCTAAAAGTGCAGACTCTGTAGAGAATAAACACCAGGTCCCCCTGTAGACTGTGTGGAACACACAGAAATTGCCCACCTGCAGCCCTTGCCCAGGAGACTCAATGAGTGTTCACTGATAACCTAGGATAGCTGGAGGTGTGAACTGCCTCAAAGGCATTTCTAATGAAACATAAGGGTAGATAAGAACAGCCTAATGGGTTTCTCTCCATCCGCTGACCTCTCTGTCAGGGACAGCGGCTCCATCATCCCCCTCCCTGTCAATCCTCCCTTGCCTGCTGGCAGCTGTTTTCTCAGGATATGAAAATGCAGCTGGCCGGTGAGGGAGCACCCATGCCTCTTCGGTCCTACCTCTCCTCTCTGCAGCCCTCTTTTCTCCTTTTAGTAGGAACTAGAGATTAAATCATCAATTGCCAGGAAAGGCTGGGGTGAGAAGTGCTGTCTCAAACTATTGCATCTGGTGCTTTTGGGCTAACGGCTCTGTTTAGTGGCTGGCGTCTCCCAAAATGGTAACTTCTAGGGCAGATGTGGCTCATTCTCTGCCACTGCTATGGAAGAGGGGTTAGTCTTCGCCCTGGCCCCAGGCTGACCACACGTCACACGCTGCACCAGTCATAAACGGATACCAGACCCTAGCCGCAAGCCACCCCCAAACCTCTAAATCTATCCATAAAATGACTCCTAAACTAAGGAGAAATTGGAACATCATTTGATAGGCTGGTCAAAAACTCAACTTAAAATGTTATGACTCGCTTTGAAGCTGGAGAGAGAAAAAGAAGCACGATCTTCCCTCAGACAGCTTTGGCCATCGGTCTCTGCCTCGTGGGATTCTCTGTGGCATGAGAGACCTCAACTTCATGCCGGAACATGAGAAGGGTGTTGGAGGCCATGCTTCCCAGGGGCATTGCACCCAGGCCCCTGGGTCTGGAGTGGGTATGCCATTCCTCTCCTTTGTCTGGTCACTAACCAGTTAACCTCTCTGCCAGCACTCCCACCCGGACAGCCAGGACATAGAGGGAGTGGGAGCTGGGTGTGGGGCAAGCTCTGCTCACAGGGCCCTGATTGCCCAGCCCTCCAGCTCTCAGCCTGCCCCCCTCTCTGAACCTCTACACTCCCTCACTCTACCCTCCCCTTGGTAGAGCTGGGGGTGACTGGAACCCCTCCTGCTAGGGCTGATTAGGCCTGATTTCACCAGCCTGCTCCCACCTCTGGAACCTTCTCCTGTTATTAAAGTTGTTTTCGGTCCACTCAGTCTGCTGGATGAGGTGAGTCTATTCTATTTGATTTCTCCCCCCGCCTCCCTTTTTTCCTCTATTCTCATCCACCCTGCCTTGTGTCTATGGCAGCCATGCAGACTGGAGTTCAGTAAAAACCAGGAAAATTAACTTCTAACCTTAGAATAAAAATAGCTATAATAAAGCCAGGTGAATAATAAAAGCTTCATCTAATGTAACTTTGATTAAAAGCTGAGACCTGCCTCCTCATCCAACCCACATCTCATAAAGGCGAAGCTGGCCCTTTAAGGCAAGAAATATTTGTACAGACAGAAAATGCAGCCTGCTCTCGCCTCTAATTTACTTTTTCTCACCCTTTTTCCTTTCTCTCAGCTCTCTAAGAGGTCAAAGTATCACATCTTCTAGTCTTCACTCAGCCTTCCAGTACTCAGCAACTTTGGAAGAACCAAGTCATTCAGAAGCAACAGCTCCCAGCAGCCCTGGGACCTTCCTCTCCCAGCATCAGGGAAGGGCAGCTGAGAATAGGTTGCTGGAAGGCAGAGTTCCACCCTGGCTGCCAAACTCCTGTAGGGTCCGAGGGTAATTCAAGTTCTCCTCTGGGCCTCTATGTTCCCATCTGTCAAATGGGAAGAGAGAATCTTTTCCCTTCCCAGAATGGTCAGGAGAAGTGCTAGTATTTGGTGGTAAAATTCAGGTTATTGATTGAAAAAAAGATGGTGGTCTTCTATCCTATTTGCTTACACTGTTATATCCAGAATCATCTATGAGGAACTGGGCATTTCTACAGGAAATCACCAGCATGTATTCACCCAGCATGGGCAGAGTCAGTTGTGTACAGACCCTAATAAGCATGCAGTTGGCCTGTTACCCCCAAAGGCAGGACCCTGGAGAGGTCATTGTCAATATCTGTCCTATCATCTTGGTGCTTTGACAGTGAGGGTAAGGAGAGAGGAGAGTTGCCCTTGGGTGCCAGCCCCAAGCCCACCATAGCAACAACATTTCTTCCAGGGATCTTTGAGTGACAGAATTCTCCAGGGCAGAAGGCCCAGAGGGTTACAAATTCTGGATCACACTGGGCTTCAGAGGTGAGAGCCCTACCCCAGGCATCAGGAGCCTGGGCCCCCACCTAACTCCCTGTGCACTTGAGGCCTTGGTAGCTTTTCCTATTGAATGAGACTGCTGGAGCATTCCATGAGTCTATGTATCCAGGCTGTCCTAGAACTTTCTGGGTGGGCATGATTCCAAAAGCGCAAAGTCTACATACTCACCAACCCCATTTCCCAGTGACTCCCCCTGCCCTCCAAAACCAAGAGGCCACTAGGCCCACTAAACCCCTCAGGTCTACAGAAGCCCTCCAAGCCACCATGGAAAGAGGCTCCCTCCCAGAGCCACTGGCGTCCTCAAAAAAGCTGAACTTATAGGGGCATCCGGATGGCTCACTTGGTTAGAGCGCGAGCTCTTAACAACAAGGTTGCCAGTTCAGTTCCCGCATGGGATGGTGGGCTGTGCCCCCTGCAACTAAAGATTGAAAACGGCAATTGGACTTGGAGCTGAGCTGCGCCCTCCACAAATAGATTGAAGGACAGCGACTTGGAGCTGATGGGCCCTGGAGAAACACACTGTCCCCAATATTCCCCAATAAAAAAAATAAATAAATAAAAAGCTGAACTTATAAAAACTAGCTCTTCCTGACTTTTGCTTGGAAGAGTGATGGGAGCTGAAGTGTGGCAGCTTGGAGCCCAGCCCAGTGGTCAGACAGGGGTGGTTCGGTTTCATTCACCATCCCAGCCTTCTCACTCAGGGCACCAGGCTGTGGAGGCAGAAGTCGGGTGCTTTTCAATTTCACGCCAGGTGTCAGTGGTCAGGCCTTGGCTGGCCTTATCTCCCCTGCCTCCTGCCCAGGTGGGTGCCTGCTGAGCTCAGCCTCCCTGCAAAGCCCAGAGAAAGGCTGCCCTGGGGATAAGACCTGTAGACAAAGGAGGCCCTAGAGAGCTGCAGTCTGCTGGGCAGGCAGGGAGGCTGGACCTTGAGTCCCACCTTGGAGGGGGTGGGGGCGGGGGAAGGCTTATGACTAAGAATTACTAAGCACATTAAGATCCTGAAAACAGAGGAACGAGGCCTGGAAATCACAGTCACAAATTAATCATTATTCTTAGAGCAAGAAGAACCTTAGGGACTATGTCATCCTCTATTCCCCATTTTCCATATGGGAAAACTGAGGCTCTCAGAAAGGAAATAACTTGCCCGAGGTCATGCAGCACTGACAGAGCTGAGATCCAACTCCAGGCCGTGGTGCACAGATCCGCTCTGGGAATCACTAAGCTATGCCACCTCTCAGTCCATCGGGACACTACATGGAAGCTCCCAAGAGGATCTTCATATGCTGAGAGATCCCTTGTTACAACGAGCCCTCCTCCTTTATGTGGCCAAGATGCTTCTCAGAACCTCAATTTCCTCATCTGCAAAATGGGGAGAGGAGGAGGAGTGGGTAAAAAATCCTTACAGCCCTTTTTAGATCTAAATCAGGAGACAGCAAACTATAGCCTACAGGCCAAAGCTGGCCCGCTGCCTATTTTTGTACAGCCTGCCAGCTAAGAAGGGGTGTTACATTTTTCAGTGTTTGGGGAAAAAAATCAAAAGAAGAATAATATTTCATGAGGTGTGAAAATTACATAAAATTCAAATTTCAGCATCCATAAAGTCGTGGTGGAACACAGCCATGCTCACGCGTTTATATGTCATCCATGGTGGCTTTTGTGCCACAGCAAAGCTGAAAGGTTGCCACCGAGACCGTATCGTCTGCAAAGCCTGAAATATTTACTACAGGCCCTTCACAGAACCTGTTTGCCAAGCTCCGATGTAAAAGGCTGAGTTGGGCCTGGGCTCTGAACCCATGGAATAGCCAGAGGTGGAAAAGCTCAGGGAGGAAACTCAATGGAGCAAGTCCTGCTGGGAGCTCGCTTCTGCAGGTGCGTGCCAGCGAGTCACAGAAATGCTAGGCCACACCACATGCACACGCCTGGGGCCTCCTCCATGTGTAGAATGCAGAGGTTTCTTCCCTGAGCCAAAGCACTGGGGACCTGCCTCCCACCTGCCCTCCAGCCCACAGCCAGGCCCCAGGCCTGCCTTCCCAAAGTTTCCACTCCTGCCAACTTCCCGCGGCTCTCACAGGTCCTTGGGCTCTCTGCCCCGCTGGGCCGGGCTTGAGTGTGTTGTCAATAAGCAGGTGGCCCTGGGGCTGGTGCGGAGGCTGGGAAGAGAGGAATCAGAGCGGGTAATTGCTGTGTGAAAATGACAGCACAGCGATTTATCCACCCCAAACTGGGCCTCGGCATACCAAGAGGCTGCTGGCAGCATAGGAATCAATACCGCCCCAGAGGAGGGATTATTAGGGAGAAAAGGGGGTTTGAAAGATCCATAAGAGTCTGATGACTATTTCCAAGAGGACCATCAGCTGCATGAGAATTGTGTGCAGGAGCAGAGCTCTGGCTGCCTGCAAGAGGGAAGGCTGGGCTTGGCGGCAGAGCTGGAGGTCCTATCCTTAGTCTCCTCCTGACCATCAGAGGGATGGAGCTGGGTGAGGCCTTCTGGCAAGAAACCTGAAGTCCCAAGAGCCAGGTGCTGGGGTGGAAATAGTGGGGTCATGAGAGAGACCCTCCATCCCATCTCTGCTCCTGACCCAGACAGCAAGGAGGCAGGCTTGTCCCAGGCCAGCAGCAGCCTGCTCTGCTGTGATCCTGGGCAAACCCTTCCCATCAGGGCCTGAGATAACCCAGCCCCAGCAAGGCCCAAGGTCATGGGCAGTCACCTGGGAACTTGAGATTAGCATAGAGCTGGGAGGCTGGGAATTCTTGGGCTGGGGCCTGAGTCAGCACAAGTTGGCCAAGGTAGGGGAGACATTCCTTCCTGCCTTCTGGCCCCAGCTCGGGGCCTTCATCTCCTTTCTCTGTTCTCAGAGTGCAGGGGAGGGGTGAGCTGGGGTAATCCTGACCCCAGTCTCTTGGGGGAATATGCAGGGAATACCATTGGGGTACTTGAGACCATATCAAATCACTGCCAACAGCATGTGTGTGGTTTGTGTAGGGGCTCACTCGTCTGTCCATCCCGGAGGGCCCGCAGCGACGAGCCTGGGAGCTGGGCGGGCAGGACAGGTAACTGGCCCACACAGGCACGGCCCACAGGTTGCTCGGCTGGCTGCTCGGCACCACCACACTGAATGCCCCAGTCAGGCTGAACTTGCCCAGGGACGTCCAGGAAAGAGGCAGACGAGGAGCTGCTTTCTGCCCCAGGGTCTGGGCTGATTACGGGCTGGCTTCCCAGTGTAAGCCCAGGAGGGTTGTGGAGTCTGGTCTACTTTGGGGGTGTGGAGACAGGAGGAAAATGACACGTCTTGATCACTTAACATCTGAGATGAGAGTCAGGGTGGGTACTCCACATCCCTTAGGAGCTGGAAAGTCCTGCTCTGAACCCCAGAACCCCAGGGGGTTCCTATTAAAAAGAGAAGCCCTGGCTCCCCAGCCAGAATCCTGGCAGCAAAGAAAGGCTTCTGAAGCCAACCTGCTCCCTCCCTCCGTGTCCCCAGTGAGCACACTGCTTTTTAACAGTTAGAAGGTAAACATATACAGCCTGTCCCCAAGGACAGAAAAGGGAAGATGGTGGCAGGTGGGGAGAAGCAGCAGGAGAGGGAGAGAAAGGGAAAGGAACAGAGACACCAAAAGATTCAGAGAAGAGATACATGGGGGAAAGCGGGAGAAAAAGAGACCAAGAGAGTCACATACGGGGAGAGGAAAGAGCAGAAAAGACAGGACAGAGAGAAGGCTGGGAGTGAGAAGGGACTTGAGTTTGCAGAGTTCTGGAGTAGGAGAGAGGCGAGGTGTCGTGCAGCCCTCAGGAGACAGCAGGAACAAATTGGGTTTTGAAATGAGAGATAAAAGGAGCGGTTACAGCTCCAGCTTTGCATCATTTAGTACATCAAGCTTGACATGTGTCTCACAAACACAGCTACAAGCAGGGAAAGAAAGACGTTGAAAAGAGAAAGGCAAAGGAATAGAGGGGGCCTGGGACGGTGGCCCTGCCCTGGCTCTAAGCACTGAGCTGACACTCCCGATTTTCATTCTGAGGAGTTGATTTCCTGCTCGAAGGAGCCAGGAGCCATGAAGTGTCAGGCGACAGGTAGGACAGGCATGAGAGGAGTCGGTCCTGCCTTGGGGAGCATCACGCACCAAGGTGCTTGCTTTGGGTTCCTGGCTGGGATGCCCCGGGGAAGGGACCGGGGGTGTGAGGAGGATGGGTCTAGACCTCTGCCATCTGGAGGGCACTGTCACCTGCTTGACTTGCCAGCTAAGAAGACAGAAATAGGGAGTGGTGAACAGGTGGCGGACATAGAGTAGGGAGAGTCTCCCCACCACCCTCTCTTGGGGCTCATGTCTGAACTTGAGGTTGGGGGGTGGGCACCAGAATTTTCTTGGTTCCAAGGAGACAGGCAGAAACAGTCTCCGAGTGCGGAAATCCAGTGAGAACAGCAGCGACAGAGCCCAGGCTCTTGCTTTCTGATTGCCACATGTCTCCCGATTTCCTGTTCTTTCCCTTTACCATGTGAACTCAGCGAATGGTCGCCTCCAGCCTCAGTTTCCTGGTCTGCACTGTACAGATAAGAACTACTGTCCTGCCAACCTTGCAAGGTTTTGGTGAGGACTGACTAGAACAGGGCATGCAAAAGCACCTGGTACACTTTCAGAATGTGCTCATTTAAAGAGAAAATACCGAGTTACGATGGATTGCTAAGTGCTGGGAGTTCATGGCATGGTATGTCCACCAAGACGGCAGCTCCTGTAGCTGGTTGTCATTTGCCAGAACATATTCTTAGCATCAGACAGCCTTGATGCACTTAACTTTTATCCTGTTTTCCTAACATCAGATTAATCTGAGGAATAGGAGAAAAAAATATATGTTGGACATGACAGAGGAGCAGGACATTTTTTTTTTGGGGGGGAGGAGTGTGATGGCTATGGTTCCATCAGTCATGTGCCCCAAAACAAGTCATTTCTTTTTGGGGGCCTCAGTTTCCCCCAATGTCAAGTAAGGGCTCTTGAAAGACCTTCAGAACAGCCCCTCCAACTCTGACCGTCAAGGCCGTGGAATTCTGGGAGGTTGGTGGTTGTCATACTATGAGCCAAGAAAACAGCAAGGTACTAGAATGACACAGTCCCTCATTGACACAGCCCCTCGGAGGACCTGGTGGCAAGTTATTCATACATGCTAGAGGGTAGGAGAAGTTCCCAGCTTTGGGGGACATCACTGTCTCAGCTGCTCTGAGCAACATGACCAATGGAGAGCTGGTGGGGGTGGGGGTGGGCAAGGAGAACGCAGGCTTGTTTATCTCTGCCCCTGCCTGCTATATAATATTGGCCCTGACTTTGGGCCTCAGTTACTGCTCTCTGTAAAACGGACCCAATGATAGAGACGATGCTGCTGTCAGATCATACTCAAGGGGGCTGTGGGGGAAATGGACCGATGCGTTCATGGGGCACCTACTCTGAAGGGGTGGGGTGGGGTGGGTGGGAAAAGCAAAGGTTGGAATCCCAGCGCTGCTCTACACCAGCTGAGTGAATTCGAGGAGTTGGTTTCAGTTTTCCTTGGTCTCAGTCTCATTTGTGAAATACAATAATCACACCGGCATTTCAGGAGAATCTGGAGGAGGAAATGGTGTTTGAAATCATTCACAGCGCTGGTTTGCAGTAAGGGCTCCTTATGTGGCTGCTGACACTGTCGGTTTGGGGCCCTGGGATGAAACTAGATCAACGGCTGCCATGGCAGTCGGCTGGATCTTTTTGGGGTGAGCAGGGGAGACAGAAAGCCAGACTGATGGAATGGACAGGAAGCAGAAACAAGCCTGAGGCACCCATAGCATTTTCATTCATTATTAGGTCCCTCCGGGGCTTGCAAAGTGAGAGGGAGGGGGTGTAGGAATTACCTTGATAACACTCGGTTTTGAAGGAAATATGAAGAGCTACTTGGAAGTGGCAAAGCTCTTACTGTCTGCACCGTCCTTGGCATCACGACAAAAATCCTTCGGATTAATGTGCTTTTGTGAATCAGGACTTTTTTTTTTGAGGGGGGGGGCGGGGGTTGGGTGGCATTCTGCTAACTAACAAAAATGCAAATGGGATGCCCCCCCCCCTCACTGCGCCCTCTGTCAGGCTCCTGGCGGATCCACTCCGCTCTGTTTATGACTACTAATGACTTTCTCGTTAAGATTTGACTCAGAAACATAACCGATGATTCTCGAGAAATCCCATTATTTCCACACATTATTCAATTAGAGAACCGAGCTGCTATTCTGCCTGGGGAGTAAGGGCTGCTGGTCCTAAAGTGGGGCCGCTTGCTCCCAACCCCAGGTGCTCAGCTGTGGACGGGAAGGATGGAGGGGGGGGGCGCAGCTGGGGATTAACGCTGGCTCCTGCAATGGTTTTGCTGGGTGCCTGGTGTCAAAGGAACAATGAACCTTCAAAAGCAGTCTTGCAAATAAGTACCCAAATAGTCCTGACTCTTCTCCCAATTTTCCACCCAGACTATCCACCTTCCAGGACAGTGAGGCCTCCTGCGGCATGAAAAACATGGCTGAGATGCTCACCCTTTTCTGTTCAACAGTTGCCTTCGCCCACCCCAGTATCCCCACTGTGCTCTAATGGGTCCCTTTCACCACCTCAGATCTATATGCTGCCAGCCTCTCGGCCTTGTTGTGACACTGTCTCTTTCTCCCGTCACATCCCACGCCCCAGCTTACTCACTAACCCCTTTCGGGTCTGGATGGAGCAGAAGGACTATGGATCATCACTGGTGGGTTTCCATGTCTTCCACTCTTCCCCTCCTGAAAGTGAGTCTGCAGCCCCACTCTCGATTCAAGCTGCAACCCAAGTCCCTGCTGCCTTGCCCACTCACTTCCTGCCTCGTGGGGTCTTCCTCCCGCCCACTCATCACATCGTGCCATCACTCCAAAAGCTTTAAGGGCTCACACTACTTTCATTGCATTGAAAGCTCTGCATGCCTTTCAGAGCTCTCCACAGCCTTCCTTGCCTTCAGCTCCGGCCCATTCTTCCTTCTTCCCAGACGCCTTTGCTGATTCGGTTACACCAGCCCCCTCCTCACGAGCCCCAGCCATACCACACTCTCTGCACCTCTGCTCCTCTAGCCACGTCCTAGAACGTGCCCTCTCATTGCCTTGGCATCTGTCCAGACCTCACCCCATGTTCAAGGGCATCTCAAGTCCTGCTTCCCCAGCGACCCTTCTCCCCTACACACCCTCAACGGTCTCCCCTCTCTGTCATCACATCAGCATCCATAGCCAGCACCCCACAAAATAACCCTTCCCCTGTCTCACTGTCCCCGTGAAGTCTTTCTTTTCTTTTAGGTTCTCTTCCCTGTGATGGCAACGTGGGCTGCCTGGGCAGGGACCACATGGAGGCCCAGGGGCCTGGCCCTTCAGCCTGCCCTCTGACAGGCAGCCAGTGTGGAGCCTGGGCCAGTCCCTCCACACGCAGACTGAGAACTTTAGCTGAGAGCATGGGTCCCCTTTCCTCGACGAGCTTCCTGATTGTGTCCCCTTTCCAGCTATCTTGAGCTGCCAATGTCTATTTCAGTCACGGGCGTTTTGCATGGTGTCCAAACTCAATGCCACATGCAGAGAGCTGCCTGGTCAGCACTTCTGGGGGATAACGAAGTGGAGATGTGAGGCCACTGACCTGGCACAAATCGTCTTGTACCAAGGCACATGGCTGAGGGTGGGCCCCAGCTATGCTCTGGCCTGATTAACCAAGCCCTACCCTGAGGGGTTCACATCAGGAGTCAAGTGCCCCAGGGCAAGTGCCACTGGGCATGGCAAACACGAAAATCCTACTATTTGGCAGAATACAAGTCAGATCCTACCCACAAAGCTATACAGTAAACTCCCATTACGAAGGGTGTCTGCCCATCAATGAAGCTTTCTTCCTGTTACTTAAGACCCCCTGAAAGGCTTCAACGTGAGGCAGTCTTCTTGGGCTAGCAGGATATGGAGCAAAGCCTTCTATAATGCCACAATACATCTGTGAGTCAGGGTCAACTTGAAAAATGAGCAGACTCTTGGTGCCTGTGGTTTTGAAGCCTTCTCACCATCTGGAACAAGCCTCAGGGAGGCAGGAGGGGCCCAGGCCCCTCCTGAGTGGATCACAGCTCACCCCTCTCCCAGCAGAAAGAGAGGATCTGATCAGAAATGCAAAGTGAGGATGAAGGAAGACATGGGCCATAATTTATGCTATGTCTTTGGGCTTCACCAGAGGTTATAAGTACCATCCACCCCGCCCCCAATCGGTCTGCCCTTCCTTCAGTTCTACTGCTGTCTTTCTCCTGCTCCATAAACCACCAGCTCCAAGCCATAAAAAGTACAATGAGTAGTCTGGACGGAAGAGACTGGGCATGAAGCAGGCAGTTGGCCATGCTTCCCCGAAGAGCCTCAGAGGACACAGGCCAGCAGCAGAGGGAGTCCAACACGTGGGGCCCTCTCCTGGCCACCTGTACAGGGAGGGAAAGATGAGGGCTCTTCAGGCACCAGGCCAGGAACTACTGGCTTTCTCATCTGAAGGGACCTCTTCCCTCTGCCTGTCCAGGGTGGAGGGCAGGCCTCCAGGACCCTAGAGTTTAGAGCAAAAGCAAATCCCATAGATTCTAAGTGTCACTCCTTGGTCCCAAGCAAAATAGCCTGTGGCAGTGTCTGCCCTTACCTTGGCATAGCCAACGGATGTGGAAATCAAAGCAGGGGAAAGAATCTAAAACTGTCCCTGGGAGCTAACATTTTGGGTAACCTGGTTTGACCATCCTATGAGGTTAACTTTTGGCTCTAACATGGCTGGTGGTGATGGGAGGATTTGGGGGGAAAATATGATGGACGTGCTTGTCAAGTTGCCAAGATTCTTCTGAACTCTAGGAACGAGAGGCAGTTCAAGAAAGTACCAAGCTCAGAGAGGTTTAAATAAACTTATTTCATTTCTGTATCAGCAACAAATGGCTAAAGTGGGGTCCGACAGCAGCCAAGCTGGCACTGGGGCTGGGGGGCGGGGGGACTCCATAGCACTGGAAAAGTCTTGTTCAGCAGAGTGACAACACTTCAGTGGTTGCTAAAGGCAGCCAGCCCCTCCCGACATGGAAGTGGCAGGAAAAATGTGAAAAATCAGGACAGATGTCCCTTAGTTGAGTTGAGGGGGCCTGATCTGTGGGCTAGTTTATGAGCCAGCATGACCCAGATTCAGCCTGAGATGATGGACACTCGCCCCCCAAATTTATGGATCTAGGATGGGCTGGACAGGTGCCGGCCACTTGGAAGGAACCAGTGGGATCCAGAGACAATCACAGATCGGGTGAGGATGAGAGTGGGCATGTCAGAGGGAAGGGAGGCATCAGCGCCTCAAGGGACAGCCTGACACACTTAGGAAAGGCCTCAGAAAACAGTGGGCTGTTTATCATAAAATCAGTAAAAAAAAAAAAAATAATAAAAAAAATAGAATGGTTAAAATTCTGAGCCTGACCGTGAATGAGGGAGGACAGTGGGAGGCTCAAAGGAGATGCTTTCTGAAACCTCAGGAAAAAAATAACACAGGGACACGGGAAATGGGACAAGATACCTTTTCTAAAACAGAGAGTTATAAATTTAGACAGTGTGTGACGCTGGTCGGGTGGGGGCAGAGAATATCTTCACGCCTCGCTATGCCACCACAGCCATCCTTTCTGCAGTAACTAGAGACCCTTACCAAAGACTCAGCTATGGCTGCACCCTCCCCTGACCCCAGAGCCCTCCACCCCTCTCCGCTGCCTGAGAAGAGAAAGTCCAAACCACTGACTGGGGTATTCTGGGTCCTTGACATTGTGTGGTTCCAATCAATGTGTTTTCACCTAAGGTCCACTGGGTCTGTTCCAGCACCTGCGTCTACTGGCCCCAAAGCATACCTGGCACTTTCCAGCTTCTATGCCTTTCTTCATGCTGACGCCCCCTAACCTGGCCTGCCTTTCCCCCACAATCTCAGTCTATTCAGCAGTGTGAATAAGGCTGAGTCTGCTGCTAAGTGCCTTTCAGCCTCTGTAGCCCCCAGTGGGAGTTTGTATGTGTCCTGTCCAGCCAGCCTGGACAATTATGTGGGTGTCTACTTGTCTCCCTCATTAGAGTAGAGGCTCCTAGAGGAAAGGGCTATGTTGCACTTGTGTGTCTTCCATATCTCAGGAGTATTTGTTGAATTTATTACCCATAAAATCAAAGGCTAAATCCAGCATGCCAGGGCCTAACCCTCTGAGGCGGGCAGGGAGGTAGTTAACCGTCCTCACTGTACAAATGAGGAAGTCAAAGTCCAATAGTAAAGGACACTCAAAGTCACCTGACTGGTGGCAGCGACAGAACAAGAAGCAGAGGGGCCTGTGGCTCTGGAGCACCTCATGCTGCTCCTCCGCCCATGCATTCATTCATTCATTCATTCATTCATTCATTCATGCATTCACACCCTCACTGAGCGTCATCTTGAGTCAGGCAGTCCCAGACACTCATGCTCTACAAGTAGTTGGAGCCAGGAGATGCCAGAACCTCAGGGAGTGTCTCACCCACAGTGCCACATCGAGTGCTGGCACAGAGACACAATTAAAGATACCTGCCAACCATCAAACTCACTATTACTCACCTGAAAGCTCCAGTGTTGAGTGTAAGGAAGGTTCAGGGTGGGGGATTCAACCCTGAGAGTCAGCCTGTCCACCGGGGTGTTCCAAGTGGACCCTAGGGAAGGCCCACTGGCAGGGCTGCCCTGGTGGGGTGTGCCTGGCTATGGCCCCAGCCTCCAGATTTGGAAGGCTAAGGGTTAACCTGCCTCCTCAAGTTCCAACCCCTCCATCAGCCCTGTCCTGACACTCAGTCCCTAAAGAAGGACCTGCCATTACCCTGATTGGACTCTCAAAGATAATCGTGAGGTCTCAAATCCCAGCTGCTCTTGTTGCCTGTGTTCTCTCCCTCAGACGCAGCCGGGAGGCTGGCAGGAGAGCAGCCTCAGTGAAAGGCAGATGGACCTGTAATGAACTGAAGACGTGTGACAGCTACAGAGAAACAAGTTCATCAATTAGAGCCTTCTCGCCTGAGGACTTCTGGGAAGGGCGGCGGTGGGGGCGGGAGGGGGCTAACTGGCTCCCCTCCAAAAGGTCCTGATGCCTCAAGCTACTCAGTTCTCCAAGTCTCAGGCCCCTGGAGGGCTCTCACCCTGGGTTCTGAAGCAGCTTCTTCTGCCTGTTACTGTGGACAGCAGGGGTCTCTCAGAGAGGCTCCCCCTTTCTGGGAGAGGCTGGCTAACAGCTTCCATTAGAGAACCGTAAGGTTCTCTAAACAAGACTGAGAAATATTCAGCCCAGTACAAAAGTCTTTGACTCTTTAGAAAACCAAACTTGTGAGCAAAATACAAAAATGAACACTGCTGCTCCCCTCTTTGGCTCTGACCTGCACATTCAGAGGTCAGGAGAGGAGGAAAATCTTGGTCCAAAGGGGCTGGTGCTGAGGTACGATGCTAATGCTAAAGCAGGCCAAGTATAGGAGTTAAAAATGTCAGCACTTCCTGCCTGCACAGGAAGTGTCAAGTGTGGGTATTGTCTATGGTTAGAAAGATTAGGGCAGCGACGGCCTTTGGAGGCTCCCTGGTTCTCAGCCCCTGCCTCAGCTCCCCATCCCCACTCCACCTGGCCCCACCCCTAGGGCTGAGAGGACGTCTCCAAGGGCAGGGGTCCTGGGCCACTTCCCAGGAAGCAGAGCTAAGGAGTAGAGAGGAGTCACCCTCTGGTGAGGAGAGCATGGCCACTATTTGTGCGAGCAAGACTACACGTAGGTGACTGATGAAGATGAATCTCATTGAGGAGCAAATGGGCATCTTAGAATGGAAGAAATATAACATTTTTGGGGGGTGTTAGTGCCGGTGGAGTGTGGGAGCCCCCAACAAAGGGGGTTCAGAATCCTGGACAGGGGACACTGGGCTTATGACCTCTGGGGGTCCGGGGGACTGTCTGTTCTGGCAAAAAGCTGGAGGGTCCACAGCTGAGGGAGTCCTAGAGAAGAAGAGATTACTCTGGGGCCCTCTTGCTTCATACAAGCCCCTACAAGAGTTACAAGCTGTTCAGAGGCTCCCACGCTGGTGCTAACAGGCCCAGGAGGTGGGCAGAACCCATGGCAGCTCCTGTGGCTGCGCTATCACAGGCTGTCCCTAATGCCACAGCCAGCAAACCTGGATCAATGGCGTACAAGTGGCAGGCAAGCACGTTCCAGCTCGACATCAGAAGAGTTTTCTTACCATTTAGAAATGTCTGAAGTTGTTCTGGATGACCCCGGGTAGCTGAGAGTTGCATGTCACAGGAAAGTGACCAAACAGAGATGCTATGTTTGTTCTGCATATTGTGGCATCTGCTAGCCAGCTGTGTGACCCTGGGCAGTCACTGAACACCTCTGGGCCTCTGCTTCCTGCTCTGCATAATCGGGAGAGTGGTCTAAGATAAAATGATGCCTAGAAAGGGCTGAGCACAGTTCCTGGCACATAGGATGTGTTTGATAAGCATTAACTGTCCGATAAGCCTTCACCATGCACGTTACTCTAGTCAGTACTGGGAAAGAGCAGTGGGAAAAGTGAGCATTCGGGCTCTTCCCTCTTCTGATGGTCACAGGGGCTGTGAGTGGCAACCCTAGTCAGGGGAAGGTAGGCACTTGGGGAAAAGGGAAAACGAGAGGATGTGATGGCTCTGCCCACCTGCAAGACCACCAGAGACCCAGCCTTGCACACCTGCCCACCAATGACAGGCCAACCAGGCAAGATGGATGACAACACCACTGCAGCCCCTGGCATAGCAACACTGTGGGACAAGCAGTCAGGTCTGAGCAGAAAGGGGCACTTCAGGCTGGGTGAGGGGTGGGAAACGGGTGTGGCCGCCCCCAGAGGCCTCCCCTGTGACTGTGGCTCCACTGCTCAGAGGCCCCCGTGCAGACTTCAGGCACCAGCGGGGAGAGAGGGAGGCCTGTGCTCAGCTGGGAGCTGGCCGGCAGAGCCAGAGAAGCAGGGCCTGGCACACGGGTCCAGAGCCCCCAAGGATGGCTTGTTATATGCCAGTGGAGTCCTGTGCAGGGACAGCCTGGCCAACAGAGATAAGCTGTAATGTCCCAGCACAAGCCCCGGCTCCTTGGAGCTGTGAGAGCTTATATTAATGGGACCCATTCAGCTCAGCCTGCAGGGCAATTAATAACAGGCCAGGCGGATAGACTGAGTTTGGGGCGTGTGTACGTGTGTGCGCATGTATGTGTACACGCTGCCAGGGAGGGCACAGGCTGGGTTGGGGTGGGCCAGAATATCTTTCCTCAAGGACATCCTCTCCTTGCCGTGGACCTGGTCCCCACCCCAAGTTCTAGCCTAACCCCTCCAGCTGAGCTCTGTGGGCAAGGAGGGGGCAGGAAAGAACCTGTTTCCTGAGCCCACTCTCCCCACCCAGATGCAGCTGGGGTGACTACAGAGAGAAACGGGGTCTTGAAGTACAAGCACGATGCACTCTTGTTTCCCTTTCCCTTGGACTTCCATATTCGGCCAGGAGGAGGTGTGAGACTGGGCAGTGTGATGGAGGAGTGAGGGTACGCAGAAGTGGGCACAAAGCTTTAAGTGACAGCTTTAAGTTTGGGGGCAAGGCCTGTACAGTGCCTTGATGTGAAAATCAGAAAAGCATGCCCCTTCAAAGTGGACCCTATCCTGTGATTACACAGCTTGGTAAGCAAACTACCCTTCTGCGTCAAGAAAAACGTGCTCCTTTCTCCAGGCAATGCCACCCAGCTCCAGGGTGCACGGCTTCACGGACAACGCTTGGGCTGGATTGCCCCAGCTCTCTCCTCCTTGCTCAGTGCACGGCCTACATAACCACAGAGGGCAACCCTGCTCAGGAACTGGCTGCCGTCCCCCTGAGCGTTTCCTCACAGCTGGGCCTTGCACTGAGAATCTGTGTCTCTCGTGTTTGGCTCATGGCCCTGACAGCGTCCTAGAACCTTACGCCTCAAAGTGAGGTGGGGGGGGGCAGTCGCATGGTCATCACGTGGGAGCTCGGTGGGAATACAGAGCCTCAGGCCACACCCCAGCCACAACGAACCGGAGCTGCAGTTCTTCAAGGCCCTCGGGTGATTCCTACGTGCATTAAAATGGCTTAGAAAATACTGAGGTTGTCCAAACATTGGCGGAGACAGGTTAGAACATGAAGAGAAAGAGACCCCCCTGCAGGATAGGGGTAAGAGGTGAGTCCTCCTTGGGAGGTGAAGCAGTCGGGAGGGTACAGGAGGCAAGAATTAGCTTGTTCTGCTTGTTTCAGTCCAGTGCCCAGCCTCCTCCTCACGCGCCTGTCACTGGAGACCCCTGCCTGCCACCAGCACATCTGCCTCAGGTGGGCAGAGGCCCAGCCTGGCAGCTCCGAGTCCCAGGGGAGCAGGCTGAGGGGCAAGCCTGGGCCCTGAGGGTGTGGGGAAGAAGGGTTCTGGGGGGCCTGGCTCCACTCCGTCCATCGACCCGTATCTCTGCACAGACCTTTCATCAGGATTCCCAGGCGGGTGCACAGGCTCCGGCGCCTCAATCATTCCTATCGTGCCGGTCGCAGGAAGAGAATAGCTTTCAGCTCAATTACCCTTCACATTCCAATATCATAACGCTCCGATGAGGCTTTTTAACCAAAAACAAAAAAGCTGTGTCTACCGCAGGCCAGCTGCAAGGCTAGCCGTGCAGAAGGGACAGGCCTGCCCGCCTGACAGCCCTCCAGGTGAGACTATGGGAAGGGACCTGTCCCAAGGCACCGCTGCGCAGAGAGGGCACCGGGGGCCGGACCTCAGTTTACCAACACATGCCCCACCTCCGCTCATCAGCTCTTGGGATTGATTGACCCTTGATCTGGGTCTGCGGGAGATCCAGGGACCCAAGTCCAGAGAGCCACCACGGAGTGGCATGCTCCAGGCTGGCCTTCTCCTCCTGGGGGCAGGAATACCACTGAGACCCCTCCCAGAGCCACGGCCTGCCTGATGGCATAATTCAGCCAGGCCACAACCCAGGGAACTGGGTCTTCGTGTATATGCCATTTCATCATTGCCTCGTCTGTTTCTTATAACAACCCTTACTGGACAGGAAGCTAGCCAGAGCTAAGGTTATTAACCCCTTAGCATAAGTGGGTAAACTGAGGCCCAGGGAGACGAAAGGAAAGCCACAGACATATGGAAGTATCCCAGTCCAGTGTTCCTTTAAGATACATTGCTGCCATGGAGAGCAGGGAAACGAGGTCTGCACTAGTTCAAAAAATCTAGGCAGAAACAAGCTTCCCGCTCCTACACGTGAAATGATTGTCCCCATATGAAAATTGTGCTTATGGGGGGTGGGGGGGGGCATAAGCAAGTGTCCATGCCATGAATCCTGCATGCTCAGGGAGTTCCCAGTGAGCACACATGTCCCATGTGTGTGCCCCATCCCAGGTCACACCGTGGAGGGCTACAGAGCAGTGCCAGAGGAGGCTGGCTCACTCTCCCCTAGTCATCTGTGCTTCCGTCTGCCTGGCCAGCTCGGTGCTAATGGCCTTGATGGCAGCGTCCCCTCCCTGTGTCCTCCTGGCCTCCCGCTGGCTGTGGCCGATTTGCTCATGATTTACCACTCCAGGGCACTGACCCATGAGGGAGACACACGGGACAGAAGGAGGCAGGGCGGCCGTCACGCCTGAGGGCTGTGCACGCGTGCGTGCACTGATGCAGGGGTGGGAGGGCCGTCTCTCCAGGAACACGCTGCCTAGCCTGGCTCTCTAGGACTGGGCGTGGCGTCTGGCATTCCCATCCTCTCTCTGTCCCCCATGCGGGCCATGGCACTGGGCACTGAGGGGAGACCTTGGGAGGGCTGCAAGAAGCCAGAGCCCAGAAGTCCTGCCCTAGGAGCATAGCAGCCCCTCCCAAGGGTCTGCTGCCTGCTGGGTTCTCTGAGCATCCAGGGCACGTTCACGCGATGTGCAAGACATAAATAAGTACCTCTGTGGTCCCACCCCTCGACCCACTGTCAACAAAGGTGCAGTGAATATGGGGGCACTGCTGGGGCACTGGCTAGGTTCACACCCCAGGTCTGCAACCAATTTAACCTCTCTGAGCTTGAGGTTCCACAGCTTAGAAAAGGGACAACCCGAGTCCCTACACCGTAGGTGGGGTACACAAAGTACACAAGTAAAAGCATGCAGTCTCCCTTACTGTTGTTATTCAGGGCTTTCCCAGTGTCCCCACGCCTTCTGGGTTCAAGGAATTAGCAGATACAGACCCCATCTTGAATCAGGTCATAAATCCTGGAACTCAGGACCAGGAGGACCCACGTACCGGACAAGGGGTATAAACAGAAGTTGGAACAGGAGATTAGAGGAAGGCGTGGTGACTGAGCCCCTGCCAGGCCTTCTAAAGGCTCTGTGCCCTGCCCGTCCCCCATCAACATCCCTGGACGCTCCAGGAGGGCCTTGCATGTCTTGTGGGGCCTCCACCCACCTCAGACAGAAAGAGGCAGACGGGGCGCCCAGAGGCGGGGGAGGCTGCCCTGCTTGCCCCAGACCCACGCTGTCCCTGTTCTCTCCCTCCCAGGCCCAGACTGAACGCAGGCCTGTAGGTGAACCCAGGCTGCTGCAGGGCAGGGTGGGGGAGGAGTGGGACAGAGCAGAGAGAACCAGTTTGCCAAGCTCATTTAGAGCTAGTTTGTCCAATTCTGCTGCCTGGAAGGAGACGTGCTTTAGATGAATACTTGCCACAGGAAGACAAGGAGCCCACACAGGGTGGTGGGGTGCAGCTTTCCTACAGCACTAACGCTGCTAGGTGACCTGCCATTCTCTACCCCTCAGCAACCCAGAGATGGCCAAGCTTTGGGTGCTGGCTGCCTGGCTCCTCAAGTACTGGCTTCCTTCCCATTCTGTTTTGAAGAGTGCCGCTGTGGGTGAGCAGGGCCCAGCCAGAATCCCCTGGGGCCAGGGACCATGTGTCATTCCTCTTATGTCCCTAGCTCCCAGCAGGGGCTTGGCATCCAGCAGGCACCCAGACAATGTGTGATGAATGAGTGAGTGAATAGATGAATGAATGAATGAATGAATGAATGAATGAATGAGGATGGGGTGAGGCACATGGAACCAATACTCCTGCATCCCATTACCACTCTGGGGGCAAGTAAAGCAGATCCCTCTCTCTGGTCTCTGGTCTGGTTGGTGCCAAGAGGCCACGTTTTCCAGAAGAGTCTCCATCACTCAGATGCCCACTAAGCCCTCCGCAATGGGGAGGTCTTCCTGCGGCCCCAGAAGCATGGTGGCCCCTTCTTGGATGCTGCACCTTTCAGCACCACTCTCCATCCCCTCATCTGTCAGCTCTCCCTCTCTCCACACCTCTCTGCATGGACTCTCAGGGTCCCCCACCTCACCCCTCCTGGGTCTGCAGGGCCCCTCCCCAGCTCTGGGAACCCTGACCCACAGCTTATATTCAGACAACCCAAAGGAGTGAGTGAACTATGAGTAGAGTTGGGGGTGCCAGAGGGGTGCACCGCAGGATGCATGCCCCCACAGCTCCGCCTTCAAAGCACCCTGTGCCAGTTTCCTGTCACTGCTGGAACAAATTGCCACAGACTTCGTGTCTTAAACCAACAAGACTTTGTCATTTTATAGTTCTGGGGACCAGAAGTCCAAAATGGGTCTTCCTGGACTAAAATCAAAGGGTTAGCAGACCTGCGTTCATTCTGGAGGCTCTAGGGAAGACTCTGTTTCCACACCTTTCTTTCCCAGCTTCTACAGGCCACCTGCCTTCCCTGGCTCATGGCCAGCGCTTCCATAGTCAGACCTGCAGTGGAACACCTACAAGTCTCTCTCTGACCTCGGCTACCTCCCTCCTGAAAGGACCCTTGTGATACACTGGCTCCATACAGATAAACCAGGATATCTCCCCGTGAAGGTACCTAACTTATTCACCTCTGCCAAGTCCCTTTCGCTATGTGAGGAAACACAGTCACAGGTTCCCAACATTAGAACATGGACATCTTTGGGGCCCCTCTTCTGCCGACCACGCCCCAGCCCCATTAGATGACACCCTTTCCTCCAGTAGCTCTGAGTGAGGCGCCCTCATTTCCCACCGGCTGCCTGCTAAGTGGGCGAGAGCAGGCTGGGCCCTTGTCCGACGGCTGCGGTGGGCACTCGCCAGCACATCTAAGATGGCTTCAGCAGTGGGCCTGGGGACGAGAGCACACCAAGGACTGGCGCACGCATGTCCTCTCTGAGAAGAGGTGGCTGCCGAGGAGAGGAGGAGGGGAAGCTCCCTGAAGACGAGTGGTACCGACTGCATTGTGCGACAAACCTTTCCTGAGTCGCAACTGGGCACCAGGTCCTGAGGGTCCTCGGGGGGAAAGACAGCCACACGGACATGCCCCTGCTCTCACGAAGCCCACAGTCTCCTTCGGGAGACCAACAGTGATAACTACATGCCAAGCTCATAGCCATGGTGCCCTGGGGAGGAGCCCTGTTCTGCCCTTGGAGGAGGGATCCATCAGGGACCAAAGACCTCAAGGGATGTAGGAGTTCATGGAAAGGGGGAAGGGAATGGCTGTGCAAAGACCCTGTGGCACGGTGCCCTTGGGGACCACAAACAAGGATGAGGTGCAGGAAAGCAGACTGTCAAAGGGAGGCTGGCATGGGGCCTCGGCTCAGGCCCTGCCAGCCTTGTGGGATTATGGCTGCCAGGCTCGGAACACAATGGAAAGGTTTTAGCAACACCCCCTTGCACCTCACAGGGACTCAACAGTCCAATGAATGGATGGAGGGAAGAATGAATGAGCCTGTCTACCCTCCTCCCACCCCTCTCCAGTGACCTGCCCCATCCCTCCCTCTGCACAGCAACAGTAAACGGGATCTCGGAGGCTTGCTCACTTATTTATTTATTTCTCCTCGGCTGCTGGCACCGACCCGTGCAGCCCGAGGAGCGTGGCTCCGTGGAAATGTCTGTAATCGCCAGCACACTTTAGGCATTACTTCCACACCATTTAGGGCTTTCCGCCCCAATAGCTGCTGTTGCATTTCCCTCCATCTCCATCTTTTGGGCTGTGTTGGGAGGAATTTTTTTAAGGTCTGGTGGCCCCTGAGTTTGGGGGAATCTGATGGCTCATGGGGGTGGGGGAAGAAGTACAAGGCTTTAGGAGAATTTATTATTCTCCTCCCATTGCCCTGGCCCTACCCCAACCGTTACCAGGGGGGAAAAAAATCACTTCGAGCTGCTCAGAAACCTTTAAAGATCTTTGTGTTTTCCTGTGCAGGCCTGACATTGGGTTGCTGATATGAGCCGCAGCTTTGTGGGAGGCTGGAGGTGCTAGAATGCAACAAAGGTCATTTCAGAACTACCCTTCTCCTTACCAAGCACCCTCTCTCTCCCCCTTCTCTAGACTCAGGGCTGCTCCTCTGAAGGCAGCAGACTCACAGTAAACCCCCCAGCCTGAGTGGATACGCTGGGGTTAAAAGGTATTTGGACTTGCTTTGGGGGCAGGACAAAGAAGACAAATCTGGGACTAGCTATGTGACGTGGGGCAAGTCACTTAACGTCTCTGGTCCCATTTCTCCACCAATAACATGAGGACAATCACACCTTTGTTATCAAGGTGAAGGACTCCTGTGAGGACGTAAGAAGACAGTATGGGAGGGGGCCTCTCCTTTTACTCCTTCCTCGCAACCTAAGTTTCACACGCTTAGTTCCCTGGGACGCCCTTTCTCCATGCAGCCTCCTGTCCCAGCACCTGGCAGCTCTGCATTCACCTGCAGAGATTCGCCTGTTGAGGCTATGCCCTCAGGGAACAGTCGCTCCCGTCTTGCCGTGTACAGGCTGTTGACTGAGCTTTTGTCTCCTGTCACCTGCATGGCAGCACCACACCCATTTTCTCAGAGACAGGAAGTTTCCCAGGGACTCCCAGATGTGAGCCAAGTGAGACCAAGATTCAAACCACTAACCTAACCATTGTCGCCTAACTGCTGTCACCCGAGAGGAAGCTGGCTACCTGTGCCAGGGTCGTAGGTGATAATAAAAATCAAACGTAATGCACCTAATAAGATGTAAATGGGTAAAAGTACTCCATGGGTTAAAAGCCAGGATAGTGGTTACTCTCTGGGTAAAGGGGCGGGGTTGGCGGGTCACCAGGGTGTGTCTCGGTGCTGGAGAAGTTGTTTTTTGACGCAAGTGTGGATGCACAAATGTGTTCACTTTGTGATAACTCATAAAGCTGAACACTTATGACTGTTCATTTCTCATATCTATGCTTAAGTGATACATAGACCTCCCCCCTCCAATAAAAAGAAAAGAAAAATCATGAAGCCGAGTGGGGAGCACTGAAGAAAATATTCCAGGGGTACATCTGTCCCACTTAAATGAGGCTTTAGGCTCAAGGGCTTCTTGTCAGTCCTGTCCTTGATCCCCATGTGGTGTGGACAGGCCCAGGACTACCAGTCCCATTTAACAGAGGGGCAAACTGAGACCTGGAAGGGGAAGCGACTCACCTAAGTCTCCTAGCCCTGGATGGTGGGGTTCCTGCTCCTCTGGGCTAGAGTTCCCCCCACTCTAACTCGCTGAGCTGTACAGACAGGTGACCACGACAGGAGGGGTTGCCCCTGGCTGAACCAGCCCGAGGAAGGCTCAGCACCCAGACCTGGGTCCAATTGGCCTATTCTGCCCACAGCGAGGTCTGGGGGCCACCCCAGGCCAAGGTCAGGAGGCAGAGGGTGGGCTCGGGAGGGGAGTTCAGAAGTCAGGGCGGATGGAGTGGGTGTCAGGAGCAACTCCCAGGGCAGAGACTAAAAGAGGCCTGTGCCTTTAGGTCCAGTGGAGAGAAGACCAAGGGAGGGGCCCTGGGGTTAGCTCCCAGTCGGTCACTTCCAAAGGGAATAAGGTGGCAAGTCTTCCTACTTCTCTAACACTTGGCTGGCTTGTCTATCAAGTGGGGACAGAGAGGATCACCACCCCTGGCCCTCCCCCACTAGGTTGTTCTAAGGAAGGAAGAACTGGGTTTGGCTTCATGTTGGGAAGGAAGATGATGCAGTGGGTTTGGGTGAAGGAACATGGAGGGGGGGACAGCATGAACAAAGGCCAGCAGGCAGGAAGATGACCCCCCAGGACCGGAAGGCAAGAAAAGCTTGGGGCTGAAAGCCTCATGCAAATGGAATGGATTTCTAACACTTAGGGATTATGTGGGGGTTGGGGGAGGCACCTCGAGGGAAAGGGTCAATGCAAAAGCCCTCTGTGCCTGAGCCTGTGACCCTCCTGGACGAGGACGTGACCGGCCATCTGGCTCTTCGTGGCTGGCAGTCCCCAGGCCTGGGAGGTGGGCTGGCCGACTGATGAAGACAGTGAGCAGGGACGATTACATTGTACCTAGTGATTAGAGTCCGGGTGAAATCTCTCAGCTGCATTATCACACTGGAGAGAAGAGAGGGCTTTTTAATAGTCGGACAGGAGGCTTTCACTTAAGGTTATTATAAAGGAAGAGCCCAGCCCCTCTCAGCTTCCAGCCAGCGCCACAAAGTTGCAAAGTAATTAAAGGCTGCTACGGAATCAGAGACATTATAATAATTCCATCAACCATCAACCAAGAGCATGCACTCTCTCTCATTTTCCCCCTCCTGGTAGAAAACAAGGTGGGTCAAGCGGCCTGCAAACACATCAAAACAAGCCAATTGTGTGTGTGTGTGTGGGGGGGGGGGGCTCAATGTCATGGGGGCTGCCAGGCCTGTCCCCAAGCTGTTTTGACAATACTTGGACTTGTTCGGGTAAATAGACAAAAGCCCAGAGCCCCCACAAACATGAGAAACAGCAGCCGCATACTGCCGGTTAGTCAGCACGCACATGCGTCCCTGTCCCTGCGTTGAGGGGGCCGCCCAGCAGACTACTGTCCTTGGGTTTGGATGGGCTACAGGAGCCCAGGAGGCAGCACCCCCCTGCTCCCAGCCCAGCTCTGGACATCTAGGTCCCATCTGGGAAAACAGCACTGTGCCCCCAGCCCAGGGACAGGCTCAGCCCCATGAGTTCCAGAAACCAGTTCCCGAAGAACCTTCTCTATTACCTTCGGTCTTCACTGGTTTGCCACTGATTCACTGGGGACCTTGGGCAAGTCGTTCACCCTCTCCGGTTTCTCTGACCTCTACAGAAGGTGTGGTTGGATTAAGCCACCTCAACGGCCCCTGTGATGCTGTTTTTAAGGAGTCCATTTGGAATGCTCTTGGCCTATTACTAATTATTTCTAGATGACTCTGGTTCCATTTTTTTCTTCATCGTGTCTTTGTTTCAGGTTTTCTACAAGTTTCCTGTCTCCCCCTGGACTATAAGCTTCTTGACCACTGACACCCCAATGTCAATCAATCAGTCTGTAGCAACAGAGCCGACCTGTCAAGCTCCTTGGACTTCACGCAACTTTCTCCAAGAACTTTTCAAAACCGTGGGAATACCAATCAACCACCCTCTGCGAGTGTTGCTTCAGACATGTGCTCTCACGGAACTTTTACAACAACGCCAATGTATCCCCATTTTACAGATGAAGAAACTGAGGTTGCGAGGCTAAACACCTTGCTCACAGCCTCCCATTTTGGAATTAGAGCCTAGGTGTGCATGGCTCCATCACACTATTCCATGGTAGGGATCGGGGTCCCCATGTCACAGATAGGGCACACAATGCAGTAAAGCCACAGCTGTTCCTGGCTGCACGTGGTGCCTTCTTCGACCATCAGTTTTCTAAGCCTGCTCTCCACTCAGGGTCTAAGGAGACCCCATTGCCTGAAGGAAAAGGGGTACAGGTAGGAGACCTGCACCCATCCTCCACAGGCCCCACCATGGGGAGAAGAGAACATTTAAGATAAAGGGAGACGAAAGACAATGGATGAACTCCAGGCACGTGAGGCTGACAGCCCAATAATGCAGCAGGAACATCTCCTAGCAGGCAGCTATCATTTCCCTCCAATTAGAGCTTCTTTATTTAAAGCGGGGGGACACCATAAAAGGTGTCCCTGCACGTGCTGGGCTCCACACACAGTCCCCTACTTTGTATTCATGGTGGAGAGTCCTACAGTCATTGCAATAGAATTATATGGGCCCCCAAAGACTCCCCACGAGAATCGGCAAGGAAATCGACATAATTAAGAACATTATTATCGTTCAAACAAAATAATAATTTTAATTACATTGGCTCTTTTGTGTCCTGCTCCTGCACTGTCTTCTAGCCTCCTGGTGAGGGTAGAGGAGGAAACCTGCAGCCCACAGGTATGGAATGAGAAGGTGCTGCAGGGGCCATGGAGGGGGGGCTAGAGGCCTTGGCTTCACTCCACGGAGTGGAAGAGGAAGCAAGGAGCCTCGGAGTATTGGCTGAGCTGAGCTCTTTAGGCCCTGGCTTTGTGGGACTCTATTTCGTCCCTCCTGGGCACATAAGATCCAGGAGGAGGTGGCAGAAAGATGTTGAATCCAGGGGGAGCAGGCTGGCATTTACCCATGTGGGTGGGTCTCCTATTTCTCATGAACAATATTGTGTGCACATTTGGGGACCGAAATCTTAGAGGCTGCCTCTGGGGGCGCACTAATCCTGCAGGTCACAAGGAAGGGGCGTCACTAGGACGATGGCTGGGTCCTGACCACCAGGGTGGTCCTCACGCCAGGGAACAGGCAGTGGGCTGAGTGAAGCTTCCCCACAGCCTGTGTCCAGTACGTGTCGTAAGGCTGTGCACAAGGCCCAGGATCCCCTATCCTGTCTGTATCCAGGCCTCATCCCTGCAACTTCTAGCAAATTATAATACAAGCTGGCCATAGAAAAGCTGCAAAAAGACACATGCAAAAATGCTGCGAGATGACAAAGAGCAAGACTGGGGATCCAGTTGTAAGCATATCTGACTCAGGGACTTGGCGAAGTCCGTGAACTTGTCTTGGCCTCAGTTTCTCTCATCTCTAAAATGGGAAGAATTATCCCCTAACTTACAGTTGTCATCAAGACCCATGAAAGATAGTGAAAACACTCAGCTATAGAAAACGTGATGTTACTTAAATAAACACACGCGCGCGTGCATGCACACACCTCGACTTTGTACAAACTGGTGGCCCTGTTGCTTTGCTCACGTGCATATGTCCCTCAATCACTACAAGCCCAAAGCTTGCGGTCCGGGCTGCTGCAGGCTAGGCACCTATCCACTGTGAGGGAAGAGGGCTTCCTCACTGTGCAGACAGCGGGAGGAAACCAGAAGAGGAGCAAGCACCTTGGGCTGCTCACGAGGGGCACAGGGATATGGCCCGGGGCTGCCACCTGGCTAGAACAAACTCCTCTGGCTCTGGCCAGCAGGATCCGGAGCTCCGAGATGATTTATGGGTCTCCCTCTCCCAGATCAATAGGTGGGTGGTTATAGATGCAGAGGGGGGCTGCGGGGCAGAATAAATTAATATGGCCTGTCAAGGGGCTGCCGCTCCGGGCATGGGAGATGACACTTTTGTGAGCAGAGCTGACACCTTGGGGGAATGGCAAGCACAATCTAGTGGGGGTCCCCCATACTTCCTCTCTACCTCTCGCTGCAACCTGAGGATGCAGTTTATAAATCATCCAGCATCTGATGGACACACTGTGAGGAGGGCCACTGGGGGCACTGCTATCGGGCCGAGCAGGCACTAATAAGTCTGGCCAAGTCTATATCCACATGCTCCGGCCTCGTCGGCCACCACTCAGGGACTCCCCGACATGCCGGCTGCACAGAGAACACATGGCTGAGATCCAGGAATTGGCGGGCAACAGGGGGCACCAGTGAGCAGCTGCAATGAGCTCCAGGGTGTCCTGGGAGGAAAGCGAGGTGTGGGATGGGGGGGGGGGGGGCGTGAGCGCCCCCAGCTCAACGCCAGGTCTGGCAGCTCCTTTACTGGATCCTGAGCAGTAAAGGACCCCTCACCTGGGTGAAACACGCTGGCTGGGGCAAAGTACTTTGCATAAATGCTCCTGGGCTCCTCCCAACCACCCAAGGGGCAGAGAGAGCCGCCAGCTCTTCCCTTTGGTGAAGTTCATGTCCATGGGCCCGGTTGGGTACTAAGAACATACAGACGACCAAGCTCAGTCCCTGCTCAGGCTGGTGGGAGAGATGGACATAAAAACAGCTACAGCCACAACCGTTTGTTGAGCACTTACTTACCCCGGGCCCTGGGCTAAGCACTCCCCACACATGGCCCCATTTACTTTAATTCTCACTATAGTTTTGTGAGGCAGGTATAATTACTTCCATTTTGCAGGTAGAATTGAAGCTCCCTGCCCAAAGTCACCTAGCCAGACCCGTCTCCGAATCCCAGCTCCACCCTTGACTATCTTTGATGAAGTCACCAAGTTCCACGTCCACCTCTACAAGATGGGAAGAACGGGAGTGACTACCCCATGAGGTGGTGATGAGGGCTCAGCGAGCTCCCACACGGAAAGCACAGTGTTGGGCACGTGGGATACGCTCAATAAAAACAATATCAACTCATTGTTAGGATCTCAGAAATAAATTATTTATTTTGTCTCCTTGGCAAATGATCACCAGGAATACTCTTCTCTCTGCTCTCCCACCTCTAGGAAGGAGGTACAGGGAGTAACTTTCATCTGTCCCTATTAAGTGACCTGGAGAGAGGGTATAGCCTGTGGGACCCAGAGCCAGGAAGCCTGGATTCTGGCTGTGAGCCGGCCCCCAGCCAGCTTTGAGGCTCCGGCAAGGAATTGCAATCTCTAAGGCCCCTGTCATCTCATCCCAGCTCCACCCCACCCCTCCTCCAGGTTCATCCCCAGCTCACAGCTGGTCACCTGAAGCCACCAGTGATAAATATCTATGCGGACCTGTCTGTCACAGAGACCGGGGCAGGGGCCCAGGGAGCCCAGCTTTACTTCCACAAGGTAACATTGGGCACCTGCAATTGTCCCTCCAGCCATTGTCCCTCCTCAACAGGATCTCTGATCAAGGGTTAGAGTTCCCTTCCGTCTTTAGGAAATTCCAATATATGAAAAGAGGCTAAAGGACCTCAGCAAGTATATGATATTCAGAGATACCATAATATCCTTCTGTGACTAACAAACTCCTACTCATCCTGTACGGCTCCAAACAAATAGCCCCTGTGTATAGACCAGATATAGATTCCTTCTACAGTACTTCCACCCCACTTTGCACACCCTAAGCTATCATGGCATTTAATACATTTAGATGTAGTTAGACATCTACTTATTGGTATTTCTCTCTAAAATTACCTTCCTTGAGAACAAAGACCCTGGTCTTAATCACCAGTGTTTTAGTGAATATATTATGAGCCACAAAAGGCGCTAAGGGCTTTTACTACCTGCATTATTATAGCTGTTACAACACTTCCACAAGACAAATATTGTTGCCCATCTTATCGATATGAAACTGAGGTCCAGAGAAGTTAAGTCACCATCCAAAGCTGCACAGCTGGAAAATGGTAGAGTCCTTTTTCTCTACCCTGCATTACAAGTTGGCTTACAATCCCTGGGCCCTGCTCTATAGCTGTTCAACAAATGTTGGTTGTGTTCATTTAAAAAAATTGACTGGACCAGGGCATGGTGGATCAATCTGAGCTTTGAAGGACAGGCAGAATTGAGTGAGGTTGAGAGAAGAAAAACACTACAGTACTCTTTAGAACAGCGCGGTGTATGTGTGTGTCAGAGCGAGAGAAAGGAGAAACAGACATAAGCTGAGAGGCATCGAATCGACCCCTGGGCTGACAGGAAGATTCATGTGGAGGATGAGCAGAAGACAAGCTGGGAAAGGTAGGTTGAGGCCAGATGGAGAAGAGCCTCGACTAACCAGCTAAGGCAGCTGAACTTGTCAGAATTTCAAGGACACGGCTGTCCCTGAGACTCCAAAGGCCCTCTTTTGACTCCTTGATTCAAGGAACCACCTGCACCATCTGACTTCTAACCTGACACCCATCCTCCAGCCCAAACACCCTGGTCCCAAGGACAGGGCATACCTGGAGGGAGGGCTGAGGGGTGGCCCCAGGAGGAAGGGGGCAGGGTGGGAGGGGGCCGCGCTGAAGGTCAGCAAGGCAGGCACGCACCCCGAACGGAGGTACTGGAGCAGCACTGCTGGGCACAGACGCAGGCAAACACGTTTGAGCAAATTGGAACGACATAAAAGTCTATTACAGCAAATCAAACAGCAGTCAGCATGACAGCCATTAGCCTGAAATGAATACACGGGGACTTAATGAGGTCTGTCGAGGCTGGCTTGGTGAATTAAGTTGCCAATTCTAGCAGGATTTCCCTTTTCTTTACGGACTTGAAAGCATCTACGCTGCCTCGTTAGGGCTTCGACAAGTGAATTGCAGGGCCCTTCACCCTGATAAAATGGATAATTACATGGAGAACAGTTTAGTGAGGGGAGAGGGGTGGGCAGAAGGGGAACCAAGAACAAACAAACCCAAACACAACTGCCTGGCTTCTCCCAAGGCCAGGGTGGGGGCTTTCAGAGGGAGAGGGGGCAGGGTTGGGCGAGCTGGGGCAGGTGAGTTTCTCCCAGGAAAGGGACAGCGCCTGGCCTTGATTTGCCTCCTACCCACTCCTGTTCCAGGCTGACGAGATGGGTCCCCATGGAGCATGTCTCCAGGCAGCTGTGAACGAACTAAACGTTCTGCTCAAAGATGGGCTGCCCAGCACCTCTCTGAAACCCTCTGGGGGGGCGGTGTCAGAGATAATCCTCCAGGGCCCACGGTCAACAGGGGACTTTGTGAAAAAATGAAGATTCCTGGGCCAGCTCTCTCCAAAGCCTGATTCAGAATGCAGGGGCCTGGGAATATGCCTTCTAAATAGCCCCCCCAGAAATCCCGATGGGCTGTGTTTGGGAGCCTCTGATTCACCACTCCCCTAACGCTCAGTGCTGGATGCCTTCTGAAACGAGTGGTTCTCCTGCTTCTGCTTGCACAACTCCAGGACTGGGGAGCTCAGTACAAGCTCAGCAGGGCAGGGGAGCAGATTGTGGGGCGGGGCTCATGTAGAAAGTTCCTCCTTATGTAGACCTAGACTTTGCTTCCCTGGAACCTGCCCCCCTGCCTATCCCTGGGTTCTGAGCACGACAGACCCAAATACATCAGGGCCTCTAGGGCTGGGGGGAGTGGAGGTTGGGAAGGTAACGGATAAGGCACAGGTGGAGGGATGGCCAAGAGGGGAGCTGAGTGCCAGGAGGCAGCCACGAGAGCTTCTCCACCATCGCTCAGGGAGTAACGAAGTCCTGAGGGCAAAGAAGGAGCGTCCTGGGCTGGATTCACGAGCTCACAGAAGTCAGCCTAGAAGGGGCCTGGCCAAACTCCCTAGAGTCTCCCCGAGCCAGTTATTGGCACAGCCAGGACTAGAACCCAGATGTCTTGACACGCAGGCTCCCCCTTCCCTTGATAAACACAGGAGCTGCACTGCTCAGCTTGGCAAGGTTCTGCTGAAAACCCACCTCCTCCTACTGATATTTCTCTGGTCGCTGGCAACCCCCCAGCACTGATGCTTCACAGGGTCTCAGTGCCCGTTTCTCTGGTTTGCACCCCCTCACTCTGTTCAAAACGGCAGGGCCTCTGCCACAAATCACACTTCTCAAGGGCAGGGGCCTGGGGTTGCAGGGTGACCTCAATGCAAACAGGAGACTCTGGGCTCAACTCTGGCCAGGGGCCAGAGCCAGGCAGCTAAGTTCTAGCTCAGATGACCACACTAGGCCACGGCTGGTCAGTGCCAAGGCACCTCAGGTCAGGAGTGGCCCGGCCTCCATCCAGCAGACACCACATCCCCGCTGGCCACACTGAGCAGCCCCGATCGAGTATCAGACCCGTGACGTGATCCAAGAATGTTTACATTGAGCAGGTAAACCACACGGCTTTCCTCCAAGGACTGTGTGTCCTTGCAGATGGCCGCTCTCAGCCCACCCTCTCCTCCTCAGATGGGCAGGAGGCAGGCCTTATTAGATAAGGAGGGCTATGGCCCAGAGAGGTTAAGTGACAGGCCCAAATGGACCCAGCCATCTGGGAGCAAACAGGGCTGGGCCTGAGGTCCCTTACCGCTAGTTCTGGCTCCTATCATTGCACATTCCTCTGGCCTCCCAGGTTCTGTGCACTGAGAGCCTGGCACAGCGCCAAGCCCACAGCAGACACTCAATAAATATTTGTTAAATAAATGAGTGACAGAAGAGGTTCTCTCCTTGGAGGCAGAGGCCTTTGGAGAATCCCAGGGGATTCCAACAGGGTGGTGTTGGAGGTCACATCTCCTGGCAAGGGAGAGAGGAAAAACCTGGCCTCGGCCCAAGGGTTGGGGAGGGGGATTACGACCTCTCATCCCCTTGCCATCGCTGCTGTCTGCTGCCCCTGTGAGGGAAGGCAGAGGGCAGCCATGCCTGCCAGGATGGCAGCTGAGCAATGGGTCCAAGGCTCATTAACTCTGAGCCGTGCCCTTGGTTTCTGAGCCCAGGCCTGGAGTGCAGGCTGGCACGTAGAGACCCTTAATTAAATTAGGGAGGCTTCCAAATGAGAGGGGACCCAGAGCCAAGCTGCAGTCCCGGGCATATCAGCCACAGCTCAGGTCACTGTGCCCCCCTGCTTGGGACTGTGGGCTCTCCCTCCTGTCCCACCCTACCAGGGGATGGGCATGGGAACCCTTGCTGCATCCCCACCCCACACTTGTCCTCACGTCCTTCTGTCTGGCACAAGCATAGGACCCTTGGCTCATAGGTAAGTAAGGAAGGCCAGGAGCATGAACTTGGGGGACATGAGACAAGGTCCCTCCTCCTTGAGGGAATCTAAGGCTGTGCTGGGAGTCAGGAGACTCAAAGTCAAAGCTATGTGACCTTGGGCAAGTCACTCTCCCACCCTGAGCCTCAGTTTACTCATCTATAAACCGAATAGATATTTTCTAAAGACTCTTCCAGTTTCCTTATCCAATGACCTATAACACAAAGGGGGTAGACCTCAAATGCCATGGTGCCAACCTGCCTCTCTCCAGTGGATTCCATCTCCCATCTTCCCCATCCCAACCCTTCACTGCTGCCCAGCCCAGAGCCCCAAGGACAGGCCCGAGGGACACCCAGTTAGAAGCTCTTTCCCAGCACCTTCGAGGACTTTGAATTGCTAACCACCAGCCCAGAGACTGCCATCAGCCACCAGGGAGAGGGACGGCAGGCAATGAGAACCCTGGTGCCACTGGGAGCCAGCAGCCAACTTATTAACGAACCGTTTGTAATGCAATAATTTGTACTTCTCAATTACCAGAAATGGCTTAGTTTTACACGCAAACACGCTCAGAGTACACAGACAATGCAAAGGAGCCGAGGGCCAGGGGGGCGGCGGGTGGGTGCAGGGCTAGGGAAAGAAAGGCCCTTCCTGGAACCGCATGTTCCCTCCATCCTGGGGGCACCTGTTCTGGCCAACGCAGGAAGGCCTGGGATTAGGGCAGCCAGTCCACCCGCCCAAGGCCCACACGGGCTGTGAATGAAAGAAAAGAGGGGGCAACACCTGCCCCTCCCAACCTGTCTTGTCCCTGATTCCACATACCAGCTGGGGTTGTGGGGCTCATCCAAGACAATCCCTCTCTCAGGCAGGAGGCTCTCACCAACCCACTCTCCTTAACCAGCAGATGGGCCCCCACCCTCGGAGGTGCCAGCACATTCAACCTGCCTAGACCCGGTCTTTGGGTTAAGCTGTGGGCAGGAGAAGAGAAGTGGGGCCTGCCCTTGTACCAGCTGCTGACTCTTCACTCCACTCCCAGGCAGCTGGGGAGCAGCAGGCCCCAGTGTCCCCCAAGTGCGAGCCGGGGGCTCCTACCTCGGGGATGCGGACACTGTAGGGCTGATTGTGAAACGTGGGTGCATTGTCATTCACATCCCCAACCTGGATGTTCACTTTCCGTGTGATCACCTGGCAAGAGAAAGGCGGGAGTTAGAGTTGGCACTGGCCGCGGGCTTCTTCCCCCCCTCCCCCACCCCCGGGGCCCAGGAACAGTCCTCCCAGGGCTGCAAGGGCCTGAGGAGTCACTCACCCCCTGGTGGTCGCTGACAGAGAACTCTACTGTGAACTCCGACTTGGTCTGAAAGAAAGAGGAGGGAGCAGGGAGGGGAGAGTTAGAGAGACGAGCTGAGGTCCTGTGTCCTGAGCCCTGCCTGGGGCTCGAGACCTCCAGCATTGCCTAAGGAGCTGGGCTGGGACTGGGTACCCAGAAGCATCCCTAAAAAAAATGAGCATTGCCCCTTGGATTGGGGAAGCTGGTTCAGAATAGGGATTCTTCCCCAAAAGAGCAACAGATTAGAAATCAAGAGTCTTGGGTTCTAACCTGGACTCTTCCTCTAAACTGCTGTATAACCTTGAACAAGTCACTTGACAACTCTGTGGCCACTTCCTCAAATGTAAGGAATGAGCAGGGGTTGGAGTTTTGTTCAAACTCTTACCTTAATTTGCTAAGAGCTACAGGGTCATCAACTCCTGCATCTCTGGTAAACGACCTTTGTAGGGACATTTGTTTGGGGCAGGGGTAGACTTGTATGCCCCATGGAGCCCCCATGCGCAAGGGGATGGACCCAGGATCATTGTCCCTCTTGCCTACTCAACATTGCGCCTCGCTTGGAGACACCCCCAGCCACCCCATTCCAACCCCAAGTCCAGACGTCAGCACTGGCCCTTTAAGAGGGACACCATTCAGGCAGGAAGATGCTACTTCATGGTCAGAATGGGGCCTCAGAGGCAGGCCGCCAAAAGATGAGGAGCCACCCTCTCCCAGTGTCTGCTCCTGCTCTGCCTCAGGGAAGGACTGGGGCAGGGATACGGGCAGGTCATACCTCTCTGTCCAGCGGCTGCCGGAGCCACACCACACCTGTGTCTGGCTCCACAGCGAAGATGCGGGAGGCCTCCTCCCCAACCACGCCATACACCAGGGGGTCATTGTCCATGTCGCGGGCCAGCAACTGGGTCACAGACGTACCTGGAGCATCCAAGGGAGAGAGAAGAGGGCAAAAATGGGAGGAGGGTCTGCTGCTCAGCACCTTGCTCAGGTGGCTGAGTCCCAGCAAGGAGCAGCCGCCTCCGGCAGGTCACTGACTCCGTAAGACTGTGTCTTTGGCGCTGACGCCGTCTCCCCACCTCCATCCTGTGTGGGGCTAGAGACCCACATGTCACATGTCACAGTATGTATGTGCCTACAATAGGGAACCATCGTTGTGACTTCAGCCTGCCCACTCCTCTTTTCTGACTTTAATTTGGAGACCTCCTTCTCCAAATGGCTCAGATGACAGCAGGCACCCAATCCTTCAATTCTTATGTTCCAAGATGGGCACATAACTCAGCCCTAGCCAATAAGAGCATTCCATCTTCTTGCTCACAATGATTGGCTCGGGGATGAGCATGTGACCCAAGCTAGCCAATCAAAGCCAACCCTGGGACTTCTGTTAGAAATGTTGGGAAAGAAGCATTCCCCTTCCACTGGGGTTGATAAATTGGCCTTGCTGGCAGCTGTCTTTGGCACCACACAGGAAGAGCCTGCCTGAGAATGAGGCTAACAAGGAGGACAACAGAGACAAATGTTGCACGGAGAGAGATTCCTGACGGTGTGAGGATCTGTAGCCAGCTGTGCCTGATATTAGCTCCATCCTCTGGACTTCTCGGCTACACGAACTAATAAATCCCCCCACCCCCACCCCCACCCCCTTTTTTTTTTGCCTGAGTCAGTTGATTTGGATTTCAATCTTTCGCAAATGGAAGCACCCTTTTTAATTCAGAATATTTTGCAAAACCTATTCATTCGCCAGTGAGTATGTGCTGGCCTTGTGGTAAGCACTGGAGTACCCAGAGGTTAGGAAGAGGTGGCCCAGCCTCAAGTAACTCCAGTGTAGCATTGCGTGACAGGGTCGAGCTCTTCTTCACAAGAAGAAGACTGAGACATCACCATTCACCAGGAAACAAAGCCCTGGCCAGAGGTCACCCTGGGCATCAGGATGCCTGATCTACAGCCCTACCTAAGGAGTCAGTGTAAGACGTCTTCTCCTGGGGTTCACAGCCCCCCCAGGTAGCCTTCAGGTAGGGAGACTACCACCCTGGTTTGCACTGAGGCAGGACACATAGTAAACCACAAGGTCCCAAGCAATTGGATCAGCTAGTCAGTCACCTTAGCTTCAGGAGGTCCCTATACCTCCAGGAATTGTGCAAAATGTTAGGAATGTACAGTGTGTCATTTTCTGCAGAGAGGGTCTAGAGCTTCATCGAAGACTCTCAAATGGCTCTCAAAGGAGTGGTCAGGTAAGAACCATGGCCTTTGGCAAACCACTTCTTTCAAAGCCTTAATTTACCCTATAAAATGGGACAGGTACCTTTGCTTCTCCAAATACTGACGCTCATATTTACTGACGATGAAGCTAAGTAAGAAGGGATTCCAAACTCTGGGAATGTCATCTAGAAAAGTCCACTAATGAGCTTTTCTGGGTGAACTTTTAAAAGGACAGTTCTAACGTGACAATAATAGCTAACATTTCTGAACACTAACCACACTCCAGACACTGGGCTAAAGGATTTCCGTGCACTACCTAATTCAATCTTTACAGTCTTTCTCTCCATTTAACAGATAAGTCAACAAAGAGTGATTGAGTAATTTATGACAGCCACACAGTTACAAAGGTCAGAGCTGGAATTCAAACCCCAGGCACTCCGGGCCCGTAGCTCACGTTTTTCCCCACAACTTTATACCTCTCAACACTTGATATGTGAACTTAAGATTCAGGACTTTCATGGAGGTGACCCTATCAGACCCTAACTCGAAGCCCAACACTTGGAGAAGGAAGATATTGGCGCAATCATTGGGCTTTCATGATATGCCAGACACAGTACAAGGCCCATTCACATGGGTTCTCTCATTAAATTCTGTCAGCAACTCTGTTTGATAGTCATAATTCTACCCATTCTATAGATTTGAAAGTCAAGGCTCAGAGAGGCAAAGTAGCCTCTCCAAGGTCACAAAGCAGAGTAGGACATGGCAGAATCCAAGGTGATGGGAGGAGGTGAGAAGCAGAAGGAGGAGTGAAATCAGGGAACAGAATTAAAATACCCTTAGGAACTATTTAGGAGCCCAATCTTCCCATTTTAAAGATGGAGCAACTGAAGGCATTTAGCACTTTTTCCAAAGTACGACGGTGAGCAAGAATCAGGACTCAAACCTAAGTTTCCAGACTCTCAGACTCCTAGTAAAGTGCTCTCTCTCGATGAGTATGTGAAATCACAGAGAAAACAAGTGCATCTTCCCAAAGCATCTGCGTTGCTCAATAACAAGCAATTACTGTATACTAAAGCAAACGGGAATATATTGTAACATTTATTTTTTAAGACACAACCTAAAGCTGTAAAAGCCTTTCCAGCCTCCCCCTGACTTCCAGGGATACACATTTCCTCTCTGTTAACCTCAGGGGTCCTTTCGTGGCAAAGTTTGAAGAATACTGAGCTACTTCCCAACGCCTTGGGGAGATTTCACATGAGGAAACTGAGGCCCATAGGGGCCCTGCTTGTCTATAGCACAGCAATGAGCTCATGGTAGCCACATGGACTGAATATCTCACCTGCCAACCTCCTTCAGGGCCCAGCCCAGGCGGGAGGTACAGGGCCAAGCTCCTGGCTGGCCGGCAGGATTCTGGGAAAGCCACACTGGCCCTCCAGCCCAAGTCACACAGCTCGGTCCAACATCCCAAATGGCTCTGTCAGGCCCGAAACTGAGGCTCTCCCAAGAAGGGGGACACTGGGCAGGACTGGGATGGGGCCATCAGCTGCTGTCACGCACCCTGTAATTTCCTGGACTTTTATCCATTTTCCCCTCAATTATGTGCTGTTCAAAATGGTCCTTTTCGGCTTCCTCATGGGCTCTTGTCTGCTCACGCCTTCTTTGTGTCCCAGGTAATTGCTAGTGACCTTTTCTAAGTGCACTAATTAAAGGTACCAATTTAATATTATATTTAAGACAAGACGCCGCGCAATTCTCCAGCTGGGCACATATTCCCCTGCCCAGCACTGTTCTGCCACTCTGCAGAAACTGGGCATAGCTTCGGCTTCTCCAGGACACAGGGCTCATTTCCACCAGGATGGCTTCCAGCAACTTCTGTTTATACCACACATATAGGAAAGAGGCCAAGATACGGGCCCAAAACTAGTCCAATGGTCCTAGAAGCAGCCACTTGGCAGAACCATCCCTGACTGGGTGACCCTGGAATACACATGCCACACTCTGGGCTTGTTTTCGACCTGAGACACAGGCAGTACACCCTGCAACCCGGGCTGCGGAATACCTGGAGCTCATTCTTTCTTTCCTTCCTCCTTCCTTCCCTTCCTTTCTTCCTTTCATTCTTTCTTTTTTTTGTCATGGTAAAAAATACATATAAAATGTATCATTTACACCATTTTAAACCGTACAATTCAGTGTCATTAGGTACATTCACAATGTGGTACAGCTATCACCATTACCTGTTTCCAGAATATTTCATCACCCCAAAAGGAAATTCTATACCCACTAAGTAATCACTTCCCATTCCCCCTCCCCCAGCCCCTGGAAACCACTATTCTGCTCTCTATGAATTTGCCTGGTCTGTATATTTCATATGAATAGAAATGTACAATATGTGGTCTTTGTGTCTGGCTTCTCTCACTCAGTATTATGTTTTTAAGGTTCACCCATGCAATATAACATGTGTTGGTACCGATTCCCTTTTTGTAACTGAGTAACACCCCATTGAATGGATATACCACATTTTGTTTATCCATTCATCAGTTGATGGATGTTTGCGTTATTTCTACCTTTTGGGTATTGTACACAGTGCTGTTATAAACATCTGTGGACAAGGTTTTATTTGAACACTTGTTTTCAATTCCTTTGGGTATCTACCTGGAGTGGAATTGCTGGGTCCTGTAGTAATTCTACGTTTAACTTATTGAGGAACCAACAAATTGTTTTCCAGCAGTTGCACCATTTACATTGCCACCAGCAATGGATGAGGCTGGGAGTTCTTTTCAGTGGTAGGAGGGACGATCAACAATTCCCAGGGGCTGGGTGCCCCCTGGATGGTGGAGAGATGGGAGCCGGGCAGCCCTGCATAGCAGATGCTCTTGGTACCCTGCCTACTATTCCGTAGCATATACCATTATCACATACAGCAGCCCGACCTCCCACTGCCAGCCTGGGACTATTTGCCTGAGGGGTTTTCACCATCAGCAACTGCTCTACCCATTCACAGGACAGGCCAAAAGTGCCAGGGAACTAATGCCCCCGAAGCAGCGCTCAAAGAACAACTGATACAAGATGGTGAATAAAGAGTTGGTAGATAAACGCCCCAGCTCCCTCCCCTCTCGGGGGACAGCTCAGAGGCCGTGCTCTACACTGGCTCTTAGAGTTACCCAGGGTTCATCTCCTATTGCCCACTCTGGTGACTCGCTTGATAATGCATCTTTATGTCTTCTTTCCCTTCCTCATGTCATGTCCTCACTCCCCCACCTGTGTTTCCTGGAATCCCCTCCCCAATAAACGATTTGTACTTGAGTCCTCCTCACAAGGTCTGCTTCTGGTGGCACCCAAATAAGACAGTCCCTAAGACTATGGTATCAGAACCGCCCAGGAAGCTAGAAGTCAGACTTCCAGGCCTCACTGACCTTGTCGGCTGGGGGGGAGCCCAGAGTGTGAACTTTTAAACAGCGGTACCCACTCTCCCTGCAAGAGCCTCTGACACACAGCCAGGTTTGGAAGTCCTGAGACTGGTTTATAGCAGGGTGATATTCAAATATTTAACAATGGGCATATAACAGGCATCACCAATCAGAAAGGACGCTGGCAATAAACAACCGGACCAGTGAGTACTGCCTGTAAGTCAGCCTGGTTTATGGCTCAGGTTTGAGATGCAGAGAAAAGCTTCTCGGGCCCCAGGATGATTTAAAGCCTCAGTCTTAGGGCTCTTGGCTCAATCAGTGCTGCTGGAGGACTTTCTGCTCTTGGCCTCCCTACCCTCACGAGGAAGGGTAACCTGGAGAGTTCAGCCCCTCCACCCCGTGCCAATGCAGCCCAGACCAGAGGCCAGCCTAACCTCATGGGTGGAAAGTGGAACTTAAAAGAATTTAAATCACTGCACACCCATGTTCACAACAGCCATAAGGTGGAAGCAACCCAAGTGTCCATTGATGGAAGAATAAAGCAAATGTGGTATATACATGCAATGGAATGTTAGTCAGCCTTAAAAAGGAAGGAAATTCTCAGGGCGGCCGGTTAGCTCAGATGATTAGAGCGTGAGCGCTTAACAACAAGGTTGCTGGTTCAATCCCCACAGGGGCCAGTAAGCTGCGCCCTCCACAACTAGATAGAAACAACTACTTGACTTGGAGCTGATGGGTCCTGGAAAAACACACTTAAAAATAAAAAAATGGAAGGAAATTCTAATACATGTTCCAACATGGATGAACCTTGAGGACCTGGTGTGATGTGAGACACACTAGTCACAAAAAGACAAATACTGCATGATTTTACCTCTCTGAGGTACCTGGAATAGTCAAATTCATAGGGACAGAACGTAGAAGGGTGGTTGCCAGCGGGAGGGGATAGAAGCAAAGGGGAGTTGTTGTTTAATGGGTACAGTTTCAGTTGTGCAAGATGAAAAGGTTCCGGAGATTAGTTGCACAACATGTGAATGTACTAAATACCACTGAACTGTACACTTAAAAATGGTTACGATGGTAAACTTTATGTTTATGTGTATTTTACCACAATTAAAAAATTTAAGCCCAAATCTTAGATCACGTCCAAGGCCCTAGTGATCTGGCCCAAGACAACACCGCTTACCCCTCTCATGGGCTCCTCGGGCTTACCCTTCTGGGCCTCTTGGCCTTCTTTCTGTTCCTAAGCAGTTTGTGGCTGCCTCCGGGCCTTTGCGCTGGCTGTGCCTTCTGCTGGGAATGTGCCACCCTGAGGTCACTACATGCTGCTCATTACTCCCCTCTCGGGCCAGGAGTTACCTTCTCGGAGGGGTCTTCTAAACTGATCTTGTTTAGTCACGTGACTTGCTGGCTGCCTGCCCCAGACCCCCGGGCAGTGGCCTGGCCCACCACATTCCCTGTTGCACCCCTAAACTAGCACAGGGGCACTCAATAACGAATCAGCGGGTAAATAAATGAGTCTTGCCAACGGCCTAGAGGTGTTAGAAGAGAGCCCCCCGAAGTCATGAAGCTCTCTGAGCCACAACCAAAGGAGGGAGTATAGCAAGTTAATTCTTAATTATATACACTAATGAACAAGAAAAGCCTTGGCTAATCAAAACCTAATAATGCCCAAACCAGTAGCAGTTGGCTTTGGATACAGGTGGAATCATAGTTATGCACTGGCTGGGCTCCAGTATCTCAGGAACTGGCTCCACACCCTATCCTGGGGTGATGTACCTCATGCAGAGGTCCAATACCCCATCTTGGGACAGTATACCCCGTCCTGGAGTTCAGGGGCCCAGGTTGGAACGGGGGTATGTTCAGGGGGCTGCAAATGCCCCTGGGAGGTGTAGGACTGGCAACACGTCCCCCCAAGGTGGCCTCAGTCCCTCAGCAGCAGGCTCCATCCATCTTCCAGGCAAGAGGTACACAATCACAGCTTCCCCAGCAGCCCTGCCGGGCCCATGCTGATCGCCAAGATGACGGTAATTACTATTATTGTTGTTATTTGCTGGGATTGGTGTGTTGTGCGCTCTTGAAGACCTGTGAGTCTTCGCCTGTTAGACACAGGGCAGGCCAGAAACTCAGGCAGGGCAGCGGCAGGACACAAGGCTTGTTATTTTTTCAGGATGGGGGAAGGATGAAAGCTGTGTTTATTCCCAAAACATGGCGAGGGTGCTACAGAATGAATAAAGAGTAAGGAGAATCCATCCTGCCTCCTTCTTGCAGCAGCATCTTCTTGAAGTAGACGTTTGAGAGTGCCACCCCGCTCAGACCCTCCCCCCCCATAGTACCTGCAGAATTCCAACCAAATTCCTTACCATGATGGCCAGTGCTCCTCCCACGTGTCCTCGGCTCCCTGGCCAGTCATATTCTCGTCGCAGCCCTGGGCTCAGCCTGCCAGACTGCTGCCCACCTCCAGCACCCCATAGCTTCTACACCTGCTGCTTCTACTCCTTCAGCCCAGAAGGTCCTTCCTCCTCTCACTGCCTCGCAAATCCCAGTCATCCTTAAATGCATACCTCAAACACCACCCCTGTCACCTAGTTCTTTCTTCTCTGTGTTCCCTGATTCGTCGCTCGTACCTCTGCACAGTAGGGAGAGGCCATCACCTCTTGAAGGTGAAGACTGATGTTCTGGGACGTGCTTGGCAAATCTCCCCAACCCTCTGTGACTAACTATGGCTCCTCTCTTGGGGTCAACCAGCTCGCCAATCATTGCCTTGCCCATGCAGACACTAGTAATCAATCACAGATCCTTTTTCTATTGAATCTACATTCACCTTCAGAATACTTCACAACACTGGATTCCATGCAGTCACTACCAGTCAATCCTAACAGGCACGTGAGAACAAGCCTTTTGCCATCTGTGACCTGAAAGGACTTCACATCAGCCCTGATTTACTGTCCCTTTCTATCCAGGGGCCAAGGATCTAGGGCCAAGGTCAGCCCCTACCAGACTCAGGGCTTTTTGGAGGGAGAGAATTAGGCTTAGAGTCTACAGGCAAGCTCAGAAACGGACTAATTACGGCTAAAGAGAGAACCAAACAGATAAAGCCCCTTCTCATCTTTGCAGAAGGAGGATCAGGGGTCCTGACCGGGAGACGACTGCTTGGGACAGGGCTACACATCGGTGAGTAGTTGAGTAGTCACCAATGGAAAGCCCCTAATCCCAACTCAGATTACAGGTCATGGGTTATGATCAGGCTTTTCTGAGAATGATCACCACCACGACCCCTCCATGGCCGTCAGGCCTGCTACATCAGGAGGGAAACCCGTCTTCCTGCTTCTGGTCTGGAGGGGCCTGGCTGCTCTGGCCTTGGTCTCTGCCAGAGCCAGGGGCTCCTGTCCTCCCTTCTTCCCTGGAATGAGCCCCCCCAGAGCCTGGGCTGGCCTAGGAGTCTGTATCTCATTTGTCTTCCCTCTGGATCAGACAGGCCCATTAAGTGCCTTGATTCCTGAGAATAATCTCATTTGTCCTAGGTTTCCCCTCCCGCTTTCCTGACTTCAGTCAGGCTCCTTCCTTCTAGTCCCCCTGGATCTTGAACTTGGTTTGACCTCAGGCGAGCCAATTTTTGTTTTGGGCATTTTTCTGTTGTCCTACACCTACCTGGAGGAAGCCAGAATGAAATCTGATGCTGACTCTTCTCTCCTGAGAGGTAGGTGGCCTCAAGCTTGCCCTGCACTGACCAACAAATTCACTCTTATCAGAAAACCCTTGTCCTGGATAAAGGGAGCGATCTCTGTCTCCAAAACTCACAGGCCATCTACATATCCTTTCTCCTACAGCTCGGTCCACAAAGAGTAGTCAGCATGAACTGTCTAAGAAGGAAGCTAGTATTTGTTAGGCACGTACTATTTGCCAGGCAGCGTGCGCAATGGTTTTCATTCCGTGTCATCTATTTCTCACAGTGGCCTTGCAGAGAGGGGTTAGCGTCCCCACTACACATTGAGAAAACAGGCTCAGAGGGGTAAAGTGACCTACTCAAGGTCACATAGCTAGGAGGTGGCAGAGCAAGGATTTGAACCCTCCTATTTGACTCAGAATTCATGTTCTTTCCACCACCCTCAGGGCTTTGATCACAAATTCTTTTATCCAAGCATCTAAACACTGCCTTCTGCTCACCCCACAGAGACTGACCCCCATGAAGACCACCAGGTCCCTCCATGTTTTACGCTGCTCTGACTCCTGGGTTACCTGGCTGTCCTGAAGGTGAGTACTCTTGAGGCAGGGACTGTGGGGAGCCCCCTCCATCACCCCGTCTTTCTACCACTCACTCATCACCTGCCAGCAACATGGTGATTTCCTGAGGGTCAGAAAAAGGGTGGTTGGCTCATCTGGGCACACAAGTGTCAGATGACAAAGAGGACGGGAAAGAAGGAGACACGAAACAGACCAGGATGATATGAAATCAGATGCTTTGGTGGTGGGGAAGAGTAGGAGCTACATGTTGTTATTTTAAATTAATAAAGCACAAGAGGAAGGATCATACATTAAACACCAATATTTGAGGGATCTGGCCCTGAGTTTCAGAAGCCTAGAGCTGTTCTGCTTCTGGCACAACACAGCAAATAAAAGCCATCATTGCCAAGGGCTGCCAGGCCCGGTGCAGGTACCAAGGTGTTCTAAGCACCTATAACCTCATGAGTCATAGAGAGGTTAAGTTCCTTGTCTAAAGCACATGACAGAGCTGGGACGGTTCCCTGACCCTTCTAATCCCCATGCCACCATTATCAACCTTCATTCATTCACTCAACATTGTCTGAGCACCTGCTCTGTCCCAGACACTGTTCTAGGCACTGGTGATACAACAAGGAACAAAACAGACAGGAGTCCCTGCCCTCCTGGAGCTGACACTCAGTGTACAGATCTACACTTTCATTAAGCCACAGACTTTTCCTAGCGTTTCACTGGCACATTTGGGAAGCACAAGCATGACTTTAGTGTCTAGTCACAGCCTGGATATAGGTGTCCCCACCATTCCCCCTGGTTTACAGGCCCAGGCCCAGGATGAGCACTCCTCAGTTTGGCAGGGGACAGAGAACTTGGGACACAGGATCAAAACTCAGACTAAGCTTGGAGAGGAAGGCAGCCTCAGTGAAATCCCTTTATTAAGGCAGAGAAGCAGTCAGGCCTAGAACTAACATGGCTGCCACTGGTTGGCGCTCAGCCACAACTTCCTGAGGACCCTGGGCAGGTCATTCACGGCTCTGAGCCTCCCTTTTCTTCACTGACACCGTGAGAGGCTGACACCAATGGCCAATGCACAGAGGTCCTTGGGGGAGCATTGAATCCAAGTTTGACAAACATGTCACAGGTCACGAATTTGTGGGCGTTGTGTGGAGAAGGACGCTGAGGCTGCATCTGAGTTCAGCAAGGAAAAGACACCTGGTGGGAGTAGGGGACGGGGGGAGCTGTATATGGGCCACACATTCGCACTCTTGATGAGGCCAACAAGCTCATTTTACAAAGACAAAGTCAGGGCTGGGTGGCTCAGTGACTCGTCCATGGTCACCCAGCACACACAGTTCCAGGTGGCAGAGCTGAGACTCAGACGCCCTGGGTTCTCCAGGATCCTTCCCACAGCCCCACATTAAAGTCCCTCCTCGTTAAAATACCTGCACGATTATGATTCTGTTTGCCACACACTACAAGGCACTGGGAAGGAGAATAGGGCAGAGACGACCCAGCCCGGTTTGCAAGGCTTTACAATCTGGTGGAGATGCTCGGAAATGAGCCTGGCCAGACAGCCAGTGTCCAGGGTAGACTGGATATTCCCTTCTGCTCAGGATAGGAGCACAAACACAAGATAGCCATGAAGAAAGGGGCTCCAGAATGCGCTGTTTGACCTTCCTGAGTCCTTGCTGCAGCTCCCCGGCCCACGGGGGCTGAAGACCTGTCACAGGGTCTGGGAGAGCCAAGCCGTAGTTACCAGATTTAATAACAGTGATAATAAAGGGGTGGGTATTTTTTTCCCTTTTCCTGAAACTTTTCAATTCATTGAACTGTTCAATTAACTTTACAAAAGGAAATGTGGAAAAATGATGGCAAATTGAACTTGACATTATCATTAAAATAAACAGAGCACTGCAGGCCATTAAAGCCGCACTAAGAGATTATCCAAATATTCGCAGGCATGCGCTGACTCCTTCCTGCTCAGAGGGACCCTGGTGCTTCCCTCCTGCCCTGAACTGGCACACCCTGCCTGTCACCACTCACATTCCCCCTAAAGCTCAGAAAGAGGCCATGCTAACGGCACCCATGTCACAACCTCCCCACTGTGACAGGGAACGTGAGGGGAGGGCGAGAGCTCCCGCAGCGAGGCCAGCCTCTGCTAACAGACTGCTGTCTCCACGGTGTCCTTTTCTTCTCCTGCAAATGATGGGGAACTTCAGTCCTGCGGGTCTCAGGCCTGGCTGCATGTTAGATTCATCTGTGGCACTTTTGCGACTCCAGATGCCCAGGGGTAGCCCCCCCCCCCCCCCCCCCCCCGGCCAAGTACATCAGAGTCTTTGGGGAGGGACACAAGCATGAGAATTTTAAAAACAAAAAACAAAAGCCCCAGGAGATTCCCACGGGGGCCTGGGTTGAAAACCAAGAACTAGATGGTCCCTGGTGCTCCTTCAATCTTCAGGACTAATCTAAAAACGATGACGCAGGAAAACCCATAGGTCAATGGTTCCCAAACTTGTCAGCACCTTGGAATCACCTGGAGCTTTTCAATAACACCCGTGCCCGTGTCGCACACCCCAAACTTGTGATGAATTGGTCTGGGGTACACCTAGGGTTTGGAAAGTTCTACATTTCTAGGTGATTCTAACGTGCAGGTGAGATTGGACATGACTGCTGTGGGTGGCGTCTTCACCCGGCCAACAGGAAAGCCAGCTTCCTGATGACCCTCCTCCAGGACACCCCAAACCTTCAAATGTAGGGGTGCTCCCAGGCATATTCAGCTTAGGCCAATTCCACCGGCAGGACAGAAAAAGAAAAAATACATATTTGCTTTGTTCCCATGTTCACAATTTTCTAAATCCCAGTATTAAAAAAAAAAGTTAATTCATGGTTTTGAAGCTGTGAATCTCCACCTGATTTCATATAAGCATCACCTGGGAAACTTCTAAAACTAAGGATGCCCAGGTCCTAGCCCCTAAGGATTCTGTTTTAATTAATTGGTCTGGTACATGACCCACACATCAATGTTTTGTTATACAGTAAGACCTCAACGTCCTCGATAGGTTCCGTGACTTTAAGCGAAAGGATATATACCAAAACCGATTTTACCATCGGCCAATTGATATAAACAAGAGTTATGTTCCTACGGCATCTCATCAGTGCTAGAATGAAACAACACTGAATGAAATGACGCTATTCGAGGAGTAGTTCCAATGTGCAGCCAAGCTGAGAATCATTGGGTCAGAGTAGCAGTTCTCAAACTTGAGCCTTCATCCAAATCACCAGGAGAGCTTGTTCAAAAGGCAGATTCGTGGGTCCCACGCAGAAGTTCTGGTTCAGAATTTGCATTTCTAAAATGCTTCCAGGAGATAAGGCCACAACTTTGAGAACCACAGGGTTAGAGCTTCAGCGGGCCCAGGTCCTAGTCACTTAAAGTTCATTTCAAAGGTAGTTTGGACCTTTAAGGCCTGACTTCAGAATGCCATCCCCTCCTATGGCCCCACTGTCCGTCCCTCAGCTAGAGCCCAAGCCCCAGCGGCCACTTCTCTTCATCTCTCAGCAGCAGGAAAGCAAACTAAGGACCTAAGAATGGTGCAACCGAAACAGCAGGTAAGAAGACACCTTTCCCTCACCCCTGCTATCCCTCCCACCTCCCCCTTCAAGAGAGGCCAAAAAAGTCCCTTGGGAAATCACTTCCTCTTTGAGGAGACTCATAATTACCCACAACGATCACAGCACCATTCATTTTGCTCTAAAATTAATACATCACGTTGAGAATGATATCGCACTAATTTATCACAAGATTTATGAAACTTGCACTTTTTCTAATGAGATTTATGCAAATGCCGCTCTTGCCTCTGTTTGTGTTTTTAAAAGTTTTGACAGGGAAGTGGGAATCCAGCCCAGCGGGCAGAGGCCCTGTCCCGACTCACCGGCTGGGGAGAAGGGGGCTGTGTGGCAATGCCTGCCCTTGGAGGGCCCCAGGGGAGCAAGCCCCTTTGGCCTTCCCAGTTGGCTCATCCCCCCAGTCCCATCTCTCCCAGGTACACCCTTATTTACGTGGGCCGGTCCTCTCAGCAGGCTCACCTGCTCCTCAATGGGGAGGCAGTTCTAGGTGGTGAGGCTGGTTCCCTAGGTGAGCATGGATCTCTCATCTCATCAGAGGATGAAGGCCCTCCGTCTGTGAGGACACCTGTGGTAGCAGCGTTCCATTAGCCAGGGTGTGACATAAGACAGGCACACGGGATGAGACATTTGAGGTGACACTCACTCTCAGGTGCTGACTCCGTACTTGCACACGTCTCAGAGAGTCCCCTAAAATTGTGTGCCCTGGGCACCTCACTTACCTCACCCTGGTCCTGGCCTTGCCACTCGCTACCATGTACTGAGTACCGACTATATGACGAGCACTCTGTTAAGCACGTCACAGGCACAATCTCAGTTAACATTGAGCACAAATCTGTGAGGAAGGTAGTCCCACACTCAAATGAGGAAATTAAGTCTCAGAGAGGTTTAGCAACTCGCCCAAGATCACACAGCAAGGAAGAGGTAGAGCCAAAATTCAAACCAGGACCACCTGACCCTGAAGATAATGTTCTTATTCAGTACTGGGCCCAAATGATTCACAGGGGCCTTCCCTTTTCTAGGGGTTTAGTAACACTCCACATCTCCAAGGGTCACACCCCACATACTCAGTTACCCAGAGCACTGATGAAAAGCAGGAAAGTAGCCAAGGGCTCTGAGCAGCTAAAAGTCATGGTACAAAATACACGCACTATATTTCAAACCCATTTATGAGAAAGAAAGATGTGGTCAGGTCCTCACTCAGAGCCTGTTTACTCTTACTTTACATACAATTATAACTAGCGTGGTGCTTTTTTTTTTTTCCAGTTCATAGAACTCTCAAGCAGATACCTGAAAAATAACTGGAAACAATAAACAACAGCGTCTGCTGCTCACAAAAGGGAAAGGTCAAAACTCTCCGAAAAGTGAGAACTTAAAATCATCTCAGTCCCTTCACTAGCTCCTGTCAATGACAATGCATCATCGCAGAGAGCTAGTCATTGTGATGTGCTCAATGATGTGCCAGAAAGTGCAGAATGATGAGTCATCCCCATGTAAGAGGGCAGGTACTATATAATAGGTCTTATGAATATTCCATGCAAGTCATTATAATTATAAAAAGATTTTGTGCTTAAAGAAATGCTTCCCAAAGTGTATTTCACGAATCATTAATTCCCTTGGAGGCTAACGGTACTCCATGAAAAAGTGTTCTTTGGTCAAAAAGGTCTAGGGAACACTGCATTTTAAAAAAATTTAAACAGGTTTCTTTCTTGCAGGACCTCTCGGAGCCTTTATCACACTTACATGCATTGTGAAGCCCCACACAGTGGTCGAGAAGATACAGCTTTCCCCGAATTTATTTGGCCATGAAACCTTGCTTCCAACAGCATCTCAAAGGACATCAGTGGCTCAGGAAATAAGAATTGGAGAAAACCGAACCAGGAACTTTTCTGGATATTTTTACTTGAGGCACATTTCTTTCTTGGGGTAGGTGGAGAGATGGATGGATGGATGGATGGATGGATGGATGGATGGATGGATGGATATGGATGAGTGGGAAGGTGGCTGGGTAGGTGAGTTGATAGGTGGGTGGAAGGATAAATGAACAAATGGGTAAAGGAACAAACAAATGAATAAGCTGTTCTCATCCCAGGAGCACATAAGAGCGTCTCATGTCAGAGCCTCTAAGACGGAGGGCGACATACGAGTACAGTCTGAGACAGTTCCTCCACGTGATTCAGCCGTCTCCCTGCCACGTTGTAAGTCAGTGCATCATGAGTAGGGACGCTGGGCCTGCTTAGCTGGGTGGCAGGTGGGCTACTTTTCACACAGACCACACCTTGAGCATCTGAGGTAATACTCATAATAACTTTAAATATGTATATGATGCCCAACATTCAGAAAGTACTTTCCTGGCCACGGATTCCACGTTTCCCACCGCCACATCCCCACGCAGGGGGCCAGCCAATGGCTACATGCACTGTTAACGCTGAAGAGACTATGGCTCAGCACAGTTGAGTGATGGGTCCAGAGTGAACTAATGAGGGCTCCCGGAATCGGAGTCAGAGACCCCAGTCCCACTCCTGCCCCCATCTATGTAACCAAAGCCAGTCACTCTACCTCAGTGGCCTTGTTCCTGCCTCAGAAGGCTGTGACAAGGGCCAAGTCAGACAACAGAAGAGAGAGCACTTCATAAATCCAAGACATCCAAAAGGGGTTTCAACACCCCCATAGGAGACCCACCGCACTTCACACGCGGTGTCCTAACTAAGTGCTGATCTTCTGGGCTGACTCTGCCACCTGTGAGCACCCCAATGCAGAGACTGTGCCCTTATTCCCTGATGTGTCCCTGGAGCCTGGTCTAGTGCCTGGCACAAGACAGGCCATCAGTGTCTATTGGACAAATACGTGAGTGAATGAATGAAGTGACGAATCACTGCGTAAACACAGGCACTATGGTTCTCGAGTTTGCAGGAATGTGGTTCCAGTCATGCTAACGCCATACCACCGACTCCATCCCAGGAGCTGTCTTTGTTTGAGGGGCAGAGAGAAGAGAGCAAGAGCCAGACAGCCTTCCCAATGCCCAACATGCCGGGGCCTGACTGACTGGAAGGGATGTCCTTTAATTCTGTGTGTTTCATTTTTAATTAGGCAGAAGGTAACCTTGTGGAGTCCTCAGAGGTTCTCTTTCCATTGGAATCAGGATTCTTCTTCCTACTCACCTGTGGACAGAGCTGGGCGCTCTCAGGCCCCACACTGTGGAAATGATAGACACTAGTGGGTGGGAGGCGGGAACAAGGAAGTGAAGAGTTACTGCAGACGGGGTCCTCTTGCCATTTAGCCAAGGAACTATGCAGAGATGGTTACCTATGCATTTTCGCACCCTCACTTGTCACCCCCTGGTTTTCAGGACCCTCAACTCTGAACATTAGGGGTATAATTCACTTTTAGAAACTTGTGGGCAAGACTCTGAGCTCTTCCTGTTTTCTCTCTCAGGCTGGGTCTTCCCTCTTAAATTGTTCCCTGCAGCCTACCGGTGTTCCAAGTGACCTAGAAAGGGAGGTAGAGGACACGCGCTTCATCCCCTCTAGGTCCCTCTGTCCTTCACCGCAGACAGGGCCTGGGGCTGGGCAGCTGGTGCCATTTCCCCTCTAGAGCAGGTCACAAGGTGCAGCAGGATGCCCCCAACCTCCCGCCACCACCAGACAAATGCACGGAGCCCTGGCTGCCTCCCCATCCCCACCTTACCAAGGACTGATGTGGCACCATACAGACCTGTGCATCATGGGGCAAAGAGCGCCTGAGTGTGGCCTCCCAGGGCTGCTGTGGCCACGACCTGCTGACGTTCCAGTGGAGAAGGGGGTCCTTTGGCTCCAGTTGGAATCACAGAATGTCAGAGGTGATGGGGTCTCAGACACCATGAAGCACCCATGGGTTACTTGTAGGAACTCTGAGGCCCAGGGGTGGGTGGGGGCAGGTTGAGGTCCCTCATACAGTGATAAAGTCAAGACCAAAATCCTGCTCTTCTTTGTCACAATTAAGTGCTTTTTTAAAAAAAACACAAAACACCCTCATCTCTTTCCCCCTAACCATCAACTTTGCTGTATGCCCTTCTTCCCACACGTGGTACAGAATATATCAAGACAACGTCAAAGAACAAAATGTGGTATTTCTAATTACATCACAAATGAAGGGCATAGACTGTGACCTTAGTTTAGGTTATTAAAGAAAAGAGTCAATTCCTCTGAGAGCAACTCAGTCAAATCAATCACCACCACAGTGGTTCAATAAAAGCCCTTACTGGTAGTCAAGTGCTGAGGCCAAGGTCAAGTTTGGAGGGTGACCTATGGTTGCACTTCAGCTATATGCCCAAGACTGTGTGAATCTGTTTACTTGACTGGGGACCTCAATGTCGTCTCAAGGTGACTGATGTTTCCTAGGGGTGTGCTGTGGGCAGGGAGCTGCTGAGTTAGCGGTGCTGGATGGAAGGAAGCACGGGGCAGGGGGAGGTCCCCATTTGCCCAAGAGAGCCATACGCATCCAGGCCACAAAACGTGATGGCACAACGCCACGGCAGCACCCCCTCAGAGACCCAGCCTTGGGTCCACAAAGGAAGCCCCCTCAGAGACCACAAAGGAAGCCTTGGCTCCCGTGAGCATTCTCCATGCAGGCAGGGTGCTGGGCTCCTCCCCAACTCCCATTTCCCTCCACCTTATAGCCTCACAGTGGGCAAAGAGGAAGGGCAGAGAACCAATTCCAGCATGGTCACTGCCCAAGGTGAGTGAGCTTGTGGGGCTGCCAGAGAGAGAGTAATTGAAGTCTTCCCCACGTCCCCACCACACAGCCAGCCGGGGGGTACTCTCTGGGGAGACCTCCATCACCCACTCTCACCCCAGCTGTGATCACAGGACCCAGGGGCTGGCAGCGTCACTCTCGTACACCTAATGCATGCATGTAGGGTCTCTGGCCACTAGGGTTTCCAAATGGCACCAAAAGTCTCAGTTGGTGGGTATGGTCAAAGGGTATAAAATCTCAGTCATGCAAAATGAATAAGTTCTGAGGATCTAATGTGACTGTAGTTTACAATGCTGTACTGTACACCTGGCTGTTCTTAATAAGATTCATTCAAGTAGCCCTGGTTCTGCTATCAACTGCTGGGTTGGAAAGTCCTTTGGCCTCGCTTTCTTTGTTTGTAATATGATGACCTTCCATTCTATCAACTAATCCACCCGTTACTCCCCGACTCAGTTAACATTTACGAAAATCTATCACGTGGCCTCAGCACGTGTGCCAGACACACAACTAGACAGTGAGAATCAACAAAACTCATTATATAGAGAAGATAGAGAAAATCCTGCTCGCAAACAAGCCCTAGTTTAAAAATGGTCTTGGTTTCTGATTCTGGCAACACCGGGTAAAATGTTTTAAAACTTATTGAATGGATAAATAAGTTGATAAGAAAACAAGAAATACTCAGGTCAAATACTAAGTGAAAGGAGAAACCCCGGCTGGCTCATGCCTCAGGGTCAGTTACTGAACCAGATAAACCTGAGTTTTCACTGTCATAGCCCTCAGGGCTCAGAAAAGAGGGGAAAAAGCCCAGAGACCACTGTACCCCACTCAGGGTAGGGAGTCTAATAGAAAACCATCCCCACTAAAGCAGGGACCCCCAAGAACCATACCCTTAGTATAAGGGTGAACTAGAAATAAATCTGTACTACCACATGAACCAGGAGTCTTTAAAAAATGCTTCTCTGAACTCGTGGTGCTGAACAGAAAGGGGAACATGGCCCTTAAGGATCCATAACCACTGTAAGGCCCACATAAGTGTCTGCAGCCCACGTTCACGTTGCCTGGATACCTAAAAATCTTTAAGCAAAAAATTTAATTTAAAGTGGTCCAGACATGTAGTAAGCCTAAATGCTTACTAAAACAAATAGAAATTCTTTCTGGAGTAACCCACTAAAAGTCTCAGGTCTCAAAGAATCACTCCCCTCACCCTGCCAGCCACATAAGGAGTTCACAGTCAAAATGAACATACACACAAAACACCATGACTGAAAACCTGAAATAGAAACAGACGGTATCATCAGGCCCTCGCACACTTCAGGTATTGGAATTATCCAGCATTGAATATAAAATATGTTTACTAAAAAGTGCTTCGAGAACCCAAAGAGAGGCTTGCCACTATGAATCAAGAACAAGGAAATTTTAAACAGGGATCAAAGAGAGTACCCCGAAATCAAAATATGATCATTCAAATTTCAAATGTGTTGATTTAACTGAAGATTAGACATGGCTGAAAAGTGAATTGGTGAAATTGAAAGACAAAAATTGAAGAAGTTGTCCAGAATGCAGCACAGAGTCAGAGATGGAAAATATAACAGAGAGGCTAAGAAGCATGAAGGATAAAATCAAATGGTCTAACCTATATTTAACTGGAGATTCCAGAAGCAAAGAATGGACAGAAGCAATATTTGAAGAGATAATGGCTGAGAGTGTTCCAGAATTGATCAGACTCCAACCTATAGATTCAAGAAACCCAGTGAAACCCAAGCCCAAAAAATAAATAGAAATTCACACCAGATAAGTCATAGCAAAACTGTAAAACACCAAAGAAAAACAGAGTATTTTAAAAGCAACCAGAGAAGCAAAATGGACTACCATCAAAGAACCAACATTTTAAACTGGGAGCTAATTTTAGCAACAACAATGGCTGCCTAAGTCCATCGATGGATACATTCAGTGTGCTGAGAGAAAGTAAATGCCAACCTAGAATTTTCTATCAAGCAAAAATATCTTCTAAGAACAAGGTGAAACAAAGACAATGTTCAGACTATTTAACTGGTCTCTTTAGGAATCAATGAAGTCACAGGCACACTGTCCGGGTCAGGGAGGAAAAGGAGATGAACAAAGTTCAGGTGGGGATGGTGCTGCTCTAAAGGAGGTCGCTTTCTTGGTTCCAGCTGATTGTTGCCAGATCCAATCAACAAAAACTGGAAATCCATGTTTTGACGCAAAACTTCCCAGTGTTTAAGTGTTGGCAACCAATCGGATATTTCAAGACACCCTGAGTGGGCCAAATAAAGCAACATAGGAACAAAATGCAGCGAGTGAGTCCCTGGTGCATACTATTAGCTGGGGAACACAAATGACAAAAAAAAAAAACACGATGGGGTAAAGGGTGCCAAAGTAGCCAGGGCAGCACCAGAAAAAGGCTGTGCAGACAAACCCGGCAGCCCCGGGGGCCCAGGACTGCCAGGTAGCCTTCATTCCCAGGGGAAAGAGTTCCCATCTTTTTCTCTGAGCCCTGTATCCAAACTCACAGCATCCCATACTCAGGAGAAGGTGCCAGGCCAAAGTTCCTCTGTCTGGAAGGCCTCGCACTTCCTTTCTCCTAGTAAATGCCTTCTCCTCCACACTTCATCCCAGATACCTCTTGGGGGTGAAGGGGGAGGAGTGGGGAGGAGCCTTCCCTGACCCACCCCCAAAGATGCTTGTGCTTGCTGCTATCAGACCACGTACTTACCACATGAAGTAACATGTCTGTGGTCCATCTCCCCACCTTCTAGAGAGCCTGACCTTGGCTCTCTTGCAGGGCATGGGGTAGGCAGGCACACCGTGGGCAACAGCTGAGGTTCCCAGAAAGGTACAGACAGGGGTAGGGAGTGTGACCCTGGGAATGCAGGCTCCTGCACATGCAAACTCTCTATCCCGAGTGCACAGGGTGGATATATTAGGCAAAGGACCTCCAGGCAGGTTGCATAAACGATCATGAAAAGCATTAATGAGCAAAAACTAGTAAGGAAGCAGGTTGTTTTTATGCGTGGGGTGGGGGAAGGAGAGAAGAGAAGCAGCAGCCAGCCTGAGGAGTAGACTGAGTCTCCTCAAATGCTCATTAGGGTGCGCTAGGCACGGGGTGACCATGGTGGGCAAGACGGCCTTCCCCAAGCTTATGATCTGGGGGTGGAGACAGACCCTAAATAAATCATCGTACTACGAATTATGTGATGACAGTGACAATAGGGCCATATGGAGAAAAGTGAGCAGCTAGGCGCTACCACGCCAAAGGATTTAACCATTCTTTCCCTTCTTTGTGCTTTTAATAATTATTTGCTCTTTCTTTATGAAATAATTAACTTACACCATTCAAAATTCAAATGACACAAAAAGCCCCTACCTGCATAGTCCTAGCCCTGCAAGCAACCACTGCTTTCAGTTTCTTTTGTATCTTTCCAGAGATACGTTTACGTTTTGCATACCCAAATATATATATATATACAAACACATATACACACACACGTATTTATGTCTACCTCTTCCTCTCTCTTTGTTAACACACGTGGTAGTCCACTACTGTGCACTCTGCCGTATCTCTGTCAGTACAGTTTAGAGCTAAAGGAAATGACGTGTGAACTTGGACTTGGAGGCTACGCTGAAGTTCCGTAGATGAGAAGGAGAGAGGACCTTTCCCGGCAGAGGAGACAATGTGTTCCAGATCTACCTTGGAGAGGTGAGGGAGGGGGGCTGCTTCTGCCAACAGGGGAAGGGCACAAAGCAGATGCCTTCCCCACAGGGAGGCGCCCTCCCAGTCCAGTCTGTGCCCCGTGATTGATTGATGGAGGGTACAGAGGCCTGGCTCCCTGCCTCAATCTGCATTATCCCAGCCCCAGAGCTCCCCTGAGGATCCACTGAGGCATGACCCTGCTTCTCCACCTGCCCAATCCTGCCCCCCTCTCTCCAGCACACCCCAATAAAACTCCTGCATACAAATCTCCATCTCAGAGTCTGTTTCTAGGGAATCGGACTAAGACAATGAGAAGTGGTCCACGAGCAGGAGAGTTGGACTTTGCCTTGCCAGGTTCAAGTCCACCCTCCCCCTTACTGATGATGTAACTGAGCCTCCGTTTTCCATCTATAAAATGAGGACTATGACACTAGTCCCACTCTATTGGAGACCTGGTATGAGATAATATTTGGGGAAACCTTGGTAGTGTTGCTAACTTAAGACACAGACATTACCTGCAGCTGAGTCCCTGCCATGTGTCCCACCTCAGTCTCCACTCCCACCCTCTGCTCTAGGCTGGCCCAGACTACAAAAGCACCCTGCTCCTTCCCTCCTCTGGGTCATTGTGCATGCTCCTCCCCTTCTCCCATCCCATCTTTCCCAGCGCAAGGCTCACCTCCTCTAGGAAGCCTTCCCTGATATCCCCACACTCTCCGCCTCCCTCTCCTCTGTACTCTCAGAGCACCTGGAGTCTCCACCAAATACTCTGTTAATTCAGTGCTTCACAGCAAAATATCCCCAGATGCGGAAGGGAAGGGAACTTGTATATTGGGAGACCCTGTGGATACACAGAGCCTAAAGCAGCAGACCCCAAAGATGAAATTAATTCAAAAGCTTGTGTTTAATATTTTACTTGTTTACATCTTAGTTCCTTCATTTATTCACTCAGTAAATCGATACTGAGTGCCTACATAACACCGAACAGGGCAGGCATGGCTCCTGTCTTCAAGGAGCTTAGAATCCAGTGGCCTGTCTTGAAAAATCTATGTAAATTCTGCATTCTACTCCACAGTATGTTCATGTTTAATATAAAATTCTTATGTCTCCATTCTAGTGTCAAATAAAATCAGCACTCAAGGAAGGTTGGTCAGATTCATCTGTGGCTTCTTGTGTGCCAGCTGGGTCCATGTAGCCCCGCGCGAGAACCCACAGGACGCTTTCTGTTTACAGAATCCGAGCATCCTGGGGACAAGCGAGATGAAAGGTTGCTGGGAGATCAGCCTAGAGCAATCGGTTCCAAACCAGGTCCTGCCACCCGAGAGACAAGCTAATGTGCTTGTCCCGCAGCCATGCCTACCCGCTCCACACACTGCTTTTCTGCCCGCAGCCATGCCTACCCGCGCCATACAATGCTTTTCTGCCCGCAGCCATGCCCACCCGCGCCACACACTGCTTTTCTGCCCGCAGCCATGCCTACCCGCGCCACACACTGCTTTTCTGCCTGCACAACCTCACTTTGTTCAGGCAGCCAATGGAGGATCCTCGACCTGAGAGAGGGAGTGCCATCAGTGGCCTCAGAATCAGAATTGATCTAAAACAAACCGTTTCACTCCCCTTGGCTGACTCTGGTCAACGAGACATAAGGGGAGGTCTGCTTCGGGGCAAGAAGCTCTGTCTTCTCAAAGACAAGCCAAAGAAAAAGCCTTTGGCTCTTTCTCCCTGGCTCCTTCCTGAATGAAGGACAGAGGTGGTGCCTGCAGCTGCAGCAGCCGGAGGACAAAAGGTCACCGCTGGAAGGATGGTGAAAGATAGTAAGAGTCTGAGTCTCTGTTGGTGTCATTCATCCACTAACCAACAGACTCCAGCAGCTGCCAACCTTTAGCCCTCTTTACTCGGAAAACACCAGCCCCTATTTGTTTACACCACTGTCAGCCAATTTTCTGTAACTTGCAGCCAGATACACGCCTAAACAATACAGCTCTTGAGAGCATACAAGAACTTTCACGTAAATTATTCATTCAGTCCTCACAATGCCTGCGAGGTCTCCATTCTGCAGATGAAGAGTATCAGTGCACAGAAGACCAACACCTATTTGTAATAAAAACCCAGCAAACTATGAATAGAAGGGAACTTCCTTAACTCCATAGAATCTACATACCAAAAATCTACAGCAGGTGCTATACTTAACAGAAATAAACTTTAGACATGGGCCCTTTAAGGTCACAAACAAGACAAGGATGCCCACCATTGCAGCTAATGTTTATAGACAACACACTGGGTGGTCAAACTGCATCCCCAAGGTCAAACTGCATCACCAAGGTCATCACCAGAAGGTGGCAGAGCAGGGCCCAGCTCTGATCTCCTGGCTCTCAGTCTGGCTCTCAGCTGAAGGAGCTGTCAGACAGGTATGTGTCTGTAGGACAGAGGACCCCCTATGAGTACCACACAAGCCCTGGGGCCCAAAGAGAGAAGAACCTGCCAGCAGCCACGACTGCTTCACACTGGCCTGCTCCGTGTTTGCAATAAGAGGCGATTCTGAAAGCCTCTCTCTAGGCTGGATCATGCCTCTTGCTGAGTTTCCTACCCACTGCCTCTTTCTCCCACTGCCCTGGAGATGGAGGAGAGAGGAAGATACTTGGCAGGTGTCTTGCAAGCACCTCGGTCCCGTCTGCTTATCTGCGTCCCTGCCACCTCGCCACGGCAAATTGCTTGTTGATAAATGAGGCTATTTAAGAGCGAGTGATACTGGCATTACAGTTATTAATGAGGACAACGTGAAGAGACGTTTAAGAGCGGCCTGACTGTTCTCACATCCTCCCACCTGTGAGTAATGGGGCTGCTGTGCCGCTGGCCCGTGGCCGCCACATCCAGGTACAGGCCCTGAAAAACTGCAGCCATGCTCTGTGGTCTTGGGAGGTGTGGGATATCACAGGCTCCCAGAGCCTTGACTTTGACAGGAGCCCTCGAGCTGGAAGACATAAGCCAGTGCTTCCTCTGGGAGCTCAGGCAGTAAGGATGTGAAAATGTGCATGTGAGAGAGTGTGTGTTTGTACATGTATGCCTGTGCGTGAGCGTGCACGTGTGTGCAGAAGCATGAACGTGGAAACACAGGTAATGTGCATAAGTGAGCACATACACTAACAAGAGTGATTTTTGCTTCACCTACTCCGAGGACTGGAATTTAAACTGTCTGAGCCTCTCTGTCCTCACCTGTAGAATGGGTGTGACAATTGCATCTACCATAGGGACTATAGAAGGATTAAATCAGGTAATCTAGATAAAGGGCTGAGCCCAGGGGCTGGCCCAGAAAAGAAGGCCCAGGAAAAAGCAGGGAGGTTCCCCTTCTTCCCATTGTTGTAATTATTAAGACAAACTTACTTGTGGGAGCAAGTGCCTGGAAGAAAGTGCCAGAGTGGAAGAAAAGAGATGTTGTGTCCCTAGGTTTGTGAAGGATGCTGGGAATAGAGCACAGAGAGGAACAAAAAAAAGGGGCAGGGCTGGTACCTGGCTGGCACGCACCTGTACAGCCAATGTTGTAAAACATTGAAATATTGTTGTGAAAACACTCATTAATAAAGAGCTGTTGCCCCAGGTACTCCCACCCCGCCACCCTGCCCCTCCCCGTAGAGCTCAAACCTCCCACCAGGGATTTGTGGGACCTGCTCCAGCCCCATAGCAGGCCAGTGTCCTCTCAGCACAGCGTGTTCTAAGCTGGAAAGGTTAGGAAACATCATGACCATCACCCATGGCAGGTGTGAGGGTGTGACTTCAGAGCCTGAGGTGTGCGAGGTTGTGCCGGAGAGAGTCGTCAAGTCCTAAGAAAGACCCAGCACCAAGGGGGCTTCCCAGAAAGCCAGGCCCTGGCCCCAAGTGGCATCTGTGCCACTGCTGCATTGTGATTTGTCATTAGGCCCCGTCTTAATCCACGGTCAATGCCAGGACATGTGAACAGAGCTGAGCAGCATTTCAGATCTTCTGCAAAACTGCCGCGGAGACGGTGGGCTGAGCCCCTCCATGTCCTTTGTACTAAGACCCACATGATCAATTCCTGCTTCAGATTTCCTCCCAGGGGGAAAAACTGCCTCCATAGATTAATGGGCACGCTCTCTGTTGCCTGGAAACACCTCAGTGCGGCTCCCTTTTGGATTTAACCATCAGGACACTTAGGGCCCAATGCAATGCCCCCAAATGTTTAATCTGCTCAACTCTGGTACCCGAAACCTCCTAATCCGTCCGCTTCCCCACATATGCAGCAAAGGGACATTTTACCCCCTGCATCTCCAGTCACATTGGGCTTCTCCTGTTAAGCCACCAAGGTCCTCTTGGAAGTAAGAAATCTGAAATAAGCCACCAGCCCAGCAACATATGTGATACTCCGACCCTTCACCTGCCCAGCGGCGCGGCCCAGCCTGTGTGTCCTGAGCCCTGATCCCCAACCCCACCGGTGTCTCTAGGTGGATAAGGCAGCCTCTCTCTTGACTGTGGGGTTCATTCCCCTCCCTGGGCCCAGCTGTCCACCTCGGCCTAGAGAAGAGGAAGCTTTCCAAGGGGCCAGAAACTTCTGGCATCAGCTTTGGAGCAGTGCCGTGGCTGAGAGCAGAAGACAGAGAAGTTTCTCTCCTGGGGTAGGGGGAGTGGTAGCTGGGGAGGGTGTGGACCTGCAAGGGATTCTGGGATCTGAGGTCCTTGATGTCAGGGAACTGGACTGTGGGGGTTGAAAACCGGAGGAAACAAAGGAATACAAAGGGAGAAGAGGAGAAGAAGAGAGGAGAGACAGACAAAGAAAGAGAAAAGGAAGGGGCCCTCTGGCCTGGAAGCCCAGGAGCTGGAACGAGGCCGTGGCGGTAGGAAGCACACAGAATGGGGGCAGCCAAGATGCTGACCAGCCCCCATTGCAAAGGGCCTCCATTAAGCTCCTGTTCCTCTGGGGAGGGTGGCTGAGAAGGGGACTCAAGCTAGCCGCTGACTCCCCCGTCCCTTGCAGACGCAGCCCAGGCTCTTCAGGCACCACTCAGCAACTGAGCTGACCTAAAATGATGAAGACGCACCCCAGGTATCAGCATCCCGCTCCTCCCTGCCTGGCAGACCACCCTGCCCTGCTGTGGGCCTGTGGGAGCCCATTTACCCGTTTACCCCTTGTAGGCAAGACGACCCCACACAGGATTGCCCCAGCGGTCCCTGCCACAGCTGCCGCAGCTCAGGGAGTTGATGAGAGGAAACTCTTGGTCTCTGGGGTGTGGCTCAGGATCTAATCAGAGGGGAAACTGAGCCAACAAGTCCTTCCCTTCTGTCTGCCCTCTCCAGTGATTTCCCAGCTTCCCATCGTAGAAACCTTTCCTCCCTGGCCCTAATTATCCATTGTTTTGACAGAAGCTGGTATTGACTGAACTATTTGCTGACTGGTACCCAAGTGGAGGGACGTGACAGGTCAGGGCCTGGCCCAGGGCACGCGGGGAACCAATGACCTCGATTTCTCGAATGCGAGCTCCAGGAAGAGGCGCCATTCGGATACTCTCCCAAGCGCAGCTCCCTTTCCTGGGGTGTGGGGACCGTCTGCTCCCAAGCACACACCCCTTTCTTCTCTGTTTCCTGACTCCCGAGGGTGGCTGTGAGTGGGCAGCTGGCTGCCTGTAATAGACCTATTTTAGGTAAGCCCCCAAGTTCTAACCCTCACCCCTTCAGTCGTCCCAGCTTCTCTGTACCCTCTGGGGGCAGAGAACGAACGTCCTCCCTTTTACTGCGTCTGTTTATCACAGCACTGCTTTGCAGCCTGGCCTGGACACCCAGGAGAAGCCGGGACACCCACAAGCAGAGCTAAGGTACAGGCCTCAGACGCAGGAAATGGAGCTTCCCCCAGGGCTACAGCTGGATAAGGACCAGGCTTGGAGGTGAGGCTCCCCAGGGGTCTCCAAGTCCCCACCCCCAACCTCAAACCCAGCCCACGGTTCCTGGGCTGTCAGGCTATAGGTTTTCACAAAGCCGTCTTGACGTGTCTGCTTGGAGACCCAAAGGCTGAAAGGGAAACCCCATCTTCCTCTAGGGGCAGGGTCCCTAAAAGGCACTTGATTGCACTACCTCCCTTATGTGTCACCCCAATAGCCAGCCCGTCAGCAAGTGCTGTCGAGTCCAGTGCCCACATATACCTCTGTCCACACCCTCTCCAGGTGAGCAGGGGCCACCACAACCGCCTTCTACCTGGTCGCCCTGCACTCATTCAGGCTCCTCCGGCCTTGTCTCCACTCAGATGTCCCAACCCCACCCTTTCCCTCATCAAACCCAGCAGTGGCTTTCCAGGGCTCCGAGGTCACAGAGGCTCCTCCCTAACGCACCCTGTGCAGGTGAAACCTCTCCTGCCTCTGTGCCTGCGCTCCTGCTGCTCTCCTCTGGAACGCTCACTGCCACCCTCCCCTTGGTCCTGGTGCGTCTAAGTGGTCCCTCAAGTCTCAGCTCAAACACAGCTTCCTTGGTGGATCCGTCCCTGACGACGGCGAGAACAGGCCCGCAGAGTCAGCTGAGCCTCTTCCTTTGAGCACTTGTCGCCATACGGTCTCCCCCTCATTGGAGAGGCCATTTGCTTAACATGGACGCTCACGAGACTGTCAGGCCCTGGAGAGCAGTGTCGTGTCTTGCTCACCACTGTCAACCCAGGGCAAATCCTGGCACACAGTAGGATTTCTTAAATGCGTGTTGAACCCACCACTGCAGAAATGACATGACACGCCTAGAGAGCAATGACAATACATAGACATGCGTAAACACACTACAGACTGAACACCCAGTGCCCTGCCTGCCATCTGTGGCAGTCACATTGTTACCACTCCCTGATACCCTGCGCACTCCCTCACTTCCCAGCCCCTGCGACCCGGGGGGCCATGTACTGGATTTGGCCAATGGGACCAGGAGACATGGAGCAGCAGGGACAAATCCTCCTTACTCTTCCTTCCTTGCTGTGGGGGACTGCAGAGGCCACGTGTTGAGATGGTGGCAGCGCCACGAGATTGAAGCATGCTGGAACTCCGAATTTCTGTGTGGAGGCCGGATGCCCAGTGACCCATCATGCATTTTGTGTGATCAAGAAAGAAACCTATTGTGTTAAGGCCCTGAGAAAATACTGATAAGTACGTGATGGCAGCCATGTCTCTGTCCGGTGGCTCTCCAAGCCCCCGTCGCAGGGTCCCTCATGCACACGTGCACTCACACGTGTGAATGCACACTCCTCCGAACCTCTCGTGCTGCTCTCACGGCAATGTGTGCTTTGGTGCCCTCGTCTCCCTGCACCCCAGTTCCGGGCCCCCAGACCCTCTTTCCCATCCCTGACCCTCACCCTCAGGTGGGTTGGTGCCCCCAGCCCTGATCCTCACCTGGCTCCCGACTCGCTAACAGCCCGGCCCCTGGCAGGCCCTCACAGGAATCATGACTCAATAACTATTTAAGATGTAATGCTTCTCAGGAGCACTTTACTTTTTAAAGAATTAAAATTTTAAAGTCCGGAAGGAATGGCACCCTGACGGTGAAATATCTGGCACTGACAGAAACAAGGACACTTTCTTGGCTCCGTAGAACCTGTCCTGCCCCTCTGCATCCACTCTGCCCCTCACAAAGGTCCCCCTGTAGAGGGTCAAGCTCACCCCTGGCCTCATCCCAACCCCCTACTCCTGCTTATAAGGGACGAGCTCACCCCTCACCCTCAACTTCCTGGGACAAACCTCGCGAAGGTTTCCACCCTGCAGGCTTCCCAAGGAACCTGGAGAAACCATGCTTTGAGAGAGGGGAGAGAGAGGATGAAAGAAATGAGCGTGGGGAAACCCCAAAAACATTAGCCCTCCCTTCCCCTCTCCCTTCACGTGAGGTTAGAGATCAGTCCTCAACGCAGGAAAGAGGTTGGGGAGACAGCTAGGCCTGGGTCTGAATCCTGCCTGCTCTGCGGCCCTGGGCAAGGCACTTAATCTCTCTGAGCCTCATCTATATAATGAGGATAATCATTCCTGCTTCTCAGGGTTGTTCTGAGGATTAAGTAAAGAAACACGTCTGAAAGTCCCCGCCTTCGAGTGGACACTCAGTAAATGGCCATTCCCTTCCCTTCCCCAACCCCAAGCCATTGAGTCTCCATGAGACCAGTGAACACATTTAAGAACCAAGGGGACAGATAAACCAGCCCACTGCCTGCCCAACCTCTCCGTTCTTAAAAAAAAAAAAAAAAAAATGGAGAGGAAAAAAAGGCTTCTTTTTCAGTCATTTGTTAAGTAGGGGCTCTATGAAAATGCTTCACTTATATATTTCAGGCTTTTGGGAAAGGCTCGTAGGTGTCTCCACAGTCACTGGGGTTACTAGTGCACGGCCGGACATGGCTGCCCCTGCATGGAGAGCAGCACCAGAGACCAGGGAGAAGCATGGGGGGAGGGGAAGGCATGGCATCCTGACTCCACCCAACACCTCACTACCTGCGGCCCACGTACCCCGCCCAGCATCAGGTCCTGGAAAAGTCGAGTCAGATGCAGTCAGAGCCGCAAACAGACCCTGGTAACCAGCTCTGTCAAACAGGGGTGTTCGGGATACCCAGGAGAACAGACAGGGGCAACTCACCGTGATGGGGTAGGGACGGGCGCCATGGAGTGCAGGAAGATAGAGCCTTGAAGGATAAAAAGGAAGCAGCAGGAGGTGGTAGTGACAGGGTATTCCTGGCAAAGAGAAAGGCAGGTGCAAAGGCCCAGAGGCACTAGGCTGCATGATATGGCAACAGAACTGCAAGTCCCCGGACATGGCAGGAGTAGATGGGGCGGTGAAGCAGTGGTGGGAGATGAGGCCGAGAAGCTGAGCGCGGTGGGCAGGGCCTAGATCATCAAGGGCCACACTAAGGAGTTTTTATTTTATCCTGCCGGCAATGGAGAGCTATAGGAGGATATATACAATATTTTATCAATTGTGGTAAAATACACGTAACATAAAATTTACCATTTTAACCATTTTTCAGTGTACAGTTCAGTGGCATTAAATACATTTACAGTGTTCTGCAACCATCACCACTAATTAGCTCGAGAACTTTGCCAGCACCCCAAACTGACACTCTGTCCCCATTTCCCAGTGAGTCCACATTCCTCCTCCCCTCCTCTGCTCCTGGCCATCACCCTTCTAGTTCTGGCTTAATGAAACTGACTATTCTAAGTACCTTATATTAGTGGAATCATACAATTATTTGTCCTTTTGTGACTGGCTTATTCCACTTAGTATATGTTCTCAAGCTGCATCCATGTTGTAGCAGGTGTCAGAATTTCACTTATTTTCTTCAATTTTTTTTATGGTGGTAAAACAAACATAACATAAAGTTTACCATCTTAACCATTTTTAGTTGTATAGCTCAGTGGCATGAAGTACATTCACAGTGTTGTGCAACCATCACCCCCATCCATCTCCAGAACTCTGTTACCATCGTGCAAAACTGAAGTGCTATTGCCATTAAACAATAGCGATGGAAGGATTTTAAAGTCGAAGAGTAAACCTGGCTTCATTTGTTCTTTTAAAAAGATTCTTTTGGCAGTCATGTAGAAGATAGGTTTGCGTGGGGTTTGCTTGACCATTTGACAGACACTGAAGGCAAGGAGACTAGGTGGGAGGTTATTAGGAAACCCAGGCCACGAACAGCAAATCACTTTCATGCACTAATTCTCATAGATTGGTAATGGCTGCCTGGGGCACTACGTTGAGAAAAGAGAAAGTGCAACAATTGGCTAATATGTCTGGCATGGACACGGGATAAGAGAAATTTGGAATGAGTGCTGGAGAGTTACCAGTCTGGTCTAAACAGAGATGATAAGAGCCCAGCATAGACAGGAACGGGCAGTATGAGAGGCATTTCCGAATTACAAACAGCAAAACTCAGTGATTTATGTAGCAAATAGGCTTAGGGACACAAAGGTTGACTTGCAAAGTTCTGGCTTAGGTAAGTGGTACCACTAACTTAATTTTGGAAGATAGGTAGGAGACAAATTCTGATTTAGACCTGTGTTTGAGCTGCCTGAGGAATACTTCCGGTGAGGTCCAGGAGACAAGTGAGAGATAAGGAGGGGAAAAATCGTAGAGGGAGTGGGGAAGTGGGCTAAAGACAGAGGCCTGAGAAGTACCAACATGCAGAGGAGCCAGCGAGGACGGCCAAGGAGGAATGGCCAGAGAGGCAGGAGGGGGTCCTGGGAGAGAGGATGAAGTGGGAAAGGCTGGCCACGCGGGATGCTGCACAGAGGATCCCATCCAAGCTCAAGAATAAAGCAGCCCCCATGTCTCCAGTGCCCCTCTCTGCACAGTGTCTTTCCAGGCTCTTTCAGAAAACGGTCTCCCTCTGCAGGAGCTCAGAGAGGAGGGGGTCCCCACTCCTGAGGAGGAGGGAACCGGCCAAGTGGGCATGGGAAGGGGGGCAATACTTGGGGTGAGATCACACAGGTATTTGCTTTATAATATTTCTTTAACCTGTCTGACCGGGGTCTATACACTCTTCTATGTGATATATTTCACAATAGAGGTCCAAAGGGAAAAGAGAAAAAGAGTGTTGTAACAGGCGCATGGCGGACGAGGCCTAGCAGACATCCCCTCCCTAAGCTGTTTGGTGTCCCCTCCTGATGCCACATCTGTCCCCTCAGCCAAGTCAGTGGTTTTCCAATTGGCCATGAAATGTCTGTTCCAGCCCAAATTCCTCCAGAGAACGGCGAGGAGCAAAGTGGAGCTGGGAACACATCGTCTCCCTCCATGGCTTCTCACAGTCACCCGCTGTGTGAGCTGTTTCTCTGTTCAGAGCGCTCCTCGGTTCCCATCAAACAAATCATTAAAGGTCTGTAAGCCCCTAGTGGGGGCAGGAGCCCTGTGTACCAACCAGAGGGGCAGAGGATTTCAGAAATAACCTCAACCACCCTCTCATTCTGAAGAGCAGAAACTGAGGCCCGGAGAGGACATCCAAGCTGCTTAGGCCCCACAGCCAACTGGAAATGGAGCCAGAGCTCAACCCAGGCCCGACTCACAGGCTGGTGTTCCTCCCATCCACCTCTGGGTTTCTGGCACTCAGGCGTGAATCCGGGGCACGTTCTCCCTGAGATTCCAGCCTCTGCCCCTCAGGTCCTGTACCCCAGGCTGTCAGGTGCAATCGTCAGCTCCTGTCCCTGGCCAGATCACTCCCCACCTTTTCTTTCCCCTCAGACCCCTGCCCCCAGCCTACCACCCCTCCTCAGGTAAAGCCAGCTGGGGGCGGGGATTCCCTGGGTGACAGATGGGCCATGCACTGTTTTCACTTGTCACACAGGCCTACAGAATGACAGACCTTGGGAACCAGGCATTAATACCAAAGATTTATAGTCAAATCTGTCACGGCTGAAGGCACTTCCCCCAAAGTTGGCTCGGCCTGAAGGTCGCTTTTAGGAAGTGATAAGTGCAAAAATGATGTCCTCACCAGCCCTTCTGGGCCCTCCCCCTACAAAGGGGAGCTCAGGCTTCACAGAAGGAAGCAGAGAAAAGGAGGCAGGAATGGCACTTCTCCAATGAGAGTCTGAGCCCCTAGCCCACATACACGCTCCCTTCCTCCATGCTAGGATCCTTGAATGCGTCCACACATGGCTGAGAGGTACCAGGGAGGAGCAGGGGAGGGCAGAGGGGCACAGGATTCTCCTGGGCAGTGTCTGGGGATATCACTGTGCCTAAGAGCTGCGCCACATGAACCACCTGTCTGGCTCCCCGGAAGTGATGGCGTGGGGGTTAGCGAAGGGAAGAGAGCTATGCCTGGCCCAGGCAACGAGGCCCTGCTCCAAGGTTGCACAGCTCGGACCAGCATCGGATCTCGGGACCCACCTGAGAGCTGGAAGCTGCCCCAAAACACCCGCCTGGAGGAGCAATAAAGCACCGCTGGTCCTCCTAGGCAGAGGTCAACGTCTGTCCATCCACCAAATACTTACTCAGAACCCAGAGGATTACAGAAGAGCTGAGAGGGCCCTTAGAAGCTGACCAGGCCAACGGCTCATTTTATTTAGTTAGTTATTTAGTTATTTTTAAGGAGGGCGCAGCTCACAGTGGCCCATGCGGGGATCGAACTGGCAACCTTGGTGTTATTAGCACCGCACTCTAAACAACTGAGCTAACCAGCCACCCCCAATGGTTCATTTTATACACAGGGAAACTAAGGCTCAGAGAGGAGATATAAGAGTCCAAGTCCATTCAATTATGGCACTGCACTGGCGACTTAGCCTGTCAACCAGGCTCTTGACCCTCTTTCTCTGAGGAAAGCTCTGTACTAGGCATGAGTGGGAAACAAGGATGGACAAAGAAGAGGCAAGACTGAGGCATGTGGACCTTCAAACCGCAGTAGGAAAGAGCAATGATTTCAGCTAATGCACTTGCTCAGCTCACTGTCACAAACACCCTGGAAGTAATATGTTATTTCCCCCGTTTTACCAAAGAGGAAAATGAGGCATACAATAACGGCCATAGTTGTCAGAATTTGGGGCCCATCTTCTCACCACCATGCTCTAGTGTCTCCTAGGAAAAGGCAACCTGACAAGCACTATCACAGCTGCCCATGTTTGCCCCATATGGCTGGGCTCTCCAGGAGGGGGAAGGGCTCCGTGGGTGGAGGTAATCTCTGAAGGCTTTCTGGAGGTGGCGGCAGAGGCGTTAGAATGCAGCCAGAACCTAATCAGAAGCCTCCCAGATTCAGGGCTGGCAGGCACACACTCTGACCCATCCCTGAGGGACGTGCCCTGTTGGCCCCTCCTGGGAGATTCCCTGGAGACAGGGGCCACGGGGGTGTGGGCAGAAAGAGCTGGCCAGGCGGCTCGGCAGTGCAGGCTGCTCTGGCAGCTGGTGCCCCAGCACTACGTCCAGGGGGCGGGGAGGCAGCATGCGCCAGCATCCTGGACTCTGGAGCCTGGCACGCAAGCGGTGCTGTTCCCGGGTTATAGATGAGCTAAATTAGCTGTGACGCTCATTAGCGGCAGCTCCTAATTAGTGAAAATTAATATTGGCTTTGATAAAGATGTTGGCACCAGCTCTCCAAGGTGGAGGCATTTTCGACCTTGTCAGCAGGGCTAACAATTGGGTAAGTGGAGGCGACAGGGGGCCTGGGAGTGGGCAAAAGGTTACCGGGGGGGAGACACAAGGCTGTCTGGGGCACTGTCCCCCCACAGCTCTCAGTCCTGGGGCAGGGCCATGCGCATTCCCTCCCAGGGCCCACCTGACCCTCCATTCCGCAGGGGCCTATCCCCACACCAGAGATGCGACTGGGATGCTCAGACAGACCAGTGCTGGGAACGGCTGGCACAAGTGCCAGTGAGACTTCATCTACAACTACCTCTTGTGTTGTTTGGCTGTTATGAGCCCCAGGCAGCGTACTGAGTGTTTTCACATGTACTTAGCGCCCCCAAAGTCCCCCGAAGCAAATTATTCCATTATGTCCATTTTACAGAAGAGGAGACTGAGACTTGGGGTGGTTGAGTAACTGGCTCTGAGGCATATAAGTAGCAGGACTTAGACCCAGGCGGTCTGACTCCAGAGCCATGCTCTTGACCTCTGTATTATCCTACCCCTCCCCTCAACCCCATCCCCCCAAAAAGGCAACCTGGAGGCCAGCACTCATAGGTCACCCAGCATTTAACACCATGGGCTAGCAGCACATACCCATGAGCAAATGAATAAGCAGAGGGGGCTCTGAGTGGACTTCTTCCAGAGGGTGTACAGTTATTTAGTTTTTACATCTTATTTCTCAATCTACTTAGTACTGTGGAGAACCTGAATTCAATTTGTGGCCACCAAGACATTTTTCCTGAAACTGCCTAGGACAGTCTCCAGACTCTACATCCCGGAATGCTGCCTCTCTGGCTGGGGGGACACACAAAGGCATCCCAGCTTCCCAGGAAGAGACTGGAGGCCTCAGCTCCCACAGGCCCCGACTATGTCATTGCCAAGTCACCAGCTCTGGTGCCTAGTCCCTCAGGCCCCTTGGGAGGTGACTAGGTGAACATGACTTCCCTTCACCCCAGTCCCTGCTCCCCAGCTGGGGACCCTGCGTCCTGCCCGGGTAATGAGGGGAAGTAACAGATACATCTATTTTTAATCCAAATAAAGGGAAGATGTTTGCCACCATGGAGTTTATAAAAATAACAACGTATTATTCAGGCATTAATAACAATAAAGGTGTCAAACTGTCAGATAAGAAGTTAATCTCATTTGAGCACAATTAAAGATGCTATTATCCCACCACCTGGGGCCGCTTTGGCTTTTACCACTCAGCAGGCTTAATAGCTAAAGAGCCATGCCAAGAGCATGCAAGACAGTGGTGCTGCCCACTGGCTGCACCCTCAGTGAGCCCAGTACAAGGACGCAGGCCACGCTTAGCGGTGGAGGACCTGGCCGGACCTTCAGGCCCAAAGGATGGGGATAGAGCAAGCCGGGGCCTGGGTCTGCGTGCCTGCCATTCCCCCGTGCCTTCCCTGAATGACTGATTCCCAGGCCGGTCCTCAGCACAAGCAGAGGGGCCATGCCCTCAAGTCCCTAACAGTCAGAGAGGGTCCAACTAGGAAGACAGCACTGTTAGTGTGGGGCAGAGAGGGGATGCAGTGCAGAGAATCGGTCCCACGGGTGACGGAGCTGCAGGGGATGGAGCAGTGACCCAGGGATCCAGAACAGCAGGAAGCTACCACTGCCAGCTCCGCACCAGAGCTATTCACTGGGGAATATGAAGAGGAGGTGTTGTTTCCAAAGCCTGGGGGCCATGGTCACCTGGTGGGAGCTGGAGCCACTACCCAAGGTGAGGGTGAGGAAAAGAAATACTCTGGCTTTTCCCTTCCTTCTGGGACCTCCCATTGGCAAAATCCAACGGCAGCCAGCTGCCCTGGGTAAGGAAGCCCCCAGGGGAAGCTCCCTGTGATCAGAGAAGGCCAAGAACGGATCAGAGGCCAAACAGACCTGGGACTCACCAGGTCTACTCCTGAAATTAAATCGTCCACTATTTATTGAGGACTGAATTCATTCTAGGCACTAGTGGGATGTGGGGGATATAAAGACGAATTAGAAGCCACATCGGCCCTCAAAGTAATCATTGCCTAGTGAAGGGAATAAACACCTAAACAGATCATTTCCATGTAATGTGATAGGTGCTAGGCTGTATCACAGGCCACGAGAGGCCAGAGAGCAGACCATGAAGAAGGTACTCTAGGAAGGCTTCCTGGAAGAGAGACGTCATGAGATGCATGAAAGAGAAGAAAGAGGAAAGGAAACCCAGGAAAGGCACATTGGGCAGCAGGAACTGAACGAACAAGATGTTGAGGCAGGAAACAGCAGAGGGTGGACAGTCCAGGGAGGAGTTCCCACGGGGACACAGCAAGCGGAGAAGCCTCTGGCCTTCCCAGTGTGGCTGCCAGGGCACAGCCAGGTCCACATATCCTGAGCCAGGGGACGCGGCTGGGCTGGGGATGGCGACCTGGATATCGTTGGCTTAGGGGTGGTTATGGAGCAGATCGAGCGGGGTTGACCATGGGGTTGACCCCATGGTGCCTCTCAGAATATAAAGGAGGCAGAGGGCACTTTCCTAGGAAGCACCGTTGCTGAGTGGGAGGAGACCAAGAAGGAACAGTCACAGAGGGAGGAGAGAAGCAGGAGGGCCCCTGAGAGGAGTGAGTTTCGTCCTGAGCACCTGCTAGGTCACACTCAGTAGCGAGTCTGGGAAGTCAGGTTTGAAAACCGCCCCATAGGACTGGGCACGGGGAAGGCCACTGGCTGGCCTTAGCGTGAGCGGTGTCAGTGGACGGTGGGCGCAGGAGCGGGCTGCAGAGGGCAGGGGAGTAAATGAGACTGAGGTCAAGAGCCAGCGAGTGGAGACCACCCCGCAGAGAAGCCTGGCTACACAATCCATACAATTAAAACTGTTCAACAGACACTGCTAAGAGAAGGGAGACAAGCCACGGAGCAGGAGAAGATATTTGCAAATCCTCCATCTGATAAAGGACTCTTATCCAGAATATAAAAGAACTCTCAAAACCCAATAATAAGAAAACAAATAACTCGTTTTTCAAAAATGGTCAGCGATTTGCATAGCCACCGCTCCCGAGTAGATATACAGATGGCAAATAAGGACATGAAAAGCGCAACGTCATTCGTCATTAGGGAAACGCAAATTAAAACCACGATGAGTTACCACCACACACCTACTGGAATGACTAAAATTAAAAATACCTCCAATAACAGAGGCTACCCGGGGGTAGGGGAAGGGGAGAATGGAGAGTTATTGCTTAATGGGTACAAAGAGTTTCTATTTGGGGTGATGAAATGTTCTGGAAACAGATAGTGGTGATGGTTGCACAACACTGTAAATATACCTAATGCCCTGAATTGTATATTTAAAAGCAGTAAAAATGGTAAATTTTGTGTTATGTACATTTTACCACAATTGAAAAAAAAAAAAAAAGACCTCGCATGCCAAGCGCTGGTGGGTGGAGCAAGTGGGACTGTCACACACTGGTGACGGGAGTATGAAATGGGACGACCAGTTTGAAAAACCGTTTGGTAGTTTCTTAAGTTAAACATACACATATGATTTAGCCATCTCACTCTTCATTTTTCCTAAGAGAAATAAAAGCATTACGTCCATATAAAGTACACAAATGTTCCTGGCAGGCTCATGTGGAATAGCCACAAACTGGAGACAGCCCAAAAGTCCACCACCAGGTAAATGGAGAAACAAGTTGTGATATATCTTTATAATGGAAGACAACTCAAAGATAAAAAGGAATCAACTGTTGATGGAGACAACAATGTGAATGCACCTCAAAATAATCCTGCTGAGGAAAAGAAGACAGAAAGAGGACATACGGTACTGTTCCATTTACATAAAATTCTGGAAAATGCAACCAACCGATAGGGAAAGAAAGTAGCTCAGTAGTCACCTGGTTGTGTGTGTGTGGTGGGGGAGTGGGAGGTGTGGAAAGGAAGGATTACTAAGGGGTACGAGAAAACTTTGGGGGATGATGGATATGCTATCTTGACTGTGGAGATGGTTTCAAGGGTATACACATAGCTCAAAATGACCAATTATACGCTGTACACGGTGTTGTTTTCATAGGTCAAGTATACAACAACACTGTAGAAACGTTTGGGTTTTTTTCAAAAGGAGCTTGAATGGAAAAGGAAGGAATGTGGGTAAAGGAAGACACAGGGTCTAGGAGGTTGTGTTTTAGGATGGAAAGGACATGAGCCTGCTCTGGGGCTCTCGGGGGGCGCAGGAGCTGAGCCCTCCTCAGGCCGAAGAGACGGATCCCAGGACGAGGACAAGCCCTGAGTGCCAGCGTGAGGGGACCTCCGCAAGGCTATGTGGGAGAAGAATATTCTGAGGGCAGCAAGCCAAGGGGCTAATGGCTGAGTTATCTGCCTCACCCCACCTGCCAGCTCCTGCAGTAGAAGTGTGGGCAACTGTATACGGGAACTTGTTTGCTAGGGAACCAGTGTCCCAGGTAAGAGGGACAAAATCACCACAGACAAGGGTGTGGGAACCGCACACATGGAGGGTTCCCAAAGCCAGAGGTGACAGAAACCATTTCCAGATTTGGATAGGGAGGATTTTGTAGAGAACTTGGCAGGGACGACGTGGGCAGAAGGCAGAGCTGAAGAGTGAGAGCAATGGCAGTCCAGCCAGTGTGCACAAACAACGCCCCCTGGAGCTGTGTAACACAGAGAAAGCGTAAGGGGTGACAACAGACCTTTTAGGGGAACCAAGTATCCACATGGGCTGGAAGGGTGGGGCACCCACTCACACCTGGCCTGCTCGGTAGACCAAGGAGCCTGGGGTTGATGTGTGGGCAGTGGGAGCCCCGAAGGTGGCTGAGCTGAAGAGTGACACCAAGAGCAACACTTCACAGACCCTTCACTTGTCATGCTCAGGCACTGGCCATGGCTCACCAGGACCTAGGCTCAAGTCCAGGTCAGGAGGATTTGGCTTCAGGGTCCCCACACTGGCAGCCTGCCTTTTCATAGCATTTTCTCTGCCACAACTCCCTACCTTAAACCCTGCCCTCCAGCTGGACCAGCTGACCCACTCTTCCCTGGGCACATAAAACTACTCCCCCCACCCAAATGCTGTCATTTCTCCTCCAAGCTAAAGGTCTGTTCACTTATTCACTCTGACATTCATTCATTTGTTCATTCATTCATTCATTCAATAAATATCTACTGACGGCTCGTTGAGTGCCAATCCCTCAGCTAGGCACCAGGCACTGCCTTGAAAGACAAAGTCCCTGCCCTCCTGGAGCCAGATGTGGGGGGTGGGGAGGAGGGGAGACAAACAATCAACGTATAATCAAGGAGTACTTTCCAATGTAAAGTGTTACAAAGTAAACCAGGCAGGGCAAGCTGGAGAAAGGGTGGGCTACACTGGAGAGGGTGGGTGCTCAGGAAAGGCTTCCCAGAGAAATGAGTGATGAGGTCATCCCAGTTTTTGCAAACTCTCTGCAAAGATGCAGGGGAAGAGTTTTTCAGGCAGAGGGAACAGCAATGCAAAGGCCCTGAGGCGGGGATATGCATGGCTTGTTCAAAGACCAAAGGCAAGCTGAGTAGCTGGAGCCGAATGAACCGGGAGGAGAAAGGAAAACCTGGATAGGGCTGTAAGCTGGGAAGGATCACGCTGATCTAAGTTTTAAAGTGAGTGCTCCAGCTGCAGGGTGGGATGCCAGGCTGACCTTGCTCCTCCTGCCTGCAAGAACCTGTCCTAAATACCTCCTCGTTCATTCATGAAGGTGACACTCAGCGAGGGTTTACCATGTGCCAGCCCTGTCCAGCCCCACTTCCCACCTGGGTGACCCTGGGCTGGGACGTACATCACTGTGCTTCCTCTCCTGGCTGCACAGTGAGGGCCTTGAGGAGGAATGGGTTAATACACGTAAGGTCTCGGAAGCGTGCCATCCCACAGTAGGCGCTCCGTGACTGTTCATTATCACTACGGTTATTATTTCTCCGTGTCAGTGATGAGCCCTCTCTCTAAATGTCTTCAGTGTAGCTACCATTTATTTTGGACTCCATCAGAAACTCTGACAGATTATCTTGGTTACGGAACTCGGGGGCTATTTAAATCTTTCTATGCAGGTGGTTGGCCTTGGCTCCCAATAGACTGAAAACTGCTTTTAATATTAACTATAATCTGAAAACTCCTTTCGTGCCAAGCACAGAGCTCTGCTTATGACATCTGTTGGATGGAGGATGGAGAAGGAAGGATGGAGGACAGAAGAGGAGGGAGGAAGGCCTTGGCATTGAGCCTGGGCTGCCTGGCAGGGGCAGGATGCATGCCTCTGGGGGTAGAGGACATTGTTCTGACAGCAGAGCACCCACGTGGGCAAAAAGGGACCCCCTTTTCCCTGCAATCACCAAAAGGATTCCCCAGAGGTCCTGGGGGCCAGGGAGACAAAGCCTAGGGGAAGGTGAGGACATCTGGGAGAAGAAAGATGAGCAATGACAGAAGAGAGGGAGAGAGGGAACAGGGCATGGAGGAGAGGAAAAGGTAAAGAAAAAGGGATACGTGTTAGAATACAGCAGAGTTTAGTAACTGGGCACATCGCTGAGCTGACAGCCAGGGGACCAGGAGGACGCAGTTTCTCCCTCTAGGACAGCCCCTTCTGGGGACGTGGGAGGACGGATATGGCACTAGTGGCTGAACCCAAGATGCTACCCGTGAAATGGATGGTGTAGAAATGAGTCCGGAAGCCCAAGGAGGGGTGGCCTGCATTGCCTGTTGGTCTCGGTGACAGCCCAGATGGAGTGTCTGCCAGGGGGCAGGTAGTGAGAGGACCCTGGGCCAGCCCCTGCCTCTTAGTCTTTACCGTCCCTCTGCATTTCTGGCTGTCGAGGCTCTGCCCAGCATTCATCAGGAAATGACTTAAATCTTAACCCCCTGCGTGAGACCTGCCCCTGACAGTGTCATCCAACTGACTGAGCGGTGTGCTAAGCCCCCAACACACATTCGCTCCTTTAATCCTTAGGAAAAACCAGCAAGGACCCTGATCGCAGCACACCCCAGAGGCAGGCACAGACATCTGGGGTCTGCCTGACTGCAACACCTAGGCCCCTCCTGGAGGATGTGACTTTCTCACGCACCCACCCCCATGCCTCTTGGCTTGCCCCGAATGACTAGCCATGTCCAGGCCAGGCACTCATGGTTGGCTGAGAAGGGCCTGACTCTCCTAGTCCAATGGAAGCCCCGGCAGGCCGGGGCCATTAGGCCTGCGAGCATCCTCAGTGCCCAGTGGGTCCTCAGGAAATACTGCGGAGCACCCTGAGGGCACTCACTTCAAGACCGCAGGCCCCCAGGACCCTGACTTCCCAGGCCAGAGACTGCCTTTCTAGTGCAGGTGACGCTGCCTGGAGCACATGAGCACTGCTGGGAAACCAGCCCCAAATGCCCGTGTTCAGGACCGTCCCAGACACAGCAACAGGGTATCACAGGGACCCACCCCTCCAGCTCAGCTAGCTGCCCTCCCTGCTCCCCTGCCAAGGAGATCCTGCCCCACAAAAGGACCCCAGTGTATTCACTACAAGGTCCCATGGGGAGTAAGGTGGGGCAGAGGGGCAGCCTGGCCTCTGGGCCACAGCTGCCTGCAGCCCCTTACAAACCACTCCTCTACCAGCTTCTTCTTCTGCCCGGAGACTGAGATTTCTGACCCACGATGGTGTGTACGCATGTGTGTGGCCATGTATACATGTGTGTTCACACTCACATGCAGATATGTGTAACCATTCCCTAGGCTCTTCTTCTCCAGAAGTGCCTCCATTTCCCCGATCCAATTTCTAGGCGAGTCCCAAGTTTGGCTTTAAAGTGACGTAGCTGCAAGGCCAGGCAGAGCTGGGGGCCAGGTCACAGGTGGGCATCAGGGAGTATGTGGCCTGGGGCAGAAGTCAGAGCTGGTCATCAGGGTTTGTTTCACCCCCCACTTCTTTTCTAAGAAGGAAGAAGCAAGGGTCTGTCTCCCCCCACACACTGAAGAGAGGGTCAGAAAGCGAACCTGCTGGGGCCAGGACACAGGCCTTTGGAAGCAAGGGACCAAGGTGAAGAGGACTTGATGAACAAAAGGTGGGGGGAAGAGGGGTGTTGGGGCACTGGTCATGAGTCAGGAGGCCTGGATTCTTATTCCATCTTTGCTTTAACTTGCAGTGTGACCTTGGGACGCCACCTACTCTCAGTTTGCTCATCTGCAAGTGGGGAGAAGAACGTTACCCAGCACATGTAGTGCTGTCTAGGTTCTAGGCACTATCCTAAGCTTATAACATATAAGTTTCCGCACACCCGCCCTGTGTGGTAATATTACCATCCCCACTTTATGGATGAGGAAGCCCAAGCACAGAGAGGTTAAGTTACTTGCCTCAGGGCACACAGGTAGTAGGTGGCAGAGTTAGGCTTTGAACCCCAGCAGTCAGCTCCTCTGCTCTTAACCATGCACTATACTAGGTACGCCTCGCCCAGCCAATAGGCTTATGGTACTGGGGATTCATGAAAGGACGGTGTTGAAGGCATGTGCCAGGGGTTCTTAAAGTGGCATGAGTATCAGCTGGAAGCTGGTGAAAATGCAGACTCTCAGGCCCCACCCCAGACCTTCTGAATCAGGAACTGTGAGGATGGGGCCCAGCAATCTGCATTCACAAGATTCCCGAGTGTGGTGATGCACGCTAACGTCTCAGGACCACTGGTGTCCATTACCCACCCACCCAGAAAATATTCTTAAAGTTCACACACTTTTATGTTTGTCAGCTTAACTCGCTGAAATGAGATGGCTGTTTCCAGCAGCCCAGATCCCGAGGATCATTCTCTTCCCATCTCTGGAGTCTCCCAAGTGGCTCGTTCGGCCATTTTGCCTCATGCCAGCTCCTCCTCACACCTACTCTTACCATTGCCCACAAAGAAATACCTTTGGTGTCACAAAGGAAAAAGGGCCAATGTCCTCTAGGAAATAACAACCCCAGAGCACACACACCCTACAGGGCTCACAGCTGTCCTTTTGCTCATCCCTCGATTCCAGCCTTCAAGGTGGTCTGTGACCTCATGTATTACACACATCTCTCTCTCTCTCTCTCTCTCTCTCTCTCTCTCTCTCTCTCTCTCTCTCTCTCTCTCTCTCTCTCTCGTCAATGGGCTGAGATGCTCCATGGAGATTGCTACAAATGTGGAGAAAAAGGAACCCTCATACACTGTTGGTGGGAATGCAGACTGGTGCAGCCGCTATGGAAGGCAGTGTGGAGGTTCCTCAAAAAATTACGAATAGAATTACCATATGACCCAGCAATCCCTCTCCTGGGTATCTACCCAAAAAATCTGAAGACATCTATACCTAAAGACACGTGTGCCCCAATGTTCATTGCAGCTTTGTTTACGGTGGCCAAGACATGGAAACAACCAAAATGTCCTTCAATAGATGAATGGATAAAGAAGTCGTGGTATAATATATATACACAATGGAATACTATTCGGCGGTAAGAAAAGATGAAATAGGAATATTTGTGACAACATGGATGGATCTTGAGAGTGTAATGCTAAGCGAAATAAGTCAGACAGAAAAAGCAGAGAACCATATGATTTCACTGATATGTGGTATATAAACCAAAAACAACAAAAGAACAAGACAAACAAATGAGAAACAAAAACTCATAGACACAGACAATAGTTTAATGGTTACCAGAGGATAAGGGGGGTGGGGGGTGGGAGATGAGGGTAAGGGGGATCAAATATATGGTGATGGAAGGAGAACTGACTGGATGGTGAACACACAATGGGATTTATAAATGATGTAATACAGAATTGTACACCTGAAATCTATGTAATTTTACTAACAATTGTCATCCCAATAAATTAAAAAAAAAATGTGTAGAAGCAGCAAAATATGAAAACGAGGCGAAGTCACGCTTACATATACACCACACAAGGAAAAAGAGGTGCAGTCCCCAGCAGGGCAACACCCCACAGAAACTCATCAGTACACACACACTCTGCAGGAGGCGGCCCTGGAGGGGGAGGAGGAGCCGAGTGTCCCCCCTCCCCCTTTACTGCTGGGTCGGTGGTGCTCTGACTGTCTGCAGGGTGTGGCCGCAGGAGCCACCCAGCAGACTGTTCTGACACGTTCCCTTCGGAACATCCACTCCTCCCACCCTCAGGAGGAAAATTACGACTTTCTCAGGAAAGAGGTTTTTTTTTATGTTTTGTTTTTTCCTCTCCCCTTGTTGGGCACACGGCACTAATTTATGACTATTTTTCCAGGTCCACTGAAGTAAGAGGGTAATGGCTTTCAGCCGTTTGCTTTCTCTCACCTGTCATTCACCACTGGCTACCTGACAGGACTACAGACAATGTTCCAATCACAGAGGCTGTATTTTTTTTTCCCCCAGGGAAGCAAAGAATTCCTAGTGGCCACAGAGAGTTATTTCATTCCTGGACAGAACAATGCCAGGTAAACAGCTGTAAAAATTCATAACCAGCAGGGTTGCCTCTGGCCGACGGTGGACACACTGCCCACAGGCCCCCCCTCCCCCCCCCCCGCCAGCTCTGAGCTGGCCTGGCTGGGGTCCTGAGATCTGGGGGCCACTCAACGACTCAGGGCCCTGGGTTTCTATTACCCCACTGACTCCAGCCTCTCGACCTTGAATAGGTCACTTTGCCTCTTTGTATTTGAAGCTGCTACCTGGAGAGAGTATTCTTTGGCCTCAGGGTAAGGGGGGTGATGGCCAGGCAGAGAGAACAGTGGTCTAGAGCCCAGGGTACCCCGGGGGGCTGCCTGTCCTCAGCTGAGTGACTAGGGACAGGCTGCTGCTGAGTTGCTCATCTGACAACTGAGAAACTCTATACCAGGGCTGTCCAACCAAATATGCAGTGATCACAGAAACATTCTCTGTGCTATTCAATACAGCAGCCACGCCATGCCGGTGGCTACCAAACACCTGACATGTGGCCAGTATGAATGAGAAACCGAGTTTCGTATTTTTATTTAACTGTAATGAATATACATTTAAGTAGCCGCATGTGACTGGTGGCTACTGTTTGGGACAATGCGGAGCATTATACTTTTCCACGTGCTTGAAGTGTCTTTTCCTGAAAAGAATGCAGATAGGAGTCTAGTGCCCTCGTCCTGGGTGGTTGTGCGGACCGACTGAAGGAGTGCAGATAAAGTTTAGTTGGCTCTCTATCAATGACAGCTCTTATTAACTCCATGGGACACAGTCAGAAGGACAAAAGGGAAGGTGATTTGACTCCAGTAGAAAGGCACTTTCAGTCACTTCCCCTCCTGTCATTAATTTTCAGTTTAACTGGCAAGGAGATCTCACCGCCACCAGGAGCGGGGCATGGGACACATGGCCGGGGTCGACAATCAGTTGTCCATGACGGGGCCTGTCGCCCTGCACCGTCGTTCTCCTCCCCAACCCCCACGCCTCATGCTCTTGGCATCACCCACAGAAGTAAAGGGGAGTCCTTTGCTCAGGCTCTGGCACAGTGCTGCGGCACAAAATTGCTTCTGAATGAGACAAATCCTCAGCACAGATAACTGGGGGGGGTCTCAGGAGACCCCTCTTCTCCAGAGCCAGGACATCCAGGAGACACAGCAAGACCGGCTGGGCCTCACCGACAGGCTGCCCTGGATTTCAGCCTTGCCGCCCCTGTCTACTGCTTCTGTGACCGCGGGCAAGTGAATTGTTCTCTCTGAGCCTCAGTTTCCTCATCTGCTACATAGAGACATAAATACCGACCGGATGGGTTACCATAAAGATCTGATGCAATAATGTGTACAAAGTATCTGGTACTCAATAAACAGAAGCTGGGATTAGTTTTGTCATTACTGTTACACAGAGGTAGCAGAACACACTGGTTAGGAGGCTAGTGGTCGGTGCCAGGTTGCCCAAGTTCAAACCCCAGCTCCACCTCCACTCATCAGCTGTATGATCTTGGGCAAGTCACTGTAATTATTTGCCTCCGTTTCCCTATCTATAAAACAGGAAAGATAATAATAGCATCTTCCTCGTAGGCTTGTTATAGGATTAAGAGAGCGTACAACAGTTACTGACACAGAGTAAGTGTGAGTGGTGGGTGGACATGTCTACATTTTCCTCATAAAGAAGAGGTAATGTAAGGAAACCCCCAGCAGGCCTGGGTTTTGATCTATGGATGGCAGGACACTGTCCCAGCCAAAGCAAAGGGGCAGAAAACGAGGAACTCAGCAGGAAACACTTCAGGCAAAACAGAGCAGTTCTCACATGAAGACGCCTCTGACCTCAAGGGTCCTGGCTCTTGGACATCCTGGGGACTTCACACCCATTGAGACTTGGTCACAAGAGTCACAGTTCTGATGTAGGGACAAGAAAACTCTGGCAGGAGAGCTGGCTGGTAAGAGACTGGTAATTTCTTCCACTTCCATCCAGCCTTCCCTGCCACTCACCCACTTCTTCCAGAGCCAGAGAGAGGGGCTGAGAACGGAAGCCTCCGGAGGAGGAGGAGGAGTTTCGGGAAGGAAGGGAGGGTGACCCTATCCTCATTCCTCATTATTCTTTCAATGGCAGAGAACTGGACAGAAAATAACTGCACAGGAAAAGGCAACACTTGTTGCCAAATGGGTGAGAACAGGCTGAGATGAACCAGCTTTGATGGTGTGCTAGGCTCTGTGCTGGGCATGTCACAGGTCACATGTCACGGCCCAAATGTCATCTCACCAAATGAGAGGCCCCGGCTGGAGGCTCACAGGTACTGTATATACTCGATGTGGCCCCTGATCAAATTTCAGAATGCAGCCTTCTTATTGCCACTTCTCAAATAGACTCAGATGGTTATATTTGGGGGATGAAAATGCCTGCCACTTTTCTCATTGACATGTTTCTTGTCCATAAAGTAGATAATCCAAGTTGTAAAGATATACATTCTCCTCCCCACCCCTTACTCCCCATGACACCCGATAAAGCTATTTGCATTTTAGATGGAGGGAAATGCAGCTGGTAAACATCTTAATTTTCCTAAATTGGCCTTCAGGCAAAAGTAAATATTATTCCCCCTCAAATCCAAGGCTCTGTGAGATCACAGGTCCCACCCAGAGGAGCAGGCGCCACAGGGCACTCCCTGTGCCTTCTAGTTTCCTGTGTCCAGAGAGTAAAGCAGGGCCCGAGGCAGGCTCAGGGGGACATTGGGCTGCCAACATCTGAACAGACTTTTGCTTTTAGAAAGCACCTGAGCAGTCAGGGGCAGGTGAGTTCCCCAGGCAGGACAGGAATTACCATCCCTGCCGCTGAGCGCCTGGTGGGGGCGGGGCCCTGTGCTCATCATGTTCATTATCTCCCTCAACAATCACGACAGCTCTGCAAAGTACATGGGACCAGCCCCATGTTATAGATGAGAAAACTGGGGCTCCCTGAGGTGGAGGACCGGCTGGTGGCTTCAGCATGGTGAGGGCAGGGCCCGGGCTCAGAGCACCTTCCTTCACAGCTGGGAGTGCTCAGCCAAGACTGGTGACAGATGGCCTGGCTGTTGACACGTGAGGACAGTGGGTTCACTGGCCTCAGAAGCCACGCTATCCTCCTCCTACGCCCCCCACCCTCTCCTCCCTGCTCGGGCCTGAAGCGCCCACCCCTCCACTCCGCCCATAGCTCCTTGGTCAGGACCCCCTCGAAGCAGGTGTGTGTCGGGTGGTGCCTGAGGAGGGAAGCAGCCCCTTCTCCTTCACTGACTGTGGACTGCTCTAGAGCTTTAATGAAGGCTGTCAGGAGTAATTACGCCGGCTGCTATGTGGCCACTCTGTGTAAACAAAAGGCGGAGCCAGGGGCAAGTCATGACGGCCATCTGGGTTCTCCTGCATCTCCTTTCCTCTCCTCCTCAGGCCCCCTCTTACTTCACACATCTGTTATACCAGAATAAGCCCCAGCTGAGGTGTAGCAAGCACAGGAGATGGCCCAGGAAGGGCGCCTGCAAGACAGACAGGCAAGAGAGGGACTTCAGGCAGCCCAGTCAGTGCTCACAGGGCAGATGTCACCAGGCTGCAAACGGAACAGGACCGGATGAGGGAGGATGCCACACACAGACTCAGGAGCCAAGTCCGGGTGCTGGGAAGCAGCATGGCAAGGGCAGCAGTCCCAAAGTGGGGTCCCCAGGCTAGCAGCAGCGTCGCCTAAGAACTTGGTGGAAATGCAAATTCTCCGGTCCTACCCAGACCTACTGACTTGGAAACTGGTGGCCATCTGTGTTGTGACAAGCCCTCCAGGGCTCCCGCACTGCTGGGGGGAGGGAAAGCACGCGATGGGACAGGCCTGTTATCCTCAGTTTACAAGATGGAGAAACTGAGGCCTGAAGTGCTGAGGCCATTTATTCCAGGGCACCTGGCAGGAATGGAGCTGGGCACGCCCCGGGGGGTCAGATGAGCGGGTTCAGACCTTGGCGCTAACCCTGAATGGGTCCTTTGACTATGGACAGATCACTGCGCTTTCCATCTACACAGCTAGGGCAGTAATGGCCGTTAGGGGTTGTCGTGAAGCTCAGCTGCATGGGAACCCCGCGCAGGGGAGGTAAGGTGCTTTTATCCCCAGTCTCTGCCAACATACTCCAAGTCCCATGACGTAACAGGGCAGAGAGAAAAGTGAGGATGGAGGAGGAGACGTGGATTGTGTTAAACGTGACTGGACACTGGTGCTGGACCGGTCACCCCATCAGGGCACCAACTGTGAATTATCACTCTGGACCCCTGCCACGGGAAGCCCCTGCCACCTGAGCTCTATCCCCGAGCTGCCTGTCCTGCATGCAGTGTGCCTCCCTGTCCCTTCCCCTCCTGGACGCCTCTCCCTCAGGAAGGCTTTCCTGACCTAAGGCCATCAGAGCCCGGGGATAAAGCTGCTCCTGGGCTAGGACAAACAAGTCAGTCATTACCCATAGAATGAGTGCCACCCGTGTGCCATTCCCCAGGCCACGCTCCACAGGGGACACTGAGGAAGGAAGGCCATTGATGATCACTGCCAGCCTACTGCACACTCAAAGTGAGCTTACTTAAGACATGGTCCCTGCCCTCAAAGAGTTTACAACTTAGTCTATTGTCTGGCTCCACCTCCATGCCCCCTGCAATACTGTGGGGCTGCAGGAGGGACCAATTGGGACAAACACCCAGGGGCCCGGGTCTGAGCTGAGCTACCAGGGCGCCCATGAGGGGCTTTGCTCCCCTGACCTTGTGAGTCAACACCAAGCAAGGCTGATCCCATGAGGACACCTCCCCGATACTGTACCCAGTCCCCGCACCATGGATCCACTCTGCTCTACCAGGGAACCTGCCAATCTGCAGAGGCAGTGTCCCTAGTGAGGAGGCTGGGCTGTCCTCAGGGGTAACAAGCTGCCAGAGATCAAAGAGATTTGTCGAAAGGCTCTGGTCTCCTCGCCTCCACTCTACCTGGACTGTCCAGGCAGCCTGGAGCCAGAGGCCACCACCGATCCCCACCAGCCGGGCACCACTGCCCTCAGCCCACCTTCCAAGGCAGCACAGGAGAAACAAGGTGGGAGACAATACCCTGCATTGCAATGAGGCTGGAAGCCACTTCTGGGCACCGGACGGGATGAGCAGAGTGCCTGGGCCCCATCTCACTGCTAGCCCGTGGAAGGAATGCGGGAGACAGACGCCACCTCCCTGCCTGTCAGGGCTGAGTTATCCACAACATAGGGTTTCTCTAGAGAGCTCATAAAGCAGCTGATGCGGTGAAGCCAGTTCAACACTCAATAATCCCTCCATCTCACTCCAGCTGGACGCCAGCATATTCATCTTGAATTATCCTCTTCAAAGGCCAAATCAATCCTAGGAAGTGCCAGGGCTCCCGCCGTCCTGCTACCAAGAGAGCCCAGGAAAGGAGGTTCCACAGGCAGCTCATGACCCCAGGGTGTGGGGACAGAGAGAGAGAGCTGAGGCATGCCTTGTCCCTCGCCCAAGGGCAACGGGCTGGAGGGGACTAGAGTTTGAGGCTGTTGTCCCCTCCATCCACTGCAGTACGAAGGCAGAGTAAGGAAGCAGAAGAGAAGCCAGGGATGGTGGGTGAGGACTTCATATGCCAGCCCTGGGGCTGGAAGCTTCTCTCTGCCTCCTCTGATCTACTCACCTACAAACAGGGTAGAGTGTTGGCTATGAAGGGAGAAAGACCTGGGCTTGACTCCAGCTCTGCAACTTAATGACTATGAGCTCTCAGGCAGCTGAAAACCTCTTTCAGCCTCAGTTTTCCCACCTGTAAATGGGCTTAATAACCATCTCCTTTGTAGGGACCAACGAGGATAAGATGAGCAAGACACGCACTCCTTAGTGCAGTGCGTGGCACAGAGGAGGGCGACCAGGAGGGAAAAGGTGGGCAAGGTCTGTCTGAGGGCTGGCTACAGGCGCTGGGGACTTCCAGAGTCGAGCCAAGCAAATTAAGGGGCATGCCTCTGTCTTTGGACCCTGGACAGACATTATGTGAAGAGGGGCAGGCTGACTTCCGGGAAAGCTAGGCAGACCCGGATGGATGGGGAACAGGAGGACAGCCCATTCGGCGGCACTCACTGCCTGGTGAGATAGAGAGGTGCCCGTCTAGCACCTATACCACCTGTTGGCAGGGAGCTGTGCCCAGTGGATTCCTGGTCAGGCTGGGAGCTGGACCAGGGACCTCTGGGTCTCTTCTACCTGGAAAGTGAAAATGGCCCTTGAAAGAGTAATGCATAAAACCACACCAAATATTTATGTGTCAGGTACAGGGGGCTTTGGCCTCTTAGGGCATTGTTGCTGTCCCCAACCTGCTTCTCAGATGTTGGGAAAGCACTGGTCAATGACAACAACCATAGTTAACATCTGTTAGTGCCAAGCACAGTTCTAAATGCCCACAATTGGCTGACTTATTTAATCCTCACCACACTCCTGAGTCCGCACAGTATGATCATCACCCCCATTGTCCACAGGAGGAAACTGAGGCAGGGAGAGGCTAAGTAGTCGGTGATACAGTCCACACATGCTCAAGAAGCAACAGAGAGCTCCTGGGAAGAGGAGGCACTTAAAGACAAATGGCTCAGTGACACCAGCGTCAGCCATTTGTACAGCAATTGAGTTTTCAAGCTCTTTCACAAGGCTCCCTGGGTGACCAGGCAGGCTAGTATGGTCACCCTCATTTCCAGGGGGAAAAGAAGACTCGGATGGACTCAGTGTTACCTGTGGTTACACTGCTCATAAGTAGTGGAGCTGGGATTAGAACCAGGCCTCGTGCCTCCTCTCCCACTGCTCACAGATGGGACGGACGAGGAAGAAGGTACCCAGGTCAGAGGACCTTCAGGGAGATCCTTGCACCAAAGGACAACTTTCCTGGGAGTCCAAATCCTTTCTTGGCCAAGAGCTGAGAAAAAGACTTGACCTCCTATTCTGGGCTAAACTGTAGTCGGACAGTCAGGCTTACAGGTCCCCTGAGCCATGTAAAGAACAGCTGGGGCTGGGGAGTAATGACAAGTTCAAAGTCGGCTCTGCCTGCCACCGTCTCCCCAACCAGGTGGAGGGTTTGCAGCTCTTGTAAATCACCCCTTCAGCTGGGTCCCAGGAGCCCAAGTGTCCCCAGTTGGCTGCAAGCTCAGCACATCTTCATCCACTGCCATGGCTGAGCCAGGCTCAACGCCAGTGCCCCAGCCCCTCTAAAGCAGGGGCCTGCTGCTGGACACAGCACAGCTGGCCAAAGCCCCCCCTCCTCCACTGCTGGTCAGTGGCAGAGACACAGCGAGCCCAAGAGCAAGCAACCTGGTTAATCTCACACTCTCGTCTATTTTCCCCAATCGTTTTTCAGCAGTAATTCCAACTTTGCTTAGTCTGTGGTGAAGGACTAGCATAGCGGCTTCTGTGTAATGTGGGGAAGTGAGACCCAGGCAGGGAAATCGACCTGCCCAAGCTCACACAGCTGCATGGGAGCAGAGCCAGGCCTGGGACCCAGGCACCTGCCCCAGTCCTGGGCCTGTGCTCCCAGACCAAGCTGTGCTGGCCACTCTCCCCATCGTGGGAGCCACTGCCCCTTCACCCAGTACCTCTCTGTGTGGACCCTTGATCACTGAGACCCTTTGCTGAGAGACTGAGGAAAGGCCCACAGAAACCTGAGAAGCAGCACAGTGGAGTAGTTAGAGTTTGAACTCCCGGAATTCAAATCCTGACTTAGCTGTGGGAGCTTGGGCAGCTTGCTTGATGTCTCTGAACCTGTAACATGGGGATCGTGATAGAACAGACTCCCCATCACCGCGCTTAGGGATTCACCGTGATCAAGCAGGAAACCTAACTAGTAAAACACCAGGACTAAGTAATTACTAGTTTCTTTTTCTTTTTAACCACAACAACCTATTTCTGCCATCTAAGACACAACACAAATCGCTTGCCCCACTGCGGGTCACCTTCTGACATGCCTTTCCTGTGGCTTTAGCCACTCCCTGCCACCTCTCCTATGAAGCCTTCTCCATGCCCATGCCCAGAGCAAACTCCTGCCACCTCTGAACACGAGCTGCACTCTGTGCTCCCGCTCCTGCCCGCCTGGGGTGCGCTGGGCCTTGACCGTGGGTCCTCTTCTCCACTGAACACTGAGGCTCCTTGAAATCCATGACCCACGTACTGAATCCCAAAGCTGTGGTTAAGTGCACAGGATCTGGCGGCTGGCGACACCGGGCTCAAGTCCAATGTCCATCCTATACAAGACGTGTGACCCTGTGCCTCGTCTCCTCGTGTGTATGACAGGGGTTATGAGGCCCGCTTTCTCGGTTTGCTACACGGATTCAATGAAGCCATGTGTGGGAAGAGATGACCTAGACAGAGTAGGTGTGTAATGAAACATAGATGCCATTTCCCCAGTTATCTTTAAGGTGTGTGTCCCTGCCCCAAGCCTCAGCACAGCCTGGCACAGGTGTGCAGTGAGGGGCCATTGACGGCCTGCCTACACGACAGGTGGCACATCATCATTATCATTAGTGTGACTATGGCTGCAGCCAAACACCCACCCTTCCCCCACCGCCACCCCCACCCCACCCCACCCATGTGTTGAGGGGCAGTCCACAGCCAGGGCTGCCACAGGCTGTAGATGTGCCCAGGCAGGGGCCTCCTGGGAGTGGCTGCAGCCCATGGGATTCCCCCAAGAGGGCACTAATCTGTCCTGTCACCCTCTTTGAGGGCCGATGCTGCCCTGGAGAAAGGCGGAGGAGGCAAGGCCACAGCAGCATCTGGGCCCTTCCAGGGGTCCTGCCAGTCATCCCCCCACCTTCCAGGAGGAGGAGTAAAGCCCCTGCTCTGTGAGGGCACTACGCACCCAGGGCCTCAGGCCCCTTGGCCCCAACATCGGATCATTGGACAGATATTGGGTCACCTCCATCCTCTAAAACCACACCCCCTGCTCCCCATGTCAACAGCCCCAGGGAGCCCACGGGATAACCTTATTTCCCCTCCTTAAGCACTCTACTCCCAGAGTGAGGAAGCTATGAGGCCCCTGGAGCCCTTTCTTCAAATTTGAAGTCCCAAGCTCCCAGCCCACCAACCCAGGAGGACCCCCCTTCTTCCCCAGGCCAGAGGCACCACATGCGATAGCACAGCCCCCTTGAATTCCTTTTGCGGCTGGTACGTGAGGTCAGGGCAGGCTTCAGTCTGCACTCCAACTGTAATTCACTGGGGCCCTCGGTCAAGCTCTTTCTCAGGCCTCAGTTTCTCCATCTGTGAAGTGGGAGTGTTTGACAAAGACAGAAGTCATCAAATTGTCCTACGGGGGCCCTTTCACTGGCCCTCTGAAGATCCTTGGGGGCAAGGGGCTCAAAGTGAAAGTGGGACTCCAGGCTGTTACAGTCCCACTGTCTTCCTCTGACCTTAACTTCAACTAAAGATGACTATTTCTCCTTTATACGCTGTACTGTCTAACATATTCTAGTTTTGTTTTGTATTATTAGAAGCTAACTGGGCTAAACTGCGTGTGTACTGGTGGTTGGCAGGAAAACCCATGCCATGCTCAGAGCACACGCCCAGCTGAGGTTTGGGACCCGCTGGACTCCTCACGTCCACGTCCTACAATTGCTGTAGCTTTGCCACCAGCCCTTGCCAAGGAACTGCCCTGGGTACCATGACCCCCTCTCCCTCATGTCCGTCCTACCCCCAGTTAAGAGAAAAGTCATCTTCCCCCTGTGGTTCTCCATCCTCTCCTGAGAGGTGATTTCTTCTCTTTAAAGAGACGAGGGGAGAGGGGCGCAGGGAAAGAAGGACAGCCCCATCCAGGACTAGGTCCTAACACCTCCCAGATGCCCTTCTCACCCATCCCTCTCCACATCTGCTCCAGAATCCCATGCCCAGCCGTCCTGCCACCCCTGTGGGCTTACTGCCCACATAGCCTGCCATTCACATCATCAGCCTCCCACTCCGTGCTCCATGGGGGCCGCCCTGTGGGGAGCTGTCCACGTGCCTGAGGGGCACAGCTTCTCCGTCGGCTGAGACTGCTGACGTGGGGTCAGCCCACCTGAAAATTGCTCTCCCTGGGTCCAGACGAAACAGCTGGGCATTGATGGAGTTTGCAGAGAAATTAATCAGCGCCAACTGGCAGCAGTGCCAGGCGCTGCCTGGGCCCAATCCATCCTAATGAATCCCAGCTCCCGCCTTAATGGCTCCTGACAAGACTAATTTAGTCGTGTAGGTGATTAGCGTGGGCATGAGCACCTGAATTGTGGCTCAAGACACTTTGGGGGTGCTGGGGGGTTCTGCCTGGGCAAGTTGGCTCTATGTGCACCAGTCTCAGGCGACACACAGAGGGACAGGGAGACAAGGGGAGGGGGCCTGGCAAGACATTCACCATCCATGCGTCCTTGCATTCTGACTTTCATCCCTCTACTTATTCAACCCGCATCTGTTGGGCCCCCTGTGTACAGAGCCCTGTGCTTGGCACAGGGGACATGGAGGCTCAACTTGCTCAGCTGTAAGATAGAGATGACACCTTTCCCTGACAGTCACCGTGAGACCTGTAGGAGGCCATGCATGTAAAATGCTTAACTGAGGCCCCAGCAGGAGGCTGGCGATCAATAAACGCTCGTTAATATGATCACTCGCAATCCTATATTACATATAAATGTGAAAATTAAAATTAATTGTAATGTCAATATTAATAAAAGTAATAAGTAGAAAATGAACAGCCAATGGGGAGTTACACACAAATAGCAAAACAGAACTCGCTAAGAGCTGTCCTAGCGGCGAACACAAAGCACACAGAGAGTGGGTGCAGGGGAGGCTGTGGGGTCTCCCAGAGCAGCTGACGTCTAAGCTGCAGCCTGAACAATGAGTAGGAACTGACCAGGCAGGGAAGGGGCAAGGGCACGCGAGCCAAGGGAACAGCACAGGGGGGGTGCAGTGGTGAGACAGCACGAGGTGTTGGGGTGCTGCGTGAGTCACTGGCTGGAAAGCAGGGTGTCTGTGGGGAGTGGTAGGTGACAGGCTGTGAAAAGAGTTCTCACTGCTTCCTTTAGGCACATGGAGGTTTTTGGCTGGGGGGGGGGTTAGAATTGGGATAGGAGAAGTGATCTTGGTGGCCAGGCCTGAGGGACACCACCCCGTCTGGGACGTGATGTCCCTTCAGGACCTGAAGTGTGAGAATCGGTGGCAGCTGAGGTAGACGAGCCAGACGCCCTCCGTCCCTCTCAGAGCTCTCCGGTCAGCATGGTACCTCCAAACCAGACTTCACGCTGCCGCTTCTGTGTCCCTCCCTGGGAGCCAGCCAGGGCTCAGCACATAATCCACACACAACCCTGGCAGGCAGTGGATGGCACAGCGCTGGCTCCGCCATTCACAAGTGCAGGCACGTACAGCATCTGTGCCATTTGGGGGACAAGCTCTCCTGGGCCCACTCCCTGGGCAGCCATCCTTGTTGTCACCAACACCGAGTCCTGACACACCCTTGGGAGGGGAGTGTCTGGCCTGAGACTCCAGGAGGGATGGTGAGCAGGCGTGGTGCCAGCCCCCCGTCCCTGCCTTGAAGATTTCCCCACGTGCTCACAGGCTCCAGGTTTCATTCCTTCCCAAGGCACTCCACGTCCCAGATGCCAGCCGGGCACAGGGGTGGGCCCTGGGGACACAGAGAGGGCGGGCCTTGGCCCCCTGGAAGCCTTCACAGAGCAACAGGGGAGACAGACAAACAACTGAGTTAATGGCACCCCAACTAGGACTAATAGCGAGGGAAGAGAGCAAAGGAAGCAGAACCCGAACTCTGCCTAGAGCAACGGGGGTGGGGCAGGGGCGGCACCGGACCTGACCTGACTGACCAGCACAGGCTCGTCTCATTCCAGGCAGCAGGGACAGCACCTGCAAAGCTAGGACGTCAGAACCCGGCTTTCATGCTCAAGAAACTGCAAGACCAGTGTGGCTGGAGTGGAGTCCACTCGGGGAGAGGAGGGGACGAGGTGGGAGAAGTAGCAGGACCTGGACTGCAGCTTTCATGCCATGGAAGAATGCTGGCTTTTGTTCCAAGGGGGGTGGGAAGACTTGAGCAGACCTCATGTTAGGCTCTGCCCCAGGCTGAAAAGGAACAATCCCTCAGATGCGAGGGTGGGAAGAGGCTGCTGCAGGGAGACCACTGAGACCTCGGGAAGCTGCTGAGATAACCCAAGCTTGGGCCTTGGGGGCAGGAGTGGAAGGGGCAGGAAGTGAGAAGATTCTGCAAACATTCTGAAGATAGATTCAACAGGATATCCAGATGAACTGCATGTGAGGTGAGAGAGAAAGGGAAGAGTCAGGGATGACCCCAAACCTCTGACCTGACCAACGGGAAGGATGGAGTTGCAACTAACTGAGAATGGGGGGCGCGGCAAGTGTTTCGGGGGGAAGATCAGGTGTTCAGCTTTAGACACACTGAGGTTGAGAGCGCCTTAGACATCCAGGTAGAAATGTTGAGTAGCGACGTGGATACACGAGTCCGGAATCTCCTCTGCGAGGAGGGCTGGGTGGAAGGTCGACATCTCAGAGTTGTCAGTGTATCAATAGTAACCAAAGCCCTGAGACTAGAGGAGGTCACATGGGCGTGAGAATATGCAGAAGAGACACAGGGGCTGGGCGGGGCCCTTCAATGGCAAGAGGTCCAGGAGATGTGGAGGAACCAGCCAAGGAGACTGAGAAGGAAATGCCACAGAGGTGATATCCTGCAGGAGAAAAAGATCAACTGCTAAAAGGCCACAGGTATGAGAACGCACCACTGACTATAGCCACTCAGGGGTCCTTGGTGATCTTGACAGGAGCAATACTGGTGGGGTGTCCGGAGTGAATTCACTCCGGTGGTGACCTGGAGATTGTACCCTTGCAGCACATGTCTTTCATCCTAAAGGTGCCACGTGAGCATTCACTGCTGTTAGCCAGGGCCAAGGTGTGGGCAATGCCAACCAGCGAGACCAGACATTGAGCCCTTGATCTGCCCTTGCTCTGCCCCACCCCTGCTAGGCGATGCCGCCAAGCACTGATGGTGCATGTCTGGAGCAAGATACTCAGAGACAAGCGGCCCTCTGCGCTAACAGACTGGGGGTGGGGCTGGGGCGCAGCTACTTAATGACTTCATTTTGCTGCTGTGTTCTCCAGGTGGGAGGTGGTCTCCAAAAAGAACATCATGCAGAGGAAACTGGAACCTGAGATAGATGAGGAGATAGTAACGGAACATGCAGCCTCTGTAAAAGGGTTTCAGGTGGCAGTGCTGTGCCCGCCAACTCCGCTCCTGGGCACGAGGCCACTGGCCCGCTGTCATGAATTGAGGCACAAGCATAAAAAATGGAAAAGCTCAGAGGGTTTGGGGTGGAGGAACGTCCCGTTCTTTAACCCAAGAGAGTACATTCACGAACCTACATCCCGATAGAGCCTGTAACCAAATTCTACCTCCTCTTCTTAAAAGGAAATCTTAGAAAGGAAATAATTAAAACACTTAGGACATTGCCTTGAGGACTGAATCAACACTGTTATAATAATACATACAACACACATATACTGTACATCATAGCGTATGTTCTATTATTATTCTGTAAGGCTCCAGTGGTCAGTGGGTAGGAGGAGTGCCAGGGAGACCGATTTCCTATTAATATTAGGAAGAAGTTTTCATCCCTAGAATTATCCCACAGCCCAGAAATGAGCTGCCTTGGAAGATGATGACTTCCCATAATTGGGTGTCCAAGCAGAAGGAGATAATCAGCCCCAGAAATGGACGCTGAGTCTGCCCACAGCACTGACGGCCTCCACCGGAGAGCTGACACTTTCTGACCAGCTTGGGCTATACGTCTAGCCATTGGTACTGACCATCCCTCTGCACCCAGTTCATCCTCGCACTTGCCTGCCCCGCTGCAAGCCTGTGGCTGGCAGGACAGCCCATGCAGCCATCCCTGCTCCACACACAGCCTCTCCTTTCAGTCACAACAAAACTTCCAGGTATGGAGGCTTTGGAGTAAATGGTATCGTATGTAAATATCCCAACAATCCAGAGAGGGGGCTACCCCACACCCATTTTGCAGATTGGATCACTGAGATTCAGAGAGCACAGGGTAGTGAGAGCCTAGACACAAAGTCAAGTCTCTGGGCCACCCCATTCCACATGGCAGGCAAAGGGCTAGACCCTTGGAAAAGCTGTCTCCACCCTCACCCTCACCCTGATCACTGCTTGTCAGAGGTCTGCACCCTCCCACATCCACATGAGTCCACATCCACCCTCTAAATGACCAAGGGCCATCTGTGTAGATGACAGCACTCAGTGGAGGTCTGCAGGACTATCTCATCTGAGGGCCCCGAGAAATCTGGGGCCAGCAAGGCTCCCCAAGCCAAAGCCCACTGGGCCTATCTTTTCAATGTCCTCTCATTGGTGAGGTGGGAAGGTAGAGGCCCAGAGAGGGGCAGTGCTGTGCCCAAGGTCACACAGCGAGGAACACAAACTGGGCTCATGACTTTCAGGCCAGAGCTGCGCTGCCCTCTTCCTGATGCAAAACAAAGGCAGGAGGCCAGGAGGGTGCTGGGCCAGGTCGGGACCCAGTACCTTCCCAGGGAGGTGAGCAGCGCTATCTTCCAGCTCACTGAGCCCTCCCTCACTCCTACAGTGCCCCGGAGTCAGGGATTCATCCCCACTGCACAGGCGGATGCCCCACCTGTGACTGCAAAGTTCAGCCTTAACACGGCTGAGTCCTTGAAGTTGTTCTAGAGGCCAGCTAATGCTGGCATTTGCAAAAGACAATCAAGAGCCACAGCCAAAGGTCACTAGAGCCGGGCCTGCTGGAGAGTCCACTTGGGGGGCTTCCAGCCCAGGGCTTGTCACTAGTAGCACTAGCCAAGCAACATCTACCCCACCCCACCCCCACCCCCTTCCCTGCACCACAGGCCTCTGAGCAGAGGACTGCATGTCCCAGATGGGGTGACGGAGCCGGCACCACTCACCTGAGAGGGGCCTCCACCTCCCCGGCCGGCAGCTCTGGTCAGTTAGGGGCTAGCCATACCTCTGCCTCAATGGCCCACCTCTCCCAACTACATTCCCTAAAGAATCTCCAGGAAGATGAAGGTAAAACAGACACATGATCACCATCCACAGGAAACAGTATGTGACGGGATGGGCAGGGCCTCTCAGGACTCTGCTCAAGGGCCACCCTCCCCCAACACCTCTTCTGATGCTCCCGGCCTCTGCCCTGCCCCCCAAGGGAGGACCCCTCCTCCTTCAATGCCCCACCGGGCTTCACCAGACATCCACCTCAGTGCCTGTGATCCACAACACTGACTTTACTCCTCTGTTCAATTCCTCTGAGTCCACAGCGCCCAGGCCGGGCTCAGAGCTGGCACCCCATCTGTCTGCTGAACTGATGAGTGAACTGAGGAAGGGAGAGCCCCTGATGGTGACCAGCGTTGCTAGCATTCATTCGGTTACCCATACACATCTGCTGGGTGCCTACCCTGATGGCTCTGGGCCAGGCCCATGCCAGCTCTGAGTATGGGGGGCAGCCACAGATGAATCCAGGAGCCCACAAACATCCCCCAGTCCAACGCAAAGGGGAGGAAACAGTTCAGCAGGGTCCCCCAAGAAGCTTGCAGGTACCCTCTCCACCCCCCCACCCCAGAAGGTGAGCTATTCTCTGAAAGAATGTTCCAGTGAGGCAGGCTACCTCTTTCCCAGATGGCCATTCAAACACCCAGATCCCGTAACCCCGATACCCAAATCCACCCTCACAATGCTGATCTCTGGGGGCTGCTAGTCACCAAAGGTGTGGCCCCAGAGCCACCCCAACGCAGTCCCTGGAAATAAAACACTACTAGGCCATGGGGACAATCCCCCCAGCAGTCAGAAACACACCTGCTGTGCCCAGCACCTACCTGCAAAAAAGGCTTCCGCCAGGAAGGCTGGAAGGCAAGACCTCTTCAGGGGCTGCGCACACCCCACCCCACAAAGAGCAGGACAGTCTGGGGCCTGCCTAAGGCTCCCCTCTTCAAGCAGAGGTTTACTTTGAAGAATTCTTCATCTATTCTACCACTCACCTGCATCTGCTTTTACATAAAAGACTGTTTTAAATTACCTGTTAGATATCTTAATACCTCTCCCCTCTCCAAGCCACTCTGCTTCATTTCTTTTTTTTTAATTTGTGTAATTAAAGTATATTTGAGCACAAAATGCTTTCTCTGTCTAATCCTGCTTCATTTCTAAACACAGGTGACGCTCCAGAAAGCTGGGGCGTGCTGACCGGATGCAGGCCGCGTCTGGCACCCAGGCCGCCCTCGTACCCACACAGCAGCAGGCAGACCCGAGTGTACGAAGCCCCAGATTACAAGCACTTTCCCTAACATGACATAAGAATGAGAGGACGGGGTGGGGGGGAGGTTGTTGGTGGACTTGGGCAGGACCTTTCCAGGCACTGCTTGCTGTTTGCATGCATGCTCACAGGAACTGGTGCCTTCCCAGGGGCACAGCTGCAAGACGGTTCCTTCAATTCAACCCCCATTTTCTGAGAGGCTTCTGGGTCTCTCGAGCTGAGCTAAGGCCATAGGTCTATGCATGCAGATCTCCAGCTACAGGTATAAGGGCCAGGCCCCCTGCGGAGGGGACTCATGAGGACAGACCTGGTGATGAGGTGACAAGCGGGGGGGGGGGGGGGTTGACAGGTGAATACCAGGACGCTCATGCCCACCTCCTAAACAGTTCCTTGTTTTCTAGTGACAAAAACAGGCACACTCAATGCAGAAATCTCCGTAATCGCAGAAAATTACAAAAGGTTACAACACAATTGCTACAACAGCTTCCATCTTCAAATTTTCTCAAGGAAGCGGAACAAACCATTTTGTAAAACAAAAGTCGTGTAGATGTGAATGCCCAGCAACTTGGGCTCAATGCGATAACTCTTTGACACTTACAACTCCTCTTCTGCTCGAGCCACCATGGGAAGTACTGAGTGCCCCATCCTTGGAGGCAACCAAGCAGAGACCATAAGAACACCCATCAGGGATGCCATAGAAGAGGTTCCAATAATGGGTGGAAGATGGTCTCAGTCTCTAAGATCCCCTTCACTTGTGGCAAAGGAGCCCACCCCGTGCCACCCAGCATGCCTGCCTCCCAGCCCTTGTGCCAACTCACCCACAGGCGTGTCCTCACTGATCAGCAGGTACGTGTCAAAGAAGTGGTTGATAAAATAGGGCAGTCGGTTCACCTGGCCTGGAAGTCAGAACACAAGAGCGTCAGGCAAGTGCCCTTACGCTGGCACAAGCGGGCATCATGCATTCTGCAAGGGGACAGAGTTGGGGTTGCAGTGGGCACTGAACCTGTGTCCAGGGCCACGGCCACCTTCCTCAAGGCAAATGGGGAATGATGCCAGTGGGCAGGCAGACCACTGTCAGGTCATATGGTCAGCCACATGCAGCCACTGAGCCCTGGTCCACACCAAGACGTGCTAATGTGTAAAATACACACAGGATTTCAAAGACTCTGTACGAAAAGTGGGTGTAAACTATTTCATCTTTTATATGGATTATGTGTTGAAATGATAATATTGTGGATATAGTGGGTTAAGTAAAATATATTATTAAAATGAATTTCACCTGTGTCTTTTCTAATGCAGCTCCTAGAAATTTTAAACCACACACGTAGCTTGAATTTTATTTCTCCTGGGCAGCCTGGCTCGAGATGGAATGAGAGCGTGGCAAGGACCAGGGCTGTCTGCTTTGTTGACCGCTGCAACTCTGGTGCCCAGAAAAGGGCTTAGCACCCGGAAAGCCCTCAATAGATAATAATAATAATAATAATAATAATAATAATAATAATAATAGCCATCTATGGAACCCTTCTCTGTACCAGCCACTTATACCACCTCCACTAATCCTCGTGGATGGCAAGTGCTGTCATCTCCCCATTTTACTGTTGAGGACATCGAGGACATGTAGGAACTTGCAGCTAGTACGTGGCAGGCCCCAGGGAAACTCTGGGCAGGTGAGCCCCCACTCCGTGACACCTCAGAGTGCAGGCCAGGCCGAGAAGGGGTCAGGGTGCTACGCACATGGGCTGAGGAATTGCACACGTACGAAGCGCCTCCCGTACCACAAGTCCCCCACCCGCAAACTTCCTGAGGCTGGCTTCATCTGTCCCAGGCGCCCATCTCTAGTGGTCTTCTGTAGTTTGGCATAAGAAGAAATATATTTGGTGCTTATGCCTGGCTCCTGGCACAGAGTCCCCAAGACTCTTAGAATTTCTGGAGTGACAGGAGAGTCTGTTGTTCCTCGTCAGGACTCCCTTTTGACCACACCTGAGTTTATGCCAATGAGGTGACTAGGGAGGGGTTTGTAGATCACCTCAGAATGGGGCTGGTCACAGGAAGGCCAGGTGAACACACGCATGTGCCTGCCGAGAGGGCGACGTACATGGAGAGGGCATGGAAGGGGCACCTGCCTTGACACCTACGCATACCTTGCCCTGCGCACCTGGGGCTCCTAAGGTAGATCCTTTATATTAAACCAGTAAGTGTTTCCCTGAGTTCTGTGAGTCGTTCTAACTAAGTGAGCCTGAGGAAGTGTTGCGGGAACCCCCAATTTATTAACCATTAATTTATTAATTCCTGTTCATCCTTCACGGTTCATCTTAGACGTTCCTTCTCCTGGGCAGCCCTCTCTGACCACCTCGACTGTGCATATCCACCCATGTGCACGCCTCCACCCTCTACACAGCAGGAACTCACAGCCCCTCACACACACCGCAGCCTCAGAAGGAGGCTGGTGGTCAAGGGCCACCCCCTTTGTTTGGAACCTACCGCCCTGTGCTTTCCCGTGCCTCAGTTTACACATGTGTAAAAGAGCAATAATAATAGCACTTGTATCGTGGCTGCCCTAATGCTTACATGAGATTACATACAGAGAGAACTCAGCACCATGCCCAGATACACAGCAAGCATTTCATACATAGTAGCTATGATTAATATTGGTATTGATAACAACGCCCCGTGCTCAGCCAGAACGGAATGCCTTTTTTTTCTGCTGGGGGCTTTGGGCTGAGCGGAGAAGGCTCGGGGAGGCCAGAGAATTCAGCAGCGGGCTTGCAATGGTACGGGAGGAAAATCAGCAAGGAAAGAATCCCCTGCAGCAGCACTGTTAGTTTTTAAATTTTCTTTTATAGGACCTGTCGATAATCAGCTGCTGAGAGCCCCGCACGGGCAGCTGGGCAGGGCATCGGGAACATGCATCCTCTGCCACATACAAGCAGGACCCACATTCTTAGAACAGGTTTGCTGCCCTCGGAGGCCCGGTGGAAGGCCTTGGGCCACTAGTGTGGGATGGGGAGGGGCCGAATGGAGGGGTTTGGGAGAGGGGATTGCTGACAGGGTTCTTGTTCTTTTCAAAACCACATTTACGGCATGAAGGCTGTGTCCTCCAGAGACAAAACCTCTGTCTCGGGAGCTTTGAAGTCTCTAGTGAAGGGGAATGTAAGTGGATGTACATGCTGATGGCAGGCGGGGAAGCCGGGCCGCCCCACCTTAGGGGCCCCTCAGACCAGTGCCTGGACGCAGCCTCCGTGACCCAGCGGGATGCTCGGCGGCCGGCCTGACAAGGACGAGGCGAGGCAGGCCTGCTCAGGCTTTCACCTCTGCCTTCCCAACAAGCACACAGATGAAGAATGAGAAACACCAGGGAGGGCATTGAGGCCAGCGGGGAGAAGGGGAGGAAGTGTAGGCAATGAGATGACAGGCGAACAATGAGTTTCGACATCTAGGGGACATTTATCCCTGAGCCTGACCATCTCTGACTGCCAGGGGTAGGAGGCAACATGGTGTGGCCTTGGGCAACAAGGCAAAAGCTAGGGGTCAGCGGCAGGTGTCAACAGGGCACGGTGGAAAGATGGTGCCCTTTAGCCCCTAAGGTCAGCCACCTCTCCATCATGGCAAAGGAACACCACTGGCCATCTCAGATGGGGACCAGGAAGAGGGTCTGTGCCTAGCAATGAGAAAGAGGGGGACCCTTACATACACATGTAAAGCAGGCTAGCCCACAGGCGGACTGGATATGCCACAGAACTGCTAGGTGGCCTCAGGCAACTGACTTAACTCTGTTTTCTGTGCCCCATCTTGCTCCCTTTAGAGAAAGATACAGCAGGTAATCAAAGAGCTAACACTTACTTAGCACCTGATATGTGCCAGGCATTATTCTAAATGCTTGAGATGTATATTAACTCATCTGATCATTTTGACAATGAAAGAAGTCCTATTATGCTCCCTATTTTAGAGAGAAGGAATTTGAAGCACAGAGAAGCTAAAAAACTTGCCCAAGGGGACCCCTTGGAGAAGTGGGGGCAGGAACCCTGGAGTCCTGGCTGTGTGCTGCTCCCTCGTGCCCACTTTGGATGCATCTGGAGAGCTCCAGGGAACACAGCCACCATTACTGAGGAAAGCAGGTGACGACTGAGCACCTGTTTTATTTTTACATATGTATTTCTTTTCAGCTGGTGGTAGTGGAGGCGAAGGGCACAAGTGTCCAAGGTCACAGAGTCCCTAAGGAGGCTGACGAAAGTGTCCTGACACTGTCCAGCAAACCCAGAGGGTCAGAGTTGGTCTCAGGTGCTCCCCACTAAGGCCTCCCTGAATGAGGTGCGGGGTTCATCTTGACAAAAGCCCCTGTGAAAGATCAGAGACCTGGAGGGAGGCCCAGATGGGCCCTGCTTTGAATGACCTTGGGCCAGCTGCTTCCCCAGGCATCAGTTTCTCCTCTGTAAAGTGGGCCAATAGCTGAGAGAGGGTCTGACACGGCTTCTCGCTCTGGCCCTGAGAGTCGCTGTGACCGTGTTGTAACCCTGGGCTGCCTGGATGGGAGTGAGCTCCTTCTAGCAGGGGCGTTCCAAAAGAGATGCCTCCAAACGTGGGGGCCAGGCGAGGGGACCTTCAGGGGACTCCCAGGCAGCAGGACACCAGCTTCCCTCCAACAAGCACTAGTCTGTGGCTTCCTCCAGAGGCTCCCCAGTTCCCTGGAGTGGGAGGAGGAGGGGCCCCCCTCAGGAATGTGTTTGCCTGTGTCACCAGGCACACCGTGCCCATGGCTCTTCCCCGAGGACACCCTGGCCCCGGGGGACCCTATGCCAGCTGAGCCTACTGTCCTGGCCTTCCTTCAGCTCAGACCAGAGCTGCTTTGCTCCTGCTGTCCAGGAGAGACAAAGACGCAGGCGTTTTCCTGCCTCCTCTGTCACCAGAGCTGGCACAGACGTGGCTGTTGCAAGGGCCAGGCGAAGGAGGGCTGGTCCGCCCTCAGCGAGGAAAGGCTCCCTGCAGCCACATCTTTGCTCAGGCCGTCCCTCCTGCAGGATTCCCTTCTTCCTGCTCCCCTTCTTTAGAACCCCCTGTCAGTCTTCAAAGCCCAGATTAAAAGTCTCCCTTCTCGCTGGGTGTCTCCTGTCCCCGCAGGCCCGATTAATCTTTCCTCTTGACGGGCTTCTCCAGAGCCGCGTGCATCCTTTATTACTCCTCTTTGCCCTGCATCAGAATAAATCCTGGCTGTATCTCGACTCTTTACTCCTGGAGAACGAGTCATTTCTTCCACACCCCCGGAGGCAGGCGCAGGAGACACACAATAGGTGCTCAAAAGACAACTGCAAAACTGACTAGAACTGTGACCAGTCCTGCATCCTGGAAAAAGGACAGTTCATGGTCACAGATGCCTCCTTCCCTCAGAACTCAAGTATTTCTCAAGGCTCCTCACACTCCCTGCCATGGCCCAGGCCCTGGGAATGGGTATTTCCAGCCCTGGGAGTGCTGCGGAAGCAACTGAAGTTCAGAGAGCGAAGGGTGTACCCTCACACAGCAAGGTGGAGTCTCCAGAGTCCCAGAGCCACCCCCTCCCAACTCCTGCCCGCACACCCTCCAGCCTCGCCTCCTGTGTTGGCTGTAGCAGGGAAGGACTGAACTTACCCCAGCATCCGGAGATCAGCACAAAAAGCCAGACCACGTGGCAGCTGGTGGTGACGTGGTACCTCATGGTTCCTGGGGGCACAAAGAAGAAGAAGGTGAGAAGAAGCCTCCTACTGGTGGGGGGCCTGCTCTTCAAGGCCCTTCAGCACCTCCCTACCCTTATAGCTCCAGGGAGAAGGGAGGAGAGGGAATTAACTCAAATGAAGGGAGGAAGAGGGTGGGGGACATGGGAAAGAAGAGGGGGTCTGTGTCATTGATTTTATCATCGTCCAATCCTAGAAACACAGCGGCCTGAGGGTGACTGGGCTGGGGGTGTGGGCAACACGCCCTCTTTGCCCTCATGGGGGCTGACTGCTCAGCCCATGGGCAAAGCTCAGAAGCAGGCACAAGCGTGGTATCACAACATATTCTGGGCTCCCTGGGTGGAAGGAGGGGCTGCTGCCTCCACCCGCCAGGATGGTATCACCCATGCGTGACAGAGACGGTTAGCCTGGAGACAGGGTTAGGACATGGGTGTTGAGCAGGAAGACAGGGGACTAAGAGTGGGCCTGGCAGCCCACTACCCACCCACCCCTGCCCCAACCTAAGTGCCAGACAAACATGGGTTTTCCTATTTTTTATATCCACCATATTATCCCAAAACATTATTAGCTATGAAAGGAGGCAGCAGTCACAGTTTCCAAAAAGGCACAGAAAGGGGAGGCAACCTGCCCAGGGCCCCACAGCAAATCAGTGGAAAGCTAGAGCTGAAACTTTGGGAGCTCAGAGCGAATCTCCAGAGAAATCTGGGGCACAGCTACTAGAGACTCAGCAGAGCAAGATCCCATGTCTAAGGGTGGCAGGGAGGGTGGGCTGCTCCCCCCCCACCACCATGGCAGTGGCCTGCGCGGCCCCATTACAGCAGGCCCACAGCTCCTTCTTACCCCTGCAGTGACTCAGGAGCAGGCCTCTCTGGAGACCAGCAGTGACACCAGGACGGGCCCACACTCCTCAGCTGGGGTGCCCTGCCTCCCACTCAACTGTCAGCCGTATTTGTGCAGGGAGAAGGCCCACTTACCTCCGTGCCCCCACAGAGCCAAGCCAGGTGCCTGCACCGCACTTTGCAGTGAGCACATAGTGGGCGCCTTGCCTGGGTGGGACTACCCTCCCTGGTTCACAGGTAGAGCCACGGGACAATTTGCTCAGACCCCCCCAACTAATGAATGGGGGTTCAGCATCTGGACACAAGTTGACAGGCCACCTCCCTCGACAGTCAGTGATGAGGAAACGCATGGGGAGGTGGAGGAACAGAAGGAAAGGACTTTTTGGAGATTCTTCCACATCTCTGCAAGGTCTAGGGGCAAGGCATTCAGAAAAGGCCAGGAACTCAGATCCCTCCTTCCACACCGGGAGCAGTCTTTCCCTCTCAGCCCCGTGCTTCGAGGGGACAATGCAGGGACCCCACCAGGTGATCCCCTGACCTACACCACACACAATAAGGGCCCATGGCACCCCGCCCTCTTGTTTTCCTTCTCATATTGTACTTAACACATTGTTTGTGGGAAACGAGTAAACTCGTCATATCGCCTCTAGTTGGAACCAGCAAAAATTTTGCAAAGTAAATAAATAGAGACCTCTTTTTAAACTAAAACACTGAAAGTTTCATAGAAAAATATCAAATAGATCGAAAGATATGAATATTTTAAAGCCCCGCATTACGACGCGATTTGGCGGGAAAATGCCCGCTTACAAAGTGTTAATTTAAAATGTCCTAATTACTAGGTAGGAAACAGTCATGTGAGGAAGAAAAGATTCTAAGCCATTTAGATAAAGGTAAATGCTCTCATCATCTCTTTGTGTTCTTGCCCCGCCCCTTTGAGTTTCTGAATGTCAACAGCCTATCACAGGGTGCAAACTGCAGTGTCCACAGGGGCCAGGCAGGGACTGTAAATGGGGGGGGGGGGGGGGGCCAGTGGCCATTCTGAAGCCATGAAGACATATGCTCCGTCCAAAAGTGGCAGCTGCTCTGTTTCAGGCAAGAGGGAATGTGGGCCCAGTGTGGCCAGAGCTTCTGATTTTTCTCAATGAAAAGCTGGAAATTTGGCTTTTTATATGAATTCATTTTTTAAATGTTGACAAATAATTCCATGTTTGTGAAACAACCATGACCGGTCTGAGGGCCAGAGCAGCAGGTTGGGCCTGGCATGCTTCCTGCCAGGCCTTTCCCCTCACCCAGGCAAGCATGTCCACATTACATGTATGTATAGAGCAGTATAGCTGCTGTCTAGCTTTAGAATAATGGCGTCCTCTCTGCACAAGAACAACTTGCTTTTCTCATGTCATAATTTTTCACGGACAAGCCTCCAGGTCAGCATTGCTATATCTACCTCCTTCTTTTCAAGAGCTAAATAATAGTTCACAGTATGGATGCCATGTATTGGAGACAAACATCCCCTACTGTTGAGCTATTGGGTGTTTTCAGGTTCCTGCCACCACAGGCAATGCCACAGTGACATCTCCCTGCTTGTAATTATGTTGGGACTTTGATGGCTCTTGAACTTGGTTCTCTATCAGTGGGATTACTGGGTCAATTCAGTACGACACAGAGCGTGTATGTAAACTTCCATTCAGCATTGCCATGTTACCTTCTGGAAAGGTTATGGCAGTTCCCACTCCCTCCAGCAGGGCACAGGAGGGCCTGTGTGCCCACTTGGAAGGGATCCCTCTTTTAAATGGCTGCCAATCAGATGCATGAAAAATGGTTTAATTAGCATTTCCCTAACTACGAGTGAGGTTGAGCGTGATGCCTTTTTCTAAATGAGAAAACCACTTTCCATCTGTTATCTTGCGTTATCCTACCATACCCTGCAAAGCAGCTAGCCATCATTGCTAGCATTATCTCTGATTTACAAGTGGAGAAACCAAGGCACAGAGCAATTAAGTGATAATCTGACATCTCGTGGTGAGTGAGTGTCTTTAAAAAAAAACAACCTCCAGCCCTCTGCCTTTCCAAGCCAGATGTTGGGAGAATTAAACATCTGCTAAGAACATCATCCACAAAGAGCTGAGTGGTGTGTACCATTCTGCTGGGCATCGCAGGAAGTCTGCAGCAGAAGGGAGGGAGGGAGGAAACACTTACTAGAAAATTCCCGTGGGCCTGGGATTGTCCCAGGTGTTACTTTTATTCAACCCTCCAAAATCTCTCTATGACTTATAGATATTATTGTCTCCATTTTATATTAGGAAATTAAGGCTCGGAGAGATCACTCTAGATTTAGAATGAGTCCCACACTATTTCCATCACACCATTTTGCTGTCCCCACTGCCCCATTTCCTAATGTATACATGGGGAAGGCACAGCCCCTCCCTCAAGTAGCACAACACACAATCACAACACAATTCACACAGGATGAACGTCTGCCAAGAAGTGAGTAGGTCCACAGCACGCACACGTGCAGACCGCATCTTTTCCCACAGTGCTGGCTCAGGCTCTGACACCGCTGGGCACATGGGCCCCCAAACTCTCTCCTGAAATGTCTGTTCATCTCCTTTCCCCTTTATAAGCAATCACACTGCTTCGGTGCTCCCCCATCTGTCAGTTCAGGGCAGCCAACCACAGTCCTAACTTTGCAGGGGCCACCTCCAGCGCACCCAGAAGCAGGAACAAGCGTCAGTCCGTGCAGACTCTGCATCCTCACCTCGGGGTGAGGTGGCACAGGCTGCAGAGGCTGAAGCAAAACCGCCCGGCCAGAGTGGGTACAGCTTGCTGCTGGGTTTCCCCTGAGATCCCAGATCTTGTTCTTCCTCTGGCCCATTTGGCTAAGGGAAGGAAAGCAAGGCCCAGAGAGAGCACAGACTAATGACAGTGGCAAGAGGACCCTGGCTGCCCCCCTCCAGCCAGGTCATTGTGATGGATGCTGCCTGTGGCTACGGGCCTTCCCTTGGCACTGGGGCTGCAGCAAGTGACAGCGGCTCTCCCAGAAGAGCCTGGCCTCACTCTGCCCTGTAGAGCAGCTCTTCCCCCAGCTTCCTGGCCCGCCTGACTTCCTGCCCAGCTAGCTGCATGGCCTCCGTCACCACATGAGGCTGCGCCAACCTCAGGATAGGGCCTGAGCTCCCACCGACCCTCAGCTGTCCCCACGGGACCAGAAAACACAGACACATCGTCCTGTGCTAGGCTTCCTGCCTGGGCCTTGGACAAGTGACAGACACCTGCCCCAGACATATGAGCAGTCATAGCCAGCTGCCCCCAAATCTTTCAGGGGCCTAGCTTAGAGCCCATTCTTGCCAGAAGCCTTCTGGAAATCTCCTGAACATACCCACTGCCAAGAAGACAGAGCCAGGCCCCCAAGGCCTCAGGCTGCCAATTCCTACTATCCATCTGCATGCCAAGCCCTGTGAGGCACAGCGTGGATACAGGGTCATGAGAATGGCTGACAATGTGCGCTAGGCATCAAATAAGTGATACAGACTGTCACTGCTCAGGGCCATCAGAAGAGAAATCCGGGGCCTTCCAGAGGAGGTGAGATGGGAGCTGCACAGATTTCAAAAACTAACAATGCTCCTGTTTACTGAGCACACTGTGACATACAGTGTGCCCTACATGCTGAGGCTCAGAGAGGCTATATCATCTGCTCAAGCTCACACAGCTAGTAAGTAGTCAAGTCTGTATTTGAACCCCATTCTGATGGCTGCCCAAGGTCAACCTCCCAGCCTTAGCCCTAACATTTGTTGAGCTCAGATATCTGCCCCAGGGCAAGGGTGATCCAAGCATCACTGAAGGGGGTATATGAACAAATACTGGAGGAAGCCGGAGAGTGAGCCACGTGGATATCTGGGAGAAACGCCTTCCGAGCAGAGGGAACAGCCCGTGCAAAGGCCCTGGGGCAACAGCGTGCTAGCTTGCTTGAGGACAGTGAGGAGGTTGGAACGGGGTACACAGTGGGGTTGCAGGAAATGATGCCAGAGAGGCCGCCGGCCCACGATGGCTACCTGTAAACCACTGATGCGAGTAAACTGGGAGCCATGGTCTTCAGACACACAGCCAAGGGTGACATGAATGAGACAAGTTTTAAAGGCGCTCTCTGGCTGCTGTGTTGAATAACTGTAGGGGGCAAGGGCAGAAGCAGGCAGACAGGTGCGGGGGCTACTGCAGCGATGTGAGCCAGAGATGACGGGGGCTGTCGCCAGGGACGCAGGCAGGGGTGTGAGGTCTGGCAGACTCTGGGCATATTTCAAGGTAGAACTAAGAGAGTTTCCTATTGAAGAGGATGTGGCTGTGCTAGAAAGAACCAAGCTGAGGATTTTGGCCCTGAAAGCACCTAAAAGAATAGAGTTGCCATTAACCAGGACGGGAGGCAGCTTTGGGTGGAACTCACTGAGGGGCAAGATCAGAAGTTCAGTTGGGGACATGGTGACCTTGCCATGGTTACTGACAACCAAGTACCCTCCAGTTCAGGCCTCAGGTGGGGCTGGAAATGTCAATGTGGGAGTCATCAGCATGTCGGGGTACCCAAAGCCACCAGAGGGACAAGATTCCCAAGGCTGCCTCACCCTGAAGTGGAGGCAACTCAGCTGAGAATCAATCAATACTTGAAAACGGTATGAAAAGCCTGGAAATGTGTACACGTCTGGGGCCCATCCACTCCCCTTCCAGGACGTTAGCTGCGGAAATCCTCATGTCTGTGCATGGACACTAAGCCACCGACATGTGCCCTGCTGCGTAATTTATGATAGTGGAACAGCCCAGACACCCCACAGTGGCCTGGTTCACTTGTGGGACATCCACAGGAAGCAAGCAGAGGCTCGTATATGGACATGCACGTGTGAAGGGCGGGTACGTGCACATACAGGACTGTGAGGTGAAACAGTGGTTTCATCTGAGTGGTGAGGCCACGGCTGATTTTGTCTTCTTCTTCTAAATACTTTCGGCATTTTCCAAGCTTTCTGTAATAAATACCCAATGTTTTTATAATCTTGGTTCACCCTACCAAAACATTGCCAGCAGCCTGTGAACAGACAGACCACTCTGATTAGAAAGTTCTTCCCTGTACTCCGCTGAGCCCTGGAGCCCACAGTCCCAGGTCTGAATATGGAGGAACTGGGAAGGTCCTCAGTGGTCCTCTGGCTAACTGCACCCCCCTGGCAAACTGCTACTCAGACCCTTCTAGGGACTGGGAGCTCCCTTCCTCCCAGGCCGTGGGTCCCAGCTCTGCAGCCCTGCCGCTCTTCCCACACTGGGAAGAGGAGGTCTGACTGTGCCCATCCTCGGGAAGACGCCCCCACACTCTACCCCTGGGGGTTCACAGCAGCAGATGGGATAGAACCCCAGTCTTGGAGACAAAGCCCAGGTTGGAAGCTCAGCCCTGTACTGAGTACCCTCCTTTCCCAGGTGAGGACTAACCGTTTAAAAAAACAATGTGCGCCTGAATGGTCATCCACACAAACTGGGCTCTGTGGCCTCTGCAAAAGATGTGCCTACAAGATGCCCACTGCCCAGCTAGGTACCCCAGCCCGACCTTGGAGCCCCCTTCTCCCCCCTGCCTGTCCCTACTCCTTTCCCCAGGCTGGAGAAAGCCAAGTTCCTTGCAAAGCTCCTCCTGATCTGGAGGAGTTTGACCAAATGCTTCTGGACCAAACCCAAGATGAGGCCCATTGCAGGCTGGTTTCCTGGACAGGGACTAGAAAACATGCTCCTTGCTGCTTCCAGAGCCAAGTACACTCCCCTCTTCTGGGAAACCAGCCCATTTTGGGGCTGGACGCTCTTGGTCACTGTCCCCCACCTCTCCCTGCAGCCCCATCAGGAAGTGCAAGGGCAGAGGGTACACTCTGCCTGGCAAGAGACACAGCCCTGGTCCCAGCAAGCATGGGCACAGGAAGGAACAGAGCAAGCGGGGAGGGAAAGGGCAGGAGGGGACATCTGAGAAGCATTTCAGTTTCTCGGGAGTGAGAGATTTTCACAGCGAGGTGCCACGATTTAGTTTGAACTATTACAAATTCCCATAAAATCAGATGCACTCAACTTTGAATAGAAATACAAAAATACACTGCAGAAATCAAATACAATTTGGGGATTATTCACCACCACTACACACAGAGAGGTTTGTGCATGCAAGGAGGCACCTACAGACGACACTATTAGGGCTACTAATGGACAAGCCACTGTTAGCCACCAAGGGCTACGCTTCAAAGCCCACACTCTCTAGGCCCCTGGCTGGGCAGGTTGCTGTGATGGAAGGTCACTAAGGTCACTAAGGGACCCTACCTGGAAGGAGGAAAAAGGCCACCTTGCCGCCATTCTGTTCTTACGACCTCCCCTGGATCCCTCCCTGTAGCTCCCACTGAGTGATGCCTGGAGGTGGGCAGGTAAGCCAGGCAGGGCTGGGAGGGACACAACCTGAGACCCCCGGATAGGGCGGTCCAGCAGCAGCCTCCACTTGGGGCCTGGTATCTCGGAGTCCGTCCCCTTAACCTACAATGTTTTAAAAATATCATTCAGCAGGAGATGATATTTTACTTTACTCTGGGTTGTTTTTTTTTTTTGGAAGTAATACTCAGACGTGGTAAGTCACTGTACAAGAGGGTGTACAGCAGAAGTCAGTCTCCCTCCTACCCAAACCCCACTCCTCCGTTACAGAGGCAACCCTTGAGCTATCATTCCCGAAGTACTGTGTGTGCATGTAAGGATGTAGCATGTAAGTCTCTCTTTAAAAAAAAATCAAATCAAATGGTATTCATTCTATCCTAATCCTGGCTTTTTCACATGACAATACATCCTGAAGATTGTTCCGTTTCAGTACATAGAGAACGGCCTCACTCTTTTCAGCAGCTGCAGACTGTTCTACTATATGGGGGGACCATAATTTCACCAATCCTCTGCTGCTGGACATTTAGGTTGTTTTTAAATTTTTGTTCTGACATATGGAGCCACAATGGATATCCTTGGTTCCTATGTCTACACACATGTATATGGAGAAGGAGGGAATGTGCATATTTTTATAGCTGATGACAAATTCCAAAGAGGGTGCACCAAGGAGCACGCCCTCCAACAGTTAAGAAAGGGCTGGTTTCCCCACACCTTTGCCAGCACTGGCCAGTCTTTTTTCGAGTTCCAGAAAAGGCAGCTAAGGCTCCTGATCTTCTCTCTCAGCCCCATCAAGGCATGGAGGAAGAATGGAGTTAATCAAGGTCACTTTTCTCCTCCCCCCCACCCTCCCAACTCACCAGCAGGAAACAGCCAATGGAACTTTGCCTAGCTCTGGAACACTGCTGAAATCTGCACCGTCCTCCTCACTGGGGTCTCCCTCTGTGCTTTGGCCAGCCTGTTCTCTACATCTGGAGCACCACCTGTCTCCATCTTGCATGTCCAACCCCGCCTTCAAGGCACAGCTCTCATGCCATTTCCTCCATGAAGCCATCCTGGATCCCCATTGGAAATGGGGTCCCAGTTCCCCTCAACCTCCCCAGATTTTCTGAAGGCGGCTATCCCAGCTGCGTGGGTTCGTTAAACATGCACATGTCCTCCTTTTCCCAGAAGACTCTCAGTTCCTTGGAAGTAAAGTCTACTGCATCCCTTATAGCCATTTGCTCACGTAACATCTTCTCTTGGATATGTCTAACATTTACCATATCTGAAAGTAATCCAGTTTCTTCTCCAAATAGGTTCCCATCCTCTACTTTCCCATTTCAGTAAATTCACTGCCACGGAATCATTACTTTAATTAATCCAGTTAACAAATATATTTCATGCAGTAAGTGGCACTTTCCTCCTTATTCCTTTGATCACCATATTTTAGGCACATTACGCCCTCCCAGCCTCAAAACTGCCAAGTTCAGGTCCACGCCTTGGCCATCATTGTAGTTGATCAAATGATTGTTCCCAATACTTCACTCTGCAAAGGATCACACATCTACACCCATGCTGGGGTCTCATGGTGGGGAGAGTATGCTGTCCCACCCTTTACGTTGGGCTTGGCCATTTGACTTGCTCTGTTGGATGGATGCTTAGGCCAACCCCCACACTAGCAGATGAGTGACCCCTTGTGCCAAGGGTCTTGCCTCTGGAGCTCCTGCCTTTCAATCTGAGAAGAGCAGGCCCTCGGCAGAGTGAGCAGACTGAATCCACACATGGCCCAGAATCAGGTCCGTCACCCCTAGCCTCGATTGCTAACACTCCAGTTGACCCACAGACACATGAGTGAGAGTAAATGGTTACTGCAGTGGTTTGTTTTGCAGCTTTACTGAAGCAATAAGTGATCCCAACACTATGACATATATATAACCATATAAGAAAACATAGAAGGAAACCGTGACATTAGATTTGACAATTTCTTGGATATAACACCAAAAACATAGGCGATAAAAAAAGATAGATAGAGGCGGCCGGTTAGCTCAGTAGGTTAGAGCACAGTGCTCTTAACAACAAGGTTGTAGGTTCGATCCCCACATGGGCCACTGTGAGCTGTGCCCTCTACAACTAGATTAAAACAACTACTTGACTTGGAGCTGATGGGTCCTGGAAAAGCACACTTAAAAAATAAATAAATAAAAGTTTAAAAAAAAGATAAATTGTACTTCATTAAAATGAAAAACGTTTGTGCATCAAAGGGTATTATCAACAGAGTAAAAAGGCAACCCACAGAAAATATTTGCAAACCATGTATCTGATGAGGTATTAATATCTAAAGCATATGAAGAATTCCTAAAACTCACCATCAAAAAAAACACACCACACACACACACACACACACACACACACACACACAATATCTGATTCAAAAATGGGCAGAGTATTTGAATAGACATTTCTCCAAAGAAGATACACAAATGGCCAATAAGCACATCAAACAATGCTCAACATTATTAGTTATTAGAGAAAGGCAAATCAAAATCACAATGAGATACCACTTCACACTCATTAAGTTGGCTATTATGAAAAAAAAACAAAACAGAAAACATACAACAAGTGTTGGCAAGGATGTGGAAAAATTGGAACCCTGTGCATTGTTGTTGGGAATATAAAATGGTACAGCCACTGTGGAAAACAGTATGGTGATTCCTCAAAAAATACTTAATTGCCATATGATCCAGCAATTCCAATTCTGGTATATACACAAAATAATTAAAAACAGAGACTTGAACTGATATTTGTACACCAATGTTTACAGCAGCATTTTTCACAATAGCCAAAAGGTGAAAACAACCCAAATGTCCATCAATGGATAAATGGATGAACAAAATATGGTTTACACCTAAAATAGAATATTATTTAGCCTTAAAGAATAAAATTCTGACACATGCTGCAACATGAATGAACCTTAAAAACATTATGTGAAGTGAAACAAGCCAAATACTGCATGGTTCCATTTATATGAAGTACTTAGAGTGTTCAAATGGTGGTCGCCAGAAGCTGGGGGAGGGGGCTAAAGGAGGGGGCAATGGGAGTTAGTGTTTAATGGAAATAGAGTTTCAGTTTGGGAAGATGAAAAAGTTTTGGAGATGGATGGTGATGATGGTTACACAACAACGTGAATGTACTCAATGCCACTGAACTGTACACTTAAAAATGGTTAACACGGTAAATTTTGTTAAGTCTATTTTACTGCAATAAAAATGATTAAAATGGTAAATTTTATGTTTCGTAAATTTTGCTATATATATATATATATATATGTACATATATATATACATACATATATATGTATGTGTGTGTATATATATATAATTTAAAATAATAAAAGGCCACCCTCATCTCATGTTACAACTACTCAAAAAAAAAAAATTAACAAGCCATATGTACGTAGAGCAGGGCACACAGATAACAGCAGGGGCCGGCCCAATCAGACAGGGGCCACCAACTGAAAATCAGCCCCGTCACCACACATTTAGTTCCTTCAGGCACCATACTCTTGCCTCTATTTTGTCGTATCTCAGCTTAATCATCCCCTCCTCAGGGAGGCCTTCCCTAATCACCCATCACTACAGGTGCTTGTCCTTATTTATTTATTTATTTATTTATTTATTTATTTATTTATTTATTTATTTATTTTAATTGGGGAATATTGGGGAACAGTGTGTTTCTCCACGGCCCATCAGCTCCAAGTCGTCCTTCAATCTAGTTGTGGAGGGCGCAGCTCAGCTCCAAGTCCGGTTGCCATTTTCAATCTTTAGTTGCAGGGGGCGCAGCCCACCATCTCAAGAGGGAATTGAACCAGCAACCTTGTTGTTAAGAGCTTGCTCGCTGTCTAACCAACTGAGCCATCCAGCCGCCCCTCCAGCAGCTCAGCAGCAGCTCGTTGTCTTCAATCTAGTTGTGGAGGGTGCAGTTCACTGGCCCATGTTGGAATCAAATCCACAACCCTATTGTTCAGAGCTCACGCTTTAACCAATTGAGCCATCCGGCTGCCCCGTGTTCTCCATACACCCTGTTCTTGCCTTCCGTAACGCTCAACACATTTTGTAGGTGCGCAGTAATCTTTTGGTTGGTTGTCTGCCTTCCCACACCATTAGTTTAAGTTACAGTGGGGTGGGGTGTGGACCCAGACCCTAGCCAGGTGCCGACCAAAGGGAGAGGTTCTGGAAGAGTGGACTCCCTTTGACAACCTTCTGTGCACATCTCTCAAGCTTCCCCCCACCCCAATGTCTCCTCTAATGCAAGAACTAGAACATGACAACAGAAGGAGACCTTGAAAAGTCAAACAGTCAATCCTCCTGCTTTTGAATCAGACTATTCGTGTAGTAATTTATTTGTGAAAATCTCCTCTAGCATAAATGGTACAACTTTCTGGAGGCCATTGGCACATCAAAAGTATAGCCTTTTTGACTTAGTAATTCCACTGATAGGAATTTTCCCTAAGGAAACCATCAAACTTATGACAGAAAATTTTGTTTTTAAGGATGTTCGCAGCAGTACTGTTTACACCAGTAAAAACAGGCAACTCAATAATCAATGACAGAGGTTTACATGAGTAAATTGTGGTGCATTCATACAACAGACTATGAGGCAACCATGGAAAGTCATATTTTTCAGATAACCTTTCCTGACAAGGAAAAATATTCACGACAAATTATAGATAGAAAATGCAAGCTAAAAGACTACGCACAGTGTGTTTACAGGTTGGAAGAAAACAAATTATATATGTGCATACCTGTATAGAAATTAAACAATAACACATTTGTATCTTAATTATATCTTTGAATAGAGATATAACAGATGATTTTCTTCGATCCTTCCTGTTTTTCTGTATTTTTTAAGCCAACTGCATGGGGTTACTAATAGTATTTAAATAAAGTAGCAAATGTCCCACTTAAAAACAAACTAGCAATCAAGACAGCATGGTTCTGGCATACATATAGTCACAGAGATCAATGGAATAAAATTGAGAGTCCAGAAATCAAACCATGTATCTATAGTCAACTGATTTTCAACCAGGGTGCCAAAACCATTCAACAAGGAAAAAGCAGTCATTTCAACAAATGGTACAGGATAGCCACGTGCAAAAGAATGAAGCTGGGCCCTACCTTACTCCATATACAAAAATTAACTCAAAATGAATCAAAGACCTAAATGCAAGCGCAAAAACTATAAAACTCTCAGAAGAAAAATAGGTGTGACTCTTCATGTCCTTGGATTTGGCAATGATTTCTTGGATATGACACCGACAGCACGAGCATCAAACGGAAAAACAGATAAATTGGACTTCATCGAAATGTAAAACCTTTGTGCTTCAAAGGATTCTATCAAGAAAGTAAAACGACAGTGCACACAATGGGAGAAAATATTTGCAAATCATACACCTGATAATGGACTTATATCGAGAATATATAAAGAACTCGTATAACTCAATAGTAAAAAGGCAAATAACTCAATTTTAAAAATGGACAAAAAACCTGAATAGACATTTCTCCAAGGTAGATGTACAAATGGCCAATAAGCACACGAAAAAAGTGTTCAAATATCATTAGTCATCAGGGAAATGCAAATCAAAACCACAGTGAGATACCACTTCACACTCAGTCGTATAGCTATAATCAAAAAGACAGATAATAACCGTGTTGGAGAGAATGTGGAGAAATGCAACCCTCCTTCCTATATTGCTGACGGGAATGTAAAATATTGCAGCCACTTTAAACTAGTCTGGCCGTTCCTCAAACGATTAAACAGAGTTACCATATAATCCAGCAATTCCACTTCTAAGTCTATACCTAAGAGAAATGAAGACATATGTCCACCCAGAAACGTGCACGTGAATATTCATAGGAGCATTATTCATAATAAACAAAAGGTGGAAACAACCTAACTGTGCATCAACGGACAAATGGATAAACAAAATGTGGTATAATAAGTCCTCACTTAAAAATCATCGATGGACCCTGCGGCTCTAAGTGAAACATATAGCAAAACCTACTTTGCCTTAAGCTAACTGATATAAATAAGAGTTAAATTCCTATGGCATCTCATCAACGTTAGAACGAAACAACAGGGAATAAAATATTATTCAAGGATCTACTGTACACCCATAAGATGGGATATAATTCAGGCACAAAAAAGAATGACGTACTCGTACATGCCACAACACGGATACACCTTAAAAACATCATGCTAAGTTGAAGAAGGCAGTCATAAAAGACCACATATTATACGAGTTCATTTCTATGAAATGTTCAAAATAGGCAAACCTACAGAGACAGAAAGTAGCTTAGAGGTTGCTCAGGACTGGGGGTGATAGGACACGGGAGTGATAACCAGAAGGCATGGGGTTTCTTTCCGACAGGATGAAAATATTCAAAAAAGCACTGTGGCGATGGTTGCACTGTTCTGTGAATACAGTAGGTCCCCCATATCCACAGTTCCGTATCCACATTCTAACCAGTGAGAGGAAACAGCTCCAAAAATGTACTATGTAGCCAGGTCTATGATGGCTGCATCTGAACTGAACATGTGGAGACTTTTTTCTTGTCATTATTCCCTAAACAATACAGAACAACAATGATTTCCACGGCATTTACATTGCGTTATAAATAACCTAGAGATGAGTTAAAGTACATGGGAGGTTGTGCACAGGTTCTATGCAAATACTGTGCCATTTTATATAAGGGACTTGAGCATCTAAAGATTTTGGTAGCTGGTCCTGGAACCAAACCCCCAAGGATACTGAGGGATGGCTGAATGTACATAACCATTGACCTGTACACTTTAAATGAGTAAATGATATTATATGTGAATACATCTCAATAAAGCTGTTTTTAAAAATAAAAATTTATAAATAAATAAAGCTAGTGTAGAAACTGAAGCTGTCAAAGTTACACCAGTTAACCTGCCAAGTTCAACCGTAGTGCAGACATCTTCAGCTTGCCTCCCACCCAACCAGGGAGGTGGTGGGCCTCACCTGGCCCCATCTTACTACACCTGAAGTCTCTTCCCGGGAGCGAGTCATGCTGGGGTGTACAGACAAGGAAACTGAGTGCACGCACACAGGCTGCCTTCTCCATCTTCAGACTTCCAGCCCCAGAGCCAAGATGGAAACGAAGACCCTATATCCTGAGCCTGTCCCCCTATGTTCACTTTCTGGGTGGCCTTCAGGAAGTCCTGACCCCCCTCTATAAAGTGCCAGGGACACTTGCTTTTCCAGGCGTTCACAGCTCTCCTCTTCTCTGCTTCCTGGAAGCTCACAACCCCCCTCCCCAAAGGCCCTTCCTCCTACCTGGCCATATAGGGTCACCTGTCTGGAAGAGGCTCAAATGTCCCTTTCCCTGAGGAGCTCTCCCTAAGGCCCTCCCAACTTCCCAGGCTGAAACGGTCCCTCCATCCTCTGTCTGAGGTCCCTAATATGTGACTCCCGCTGCTTTAAAGCACTTGATACAGGGCAGTGTGAGCTCTAGTTCATGTGCTGGTTTCACTGACTGTGCTGAGAGCTCCTCCCCAGTGAGCCCAGAGTCTGCACATAGTAGGTACACAGTCAACATTCGATGAAAGATTGAAAGAATAAAGGGGTGAAGCCCTTTCTAACTTGAACAATGTAACGCTGGAGCCCAAGCCCGAGTCCCACCATCCAGCAGGAAAGATGCTCTCAGCCAAGATGGGGAGAGGTCCTTGTGGCAATGCTGTGTCCCCACCCCAGGGAACAGGGAAGAAACAGGCCAAGGCGCACGCTCTCTAACAATAAACTGATAGTTTTCCTTGTAAGTGAAGCGATAAGTCTTCTCCAGATTGCCTGTGACAGCAGTTTTCTCCGCACATAATTATGTGAGGTGCTGTTTGATTGTTTTTATGCTTATTAATATCACAGCTCCTGAGGAAGAAAGAGGGACCTGGAGGGATCTAGGTGGGGAAGGAGCTTTGGACTCTTGACTAAGAGCTCATGGTTCCCACCAGGCTCTCTTACCACGGGGCGGGGAGAAAGGGACAATTCCACACGGGAACCATCAGGAGGTTGGAGCGAGAGATACAGGTTCAGATCCCCGCTCATCTGCCGCTTCCCCTCTGTACAAACGGAGACAGTACTGAGCAGCTACTTGGCAGGGATGTTATGAGGATTGAAGGAGGGCCCACAAGCTCACCAAGCACATGGTGAGTGACATGTCCTCTGGCCCTGCCCCATTCTCAGACCCTGTCTCTTCTGCCCAAGTCACAAAACACTAACTGCAGTGGCAGCAAGAGCAATGCCCCCTGAGACATATACAGCATGTCACGACTGTAAAGCTGACACAGCCCCCACCCTCCACACGCCCCACCCCCACACCTGGACTGAAGCTCTGGGAGAGCAGGCGGGGGAGGGGGCCCAGACCATGCTGCTCCCTGTGGCCTCGGAGCAGAACAGAGAGCACCGCCCTGCCCTGCCCGGTATAGTGCTGTCCAGCCTTTTAGATCATTCGACTTTCACAGAGCTTTGGAGGAGGGAACCTCACTCCATTTTCCAGGTGGTGGAACTGAAGCTCAGAAAGAATGAGGGGCATGACCCGCAAACCCTGAAGTGCTTGGACCTCAATACGACTGACTGACTAGGAATTGGCAGTTTACGTGAGCCCCAAAGCTGTCACCTCCCGCCACAGCCCTCCCTGCCTCCCCGGATCCCAGTCCCCAGCAGAGACCCACCCACAGGGGCCAGCTGCCTTCCTGGAGCTGCTGGCTGGCTGCATCTCTGCCTGCCCATTGCTGACCTCTGCCCAGCTGTGCTCCTTACCGGGGGCCAACCCAAGGAGGGCCTTCCTGCTCTGCCTTCCTCCTCTGGAGGCAAAGGACTCATACTTGGTGGGAGCCTGGGGCACACAGTGGTTTCAAACCCTGCCCCAGCTGCAATGAATGCAGTTGCCCATTTGGTTGTCACTGAGCCCCAGCTCTGGAGGGGCACAGACTCCACAGCAAGTCCCTCCTCCTCCTTCTATGGGTAGCTGGGCCCTCACCTCCTCTGGGAAACCCCTATTTCCACCAGTGAGGCTTCAGCGTGACTTTCTCCACCCCACTGTGCCCCTGACACATTCCCCTGCTCCAGCGCTCTGTATGCTGTGTGTGCACGTGTGTGTGTCTACATGTCTCTCTCCTTCACTGGACTCTGAACTCCCCTAGAATCAGGGCCCTGCCTTATTCACCTTGGTTGGTCTGGAGCCTAACACAGGGGCTGTCATAGCATAGGAGGTATTCAATGTAAGGTGTAGAAAACATAAAAGAATAAATGCAAGGGATGGAAGGTGAGAGGGAAACCAGAGTGCGACTGCTTCTCCCAAAGAGGGTGTCCCAATGCCAAACACTCCCAAGAAGTCTGAAGGCCTCCTCCTCTGCCTGCCCCCCACCCCACCCCATGGGAGCTGCCCAGGAAATGGAGTTAAGAGTAGGGACACAGGCTGTGGGGGACACAGAGACGCATACTATTCCTCTCCGTTCTGGTCCTCCACGTTCCCAACTGTGAAATGGGGCTCCAGTTTCCCAAAGACAGAATTAACACAGGAGAACTTACAGCTGATCCTTTGAACAGGAAAACCACCCGCATCAGTGCAGGAGCTGCTGGACAGGCCTGTGGAGGCCTTGAGACCCCAGGGGACAAGCTCCTCACCCCAATCACCTTCCTTCCTCACACAAGGAACACTGAAAACCTGGAGCAGAAGTCTGGATCCAGAAGAAACATGGACATCCTCAGCAGGCTATTTTGCAGACAGGGAAACTGAGGTCTCGAAAGGTGGTGGGAAGAGTGTTAACATGAGTTGAGGGTGCCTACTATGTGCTAGACTTTCTATATAACTTGATAAACCCTCACCCCTGCCCGCGAGGGGCCTTACTGACCCATTCTGCTGATGAAGAAACTGGGGTTCAGGAGGGTCCACAACTTGTCTGGGGTCTCACAGCAGAAAGTGGTGGCAGCAGGATTCAAACTCAGGAGGTGCTGCCTCCAGGACCCAAGCTCTTTCTGTGGCCTCACATAACACAGGCTGGCTGGGAGCCAGGAGCAGCAGACCAGTGAGTTCACGGTGGATGCCCTCTGACGCCCTGTCCACGGCTCTCTCTTCTACCTGCTGCACGGGGGCCCCACACTGTCCTACCTTCCAGACCCAGGCTGTGTGATTCAGAGAATAATTAAACACCAGGACTGGAGAGGGCAGTAGTGGGTTTCTCATTACACTGCTGTACTCTACAGCATCCTTCCTCATACTTTCAACCTGAACTTGCATACCTCCAGTGCTGGAAAGCTCACGACCTACACAGGACACATTCCATCTTTTGGACAGCTTGGTTAATTAGGATGTCCTTCCTCTTAACGAATCAAAATCCTCTTTTAAAGACCCCAAGCTTCACGTGACTTCGGGTTCACTCCGTCCCGACCTGCTTCAGCGCAGCTTCTCACACACACGCTTCCTCCCCATTCCCCATCCCAGCCTCATTTATTTTCTGACCCCCCTTGCTCCCCTCCCCAATAACCACTTTCTAACCTTTACTAAGGACAAAGATATCGTTTTTTTTTAAATACCCAATTTAAGAAAAAATACTTCACATCTGTATGAGCAATACACAAATCATAATTCTTAAAAATAACAAATTGCAGGTCAGAGTAATCATAAGTAAATTGATATTGATAAATAAGCTTTTCTCTAGAGCAGTAGGTGGTTTATTTTAATCTAATGAGTTTTGTATTTTCCCAGCTTTCAGATTCCATGATGAAGGGCTGTCTGCAATAGAATTACGATGCTTTCTGAAAAATTGTAATTTAATGCCTCATTTTGTCAAGACTTTCTTGAAAATGAGATTTGTTCCTAGTGAAGAGTTTTACTCAGCTCTTTCCCATATACCCCTCCACCCCCCATCTCTCCAGGCATACAGGTTCTCCTCAGGCCAGGCCTGGGGTGGGGATTAAAGGGGTAAGAGAAGCCAGGCTAAACATGGGGACAGGCAGGGACCCAGAAAGGAGCATGAAGGACCACTGCTGGCAGACACAGCCTTGCTTTGTGGCGAGCGGCACCCACTGCCCACGGCCTCCTGCAAACCGGGAGGGGAGGTCAGACCTCATCCTTCCTTATAAGATACTAAAGGGGCTCCTCTTTGGGGGTTCAAGGGAGCAGGATAAGGACGTCAGGCCCCTACAAAAGGAGAGAAGACGGACAGACCCCACACGCAGGAGGCCAGCAGAAAACAAAGCTGGGAGAAAATGAACAAAGCTGCTTGTGGGGAAGCCTTTGGATAGGTGGGAGTGTGGGGGCGGGGCTGGCCTTGGCTTGAATGCCCTCCAGGAAAGGGAGCTCACCACCTCATAGCCAGGCTGAGGCACTGCTAAGAGCCATACAGCCAAGTTATTGGAAGGAACTTTTGGTGGAGCTGGTGCCAGGAAACACTGAAAGGAGCAGAGCAAGAAGTCAAGAGAGCAGACAGCCTGGCTGGACGCACATCCTGACTGCCCTTGTCGCTGTGTGAGGCACTTAACCTCTCTGGGTCTCAGTTTCCCGCATCTCTGAAGTGGAGATAATAGTAGCACCCACCTCATAGGGTTGTGACAAAGATCAAATGAGGTAACACATGTCAAATACTTGGAATACAAGCTCACGTACAGTAAGCTCCCAATAAGTGTTAGTAATAGTAGTATCGTCATCGTTATTATGTGTGTGGATAAACTATTTGAGAGGACACTGAGAAACTAGAAACTGCCCCTGGGAGGGAAAGCTAGGTGGCTGGAGGAGAGAGGTGAGAGAGAGAGATTTCACTGTATTGCATTGCAGGCCTCTTGAATTCTCTACATGTGCTATATTACCCACCCAAAAATAAATAAATAAAAGATAATTTGGTATTTCAAAAAAGACAAAGAAAGAAAGTCCAATGTTTTCTTTTAATGACCCCAAACTGCCTTCTAGGAACTTCCACTCTCTGTTTGGGCTTCTGGTCTCTAGAATCACACAGTCAACTCCTGCCCTTGGGAACACAACACATCATTCATTCACTCAACAATCCCATCCTGAGCACCAGCCCTGACCTGCTGGAGCAAAAGGTTCAACAGAGGCTGAGACAGACACCCCCGCTCTGCAGCTTGGCAGGACAGAAGGACCCTCGGCCTCACCATCACCATCCCAGGTCTTCTAGATAACACCATCTTCCTCCTTGGCCCATTCTCCCTTAAACAGCCGTCCTCATGCCTGAATTGTCTCAGGTCCCCACCTGTGATTTTAAAATTAGGTAAGTTGACCACTTAATGATACACGTGCTAATGTATTTAGGGGTGAAGTGAAGTAATGTTATACAACTAACTTTGAAATGCAGCCCCAAAGAAATGGTTTGATAGATGGGCATACACGTATGACAAAGGAAAGGCAACAAAACGTAAACTATAGAACCCTGGAAGTGGGTATATGGGCGTTCACTGTACAAGTCTTTCAACCTTTCTGCATGTTTGAAAATTTTTATGATAAAATGTTGGGAAAAATTAGAAGAATAAAAAACTACACAAAACTGCAAGTAACTTTTTAAATCTGGGTAGCTCTTCAATGCCCTTTTCCTAAGAGTTGGGAATTTATAACTGCAAAAAAGAGAAATAATCAAATCCACAATCATAATGGAAAACTTCAACACACCTTCCTCAAAAACTGATAGAAAAGGCAGAAAAGAAGTCAGTAAGGGTATCAATATCTGATCAAAATGATATACTTATCTGACCTTAACAACAAAACTGAACACTGCATACAATAACAGAATAAACATTATTCTTATGAGGCAATGGATAATTTACCAAAATCTACCATACTAGGCCATAAAGTAATTTTCAAAACATTTCAAAGAATTTAAATTATTCAAAGTATGTTCTCTGGTCATAGCAGATTAAGCTCAAAAACAACCACAAAAAACATTAGGAAAACCCCAAATGTTTGGAAGCAAAGCAGTGTACTTCTAAAAAAACCAAACAAACACAACACCACCCATAAACCAAAGAAGAAACTACAACAGAAATTAGAAAATATTTTGAACTATACAATAATGAAAATATGACACCAAAATGTGTGACAGACAAATTTTGTGCTTAGAGGACAATTTGTAGCCTTCAATTCAGATTTTAGAAAACAAGAAAGTCTAAACAGCAATAATCTATGTACTTATCTCAAAAAGTATTTTAGGAAGTAAATTAAACCCAAAGAAAGAAGGAAATTAAAAAATTCCTCATAAGAACAGAAATTAATGAAATACGAAATAATAGACAAAAATCAGTAGACTAAAATTTGGTTCTTTGAAAAGACGAAAAGAATGGATCTATCCAGTGATCAGCAAGACAAAGAACAAAATGAGAGAAGCCACATATTACCGATGAATGAAAAAGAAATTGTTGCTACAGATTCTATAGGGCATAAAGATTAGAAGAGGACAATAAAGGAGATGTTATGAATATCTTTAAGTCAATTCATTTAAAATTTTATATTAAATGGAAAAGATCCTCAAAAAAATACCACTTACCAAAACTGAGACACGAAAACACAGAAATATAAATAGCCCTATTTCTACTAAAGAAATTGAAATTATAATAAAAAGACCTTCCCACTAGGAAATATAAGCTCATGTGACTCTCTATTGAACTCTCTTAAACATTTACGAAAAAAAATAACACAAATCTTATCCAAACTCCTGCAGAGAAACAGAAAGAGAAGGAAAGTATCCCATTTATATTATGAGGCCAGCATAACTTAATGCTGTAACTTGATAAGGATATCACAAGAAAGGCAAATCACAGATCAATCTTTTTCATGAACACAGATGAAAAAAAATCTTACACACCAGATTAAACAGCATAATTCACATATACCATGCAAAATACATCAAAGGAAAACTATTGTAGCTATTCCGATAACAGCTAAGGAATTATGAAAAGAACAATACATCATGACAAAATTGGATTTAGTTCAGGAATGCAAGGTTGGTTAACTTTTGAAAAATCAATCAATGTAATTCACCACATTAACAGAAGAAAGAAGGAAAATTATACAAATCATTTCAATAGATGCAAAATGCATTCCATGCATATCTATGATAAAATTCCACATATACATAGGATAAAAACTCTTACAAAAAGGAATAGAAAAGGCCATATATAAAAAACCCATAGCTTATATCATACTCAATGACTAAAGACAAAACAAGGTTGCCTATTATTACCACTTCCACTCCACATAGTATTGAAAGTTCTAGCTAGGATAATAAGGCCAAAAAATTCCAAATTCAAATTGGTAAGGAAGAAGTAAAATTATCTCCATTCACACATTACATAATCTTATATGTAGAAAAGTCTAAAGAGTCCATTAAAAAAACTATTAGGTCTAATAAAAAAGTCAGCAATGTTGAGGATACAAAAATCAATCCTCCAAGATAAGTTGCATGACTACACACTAGCAATGAATAACCTGAAGAAAAAATTAAGAAAACAATTCCATTTATGATCGCATCAAAATGAACAAGATACTTAGGAATAAATTCAATCGAGGAGGCAAATGACTTGTACACTGGAAACTATAAAACATTGCTGAAAAAAATTAAAGAAGACATAATAAGTGGAAAGACATCCATGCTGACAGATTGTAAGAGTTGACATTGTTATGATACTCTACTTAATATTAATAAGATCCAATACTACCTAAAGCAATCTACAGATTTAATACAATCCCTATCAAAATGTCAAAGGTGTTTCTGTAGAAAGAACAAAACCTATCCTAATATTTATATGGAATTTCAAGGGACCCCAAATAGTCAAAACAATCATGAAAAAGAAGAACGAAGTTGGAGGATTCATACTTCCTGATTTCAAAACTTGCTACAAAGCTACAGTAATCAAAACAGTGTGGTACTAACATAAGGACAGGAATATAGACCAATGAATAAAAAAGAATGCACAGAAATAAACCATTGCATATATGGTTAATATATTTTTGATAAGGGTGCCAAGACCATTCAATGGGGAAAGGACAGTCTTTTCAAAAAATGGTATTGGGAAAGCTGGATATCCACATGCAAAAGCATGGAGTTAGACTCTTACCTTACACCATATGTAAAAATTAACTAAAAATGGATCAAAGTCTCAATATCAGAACTAAAATTATAAACTTCTTAGGGGGAAATCTTCATGACATTGGATTTGGCAATGACACCAAAAGCACAGGCAATAATACTAATTTAAAAAAAGAGGAATTGGATGTCCTCAAAATTAAAGATTTGTGTGCATCAAAGGACCCTATCAGCAGAGTGAAATGACAACCTATGGAATGGGAGAAAATATTTGTAAATCATATGTCTGATAAGGATTAATATACAGAACATACAAAAAATCTCTTACAATTCAACAACAAAAAAACACATAACCCACTTCAAAAACAGGCAAAGGACTTGAGCAAACATGTCTTCATCAAAGATGTGTAAATGGCCAATAAACACTAGAAATACTCAACATTACTAGCCATTGGGGAAATGCAAATCAAAATCACAATGGGAGTGGCCAGATGGCTCAGTTGGTTAGAGCCTGAGCTCTCAAAAGATTGCTGGTTCAATTCCCACATGGGATGGTCGGCTGCGCCCCTGCAACTAAAGATCAAAAAACAGCAACTGGACTTGGAGCTGAGCTGCACCCTCCACAACTAGATTGAAGGACAACGAATTGGAGCTGATGGGCCCTGGAGAAACATACTATTCCCCAATAAAAATTTATTTTAAAAAAATCACAATGGGATATCACTTCATACCCATTAGAATACCTATTATATTTTTTTAAATAGCTATTGTGGTGAAGATAAGGAGAAGTTGCAACTCTTGGACATTGCTGGTGGGAATATATAATCAAGGAGGCACTGTGGTAAACAGTATGATAGCTCCTCAAAAAACTAAATGTACAATTACCATATGATCCAGGAATTTCACTTCTAGAAATAGACTCAAAAGAACTGAGAGCAGAGACTCAGACACCAATGCTCATAGAAGCAACATTCACAATAGCCAAAAGATAGAAACAATCCAAAACCCATCAACGGATGAATGGATAAACAAAGCATGGTACATACATAAAACTGAATATTATTCAGCTTTAAAAAGGAATGAAATTCTGGTACCTGATAAACATAGATGAGCCCTGAAAACATGTTAAGTGAAAGAAGCCAGACGTTAAAGGACAAATGTTGTCTGACTCCACTTATACAAGTAGAGTCATATTTGCCTAAAATAGACAAATTCATAAAGACAGAAAATAGAATAGAGGTTACCAGGGAGAAGGAATAGGGAGTTATTGTTTAATGGGTACAGAGTTTACAGAGTTTTTGTTTAGGATAAAAGTTTGGAAACATACAGTGGTGATGGTTGTACAATACTGTGAATGTACTTAACGCCACTGGACAGTACACTTAAAAAGATTAAAACGGTAAACTTTACGTTATGTATATTTTACCACAATTTTGGAAAAAAAGTAATAGAAGAAAATTACTCTAGTTTGATAAAAATCTACAAAACACCTATAGCAAACATCACACTTAACGGTGACATATTGAAAGCTTTCTCCTCAATACCAGAATAAAAATAAGGATAACTACAAGCGCCACTTCTAGCAATATAATGCTGGGAGTCCTAGTCATTGCAATAAGGCAAGAAAAAATATATATGTATTAGAAAGGAAGATATGAAATGATTATTTATAGAAAACATGATTGTGTAGGAAAAAAATCAAAAAATCTATAGACAAACTATTAATAATAAGTAAATTTAACAAAGGTTGTTGGATATAGGTCAATGTTTTCAAAATCAGTTGTACTCCTAGAAATGAAAAAAAAATTTTTAATTTCACTTAAAATAGTATCAACAACCATAAAACACATAGAAATCAATCTAAAAATGAAGTGTGAGACCTCTCTACACAGACAACTAAAAAGTATTCTTAAAATGTATAAGACCTAGGTATACGGACAAGTATATTTCATTCATGGGTCAGAAACTCAGTAATATAAAGATGTCAATTTTCCTCAAATTGACCTACATATGTTTGATACAGTCTCAAATATCAATAAGGTTTTTGTGGAATTTCAAAAGTGGATTCTAAAATGTAAAGGGAAAAGCAAAGAGCAAAAAGTAAACAAAAGTGTTGAAGCATGAAGCTGGTGGATTTACGCTACTAGATATTAAGGCTACACATAGAAAGCTGTAGTAAATTATATTATAAAGCTTGTACTGGTACCAGGACAGTCAAATAAACATAAGAGAATTATACATTCATGTATGTACACCAAAAAACACACAACAAATGTTCATCAGAGCCTTTTCCATAATAGTCAAAAACTGGAAGCAACCCAACTGTCCACCAACAGTAAAATGGATAAATTGTGGTATATGCACACAATGGAATACTATACAGCAACGACAATAAACAAGTGTAACTACATACAACAGGATGGAGCTTACAAATGAGCTGAGTGAAAGAAAACATCACAAAGGGAACATACTGTATGATTCAATTACATAAAGTTTGAAATAGACAAAATGAACGTATGGTATTAGAAATCAGGACAGGAGTGACCTTAGGGAACTAATAACATTTCTGATCATTTCTTTTTTTCTTGGTTTGGGTAGCGGTTGCATGAGCGTGGTCACTTTGTCATAATTCAAACTATACACACATGATTTACATACTTTTCTGTATGTGTTATACTTCAATGAAAAAGCTGATAAAAGGTCCCAGTTGGATTGGCACCATCAGTGCTACTCACCACCATACTGCCTGGCCTGTCTTCCTACCCTCCTACCATGGGAACACAGTGCCAGTGGGCAGAGAGAGAAGCCACAGCCTCTGGGCACGGGGACCTTTCCTCCGGGAAGACTTCCAAGACTACCCCCTACCTCCTGTGAACCTACACAGTCCTTCTCATAGGAAACCTGCAAGCCTGTGAGCCTCCAGAATGCAGGAGTGGAGGGCAACAGCAACATAATAATAGCTATTAGCTGAGAACAACAATAGCACACTAATAATGAATTAACAGCATTTGTTGAGCAGGCGCTTTTTCTAAGCATTTTACATGCAATAAATAACTCATTTAATCTACTCAATAACCCTTTGAGGTAGGTACTATTATCAAACTGATTTTGAGATGAGAAAACTGAAGAATAGAATGATTCATTAAAGTGCCTAAGGTCACACAGCTAATAATTGGAAGAGCTGGGCTCAAACCTGGATGGCCTGGCTCAGAGACAGAAACACTCCCCTTGTTTAAGCGATGGACCCACAGATAAGACCTTGTGCATGGAGCCACAGCTATACCCACCCAGACCAGGCACGAATGAAGTCATGCTCCCCATCTCTTCCAGGCAGGCAATGCATCTATGTGTCTGTGGACAGAGATGAGGTGTGCATGGAGGTGTATAACCTTGTGAAGGCCCAGTTCTAAGATTAGAGGGCAGCAGACAGGCCCAAGCCACTAGACCTAAGCTGCTAACCTGGGGAAGCAGGCTGAGGCCGCAGTGTGGGTTTTGGGGGACGTCCCCTCCCAATACTGGGGAGGAGGGCTTGGAATCTCCTCCCGGGTCAGGCCCCTGCTAACAGCACTGAGGACCAAAGGGGAGGTGGAGCTGGGGGGGAGGGGCCTGTTCCCAGTCCCAGGCACAGGCCAGGGGCCCTCTGCTTCCCACCTCCAAGCCAGGGGTCTGGAAACAGCTTTCCAGACTTTCTTGGGAAGCCAGACTTTCTTGGGAAGGAATTCTAGAATCTCAACACCCTCCACCCCTCACCTGACACGTCGTATAACCAGTTTCTCCTTGGGTCTGCTTTTAAGTTCTGCCGCTACAATTTAAGCTCATTTCCCTTTGCTCTGACCTGAACACTCTCATCTCTGCCCAGAGACTTTCTTTGCTTTCCAGGGAGGAGGAATAGGGGTTCAGGGGTTCCTTTTGCCAGGTCTGAGCTGTTGTAGCCAGGTTCCAGTGACAAACACTTAAAATGACAGACCCCACAGCATAAGAAGAGAAAGTCAGGGTTACCCGTCCCCTACTTACATCAAACGGCGCTCCCCTTATCGTGGGCCAAAGCCTTGGGAGTCCTGCCCAGGATGCTGCATTGTCCATGGCGGCCAGAAGTAGCCCAGAGAGGGGGCCACCTTGGCAAAGGTGACAGCACATCCACGCCAGAGACAGAGTCCCAGTTCAGCAAACACACCTGGAAACCAGGCCGATGGGGCACAGCATGATCGGCCCGCCCTTACATTCAGCCATTGCTGAGGAGCATCAGGTGCACAGGCTTCAGGTCACCTGTATGTGAGCGCGCACAGGTACACGCACGTGCCAGGACGCATGCGCACGTGCCGGGACGCATGCGCACACACAGCCAGGGCCATCCGCGTCAAAGCCAGAAGGAGAGGGAGCTGTTAGTAGTAGAAAGAACTTCTAAGCCAGACAGGAGAAAAGACAGCAGGTAGGAAAAGAGAGATGCTGTGTCTCCACCCAACCTTTCTCCTCTGCCCTCTCCTGACAGGCAGGCTCTGCACAGCAGCTACCCCAGGAAGCTGTGAAACAAGCAGGTGCAAAGAGGTCACCTAGTTAACAGCCTCCCTCCCGCTGTATTATTCATGGGCTCCCTTCTTCAGGCCTGAGCTCCAGTTTCCAACAGCCCTCAGGTTAGGCTTGGCAGATAAGCAAGCACGGTGGGTGTAGTCTGCAGTAACCCCCACTCTTTACACACCATGCCCTTCTTGTCCCCTTCCTAGGGTGCAGCCATCCCTATGCCACTTGTCACACGGCACTTTGAGGAAGGGGAGAGTGATGGGGTTAGGGAGGTAGAGCAAAGAAGGAAAACCTTAGCTGAGTCAGGCATGAGATACTGAAATTTCCAAAGGGAGCTAAGGGCTCTCTCTCTCTCTCTCTCTCTCTCTCTCTCACACACACACACACACACACACACTCACTGTATTGGCTCTCCCAAATATACGGTCCTCTGCATAAGTGTGACAGCTCATGGAAAACAGGGGTCCTGGTTTGTCTGTCGCAGTACCTTAGTGTGCTTTGCACAGTGTCCTGCAAACAGTAGGTTCTTAATGAATATTTGTTGACTTGTACACTTTCTCCAAAAGATTCATATCAACTGATAGAGTGGGCATAAGTCATCAAGCCATTCAAAGATACTGCTGGCTCCAGTTTCCAACAGCCCTCAGGTTAGGCTCGGCAGATGTTCATGTTATTGAAATATCTATCTGTACACATCTTGCAAATCCAGCACAGGTCAAGTCATAGTGATACATACACACAACATATAGTGATAACTAATAAATAATTTACCTATTTACTTACTTATTGTGATTTCTATATATCACAATACATTTTGCCAAGCACTTTCATATATCTCATGAGAGCCCACAACCCCCTGAATCAAGTGGAGTGACCAGAAGGGATGTTCCCCGCTATTTCACAGATGAGAAAACTGTGGCTTAGAGAAAGAAAGCACTTGAGCCAACACATGGACTGTAACGGAAGTCATCCCGTGCCTGTCAGAGGTGTCTTTCTTCACCGTTCACACGTCTTCCTGCCGCATGGTTACCATGTGTACAGCAACATGAGAAACTACAAGATGAATCTGTATTCATCCATTGAAGTTACTCAGGCCAGGACCCAGAGTCCAGGCTGAGGTCACCTGGCCAGAAATACTGAAGGTAGTTCATCGGCCAGGCTGGCCAATAGCAGGGGAAAAGGTGTGGGGCTGGGATTAAATCATAGGAGTCACTGCATTCGACCCCCTGGTTTTACAGGTGGGAAGAGCTGTGGGACCTGCTGGGGTCCTGAGGTCCAGGCAAGTGCAGAGGGCACTGGACTACATAGCCTTCCCATATGGGGACGACCTGGTCCAGGTGGATGACCTGTGGCTTCTAAGCTGGTGAGATGTCCCCTCGTTCACTCCCATGGATGTTTAAATCACTGCCCAGTCTCATCTCTTAAATATCTGGGTGCCATAGGCAACTGAATGACTAACTCCAGCCCTGGGGCAATCACAGGTGAAGTCCAGGTAGCACTATATACACGTGACAGGCCTAGATTGAAAGTCCAGCCCCATCGCTACTGCTGTGCAGACCTGAGGTAGGTCACCTGTCCTTTCTGGGCTGTTTCCATATGTTTAGTCAGGGATTTGGCTCTGGCTTTCCCTAAGTGCAGTGCAGGGTGAAGAACAGAGTGAAGATAAAGGAGTCAGACGTCCTTGGCTCAAATTCCACCCCACCACCTGCTAGCTCTGTGACTTTGGGTAAACTGCTTAACCTCTCTGTGCCTCAGATTCCTCATCTGTAAAATACAAACAACAGCAGTCCCTATCTCATAGGGGCTGTTGTCAGGACTTAGTGGGGAAGTATATGTGAAGGGCTAAGCCCAGGGCCTGGCACACAAGTGCGGGATAAATGTTTCTCATTATTATCATGAGCCCTGATACTCTAAGGCTATGACAGAAGTCACACATAAACTGGTCATCCATGGGTCTGTCAAATGCAACTTGCGGAAGAGTTTTCCCTACAAGTTCCACAAGGGCAGGAGCCACTGACAGACCCCAGGGACCTCCAGCAGTGCCTGGCACACAGTCAGGGCTCAATAAATATTTGATAAATGATTGACTGGGCTCATGGTGTTTTTAAATGTTTGAATTAGCTGCTAACGTTTAAAATGGCTTTTGTCTATTTCCCCCACTTCAATACTGTAGCCACCAGTCACATGCGGCCATTGGGCATTTAAAAGGTGCTGAGTCCAAACTGAGATATGCTGTAAATGCATAATACACGCCAGATTCTGAAAACTTAGTACCAAAAAAAAAGAATGTATTATAGTTCATTAATAATTTGTTACATTGATTATGTGTTGAAATGATACTATGTTGGATATACTAAAGTAGGTGATCAGACATAATTTCACCTATTTCTTTTAACCTTTTTTTAAGTGGCAACTACAACATTTAATACTATGCATGTGACTTGCATTTGTGGCTTGCGTTACATTCCTATTAGAGAGCACCGCTGTGACTCTCAGCACGAATCCCCAACAACTACCAGATACAGCCTGGTTCACAGGTGACGTTCAGTACTGGTTGACTGAATGGCTGAATGTAAGTCCTCCCCAACCGTGGACGTGGGACCCTAAGACAAAGGAGGATGGGTTTGGAAGGACCTCCTGCCCCACTGCCCGGTATGTGCCGGTTTTCCAGCGGCAGCCCAGCTATCTGTCTCCCTCTAAGATAAAGCCTCAGGCCTCCACAGAAGGGGCAGAGGGAGGCCTGTCATGGAGTTCGGTCACCACTGGTTCCCTGGAGATGACATCAGCTCTCTTGGCCCCAGGAGAACAGGTCAGTATCAGCCTCCTTTCCCAGGTAAGGGCAGATCTGAGCAGGAGAAGGGATGAGGAAGGCTGGAAGAGTTAAAGCCGTGGGGAAGCCCGGGGAAGGATGACAAGGATGACAGTGCCTGTACTCTGTAGGGAAGGACAGAAGAAAAGCAGGGCAGAGCTTTTCTCGGGGGGACTCTTAGGGGTCCCACTCCACCTTGACCCAATCCCTAGGGAAGCCAAGAAAAGCCAACATTTCTTGGGGACAAGACCAGTGATACAAATGGATGCCCAGACATGGTCCCAGCCACCCCTTTTGTTTTCTCTCCCTTTACTCCCTCTCTCTCTTGCCCTCTCCTCTACTTTCCTCCCTCCCTCTCTCGCTTTCAGTGGCTCCCAAATTACAGCCTTCTTTCAGAAACAGACACAATCAAGGTGGTACACAGAGCCCTTGTCACAAATGGCATCTTAGGTCCTCTCCAAATGGAGAATCGCCTTTAAAGAGGAAAGCCATGCCGTTAACAGCCTGCCTTGGGGAAGATGCATCTCCAGGAAGGCATGGGCCGGAAAAGACTCCGTCCCTCTTAGGCTGATCAGCCAGTGGGAGGATCTGGGTGACTGATTGCAGCCCTGGGTTGCTGGGTCCAGGAGACAAAGCCTGCCTGGCCTCCTCAACACACCTCATGCCGGGGTGGGAGTAGCCGGGCTCTGCCCTTGATTGGCCACCACCAGTCCTTCCTCACCCAAGGACAGGGTCTAGAACAAGCCCACTCCCGGATTCTGAGCCTCAGTTTCCCCACCTGTAATATGGTAGGTCTAGCCAGTCTCTAAGGACCCTTTCAGTCCTTGGAATAGTGGTCACAAACTCAAAGGACTAAAGGGGCCAGAATGTAGTACACACAAGTTAAGCGGGGTCAAATGAGAAACAACAGGGAATGGTGGAGACTGGGGAGAACGGAAGGCTATAGGTACCCCTAAATCTAGAAGGACTGCAGGCAAAACTCAGACGTGTGACAGTCAGAGTGAAGTCAATAGTGGTTCCTTCTGGGGTGAGATAACACTGCCTGGGAGGGGGAAGAAGGAAGCCAGGCACGAATGCATCTCAATCCAGGTGTGGTTACACGATGTGTGTGTGTGTGTGTGTGTGTGTGTGTGTGTGTGTGTGTAAACATTCACCACTTTCATTTAAGATCTATTTACCTTATTGTATGTATGTAATCCTCGAATTTTTAAAATACAAATACAAATAAATAAAAGAGACAGTTGCAGCTCAGCCCCAACCAACAACTGCCAAGGGGAACATCGACCTACAGTTGCCAGTTCTAGTCTGAGATGTCAGAAATGTAGGTTTTTAGACAAAAATGCTGGGGTATTTTTTTTTTAATGTTGCTAGTAACATTCAAAATGGAAAACCACAACCGCATAGACATCTTCAGGCAGAATTCAATTTACGAACTCATAGACTGTCAAGCTCTCAAAATCTAATACATGACGAAATCAAAAGTGAGAATAATAAAGGCTACTATATTTTACATATGTACTGTGTGCCAGGCACTGCACAACGGGCTTTCTACACAGTTTTCATCTTATCAATTCTCATAGCAAGCCTATAAGTTAATTGGAAAATTATACCCATTTAACAGATGAGAAAACTAAGGCCTGGGCAAGGTTACATGCCAGACCAAGGCTTCAGAGCTCAAGAGTGGAAGACCTGGTGTTCAGTGCCAGCTCTGCCTGCCTACAAGCTGCCTTACAAAAATCACAAAGGGAATGGGTTTATGATAATAATAGTAACCAACAGTTGTGTGGGGCTTTGGACTATGGAAAGGAAATATAAAAAATATGAATGCTAAATGTGAGCCTGCTGTGTCATCCTTGGTGACATAGCCTGAGGCCCCTGAGGCTGAGGACAGAGTTTTGATATTCCCATTCCCCTTGGCAATACACTGAGCCATGCAGACTTTCACTGCCAGGGTGAGACAGAACCCCAGAAGGACGAATCCTGAGACCCAAATCCACAGCCCAGCAAGGAGAAGCGGCTGCGGCCCGCCTCACTCCCCAGGACAGAGCCAGATTAAATTTCACAGTGAAAGACTAGAAAGCTGTCTCCATGTGGCTACTTCTTAAATACGCCAGGTTTCTCACTGATACCATTCTAGCCAATAACATTGGTAAGAATATGCATTTTCCTCCCTATGGGATTCAATAAAGCTATTTTCACATTGAACAAAATAAATATGGCCCATAATCCTTTAATTTTTCAGAATTCCTTCTGCACAAATGATCACTCACCACTGTGATAGATATTCAGATCAAGATAAATTTCCAGCATTCCAGAAGCACCCAGAGCCACAGTCATTACACCCTGGAGTAACCATTCTTCTGACTTTTGTCACATAGATGGGTTTTGCCTTCCGTTACCCATTTTCTACAGGGCCTGCACGATTCAGTTCTCTGTAGTCCCCACCACTCTCTATTGTCTTACATCTGGCCCTGCTCTACTCTTTGCTCTGCCTCCCAGGCATGTGAGGCTGAAACCTCTATTGCAAGAGCCTAGAATATGGCAAGATGGGCATCAGCTGGCCAGTCTTGAAAGGAACCAACATGAACAGTTAAAACTGACTATAAGCACACCAAATGCCTGGTGTAGTCACGACCAGTTAATGATGGGGCTAGAGAAGGTAGTGGAACAGTCACCTGGCAATAGCCCATTCCGTCAATGAACAGTTATTGAGCACTCACTCCACCAGGGTGGCAGGCACTGAGGATAAAAGAAGAAGTAACATACAGCTTGTGCTAAAGGAGCTCACTGTCTAGATGAGGTGTCAGACCACTGCAGAGGAGTAAAAAGCACCCTGGAAGAACACTGAAGGAGGGAGGGAGGGAGGGAAGGAGGGAGGGAGGGAGGGAGGGAGGGAGAGAGGGAGGGAGGGAGGGAGAGACAGGCTGGAGAGGCAACCACCTCGTCCACCCACCCCAGGAGTCAGTGAAGGCTTCCGGGAGTTAGTGACTCCTAGGCAGTGTCAGTATTACCCACATACGTGCATGAAGCTGGGCACAGAAGGACCTGTTCTGATCCCCACTTCTTTTCTACTGGAGGCAAAATACTTCCATCCTGAAATAACCCATCCAGCACGGCCCAGCTTGTGAATGACCTTGCTCATGTAGTAATGGACAAATAGGATTGTACCAGTGCCAAGAAAAACTCAAATCAAGGCTCGAAATAAAAAGAAATAAATTTTGGGGTGGCCGGTTAGCTCAGTTAGAGCATGGTGTTAATAACACCAAGATTACCGGTTCGATCTCCGCATGGGCCACTGTGAGATGAGCCCGCCTTAAAAAAAAAAAAGAATTAAAAAAAAAAAAAGCAACACTCTAAACTGACTTTGAAACCAATGAGTTCAAAGGCAATTAAGTTAATTTTAAAAACCGTCTTTACATTTTAAAATACTGAATTTTTTGTTTCAAAGTGAGGTTTCAAGAAAATCAAGGCATGTATTAGTTTTAACTCATTGATGAAGGAATGCTTTCACATTAGCATCTGTTTATAAGGCCCATGACCATGCTAATCCATGGCCCCCACAGCTCCCACTCTGTACTCTAGTGGGATTGTCCCTCTTCCTGGCAAGGAGGCCAGGCTAGACGAAGTACAGTCACCTTTTGGCAGGGCTGGGAGGCATGAGTCAGGCCATGACTTTCATCTGTGACACCATTGGCCCCACCAGATCTCTGATCCAAATCCTTCCAAAGGCCTTCAGGTCCCCAACCTTGAGGGCTTCGGGGTTGCCATTATTCCCCAGAGGACCAGGAAGTGACCTGCCTTGGCATCATCCTCATGTCTTAGGGTTGGGGGCCTCCCTGGCCCCAGGACAGAAGTGGGTGGCCAGCCAGCTGGCAGGTAAGAGTGGGGCTGGGTAAGATCCTCCCCTACATAGGCTCCCGAAAGTTAGCATTTATGCAGTTCCCCCTGTCCTATGGCCACTGAGAGGTGTTAGCAGTGGGTCATTCCATCCACCTGAGAGGGACAGGGAAGTGGAGGACAGTTACTGAATTCCTTCCCCTTGAGGGACAGCATCTACTCAGCCCCAGGCCTCCTGGAGGCAGAGCAGCATATCCACCTTCCCGGAAACCCTTCCTCTTCTGCCCACTTCCTACTGGCCCACATGCAGCACATACAATGTTTTAATTGCACAGAAAGCTGAGCTGCTATCTGAATCTGTTTAAAGGTCCCTCAAACACAAATGCCTCCTGGCAGTCATTAGCAGGGGATAGCTGCAAGGATTGACCACAGTGGACTGTTACACCTACCCTAGTATTAGTGTCCAGAAAAAGAAGCTCCAGTCTCGTTCTCATCCCTCCATTCTTATCCACGGCCCTATTCCACACTCTTTCCGCACCAAGAAGCTGTGAAATGCTCATTCCCTAGAAAGTACTGTGAACCAGGACTTCCCAAACTTCACTGAGCAAACAAATTACACAAGGATCTTATTGAACACAGATTCTGAGTGAAGAGGTCTGGGGCGGGACAAGAGAGTCTGCCTTTCCAACCCCGTCCCATTTCCAACCCCGTCCTGGGTGCTGATAATGCTGCACGCCCCCGGGCCACACTCAGAGCAGCCAGGCTCCACCAGACCTTCACCTTCCAGAAGTATGTGCATTTTAAATTAGGACTTCAGAAAGGTGCCCTTTAAAATAGTAAGCTCCAAGAAATGAACCTCAAATGGTGAAATTGCTTGTAAGGTAGCTTGTTGGGTGGGGGAGCTTTGTGGGAGGGCAACCAGGACCATCTGCCAACATATCCCTCAGATCAAGGCCTTTGTAAGCAGCCGTGAGGAGCCCAGCTGTTTGGGGGTCAAGAAGGCCAAGACACACATGTATGGGGACCAGAATGCCAGCTCTGGGGCTCCCACCCCCTCATTGCTCCCCTCAACCACACATAGCAGGCCTCTGGGTTCACACCAGTCACTTCTACAGTGCCACCTTTACAGGGCACGGGATACTCTCGCTCTCTGCCAGAAGGCACTCTGCCTTCTGACCCTCCCCAGCTCTGGGGAAACAGCAGCATGCATTCCTATTCCCCCAGTGAAGGGGACCCTTTCCAACCCCGCTTGGGCAGTGACATCTGGTCCCCACCACCATGGGTGCTGACCACAGTGAGCCAACCCCTGCACTACGAACCAAACATTAACTCCAAGCCAGCTCTCCCCAAAGAGGGCTGACTCATCAGCACTTCACACCTGGCCCCAACCAGGCTCTTCAAGCCCAGCCTAATTCTTCCCTGTGCAAGGGTTTGACTCCACCCAACACACACAGACACAAACACATTTACACACGCGTGTGCACACACATAATTCTCATGTGCCTCTCCAGCTTATTTCAAAATCCAAATTGGGGTGGGGGCGCTTGATAAGCAGCTGAAAGCCAAGGGTCAATGCCTGCTCTGGTCTGAGAGGGCAAAGTACATCGAAGAGGCTGGCGCTGCTTTCTGAATTACTGAGGAGAGTAGGAGTGTGGTACTACCTAGGAAAGGCTAATTTCCTGTCAGTGGGTTGGTGACAGCGCTAGGGCTGAGCGATGGGGTCGCAGTGGGCCCGCGGCCAGCGACGAGTGCACCTGATTTCCACTCGCGGCACAGAGGCAGCGGCTCCAGGTGCCCGCCCTGAGAAAGCAAGGCACCAAATGCCCAGCGGCTAGTGCCGCCACCACTTTGGAACGCGCGGGTTCTGCACACATCCCAGGCTGACCTACAGGGGAGACGAGGGGCAGAGCTCCTGAGAGCAGGCCCCCGGGACGGCCGGCACCACTCGTGGCAGGCCTGCAAGGGGACTGGGAAGGCGGAGCGCAAGCCGAACGAGGCTTCCTGCTCCGCGAGGGGTGCGTCTTCCCATAGCTGGTCCGGATTTGGAGAGGTTGTGGGAGTCCTCTGGGATCGGTCTCTCGTGGGCACTGACAGGTGAGGAGGGTAGGAGAGAGCTACGTGACTTTAGGTCCCTCCAGCGCCATTGCTCACCCGCGGCGGAGGTGCGACCCACCCCATTCCACTGCCCAAATGGGGATCCAGCGCGCAGAAGGGGACGGGATTGGTTCCCAGCGCCGTCTTTACCCCCCGTAAGTCTCCCCATCCCAGACCCAGAGCCTCTCTCAGGCGCCAAGAACAAAACACCTGAGTGTTCGTGGGTCCGGGACCTGGGATGGGGAGTGGAGCGCCTGTCCTTCCAAGGCCAATGCAGAGGGAATTCGAGTTCCCTGGAATCAAAGTTGCCGCGCATTTAGCCGCGGGCTCCAAACCGCACGCATCACCCAGGCCAGGGGCCGGGGATGGATGGAAGCCCCAAGCGCCTGCCGCCGCGGGCGATGGCCGCGCCGGGAACAAGTGGTTCGGCGGCCCCGGTCGCGACCCCAAGGGTCCAACTTTCCCGCCTCGTGGCGGGAGAAAGGCGCGGTGAAGGCGAGGGAAGCGGGGAGGGAAAGGGCGGTGCGCGGCTCTCGGTACCGTGTGCGGAGAGGCGCTGCGCCGCGCCTTGGGCTCTGCTCTCCGCCGGATCTGTCCCTACGGGCCGCCTGCTCGGGTGCTGGCCACCGCCACGTCTCGCTGCGGGCTCGAAGGCTCATCAGCGGCGCATCGGCCGCTCCGGCGTCCCCTTGGGCCGTCCGCTGGCCGCTAGTCGCTGGCCGGCTGCAACTTCAATTGGGCGAGGCGCGCCCCAAACGTCCCGAGGCTCTGCACCCCCACTCTCCATGCCCCGGGCCTGCCCGCCCCGCCCCGCCCCGCCCGGCTCAGCGCCCGCCTCAGCGCCCGGCTGCCGTCGGACGCGTCTTCTCGCTGAGCATCGCGCCGGCAGCCGCGCGCAGTTCTCCTGAGCCGCCGCCGCCGCCGCTCAAGTGCACGATCAACTTTCCCTCGCTTCCTCCGCCCCGCTCGCCCCCGCCACCCAGACCCCGCCTCCTAATGCTCCCTCCCTCACCTCCTGCCTCTCCCAGCCCCCACCCGCCGGGTCGCGCCTTGCCGCCCACCCCTCTACAAAATGGGCTGCCAGGATCCCCGCGCCCTCTCCCCCTGCCCTGACCCCGTGCGGACCCCCGGGAGAGGCGCGGAGCTGGGCCAGGCGCTCAGGGCATGAATATTTCAGTGCTGGCGAAGCTGCCCTCTGCCGATGTCATGGCACCGGCTGCTGTGGCAACTCGAAGAATCCCCCTAAGGGGCAAGGAGGAAGCCCGCGGAACCGGCCCCAGGTGCCTGCTGGAGCCGTGCTCCGCAGGGCCGCCCGCGGTCCCGGAGAGGGGCACGCAGAGGGGTAGGGGCCCGGCCAGCCTCCTGCCCGCTCGGCGCCTCTGGCGGAACGAGGAAACGCTCCCGGGAAGCCGGGACCAGCAAGCAGGCGCTTGTCCTAGGTGAGCCTGCGCCATCTGTTGGCTTTAAGCGCCCCCTCTCTGCTCCCAGAGTCGCTGAGCGCCGAGTGGGGTTAGGTCCCTCTAGTCCTTGGGGCTGCTGGGCCGCGCTTCCCTCAAACAGCTGCCTTTGCCCAACCTACTCGTGCGCTCCCACCTGCTCCCTCTCCCTCAGTCGAGCTCAAAATGCCCCCAAGTGCTTACAAATGAGGGACCCTGTATTGGAAGAGACCCTTGAGGTCACCTGAGCACTCTCACCCATACAGGAGACCTTTCTGCAGCACCTTGAGTAATGGTCTCCCAGCTTCTCTTTGCACAGCTCTAGGGATGGAGACTTCACGACTTTTCCAGAGAGCTGGATTCAAGAGGAGTGCGTATATAGGGTGTAGAAGAGGGTTGCTCCCTGATCTTGACTCCCTCAGGCTAAACATTCTGAGTTCTTTTAACTAGTTCTCACCTCCGTCACTGTTGCAGTCAGCATACTAACAGTAGGAGCCAAGCTCTGGGCTGAGACTTTTACCGCCTCAACTCATTCTATCCTCAATACAGTTTTTCTGGTAGGTCCTGGCATTATCCCGTAAGAGAACAAGGCTTTGGGAAGGTGAATGACTTGCCTGTGTGGCCCAAATTCAAAGTTCCACTTCTCTACCATTCATTCATTCATTCATTCATTCATTCATTCATTCATTCATTCATTCATTCATTCATTCATAGTTGCTACTATATGCTAGTTACCTGAAATAGGTTCTGGGAACATGAAGGGGAAGAAAACAGGCTTGGTCCTTGTGCCTCGTAGAACTCCTCTTAATGGAACCAGACATTAGTCAATAAACACATAAACAGGTGAAACTACAGCCGGATCAATACTAAGAAGAAAAGTCTTTAATGGCACCTGCCCAGGGGATCAGGGAAGACTTCTTGGAGGAGGTAAGATCTGAGATCTGAAGGATGAACAATGGAGAGAGTAGACTAAAATCTACTGATGGTGGGGTAAGATAGAAGTGTCAAGGAGACCCCCAGGTTTCTGGCTTTTGGAAGTAGATGGACAGGGAGGGTGCTGTTCCCTGAGATGGATCAAGGGAGGAGGGTCCCCATGGGGAGAAGAGCAAGAGTTCCCTTGGCACATATTGAGTGTGAGAGGCCTGTGTGATGACTGAGTACAGATGTCAAGCAGCTCATTGGACACGTGAGTCTGGGGTTTGGGGTAAAGGGCAGGGAACGTGCACTTCAGGGGAAAGTCAGTCATGATGGCTAGAGATATGGTGTGACAGGTAGGTCTCAGGTAGTCATGCTTTTACACAAGGTGATGGAGCCAGGAGTGAGGGGTCTGGGTTCTGAATACTCGACTGCTCTCTAGCTGGATAGTTTGGGGCTGGACACTCTCTTGGCCTCGTGTTCCTCATTCTTTTCTTTTTTTTTTTTTTTTTTTTCTTTTTTTTCACCCTGTGACTATTTTGTAACTACCAATTTGTACTTCTTTTTTTTTTTTTTTTAATATTTTTTTTTTTTTTATTGGGGAAGGGGAACAGGACTTTTATTGGGGAACAATGGTCAAATTGTTGTCCTTTCAATCTTAGTTGTGGGGGGTTCTGTTCAGCTTCAAGTTGTTGTTCTTTCAGTCTTAGTTGTGGAGGGCACAGCTCAGCTCCAGGTCCAGTTGCCGTTTTTTCTAGTTGCAGGGGGCACAGCCCACCATCCCTTGCGGGAGTTGAACCGGCAACCATGTGGTTGAGAGGACAGGCTCCAACCAACTGAGCCATCCGGGAGCTCAGCGGCAGCTCAGCTCAAGGTGCCGTGTTCAATTTTAGTTGCAGGGGGCGCTGCCCACCATCCCTTGCGGGACTCGAGGAATTGAACTGGCAACCTTGTGGTTGAGAGCCCGCGCTCCAACCAACTGAGCCATCCGGGAGGCAGCTCAGCTCAAGGTGCCGTGTTCAATCCTAGTTGCAGGGGGCAGAGCCCACCATCCCTTGCGGGACTTGAGGAATTGAACTGGCAACCTTGTGGTTGAGAGCCCGCGCTCCAACCAACTGAGCCATCCGGGAGGCAGCTCAGCTCAAGGTGCCATGTTCAATCTTAGTTGCAGGGGGCAGAGCCCACCATCCCTTGCGGGACTCGAGGAATTGAACTGGCAACCTTGTGGTTGAGAGCCCACTGGCCCATGTGGGAATCGAACCGGCAGCCTTCGGAGTCAGGAGTACGGAGCTCTAACCGCCTGAGCCACCGGGCCGGCCCTCTTTTTTTTTTTTTTTTAATGCTCACACTTTTTGGGGTTTTTTTTTTTTTTAGATTTTATTGGGGAAGGGGCACAGGACTTTATTGGGGAACAGTGTGTACTTCCAGGCCTTTTTTCCAAGTCAAGTTGTTGTCCTTTCAATCTTAGTTGTGGAGGGTGCCGTTCAGCTTCAAGTTGTTGTCCTTTCAGTCTTAGTTATGGAGGGTGCAGCTCAGCTCCAGGTCCAGTTGCCATTTTCTAGTTGCAGGGGGCACAGCCCACCATCCCTTGCGGGACTTGAACCAGCAACCTTGTGGTTGAGAGCCCACTGGCCCATGTGGGAATTGAACCAACAGCCTTCGGAGTTAGGAGCATGGAGCTCTAACCGCCTGAGCCACCGGGCCGGCCCCGTGTTCCTCATTCTTTAAATGCAAGTACAAGATGAAGTGTTCTCCACAGTTTCTCCAATCCTGAAACCTTTTTTTTTTCTGGTTTGCCACCATCTCTCTTAAACTGTGATTTCCCCAAACTCTGCAATCATTTCACATGTGAACAAAACCGCACGGAATTCAGGGAGACCATCACCTCCTCCGAGGTGAGCACCATTTTTCTGTTCATAGAACCTCTTTGGCAGCCACTTTTATTCCACAAGCATTTATCAAGTGCCCACCCTGTGCCAACCTCCATGATAGGAACTGGGGTGTCCTTCAGTGTGCAACCAGCGCACAGAACCAGTCGGAGTGTGTAACAGACATGGAATTCAAAGTGAATTTGGTCACACAGTGATGAAAAAGCTGAGAATTCGAACAGGCGATGGTACGGTAACCCAGAGTTCAGCAACAGCAAGATGTGGCTGTACTACCCCTAGGCTAGAGGGATGAAAGGAGGAAGCAGAGTCACCAGGAGCAGGGTCCTGCCGCAGAAGATGGAACCACAGTGCACCTGTCTGTGGGAACTGGAGATACCACTCCAGCGAGAGACACTGCTTAAAGCCAAGTATGAAGAAGAGATACCTCGGCTTCTCCTTTCCCTAGCCGTCTGGCCTCCCACTAGGGCCTCCCTTTGGCTGACCCCAACCAGAAGCCAGCAGACCCAGGAGCTGGGGAATTGCAGCCTGCAGGGTCAGCCCTGCTGTGATACCCAGCACAGCAGAGGAGAGTGAGGAATGGATCTGAGGGGAACAAGCCAACACTGCACACTGGGGGGACACAGGCAGGAATAACAGCAGCCCCTGTCTTTGAGGCACTCCCAACTCAAGAGGGAGGCAGACCTATGAATCAATCATAATCTGCAAGGTAAGTGTGGCAAAGTGAGAGGTAGCCGGAAGGAGAGTGGGTGGAGTCTCAAGAAAGTTGAGTCCAGAAAGGCTGCCTGCATACGGGACCTCAGAGCTGGGTTTTGCTGTGATGACCAGGAGTTACACAGGCAGCAAAAGCAGGAGGGCATTCCAGGTAGAGGGGCTGCATGAGCAAGGGACTAGAGGCATGCTCTGGGCTCACCCCGTGAAGTCCAGGGGAGGTTTTTGATCCTGGAGGTGAATAGCAGTCCTCTGTCCTGCACAAGAAGCAGCCGGAGGCAGGATGACAATGTTTGCAGGAGACTCAGAGCTCGGGGAGGAAAAAAAAGACAGCACAGATTCAGCCTCCATCCTCTGAACAGGGAATTAATCCCTGGAAGTTTAGCCTTTCTTCCTGGCTGGGGTTTCCATTCCTCCAAGCATTTCAGGGCTGTCCACCAACAGCTCTAGGAGTTCTCCCTGTCTCCCTTTCCTTAGAAAACATTTGCCCCTCCCCCAAGCTCCTGGAGCACGGAGGGAGGTAGACCAGGGTGATAAAGAAGCACCTTTTACCACCTTAAGTGGTTTTGGACAAATTGCTTAATCTCTTTGAGGTTTGATTTCCACCTCTGTAACTGAGATCATGAAGCCGGCCCAGACTCCCTCCTGGGGTGGAATGTGAGAGCACTTTGACAACCATAAAGAACCATAGAGATGCTAACTGTCCAGGGCCCAGCTTCATGCAAACTCCTCTCCTGGGGGGAGCTCCCCACTGTGTGAAGTAAGGGATAGGACCAGACCCTGCTTTCACTATAACAACTAAAAGTGAAGGCCCTCCGTGTCCTGCCTCCTGGCCACAGTCAGAAGCCAGTCAGAAGCTCCACTCTCAACTCGGAGCCTTAAGTTTAGAAATAGTTTAGAAATTCTAGAAAGCAGCAAACCCTGACCGACAGCTCAAGACCTGTCTGCGCTGCATTCTCAGCTACATTCTTGGCTCCCAGCCTCCTTTGGTTTTTAATTGTTTTCTGGATCTGTCCTTCAGCTTTCTGGTTGGTTCTGCTAAGTCCCCCACCCACCCATCTAACTAGTAAATTCATTTTATATGTCACTTAGCCAGAGTTCATTTCTGTTGCAACCATGAGAACCCTTCCTGGTGTAGACCACACGATGAATCTCCCGGCGATTAGAGGGGATTGCAGTGCAAGAAGCATTGGAGAGTACCTCTAACGCCCCCTTCCCAAAATTTAAAAAATAAAGAGAGAAAGGAAAGAACACAAATCGATATACTGACTCCTTCCCTATCAGAATATCTTGTCCAGATATTTCCAGAAGTGGCCACAGTTCTGCAGTGGGTTCCAGTTTATCTTTAGCGCAGAGAACACATTCATTTTTAGGATCCTCAAGGACAGGGATTGTGTCTGTTCATTCATCTAACAAGCATTCCTGGAGGGTCCACTGTGTGCCAGGCTCTGGGCTGGGTGCTGAAGACACAGAGAAGCATACAAAGTCTCACAATTAAGTTTGCGAACTTGTTGCAATGATGTTGCTAACCTTTTTTGACATCAGAGGGATTATTCATTATGAATTTGTACCAACTGTACAAACAGTTAACCAAATTTACTATGTGGAAGTGCTGAAAAGGCTGCGTGAAAAAGTTAGATGACCTGAACTTTTCGCCAACAATTCATGGCTCTTGCATCACGACAATGCACCAGCTCACACGGCACTGTCTGTGAGGGAGTTTTTAGCCAGTAAACAAATAACTGTATTGGAACACCCTCCCTACTCACCTGATCTGGCCCCCAATGACTTCTTTCTTTACCCAAAGATAAAGGAAATACTGAAAGGAAGACATTTTGATGACATTCAGGACATCAAGGGTAATATGACGACAGCTCTGATGGCCATTCCAGAAAAAGAGTTCCAAAATTGTTTTGAAGGGTGGACTAGGTGCTGGCATCAGTGAATAGCTTCTCAAGGGGAGTACTTCAATGGTGACTGTGGTGATATTCAGCAATGAGGTCTATAGCGCTTTTTCTAGGATGAGTTCACGAACTTAATTGTCAGACCTCGTACGACATCATTCTGTTCCTCAGAGAAGCTAGTCCAGTTGGAGAGACAGAAACAGTGAGAAAGCACAGGATGATGCCACTCTTGAGGCCAGGACCAGGTTCAGCAGTGACAGAGGGACCCCAAGAAAGGTGCAGCTCATCCTAACCAGAGGAAGACTTCCACCAGGAGGAACCACTAAGCAGAGCCTTAATTGTGTGCCTGGCAAGATAAGGGCATCTGAAGTTGAGGGGATGGAATCCATGCAAAGTCACATGGGCATCACACAGTTGAGAGACTAGATATTGCAGTGGTCAGGCTGGACCAAGGAGCACTGGACAGAAATGAGACACATCTCAGCAGATGAGCAAGGACTGGGCAATGAAGACCTCTTATGCCAGTCTGGGGCCTGGGGTCACTCAGCAATTGATGCTGGAGGTGGAGGGGGGATGGGCTTGGAGGTGAAAATGCACAATAACAGGGGAAAACATAATCAGCTAGAGGATGGAGAGGAAGAGATAGTTCATTGTCCCAGGGTGGCCCTGGGCTGGCATCTTGGAGGAAGGGGCATCTCCCCTTCTGTCTTTCTATCCCCCAAACACCAAATAATCAGCGGGCTCACTGGCACTCGCAATGAATGAGAAATGAAAGGAGGAAGGGAGAGGCAGAGGGAGGGAGGGAAAGAAGGAAAGAGGGAGGGAACCCAACTCTGTTTTAAACCTGCCTAGCCTATTCCATCACCTGGGATTGGATTGGATTCTACCTCAGCCCCCCAGCCTCCACTGGGGCGCTTTCTGCCCCCGACATCCTTCCCTGGGAATGGAAGCCAGGCAGTGTGGGGTACTGCAGAGCTCACGAGACTAGAATGCAGCAGCCTGGGTCTTAGCCAACGTGTCTGAGCCTCAGTTTCTTCAACCGAACATGGGTATGACAGCTCCTAGCCCCCCTGAATACCTCCCAAGGTTGCCGTTCAGGTCGAAAGAGAAAACACACAAATTCAAGTGCGTCATAAACTGTGAACACAAAATATCACTCACATACAAGTCTCGCCTCCCCACGAGGGCCGATTATTACTTTTAAAGCACATACACGCCTCTCCTCTGGGTGTCCTCCATTACGGCTTCCCTTTCCCGCCTCACAATGAAGCACCGTTTCCTAGTCCCCTTTATTCCCATCCCTGAGCCTGTGAAAAGCTGTTTGTTGCTTCCTGCCGGTGTCCCCAGCCCGCTGGCCCTCTCCCGGGGCAGCGCCTGCCACCATAAACCAAACATGTGTGCTCCTGAGTTTGCTTTGTGGGCCCTTGGAGCCTGGCACAGCTGTGGCGGCTCGACACAGCTTGTGAAAGAACAAGGCTGGAAGGTGAACAAGGTGGGCTGGGGCGACCCAGCTGCAGCGTCCAGGGCCCCCAGGAAACAGAGGGACATGGCTTCCTTGGCCCCCACCTTAGAGGTTTACCCCTCCCCCACGAGGCCTAAGGAGCCAGGCTCCTTCCCTCACACCCCTGCCTGCCCCACTCTCTGCTCCCTTCTCACATCATTTATTTATAAGGTGTTCATAGCAAAATGAATGACGAAAAGTTAGAAGCTAATTAAAGCTGGCACAGATTGGCACACGGGGGCATGAATTATGCATGGGTGCAGAATGGTGCTTGGTGGCAAAGACTGGCACCAAGTGCACTGGTAGGAAGCCAGCACAGGGCCTCAGTTCTGCCAGAGCCCCCAACCCTCCCTCTCCAAGGGGTCCTCCATCTAGGGCCCTCTGTCTTTCTCTGGGGGCAGCGGGAGCCTTGTCAGCCATCACCCCACAATGGGGAGTTTCTCTCTGCACAGACCAGCACCTCCCAGCTGTGAGAGGTGTCAACACCATAATCGGAAGCTGGACTCCTCCCATAGAAGCACATCCCTCTTTCCCCAAACACGCGCCTGCCGCAGCCTCCGCACAAAATAGGCAGGGCTGCGCTTCTGAGAAGGCCTGAGATCCAGCGAGCTTATCCCAGCCATCAGCACATCAGACCTGGAAGACACCTTCCTTTCAAGACCATGAGTCCACACCTCACCATGTGTTCACAGATGAAGAACCCAAGGCCCAGAGAGGGACAGGCTCTCCACAGAGCTACACAGCAAATAATAATAATAATAATAATAATAATAATAATAATAATAATAATGTTTCTAGCATTTAAAACTGATTTTGTGCCAGGCACTGTTTCAAGTGCTTTGCAGGGATTATTTCACTCAATTTCACATGAAGAAGACACTGTAATGATTGTGACAGATGAAGAAACTGAGGCAGCACAGAAATGTAAAAGCGGTTTGCCTAAGGTCACTGGGGCAAAGTTTGAATTTAACTAAACCCAGTCAGACTCCAAGCCTTATTCACCTGTGGGTTAGGGCAGTGGTCCTCAAGGGGCGGCAGGGGCGGAAAAATAGAGATTCAGATTTAATTGGTCTGGGCTGACATCTGGACACAGCATTTTTGAAAGTCCACTGTGTGACTCTAATGTGCAGAGCAAAACCATTGGTCTAAGGACAGGGGCAGGGGGTGGATTTTGACCCCCAAAGTCACGGATGTGAGTTCTTGCTCTGCCATTCCTGACTGTGTGAGTTTTAGCATATGGCTAAACCTTTGGGGGCCTCAGTGCCTTATCTGTCAAATGGGACTAGTAAGAGCTTGGGCTCTGGCGTTGGGCTGTTGGGTTGGGTTTGAATCCAGGCTCTGCCTCTTGGTCAGGTTATCTAACTTCTCTTTGCGTTAGTTTGCTCATCTGTAAAGCGGTGACAATCCTAGTAGAGTTACTGTGAGGACTGAATGAGTTGATGAAGATAAAATGCTCCTCTGGAGCCATGGTCCTTAGCTGTCCGCGGAACAGGACTCTTACCCCTCCTGGCCTGTAGAGCTGCGGCCAGAATCAAATAAGGATGTGCATGATGACAGGCAAGCTGTGGCACTGGGGGACACAGTGACAGGCTGTCGGAACTATGTGGGCCCCCCCTGGGCCCTGTTCTGGGACCTGACTCCTTTTCTCTGCACACAGAAGACAAGACTACATTATCATTATAAGCATTTCAGACCAAATAGACAAACCACTGTTCTCAACTTGGTGTGTATCCTTCCAAGTAATGTTCTATATACATATGGAAATATATTGTTTTTGGCTGGGGGCTGGGATAGGAGAAAGAGACATCTATTATGGCACACTTCTGTAATTTTGAATTTTGTACCATATGAATGGCTCAAATATAAAAATAAATATAAAGGGTATGCTTCAGGCAGAAGGAAAGTGGTCCCAGATGGAGGCTTGGATTTCAGGAAGGAAAGAAGAGCAATAGAAAGGGAAATAGGGGTAAATACAAATGAATCTTGGTTGCATAAAACAATGAAACTAATGTTTAAAATATATAGAGAGAATTAAAATACACGACACAATAGCACATGAGTCAGGAAGGGGGTAAATGGAGTTAGAATGTTCTACAGTCCTTGCATTGTCCTGGAAGTGGATAAATATGTGACTGTATGGAAAACATTAATAAATCAAAGATGGCTACTTTATCTCTAGGCTAACCCTAGAAGAATGGTAAATGAATGTATAACTAACCGGCCAATAGAGGGGAAAATGGAATAATAAAGTTGTGTGTGTATTTTTAAAATTATCTGTTGTTTGTAAATAGAGTCATACTTTACATATTGTTCTATAACTTGACTTTTTCTCTTAAAATATGTCCTTGGAGCTCTTTGCACATTGGTACACAAAGGGTCTGCCTCGTCTTTTTAAACTGTCACCATGAATTCCACAGAGTCATGGTGACAACGGAGCATGCAACTGAGCTTCGGGCCCTTCCAAACATGGGGCCCTGTGTGACTAGACAGGTCCCACGCCCACAGAGCCAGCCCTGACTGCAGAGGACAGTGCACAGAGAAGACAATGCCTGTGGGTGTATCTTTAGCTGGGGGGGCTTGGAGTCTGCTCTCTTCAGACTCCAAGCCCCCACCCTGGCCCTGTTTGTCACACACCAGAAAACCTAATGTCCAGTAAAGAGAGAGGCAGCCTGTGATCAGCTGGTCCGCTCTCCCACCTCTGGACCTTAGTGCAGTCAAACCACCGCAGAAAAGAGCTGTTCCCGTTTTGGTCACAGTCTTCAGAGGATGGAGGCTCCAGTGTGGTTTAGTCTGCAAGTTACTTCCTGCTAGATGCAAACCTTCTTTAGATCATCTCTTTGAATCACATACAGTAGTGAGAAATCTATTCCATTTTCAATTCTGGTGTAGTCTATACGTATAACCATGCGAAAAAGAACATCTCAGTTTGTGTGATTACGTCTGACAGTCTAAGGTCGTTTCATGCTTTTCATATCTTCCTATGGAAGTAATAAAAACTAAGATTTTACATCTTAAGAGGGTTGTATTCATGATCTCATTTAATCCTCACAACAACTCTATGAGAGTGATATCATTATTGTCCCCATTTCATTGATGAGAACATTGAGGCACAGGAAACTCTACCAGGGAAGTTACAGTACTAGGTTATAGTATGGTAGAAACAAATTCTGGAACCTCAGTGACTTCTTGCTCACACCTAGTGAGTGCAGTGCTGGTGGGATGGCTTTCCTCCAAGGGTGACTTGGGGACCCAGGGCGTTTCCATCTTAGAGCTACACTATCTGAAACACATGTCCCTGTGGCCACACACAGGTCACCATGGCAGGGCAAGAAAGAGATGGAGGAGGTCCACAGCCTCTTAACTGCCTTGGTCTGGAGTGACACGTACATTACCCTGCACCCATTTCCCTGTTAGTCACTCAGCTCCAATCAGTACCAGGGACTGGGACAGGCAGTGGTGAGCACCACGAATCTGCAGTGCACGAGCTAAGGACTTGGACCAAAGCTGCACCGGAAGTGGTAGAGATAAGGAGCTGAACCCAGATCGTGAGCCTTCAGAGCCTTCTACTTAACTGCTAGTCTGTATCGTCTCTAAGGAAACCCAGGCCACAGGGTGGGTGATAGAGGGTGGTGGTGACGGGGAAGACGTGGTGTGATGCACTGGCATCATGCACGGAAAAAGACCAAGAAGAATAGCAGCCAGTGGCCACGGGAACAACCCTAACCCAGCGGGTCCTCCAATAACGTTGTTTCGTTCTAACATTGATGGGATGCTTAGAGACTTAGCTCTTGTTTGTGTCAATCAGCCTATGCTAAAAGTGGTTGTGTTATATGTTGTTGCACTTAAAGTTTCAGAACTTATCAATGACGTTCAGTGAGACCTTAATGTAGTTCCCATATGTTGAGTACCTGCAACCGGCCATAAAATGTTCCATCTGATCCTCTCAACATCCTGGAAATAGAACCCACTTCCACTCTACAGACGAGGAAAATGAAGCTCCAAGAGGTTGGGCAAACTGTCCAAGGTCAAGAAGATGGGAAGCATCTGGTCGCCCCTCAAGTCCTTCCAGAGGTTCTCTCTCACCCAGGGACACATAGAGGGCTTGCAAGGGAGGCTGGGGCTTGAGGCGTGATCTCCCAGTGTGGGCCCTGCCAACCCATCACTGCCAAAGCCGGGGCAGGGGCGGCCTGGAAGGAAAGAAGAACTGTTGTCTGAGGACATCCTGAAAACTGTGGGGACAGACCAGTACCCGAAGACAAACCAATTCTGACTGCCTTGGCTTTCTGAGGGCGTCCAGCTCTGCGGTGCGGGCGCCACCTAGAGGCCGAGGGCCGCGCTGCACCTTTCGCCCTTCCCAGACCCCACCTCCAGCCCTGCTTATGAAGGTAACCGGAGCTCCTCTTACAGAAAACTCTCAGCAAAAATGTGGAGGATTCGTGCCTGCCCTTCACTACCTGCTTCCCCCAGGTCTCCCAATCCCAGCCATCCAAGTCTTTCTGCCTAGACTTGTTTCTATAACAAATATTAACTGATAGGCCAGGGACCCTTATGGGCTCATTTTGAGACAGGGAGCCTAGATTCATTCGTTGTTCATTATCTGCTCAGCCACTAGCTGGCTGTGTGACCCTGGGCAAGGCAGTGCCCCTCTCTGTGCCTCAGCTACCTCCTTTGTAAAATTCAGGTTACACCTAGAGGTAACATAGCGGAGGAGTCAGGCAGTCCTGAGTTTGAATCCCAACTGTGCCACTTCCTTACTATGTGACCCTTTGGGCAAGTTAATTAACTTTCTGTGTGCCCCCCAGTTAACTAATCTGTAAAATGGGTTGATGATGACTCTCCAAAGAGCTTTATTATCAAGATTAAATTAGATATATGATATAGTGTATAAAGTACCTGGCTCAGAGCCCTGCTCCCTTTCCTCAACTTTCTCAAGTTTGAAAACTTGGGTTTAGTTGCTAGGGCTTTTTTACCCTTTTCCCTAAGAAGCCCTTCTCCCTAAGAAGGGTGAAGATCAGCCTCCAGATACCCACACTTTGAACATGGATGCTGCCCACCCACACCAGACCACGGAGTTTCCAGGAGCCCTGGTTCCTGGAGCAGCCCTCCTTACCCAAATCTAGCCAGTGCATGGGGTGGGCCCCCACCTCCTCCTAGAGTCACTTCCAACTTCACAGCAGTACTTACCTCTTAGTGATGCATTGCCGCCATGGTGAACGGATGTCTGTCCCCTGGAGTTGTACAGTATACAGCCTCAGTGGCTGTTCACGGCAGCCCTGAGGTTGAAATTCTCCGTAATTAAAAACCAGTACACTGGGATACGGCCCCAGTGGGAGGCACAGTGGGAGGCAGGAGTCGCAGGCAGAATCCCTGCAGCTTTCAGAGATCTCAAGAAGACCTGTAACTCCCACTGAGACAGAAGCCCAACTCTTCTGAAGGGTGATGGTAGGTAAGCACACTCCTGACACATCCAAAGTGGGGTGGGAGGGCTCCAGCTGTTCACACTTACAAGCCTGGTGTTTCCCTGAGCCTCAGTTTGCTCATGTATAACACATGGAGTATAATCCCTGGCTTGTTTACTTTCCCTTCTTGTGAGAGAAAGAAAAATCATGAAAGTCCTCTATAAACTCCCCAGACCTGTCCAGATACTGCGGGTTCAGTCCCAGAACACCGCAATAAAGCGAGTATCACAATAAAGCAAATGGTAATCTTTCTGTTGGTGGAGGGTTCTGTCTTCGGTTTTGTAAAATCTCGCCATCTGTGCAGCACAATAAAGTGAAGCACAATAAAACGAGGCATGCCTATCCATTATCCCCATCCCCACCTCACCACATTCATTCACTTATTCATTTATTGAGCGCACAGCTAGGCAAAGGGCTGGGAATAGAATAGTGAGCATCATCGATTTGTACACCTTGAGGGAACAGAGGAGAAAAGACATAACTGGCCCCTTCCAGAGGGCACCACAGCCTTTCTCCTGCCCCCACCCCTCCTCCCTCTCCTTCCGGGAATAGCAATAGCCACAGATAATTATTTAGCACTTACTCGGTACCCAGCATTCTGCCCAGCGCATCACATACATATATCATGTGGTTAGATCCTTTCGGTAAACTCTGAGGGGTAGGCACCATCGTCCCCATTTTAGAGATGAGGAAATTGAGATTCAGAAGTTTTCACTTTAAGTGGAGAAGGCTGGATTCAAATGGAGATTTGTCTGGTTCTCCAGTGAAAGTTAATCCTTGAAAGTAGTCATTCCTGAGTGCTTATTATGCTCCATGGGACAAACACTTTGTATTTCATTTTACTTAATCCCGCCAGTTAAGTATATTCACCTAATTTTACAGATGAGGAAACTGAGGCTCTGTGAGGACAAGGGAAGCCCGGTCCTTCCCCTGCGATCCTGGTTGACGCCTTGGGAGTCACACAGATTACAGTAATCAGTTAATGCCTGAGCAGGACTCTGAAGATGAAAAGCTCTTATTGAAAGTGCTAAGTACAATGATTAAGTCAGAAGGTGGAATTAGCTGCACAGGGGGAGAGGATTAGTGGCTTGCTGCCCGATTAAGCCGAAGGCAGGTTGGGAGGGAAAGAAACTGAGAGGTTTATGACTCCATGGCGCTGCTCCCATCAGGGAGTGTAAGTGGCTGTGGGCCTGCAAGGCAGCCATCACACCCCAGTGTCCAAGGGACGGTGGGGGGAGCGGGGGCCAGCATCCACAGAGAGCAGGGTGGGTCCTAGCAGTCTTTGCTTTTCTCCCACTCATTCATCCATTCAACAAATACTTACCAACTATCTGCTAGGTCTCAGGCTCTGTGGCTACAGCCACAAACAAGAGAGAAAACTCGCGTGAAGCTCTCAGCCTAGTGGAGGGAGACAGACATTTTATAATAATCACATATCAAGAAACGGTTATTCATCTCTTTATGTATAATAATGGAATTGTAATTATACTTTATTAAAGATCCCTAATCATTTAAAGATATATATATAAAATTATTTAGAGATGAAATGATACGATGCCTCAAATTCATATGGGGTCGGGGGTGGGGGGAGGTAGAGAGTAGGGGTAGAGGTTGTCGTGCAGGGTGCCAGGCGGGGTCTCTGCTCCCGCTCCCCACATAAGAACGCAGGACACGGTGAGGCCAAAAAGGAACACCCACGGAGCCATAGATAGGGGAGTCATACCACTATATACTCTCTGGCGGCATCCGCCTCTCTGCAATCCGTGCTTGCTAGCTCAGCCACCACCTTCTTGCTAGCCCCCACTTGCTGCTAGCATAGCCACAGCAGTTATATTAGTGGCCAATGGCTCACTGGTTACAGCTGACGACCAACTAGCCACAGCTGATGGCCATGCAATCACAGTTGATGGCCATTTACTACCTGAGCCAGCACCTGTCTATGTGAGGCCGAGAGCCTGGAAACTACTTTCTGGGGCTCTGCCCCCACTGAGGTGAAAGAAGATTGGTCATGAGTTGGTAATTGTTGAAGCTGGGTGACAGGTGCATGAGGGCCATGTACTATTCTGTTTTCTTGTGTACATCTTGACAAATTTCCATTTTTAAAAAGTGTTTTAAAAACACACAGGCAGATAAATAATTACAACCCACGACGAATGCTATGAAGGAAAAGCAAATGATGTGATGTAGTGAGAAATTATTGTATTAAAATGAGTGCCTACTTCTTGACTCATTATGAACACAGGCCATCTGGGTTCAAAATCAACTAAGGAGTCAAGGGGTCAGTTTTTGGTGGGGCAGGGCACTGAGGCATCCTTTAACCTAGTGATCACCAAAGTAATCCTTTCTGTCTCTTCCCACACAGAAGGGTGGGCTGGCAGAGTCCTGGAAAGAGCGCACTACCTTTGGGGCATCACCGGAGGCTTCTGGTAGACGAGGATTCTGAAGAACCCAAGACCAGCCTCTAAGTCCCCTCATCATTGTGATGGAAGGAACAAAGGGAGATCCCAGTTGCAAATCTGCATCCATCAGTGCTCATACCTGTGTCATGTGTGTATCGTCCTCGTCTGCCATGGGCACTGAATCATTAGAACAACCTCGGGGGAGCAGAATAGGCTCCCCACTTTACAGATGAGAAAAACAAGGCTCTGAAGGGTTTAAAAAAGAAAAAGCCTGGCCCAAAGTCAGCAGCAGAGCCAAAGACTGAAGCCTGTGCTCTTGTGGGTGTCCCCCCACCTACCACTACCTGGATCATGGCTGGGGCGGGGTGGGGTGGGGTGGATTTTTAACAAGAAAGAAAGCTGGGTCTCAAGCCACAGGAGCTGTGAGCCCAGAGAAGGCAAGGCCATTTCTCTTGAGGGGACAAGCCTGGAGGACTTGGCCAGGTGACTAGGATGTGAGAGCTGTGGTTTCCTGGAAATGTGCAAACCATTTCTCTAAACATCAGAGAAAGCAGAGTTCAGGGATAGGTTCCCACCCCCACCGCAAGTAGCACCCCTCCGCTGCAGATCTGTTTCAATGTCCAGGTATCTGTGGCAGGAAAGGCCCCATCTCTGGGTTAAAGGCACATGCTTGGGCACAGCTGTAGGCTGGAGGGGTAGGCACCAGCCTCGAGAGTACTGGAATGAAAGGACCTCAGACTGGGAGTGAAGGAGCTTCTTGGACTGTGCCCTCTACAGGGCCAGGGCACGTCATCATCTCAGGCCAGCAGCATCCCACAGTGGGCACTCTCTATTTTTCCAAAGTGTACAGACTGTAGCACCCCTCACAACAAAATTGAATCTGTGCCTGCCACGAGAAGAGCAGCCATGACGAGAGAACATAATGTGGGCAAGTCTTCAGTCCTCACTGGTGAGGAGCTTCCCCTCAGGACTCAGGCAGACCTGGGTTCAAATCCTTGGGCAAACCACTTAAATCCTCCAAACCCCAATTTCCTTGGGGGTGGGGGCAAGAGACAATGAAAGCAGAGCATTCAGCCTCCAGTGAGTGCCAGCCACCATCCTCGTCCCCACTGGGCAATGACACCTCCTCACAGTCTCATCTGAGGTGTATTTCCCTAGAAGCAGACCCAAGACAAGGATTCAAGTGCAGATAGTTTACTGGAGACGATCTTAGGAAGCCCCAGTTGAAGATGAAGTGAGATAAGCAAAGGCAAGAGACCAAAAAGAAGGTGTGTTATTGAGTAGGTTACTATTGTAGACCTCTGGAGCTCCAGCCCATAGGGAACTCTGGGAAACAGTGTGGTACAACACTAGTTCTAGGAGGGGTTGTTAAAACAGCAATTTCTGGGCTCCACCCCCCACCCCTGAGTTTCTGATTCAGTATGTGTAGGGTGGGATCTGAGAATGTGCATTTCTAATAAGTTCCCAAGTGATGCAGATTGCTGCTGATCTGGGGACCATGCCCTAAGAACCACTCGTGTAGAAGATGTGTCAGCGTAATCCTACTTGAGGGTTAATGGCCACCAACTTCGTGTCCATTAGTGCTGAGGACTGCTTCCAAGGGCATTAACTCTCTGGCACTTCCGTTTACTTACTTGGCAGCCCAAGCTTGCTGCCACAGCCAGAAGCCCAACTAAACGCATTGCTAGAGCCCTCCCAAGGAGGATCTGTGGCTGAGATGCAAAGTGGGGAGGGAACAGCAGAGAAGCCTGCCAGGCAGTTTGATATCTGATTGAAGGACTTCAATGGGAACTAAGGGTCAAGAATACCTTTGTACTGGGCTCTAGCAATGTGTGCACAGGGCGTATATTTTGTAAAATGAGCAAAAATGTTTTGTTGTGATGGCTTTTTACATTCTACATAAATTTTCTCTTTCTGCCTACTTTTATATTTGCAATTTGTTATTCTTTTTCCTAAAGAGGGCCCCCTGCCACTCATGTTGTCTAAACTTCAGGCCCCATAAAAGTTGGATTGGCCCCTGCGGGTAGATCTAGTAGGAACACAGACTGATGTTTGCTGAATTGAAATGAGTGTCCACCCCTTGACTCATTAAGAACACAGAGTCCCTGGGTTCAAGACCATCTAGATTCAAATTCCAGCTCTGCTACTCTATAGCTGAGTTACTTCGGGTAATATGGCTAATATGTGTAAACCTCTGTTTACTCATTTACAAAATGGGGACAGTAATGATACTTTCTCTTTAAGATCAAATGAGGATTAAATGAAATAATCCCTGTAAAGAGCCAGGCCCACAGTAAATGCTCAATAATATGAATGTCTTTTTTATTATTATTAGTTCTTGTTTCTTATCATTTGCTTTGATGACCTTTTCTTTCCTCCAAGTCCAGGTAAGAGTGAAGGAACTGCAGACAGAAAAAAAGCAGCTTTCTGGAGGATTGGCAGGCCGCCTCCCTACTCTGTTTCTACACCTGCTCGCCCTGGGGTACTGGCCCCACCCCCCTCACCTGGGCTGTCCTGTTGCCGGGCAACCACTTCCCGCCCCCGCGTGGGGATTGGCTGTGAGACCCGTCTCCCGGCATGCCCAGCGGCTCCCGGAAGCCACGCTCGGGCCTCAGTTTCGTGGTGCGTGACGGCTGTGGTTTCACCAGTGTCGCCGTGGTCGGTGGGGCCGCTGTGCCGAGGTGGGTTCCCCGCCGAGCAGAGCGCTGCAGGCCCGGCCTCTCTGGGCTGAGGATCCGCCGTACCCCGTCTGGAATGGCACAGTAGTGAGTCCCCGGCCATTCAGAGCCCCAGGAAGATGTGGCTGAGTCCGGAGGGAGCTCGGAGCAAACGCCCAGCGATCTGGGCCCCTCTCCAGCAGCCCCTGCCGCACCACCCAGCTCTGGGCCCCGAGGCCGGGAGGTCCAAACATTCCTACACTTATTGTCAGTAGTCTAGCCAACCTGGTTCAGCTCTGTGACCTTGGGTAGAATGACCTCCAGAAACTTCTTTGCCGTGCTGGTACTCATAATATCAATAGTGACTAATACTAAGTGGCATTATTATTATTATTGGCAGCTTACTTTTTACTCTTGATAAGCATTCTATTACAGAAGATTTCTGATCCTTAAAGCGATAGGTATTATACCCATTTTAAAGAGATGAGAAAACTGAGGCTCAGGGAGGGATTTGATTTGCCTTAAGTCACACAGCTTCGCAAGCCCAGATTTCCAACCCCAGGTAGTGCAACTCCAGAGCCCAAGATTTTATCTTAAAGGCTTCTTGTGAGAAATGATGAGACAGCGTCAAAATGTCAAGTCTTAGCCAAGTACCAGACATCTACTAAGTGCTCAGGCAAGGTTACTGGGCAGAGTTGTAACCAATAAGTCATATCAGCATCAAAGAATGACTTAGCCAGAAACCTACCACTTTGTTCCCTTAGGACAGGGACAATCGGAGATGTGACTGCCCCATTCCAGTTTCAAATCCTTAAAAATGTTGAAGCGGCTGTGTTTTTTACTTCCTGTTTCTCTCTACGTCTATTTTTACCCCTTCCTCTCTTCTCTGCTAGTTCTTGCTAGCTCCAAGGCTGAAGTCTTTTACCACTGAAAGTGACTAGGTTTGTGCCCTGAGTTTAAAGGAGATAATCGGTAACTTCTGAAGTTACCACTTTTGTTGGCTAAAATGAAAATAGTGAAAACACCAGCCACAGAAAGTGTAACGGGGACTAAAATGAAAAGGGAACTGTTATCCGGCCCATGACCTTCAAGCAGAACACTCGATGGTTTTTGGGTCAAATAGATGTCTGTGTGCTTCCTAAATATTAGAGACACGTACTCATTCTGTGATCAGGGGATTCCTGCCTGGGTCTGCTTCCCAGCCTCTAAAAGGATAAACTTGAATGATATTTGCCACGTCCAAGTGCCACCTCTTATCTTTTTCATTTAATATTCTTTCAGTTGCTTTACTTACATTTACTTTAAAAAGCAAACTGTAGGGCCGGCCCAGTGGCTCAGGCGGTTAGAGCTCCGTGCACCTAACTCCGAAGGCTGCCGGTTCGATTCCCACATGGGCCAGTGGCTCTCAACCACAAGGTTGCCAGTTCAATTCCTCGACTCCCGCAAGGGATGGTGGGCTGTGCCCCCTGCAACTAGAAAACGGCAACTGGACCTGGAGCTGAGCTGCACCCTCCACAACTAAGATTGAAAGGACAACAACTTGACTTGGAAAAAAGTCCTGAAATACACACTGTTCCCCAATAAAGTCCTGTTCCCCTTCCCCAATTAAAAAAAAAAAATCTAAGAAAAATAAAAAAAATAATAATAAAAAGCAAACTGTATAGCATTACTTTAATGGAAAACCAATATCACCTGTCATATATAGAAGGCAAGAAAACCTACAAAGAAATAAAAATAAAACATTCTTCTCAATTCTAGCAGGCAAGACCTTACAGTAAGGCCTGATCTCATTTTGTTAAAAAGGGAGAATAGCAAGTTTTAGTGAAGTGTTAACATTCAAGCACAACTGAACGTTTCTCGGGTAGGTACTCAGGATGGAAAGAGTTGGAAGGGAAGAACTTCCACGTGCTGAGATTCAGTGTTTAGTGCCCTCGCCCATAGAACCGAACATCACCTAGCACAGTACCAGTAATTCACTTTCAACACTTAGGAAATGGTGGCCGAGCTAGTCCGTGGAGTTGTCTAAAATCCAGTATTTGCTCTGATTCTCTTAGGGTCTGTGGGGTAGGTGGAGACCAGGCGATAACCCATCGTGGGTCCACCTTTCCCCTTCATACCTCCCTTCTCTCTACATGTAGCCACCCCAGGCACAGGTGAGATGAAGAGGCATTCAGCAGAATTTGAGGTGTTCAAAGTCTATTCAACTACTGCTGCTGCATCATCCCAGGACCACAGGCCACAAGGGGAGGGGGCAACTATTCCTGTCTTACTTCTAGGGTAGGAGAGACTTAAGCAGGCAAGCAATTCCACTTCTGGATCAGAGTCTCTGCACTGCCGAAGAGTGTCTGGATAGGAAGGGGACATTGTAAAGGGTTTTATATGGAGCAAAATGTGGATAACGCCATCAGCAGCAAGCCCAGGAAGAGTTAAGGAAGCCAGAGGGGTCTCCAATCGTGGAATGAAGTTGGCTATTACTTCTCACCTGACTTTCCCCTCTGTAGGCTGAGGACCTGCACCCTTCCAGGATGGAGATGGGGAGCACCCAGCAGCACCACTCTTCCTACAGTTGCTCCCTGCATAGAAATCTTAGGCCCCTGGATGGAGCCCATGGCTTTTCTTAGTACCGCGTGGGTCAGGGGTTACCGTGGTGGCAGCAGTATGGAGCTCTGTTTTCTTACCCTGAACTAGCACAGACACCCTCTGTCTGGAAACTGCTTAGGAGGCAAAAGGGAGGCCAGCTACCAACCCAGGTCCCTGCCCATGGTCTGTCCTGTGGGTTTCTAGGGGGATGAGAATGGTTTAAGAGAAAGAAGGGAGCCCCTGAAATCTCTGAGTTTCTACGAAATCTCTATGATTTTCTACCTTTCCAAATAAGGCACAGCTTTGAATATTTAGGAAGATAGAGGAAATAGCAGGAAAGGCACAGAAAACGAGGAAAATAACAGGTCTGCCTAGTTCAAAGGAAGTGGAATTCAAACTTCTAGTAATAAAAAGGAACATTTGTGGGCCTACAGACGAGAGCACAAATGAAGGCCCTTATATCATGTATCTCAATATATGTGACAAATCAAGTATGTATCAAATTTAAATATGTTCTTCCTTCTGCTTGGACACATACTCCTTTATACCAACCTGGAAGTTCTGGCTTGACTCTGGAATCCTGATTTCATAGAGTTGTGTTCCGGAAGGTGATGGCTCAGTCCCACATCTGAAGAGGACTTCTGCACAAATGTGGGTACCCTAACCCCTAGGAAAGAGCATGCCTAGGCCCTGGTTGCAGGTTTGAGCCCATTTAAGGCAAGGGATTCAGGGGTGCCAAGTGCCCAGGGCATGGCCCAGAAGGGGAAAGGGCTGTGAGTTTCAGACTGTCGTGTCCTCTTGGTCCTACAGACTCTGCCCCATGGGATGGGGTACACTGGATCTGTAGGTAGTTTAATAATAATAACAAGAGCTAATACCTTGTATGCCTTTTGTAGTTTACAGGGCATTCTGACATCAGGATTTTGAGGTATGCAAAAGTAACATCCCCATTTTACAGGTGGATGGGCACCGAGGCTCAGCGAGGTTAGTGATTTGCCCCAAGTCCCCTGATTATAAACCCTGTACCCCGGCTCTACCATATTTCACGAATTGAGGTGGCTATTCCTTACCCAACAGAGCAGAGCCTGAGGGTCTTGAGAGGCAGAAAGTAAGGAAAGGGAAATTTCCTGATATCCTCACAATAGGCCATGTGCCAGCCATTAAATACCAGTTGGTGTGGCACTAACATTTTGGCACGTGACTCCTCCCACAGAGCTTTGTGAGCAGGAGGCAAGCCACAGATAAATAACCCTCTCCTGAAAGACAACTTTGATAATGCAAGGCCAGACTTCTGCATTCTTAGATCCCAAAATGTGATTAGAAAATGCAGTCAATTCAGTTTTTGTTTCAAAAAGGGTTGCTGTTTGGTAATGGCTCATTTCCCTTTTTGAGTCTCAACAAAGACTCAGCAAAATGAAAAACAGTTACCACCACCTCAGCAACTAATGAGCTCCAGAGAACAGGTAGGAGGTGTGACCCAGACCCTGGGGCTGGAGGGGTCCTGCACCCCCACCCTGCTGCTCCCAAGTGTCAGGAGTGCTGGGAGGGAGTGAGACCACAAGTTCCAACTTGTCAACTCCAAGCCCTTTCTCATTCCCCCCCCCCCCCCCCCCCGCCTCTCTCCTGAATATTTATGGTGAAGGGAGCTGGTAGGAAAGATGCAATTGAGGAGTAAAGCCACTGGGTGCCAACCTTGGGGGCTGGTGGAGAAGATGAGCTTGGCACTTAAAATGCAAAGGCTCTGCCCCAGAATCTGTGAACATTTTTAAGGAACAATAAGTGAGTGTCCACAATGCATTAGCTTCTTTAAAGATTTTCTAGTCCTGAGCCCTCAACTGGAACAGAGCAGACAGAGCGCTTGTCTCTCTCCCTGCGCCAGGTGTGAGCTCCTGACAAGCCCTCATCAGTCTTTAAGGGTCTAGCACAGTGGTTCTCCAAGTGGGTTCTGAAGATACAACCTTCCAGGAGCTGGTGATTAGTGCTGCTTACACACCTGGCTCAATTCTAAACGTTTTATATGCATCCCCAGCATACCATTTAATGTACACAACAACCAGATTCGAGACCCGTAATACGGTCGCCCCATTGTCAGATGAGAAAACAGAGTCAGGTTGAACTTGCCCATGGTCATGCAGCTAGAAGTGGTGAGAATTCAGACGTAGGCAGTGTGGCCCCAGAGCACAGACTCTGGGAACCGTTTGGGACATAACCAGTTTCTGTACTTGACCATGTGTCCATGATGAAGGCGGGACAGGTGTTGGGATGGCTCGCTGAGGTTTAGAGAAAAATGAAGTGGCTTGCCCAGAGGTCAAAGTGAGGGCAGAGCTTGGTCTAAAGTCTCATTTTTCCAGCTATTGCCCCAGGTCAGGCCTGTCTGGGCAGGACCCAGGCAGGGGCCTGGGCATCAAACAGCAGGCATCAGAGTTGGAGGTCCTGGCCCAGGAAAGGGGTGGGTACTAAGTGCTGGCTGCAGGGCATTAACCTGTCACGGGGAAGGAGTTGGGCATTGCAACAGACTGTCTAGGCAGCAGCAAAAAGTGGGAGGAAAACACACTTGTTGAGGATCTGCTATATACCAGGTACTTGTACATACAATATCGGGGCTTATTTAATCCTGCAACAGCCCAGAGAGTCTTCTCATTTTAGACACAAAGTGTCAGCAAGACTGGGCCAAAGTGACCCAGCTAGGAGGTGGCAGAACCAGTGTGGCGACAGAGTCCCAGAGAGCAGTTTCCAGGCGCTCGGTCTCACGTGGAAAGGTGCTGGCTCGGGTAGTAGATGGCCATCAGCTGCGGCTAATTGACCATCAGCTGTAACCAGTTAGCCAATTAGCCACTGATATAACTGCCGCGGCTGCGTTGGTTGGTCAGTCGGTTGGGTGGCAGGCAGAGAAGCAGATAGCAGGTTGCAGGTCGTGTGGATCCTGGCTCCAGTGAGACTATATAGTGGTATGACTCCCCTACCTATGGCTCCGTGGGTGTTCCTTTTTGGGCTAGCCATATCCTGCGTTCTTACGTGGGGAGTGGGAGAAGAGACCCCGCCTGACGCCCCGCACGACAAATGGCGCAGCGAGCAGGGTCCCCCGCGTGACAACCAGAATTCCAACCTCGGTCTGTGCACCTAAAACCTATGACTATCTACTCTTCCACCCCACGCTGTAGGCCCTGAGTTCCCTCTCACTTCCTAACCAAGGGCACTTCTCAGTGGGGTGCACAGGCCCGTGGGTCAGCTGGCTGGAGTCTCGAGGGGCAGAGAACACGGCCGTCTTCATTGCTCTCCTTCGGGGGCAAGCTCACTGCAGCCTGAAGTTGAGGTCATCCTCTCAGGCTGATGCTGCCTTCACCCCTCCTGAGTGGCTGACACTTGGGTGGGAGCAGAGGGTGTGCACCCTGCTACAAAGGCCTTGAGCCCTGGTGCAGCTGTGCCCATGTGGGCTGGGGAGTGGGCCTGACTGGGTGTGGCAGGCTGGCTCACTGGCATAGCACAGTCATTATTCCGGGACTTTCTGTCATCCCCATCATCGATGAGGAAACAAGCTCAGGAAGTCTATGTGACTCACACAGGCTGTGTCCTGTGTGTTACAACCCGTGATCCTAAGACAGGTGCTGCAGCAGCACCGATGCTGGGGGGCGGGTGGGGGGCAGGGCGGGTCTCAGCAGCAAGGGCTGGCGTGGGGGAGGGGATGTGGAACTAGGAGGGCAGGGACTGGGAACTAGACTGGACTAGATGGGGCAGGCGCGGCCTGAAAGCAGCCCAAGATCCCAACCCGACAGGAGTGGTGAAAATGGGCCAGGATCCCTGGGGGCCCATGCCAGCAGGGGCTCTGGCCAGCTGCACTGGTCAGGTCAGCTCAGGCCGGAGCCAGGCCAGGGTTCTGGGCAATAGATGTACTTGGCACAACACTCCAGGCAGGCCATAGAGTGAGGAACAGGGATGACAGGTATTAAGGACCAAGGAGAGAGGGCTCGAGCAGGGGAGCAAAACGGCAGGGTGGGCAAGGCCTTATGAGTTAAGGAAGATCCAGCTGGATTCTTGTCTATGCCACTTAGTAGTTGAGTGACCTTGGTAAGTTACTTAACCTCCGTGAGCCTCTCTGTATTCATCTGCAGACAGAGGAAATCATGCAGGTAAGGCACCTGGCACAGGGCAGCATTAGGCAGGAGTCTGGGCATCTGACGGACAGGCCGCCCTGGACTCTGAGTCTGTGGCCACATGACTAGTCCCTGCCTCCACCAGAGTCAAAGCTGGACTGGGAACTGGACCGACCTCAGCCAGGGGGTGGTGGGCAGCAGAGACTCAGGCCATGGGCAAAACTGGCCCTGACATAGCCACCAAGGAAGCAATGATAGTAAAATGAATAGCAGACGCTTTCAATCCTAAAGCCCACGAAGTTGAGATAAGCACTGGGCTTCAAATTGAACGTCCGCTGGAATAAAACCTTCTCAACTGATTTTTGGCCCCGTCTCTCCTACTTGGCGTTCTCTATAAAAACATTACATGACCTCAGAAGCTGGGGTCCTGCAGTGACCTCCTCCCACGTCACCTCCGAGCTGAGCAGGAGGCCCTGATCTTCTCGTAGGAGCACCTGAAGACAGCAGGACGAAGGGTCTTTGCTAGTAATTCCCACCCCGGGTTCAAGTCACCGCACGTGCCCACGCACATAGAAACAAGCATTCTCTTAGAAGTACCTGTCACATCCTAGTTGGAGCGTCAACTAATTTGGCTGCCTCTGGCTTTCTTTGTTGAAAGAAAGGAGGAAAATGAAAATGTGTTATCATCTGGAAATATACAACATGCACTAAAAACTGCCACTTGGGATTAAATCAGAGAACAGACAAAGGCAACCTTATGGGGACCTCCCCACCCTCACTGGAAACTCCCCTTCTTTTTAGCAAGTTTTGTTTACTCCCCAAAACATGTGATCTAGTTCCACCAGCCTGCCTGGGTCACAAGACCTGAGACCTGGAGCCACCAACCCCCATGAGCTGCTATGACAGTGCCTGCGGGACAAGAACCCCTGACCTTCACCGCCTGCCCCTCTACCTGGAGATGTATTTTTATTTTCTTTCCTCCCTCCCTGGGAAGGAAGGATCCTTTGTGAAAGCCCACTAGGGTGAGTGACAAAGAACAGTGGGCAAAAGCCTGAGGAACTCCACCAGCCAAGCAGCTGGCCCCTTCCAACTCAGAACAGCCCTCCTCCCCCACTGAAGCTTGCACTGAGGCAGTCTGTCCTCTAACCTCCCCCAGAGCTGCACCATCACAGCTGGCCACCCTCTCCCCCCTTCACTCCGCCATAATTTCAGATCATTTCACTAACAGGGACACCTCCTCTACTTCTGAAAGCTGTCCCCCTTTAACTGAGCATGCAAGACCCCCACTATTCCGTCTCCGTGAGCTCCAGGGTGGTCCCCGTGTCCGAGCTCAGAGATTGCTGTTTACTTTAAAGCAGACATGCTGCCCATTTGTAAAACACCTGAGATAAAAATGAGTCACCAGCCAGATGGATGCCCCAAATGATCAACAGCATTGCAAAGGCAGTGCAAAAACCAAGGGATGTGGGGAGGGAAGGTTTCAGGCTCCTGCAAGGGAAAGGAAAGGGAAGAATTTGTTTTAAGACGTTTTTCATTTCTTTTTTTAGGTATCAAGTTTCAAGAAATCTTTCAAGGGTGTCCTCTTCAATTCTCTGCCCAAAGAGAAAGAGTGTCCATCAGCCTGCAATGGTAGGGAACGTGAGCTGCTGCCATTGGGTGCCTAACCGACGGCGTCCCAGGACACCATGTCAGCTGTCTGCAGGACACCATGCAGCCAGGGTACTTGATTTATGGTTCTCAGCGTTGCCACCTGTTGAGGGCAAGCTCGGTTCTTTCTGCGTGACTCTTGGGAGAGAACTCCTGCTCTGCTCTAGTTCCTTTCTTTCTCTCATTCCCAAGCCAGCCTGCTCCCCCAAGAAACAGGCTTGCAGACGACTTGTGGAACCTGAAGAAATAGAAAGGACTTGCTCATGTCAGGCGATTAAGAATGGGGGAGGGGGAGAACGACAGAACCGGAGGGTTACCTTTTGAAACAACAGCTTCAAAATACACAACTACCCAGAACAAACCAGGACAAAGAAACACCACATTCTGCTGACTAAACCTTCAGAGTTCTACTGGTGTTAGTAACAAATAACCCTATGAAAGTGGAGGGGCTGGTGTCCCCACTCTGGATGAGGCCCTGGGCAGGACGGCTACTTTCTGCGCCTCCGCCCACTCTCCACCCTCTCCGCCTGCTCCTTGGCTGTGTTCGGGTCACAGGGACTGGGAGGAGATGGAAGGGAGAGAGGAGAGAATTTACCTCCCGCAGGTCACAGCAGGTAGGCTGGGCCCCAGCCTCCACCCCTTGAGGCCTGGGGTGGAATGGCCTATTACTAGTTCTGAGATATAATACATAACCCCTGAGAGTTCCTACACCCACTTTTCAAATATCCTCAAGTTACCCATTTTGAGTACACTCCGTCCTGCCAAGACCCTAATACAGACACTTCGTTATACACCCAGGTATTTATTACACCATTGAAACAATGACCACGATGTAAACATCAACATTACAAGACCCAGCGCTGACATACAGGCAGCCTCTCTGGAGTCCGAGTTTAGGGAATAAGGTTTCCTGGAAGGCTCGTCTTTCTGGGGTTCCCAGTCTGATGGATAGGTGCTCTCTCACCCACAGAACGCAGGGCACAGGCTTGGGGCTTGGGGCTTGGGCCTGAGGACTGGTCACCCCAGTGGGCCTTCCATTCCAGGGAGACCCCTCTGGTCAGGGAGAGGTAAGCATTCTCACGTCTTGCTGTCAGCTGGAAGGCAAAGGCGGGTTTTGGCACTCACCTCTTAACTGAGTCGAATACTGGCAACACAGGCCCCAAGGGGCTATAAAGGAAGGCGGAATGTAACCATCAGCTAGGAAAGTGATACCCCACTTTGTGACTGTGTAACTGTGTCTAATTCAGATGTCTTTTGGTCTTCACAAGTCTTAGGAGTGTTCTGTTAAAGTATCTGGAATGTCTCTGCCTCGCATGGGGACGGCTCGGGTCAGCAGCTCCCTAGGGAGAGATGAGGCCCCGGTGTGCTCTGCTCTCTGCACCGAGCCCCACGCCAGCCCTCTCGGCACATCCTGCCCATCTCACCATGCTCCCAACCATGGCGCAGCTCGGACACTCTTGCCATCGGCCCTTCTAGATGAGGTGCACGAGCAGGGCTGAGCAGGCTGAGCCAAGTACTAAGCCCACGCACATGTAAAAGGACATCACCACTCCCGTGGCCTCAGCCAGTTCCCTGGACACAATCTTGGGCCCGTAGATGAGGGCCAGGGTGCTGAGGTAGCCGTTGCTGAGCCCCAGCAGGGAGCTGAACAGCATGGGGTAGACATCGGACAGGAAGACCACGGTCTGCAGGTAGACACGGGGCTGGTAGTTGCAGAACACGAAGAGGGGGACAAAGCCAGTCCGGAGCAGGACCAGCCCGGGGAGCACCTTACTTCTGGGCCCTGGCACCTGGATCCAGGCTGTGATCTGCCGGCCACACAGGTCGGCAAAGTTGAACAGGAGAAAGGCAGTGAGGGGGACGAAAAACTTGGTCGACCACGGTGAGCCTGAGCCCTTGTCAAGAGACTCGATGTTGGTGGAGATGGCGGGGAAGATGATGCTGCTGATGAAGAAGAGATAGATGATGCAGAAGCCCAGGCCGGCCGTCTTCTTCAGGATGGGGCGGAGGGGTGGTGTCATGGAGTCGCTGGACTCAGGGACCACCAAAGGGGTTCTGAGAGAGTCCTGGGGCGTCTCCTCTTCACCAGAAAACACATGGGACGGCCAAACAGGCCTCATGTAGTACCTGCAGAAGGACAGGCTTACAGTCAGAGGGCTCCAGAAAGAAAAGTTGGGGTTTCCAAGGACAAGGGAGGGGACTTTTAGCCCCAGCATGTGAAGCCCCGCCCCTGATGGCCTGCAGCCCCCGGATGCGCTTAGGTGACATGTGCAGCCGGGTGCCAGGGGGAGGATAGCACAGTCCCTGGTCTGCCTGCCCTGGTGCTGCCTGAAAGGCTGGACTCCAACCTGTTGTTCAGTGATGGTGGTCGTACCCTGAGCAGGGAGCGAGAAAACCAGCTCTGACCACTATACGGCGAGCCTGGGTTCCAGTCTGTGTTTGTTTTGTTTGGGGGAGAGGGGTGGTGGACATAAAATAGCATTCTGAAATACAAATTTTTAAAATTATAGAAGTAACACATGCTTGATACAATGAACCCAAAGAATATGGAAGAGAAATGATATAGAACGAGAACTCTCTCCTCTGGTCTCACTCCTTACATGCGTCTATGGTTAAAAATCTGATGTATATTGGTCCATGCACATGCAAACACCCCGCCCCCACCCCTACCCCCAGTTACATTTCTTAAGCAAAAATGGCATCAAACATATATACCATTGTAAAACTTTCTGTAACAGTATAATTTCTAAATTCATAAATTATAAATACATCATAACTATTATACATAAATGCATACACACAATTGTCTCAAAAGTATCGTGTAACCATGCTTTCACATGGGACACAGGGCTCTGTCTCTCTGTTGCACTGCTGCATATCATTTCACTGTATGAATATACAATTTAACTACTCCCCTACTGACAGACATTTAGGTTAGCTCCATTTTTCTCTACTACAAATAAAGGTGCAATGAATATCCCTATACATAAATCCTTGCACACATAGACTAGTATTTCAGTAGGGTAGATTTCTAGGAGAGGAACTGCTGGATCAAAAGGTTTATACCTTTAAATTTTTGATAGATATTAATTAATGAATTGCTCTCCAAACAGAAGGACTAATTTATTTCTACTCTATATGACCCACCCACCATAACTAAAGTAACCCGTGCTTTTAATCTCTGTGAGAGCACCTGTTTATTTCTGACCACGGGATTGCAGATTGGTGCAGCCACTATGGAAATCAATATGGAGGTATCTCAAAAATCTGAAAATGGAACTACCTTATAACCCAGCAATTCCACTCCTAGCTATCTATCCAGAGAAATCCAAAACTCTAACTCAAAAAAATTTATGCACCCCTATGTTTATTGCAGCACTATACACAATAGCCAAGACATGGAAACAACTGAAATGCCCATCGGTAGACAAGTGCATTAAGAAACTGTGGTACATTTATACAATGGAGTATTACGCAGCCATAAAGAAGAATGAAATCTTACCATTTGCAACGACATGGATAGACCTAGAGAACATTATGCTAAGTGAAATAAGTTAGACAGAGAAAGACGAATACCACATGATCTCACTTATATGCGGAATCTAAAGAATAGAATAAATGAATGAACTAATCACAAACAGCCTCAGAGACATAGAGGAAAAACTGAGGGTTGCTAGATGGGGGGGAGGATAAGGCAGAAGGTGAGGGGATTAGAAAGCACAGTCGGTAACCACAAGATGGCCATGGGGATATGAAAGTCAATTTGGGGAATGTAATCAATAATGTAAAGATTTTGTAGGATATTTGATGGACACTTGTCCCATTAGGGAGACCACCTCAGGGATGATGTAGATGCCTGATCACTGCACTGTACACCTGAAGCGGAAGCTGAACAATAATGAATGTCAACTGCAATTTTATATATATATATAGTTACAAGAAGCGGAGTACAGCATTAGGAATAGAGACAGTGGAAATGTAATGGCTGTGTGCGATGTCAGAGGGGTAGTAGATGGGGAGAGAGGGGTTATCACTTTGTGAGGGATATAAATGATAAAATGATAAATGTCTAACTATTACATTGTTTTGTATACCTGAAACTAATAAAAAAAAGAAAAAAGAAAAAAAAAACTGACCACAATTTACAATCATTGTGTTAAGTTTACTGGTTGATCATCTGTCTCCTTTAATAGAAGACAGCTCCCTGGGGCAAGAACCACATTTGGCTGTTTCCAGTTAAATCTCCAGGCATAGAGTAGCCCTTCAAAACATAATTATTGAAAGAACTGATAAGCCTGTAAGCGTCTTTCCCTCCATATTCTCAATATGGAATATTATCAATCTTTTCAATTTTTGCTACTCTGACCAAGGTAGAAAAGGCTTGGGTCACTATGCCTTGCTGTGTGACCCTGCCTGAGTCATTCAACCTCTCTGGGCCTTGGGTATCTGAAAACCAGGAGACATGGGCTAACTGTAGTAAGATACCTCAAATAGAAGGCTTGGTGTGGGCTGAGCGTAAGAGAACAGGAGCTTGGTAATGGCTGGGTTCTGGTTTCAGTCCTGCTTCTGCCTCTCCGTGTGACCTTAGGCCAAGTATGCCCTCCTTTTGGCCTCAGTTTCCTCCTCTGTAAATGGAAGGGTTCTGCAACCATGAGCTTTTGAGATCCCTGCCAGACCTCCCATCCTAAAAGCCTACAGATAACCAGCGGGGTGGTGGGAAGATTCCTCCCCAGAATCATATTTCCATGTGAGGCTGAGCAGGGTGCTTCGGCCTTGAACCCTGTCTTGTTTCACAATCGCTATTTAAAGAAACAAATATTCTTACTTCCCCCTCTCTCAGTGTCAAGTCCTTGCCTTAAGTCTGCTCTCAGGAAGCTCCCCACCAAGTTCCTCTGGCCAAAGCTCTTCCTCACAAGTTCTTCCAAGTCTCACTGTCTCATCTCACCCTACTATGGTTACCAGCTTCCAACACTGCACGAGGCTCAGTTCCCCCAGGGGGAACAGGGCAGCCCAGCCCAGCCATCCTGGTGCAGCACCTGTGGGTTCCCTTTTAGGTAAGATTTAGTCAGAGCAGCCCCAAGAGCACAGCTCTCTCTAAAGCTCCATGCTCAGCTGAGTTTCTATAAACCCAAGTCTTCACCGAAGTATTAATCAGCAAAGAAATAGAAGCTTCCACAGACAGCATAGCTCTGGGGGTTCTCTGTCTCACGTGCTCAGCTGGGAAGGATTTTGGTTTGTTCAAGTGAGACTGGAATCCAGGGGGACCAACTGTCCTGGTTTGCCTGTGACTGTCCTGGTTTTAGCACCGAAAGCCCTTTGTCCTGGGAACGCCTTCAATCCCAGGCAAACAGAAGGCTGGCCACCCCACTGGAAAGAGACCCATTCAAAGCACTCTGAAACAGGACCCGGAGAGACAGCAGAAGAAGTGGCAGGAACGTCCTGCCTTCTGTTCATTAAGTGACTCAAGAAAACTTAATCAACAGTGACAAGGAGCCAGGCAGTGTATGGGGTGCTGGGGGGACAGTGAGCCAGCCAGAGCCCCCCACCCACCCGGGATTCACAGGGACACTGTCATGGAGCACAACTGGGCAATCTCTGATGGTGGCCCTGAAGGGGCAGGGGAGGGGATGGGCAGGCTCATGGGTCTGTAGCTGCCTGGGATACTGGGGTCCACAGTTTCAAGTCACTCAGGCCCCTTTTATCCTCCTGAGGCCACTGAGGCTGAAGGTGTAACAATCCCCTAACTGGGAAAGTAACCTGCCCCGGTGGAATTGGGGTTCTGCTGATTAGCAAGGTGACTCTCTCACCGGGACAAGGTGCCAGGGGGAATGACCCATGAGGATAGACCCTCACAGTCACAAGCCAGGGGTGCAATGGGATGTGCTGGAAAGGGTGCAGCTCTGGGGACAGCTCTGGATTCAAATCCCTGCCTGCAACTCACCAGGTGGGCAACCTGAGCATGTCTGTTAACTCTCCAAAGCCTCAGTTTCCTCATCTGTAAAATGGGAAAATACAGTAACAACTGTGCACGGTTGTCATGGATAACAAACAAAAACAATGTATACATGAGTGGCTTAGCTCAGTGCCAGCATCTCAAATGGGTTCCTGTGGAGAAGGGCGGAGCCAGGACCCGCCCCTCCCCAGCTCTGCTGGCCCCCACACTGTGGGACCACAGGCCAATCACCTGGCCTTCTCCGTCTCAGTTTCTTCACCTATAAAATGGAGAACATAACTCCTGCCTTTCTTACATCCAATAGCATAATGGATATGAAAATACATTGAGAACAAAATGCAAGGAAAAGTCAAGTGTTGTTTTCAAAAGAGTAACAGGAAGCAAGAAAGAAAAAGAAATGAGACAGAGAAAGCAAGAGAGAGACAAAGGCAGGAAAAGAGGTCCCACAGGGTGGGGAGAGGGCCCGAGAGACCGTGGTTGAAAAAACAGGTTGCGAGTTGGGTTTGAATCCCGACTTGCTGTGGGACCCAGGCAAGCCACTCAACCTCTCTGCGCCAGGTTTCCTCATATGCGAGTGGTAACAATCATGACAAATCACAGCGCTACAACCTCCGAGGAACAGTCGTGAGCATTAAATGAGCAAAGATCCATGAAGGCAGTTGGAGCACAATGTAAGCACAGCGGAGGTGCTCAGGGAATGGAGCTATTAATTCATTATTCATATCCCTCAGGTCCCACTACCACCACCTGCCCTCCCTGTCCGAAAATCTGCGGACTCCAGTTGCTTGGGGGTCCAGCACAAAGCCAACCTCTCAAAAAAACTTTGGCCGATGCATTGAGCAACTACTATGAACCAGGCACAGTTTAAGGCACCAGGATACAGCAGTGAACAAAATCCACATAATTTCTGCCCTCGGGGAGCTCACACTCCAGTGGGGAGATGGGCAGTAAACAAGGAAACAAACACACCATCTAATTAGATGACAGAAGAATGCCACTAAATAACATAAAGAGGTAACCACACATAAAACAAGAATAAACCGAGAGGGGGCCTCACCTGGCGTACTCCAGCCGGGGCAGCAGCAGGTAGAGCCCAACACAGAGTCCGAGGAAGACGTCTGCAGTCAGGAAGAAGGCCAGGGCACTGTCTGTCACGTCACTGGCCAACACCAGGTCCACCAGGGAGGCCACAGCACTGATGGTGCCGCCCATGGCTCCTCCTGCGGAGAAAACAGGACACCACGGCAAAGGTCAGGGGTGGGTCCATCTTCCCTGTGTCTCAGGCCCGCCCCCTCTCTGCTCGGGTTTAACAGAACCAAGACAAAAATTCTCCCTGCTGAGAAAAATGCTGCAGTTCTCACAGGGTCCTGGAGCCTTGGCAAACATGGAGGGGTTCTGCTGCCGTGAGCTCTCTAAGAGGGTATCGGTTTTCATGTCCCGGGCCCAGGTTCTCTCTGATGGGCTTTGAAGAGGCTGCTGTCAGAGGTGGCAAATGGCCGCCAATGTTCTGCCTGATCCCTGATTTCACCTCCCACCCCTGACCCTCCATCTCTCTCTATTGTCCTGCTGGTGGAGTCAGAAATTTCAGATTCAAGGGGCGGGACATCTCAGAGAGTTCCTCCTCTCCCATGTCCATGGCTCAAACCCTCCACCAACCAAACCAGGGAAGAGGCTAAAGGAATGTCCTAGCACAGGCTCTCCTGCTGCCTCCGAACCAGGCTATCGGATCTGAAGAGTCCTTACCGGTGACAAAGTCCCTGTGCCACCCACCCAGGAGCTCACAGCACTTACCTTATACCTCATGGCAGCAGTGGTCGCATACACGTGTGAACACACATGTGCACGCACACACATACATGCCCACACACAACACACACATACGCTATACACACAATCACATGCACACGTACACTGTCATACATGTACATCCACACATACACGTCAGTCACACATATACCCACTCACACCCACTCATATATACTGACACACATATGCTATCACACACTTACACACATACACACTCACATGCATGTAACCGCCTCACTACAGGGAATATTCTCTGTTGACATGTGACCATGTGATACCACACCTTTCACTGCTCCTAACAAAGAAACGGATCCAGGGGTCCAAGAACCAAACAGATGTATGTCTGACCCTTGACTCTGCCCCTTGCTCACTGGGACCTGGGGGCGAATGTGACTGATTGGAGCCATCGTTTGCTCATCTGTAAAATGGGGATGATGTTCGGAAAGGGCCCAGCAGTTAGCAAATTTTCAACAAATGCCAGTTCCCTTCTTTGCCACAATCACACAGCTGCTTTTGGGAGAGGAGACGTGTCTTGCTTTTCTGTTGAACCCTTCCAACCATGGGTAGCCACTTGTGCTAGCCCAGAGTCAGCAGTTACATGTGTTGTATGTGTGAGCAGATCATTTACTCCTCTCTGCCTCCATTTATTTGCCTGGAAAATGGGGCTAATACTCATCCTATCATCGCATGAGACCGTAGTTAGGGGGAAGTGGGACAGTGAGTGGGAAAAGCGCTGAATACACAGACACAACCATTAGTATCAGGATGGTGTCTGGGGACTAGGCTGGATTGATTGGCTGAATGAATGAATTGCGATTCTCAAGAAAGCAAGAAGTGGCTGACGGCACACAGCAAGTGGCAAACTGTTCCGTGTGGGCGTGAAGTGCTTTGTCATTATTTTGTTAGGTAGCTCTGAGCAGGCACCACTTTTCTGCCCGTTGATGCACGGAGCAAAAGTGGGAGAGGGACGGTTCCAGCCTTCATCCCCCATGATGTCTGCCATCACTGCGTCACCCCCACTCTGCCCGATAGCTCTGTGGCTCTGCAGCGAATGGCTCGTGGCCCTGATGGATGAGCCTTTCTCCCCAGCCTTGTCAATATGAGCTCTATTAGCCAGCGGTTGGAATTTGAGGGGAAGGCAAAGAAATATAAGTTAGCATAGTGATTAAGAACACAGACTCAAGAGCCAGAACATCTGAATCCAATCCTGGCTCTACCACTTCTGGCTGTGTGACCTTCAGCAAGTTACTTAACCTCTCTGTGCCTCTGTTTCCTCATCTGTAAAATGGGGATGTTAATAATACTCACCTCTTCGGGCTGTTGCAAAGATTAAAAGGATTATTATGTGTAAAGTGCTCAGAACAGTGCCTGGCAGAGAGATGTGCCATATAAATCCTCTCAGATTCCCAGTTAGGTCCTTGGCTATTTCTGTCCTTCCTACATCAAAGCAGCAGCAACAGGGTAAACCCTGCCAAGAGGCTGCCAACTTCTGAGAAGCTGTAATCCCCACCTGGGCATTTTGTAAGAACTGGGGTTAAACTCGGTAAGACATTCTCCGGCTGCCTCGAGGAAGAGCTCTAACATCACTGCCTATTGATTTTCCTCTCTCTTCTCAACTTGTAGAGAATTTACAATATTATCATCAACAACAAACCAGGCCTCCGGGAGCTCATCCTTCATGACTCCCTACTTTTATCTCATCAGTTATGGAAATACATGCAAATGAGGGGTTTAAAAAAACACCAGCACAAAATGAATGAATTGTTCCTCAGATGCCAACACAGGCAGAATTCACAGATGGGCAGATCTGGACGGAAAACAACGGGGGCTGGGGAGGTGGCACGGGGGCCTCTGGGAGAGTGGGACACCTCGGACTTTCCAGGGTGATGGGTGCCCATGGCCTCACGCAGTGATAACAGTGGCTGAGGGCCGAGGGCAGTTAATAGACATGTGAGTACTGGATTTCAACAGTTTTTCACAAGTTCACGGGAGAGTCCCCTTCCCTAGAAGATTCACAGGTGGCCAGATGAACCTGACTAGCCCTTTGCCAACATAAAAGGTGTATTTGGGCACTGGCCCCTGAAGAGTTAACCAGCAAAGCTGATGTTACATTGAAAAATATAGCCTCTAACAGGATGGAGGGAGATGAGGGGAAAAAGCTTCTCTCTAAGACCAGGGTGACAGAAGGGATGAGAGCCAGCATTTGGTGGCCATTTCCTTCTTGGAGCATTGCTAGGGCATACGATTGTATACAGGAACCTTAGCGGGGGCTCCATTTTTTAAATTTTATTTCAGGCCCAAGGGTTCCCCAGGATAGAGACAGAAGCCTAATCTTCTATCAAAAATGGCAGACAGAGTTGAGGTCACATCTGAACTCGGATCTGCTGACAGTAACTGCTTCTAGAGCTGTGCTGAGAAGGATTTAGAGGCTCAGGAGGAAAGATATAGATCTATTAGCGATGTCTGGCACTGGCGTGGGAGTGGAAATATATTCTTGTCAGGGTATTTGTCATCCCCGCCTCACACTACCTGGCATTATGCACGAATGGGCACACACACAGCAGATTCATTGTGAAATTCTTCTCAAGTGGGCAAATGCTCACAGCACTCCTATACCGGACAGGGACGTGCGGAGATGCCGAACAGAGCAGCTGAGCCCGCGGTCTTGCTTTAAAGGGTGGTGGTCTCCTGGGAAAGCACAGAGTCTTACGGACCCAGCTCCTTTTTATCCTGTTGGGACATCTGGGTAAAAACAGAACTGCTAAGGGCTACACAACAGGCTTAGGTTCAGATTCAAAATGTCAGCTGAGGGGGCTGGCCCAAGTCACACCTCAGCACGCCCATAAAATGCCAAAGTTCAGGGTAGCGGAGGCAATTGCTAGGCTGTCAGCTCCTGAGAGGCTGTGTCGTTCACCTTTGTGTTCCCGGCACACAGCTGGTCTTCTATAAAATTAGAAAGGAAGACAAGACAAAAGGGAGGAAAGAAGGAAAAGAGGAAAACGGTAAGGGAAAGGAAAAATGAAGGGAAGGGGACAGGAGCAGGGAAAGGGGGAGAAAAGGGGAAGGAGAGAAAAGAATGCTGTGTCAGGAAAGGCTGCTGGTAGCCAGAATGTTTTCCAAAGTGGCCGTAACTCTGTCCCCCCTCCCACCTGTCCTTCCTGCAGTAGGACTGTCATACTCTCCCACTGAGACGTGTGGGTCAGTGTTTTCTCCTCTTGAACCCTATGTGGGCTTGTGGCTATGGTGGAAGGGACCCTAATGGCTAAGTCATAAAAGGAAGACTTCCACCTGAGTCTCTTGGGATCCTTGCTCTTGCAACCCAGACACCCTGCCATGGGGAAACCCAAACGGCCATGGTAGGGTCCAGGTGGAGAGGAACCCTGGCTGCATTTCCAGCCAGTGGCTGACCCAGCCCTGGGTGAACTAGCCAACAGCCAGCACCAACGTGCCAGCCAGCAAGCACGCCATCTAGAAAGTAGATCCCCTGGTCCCCATTGAGCTATCTCGGTTGACACTGTGTGGAGCAGAGGAAAGCTGTCTCCATGAACTCCTGCCCAAATCGCAGGTTTGTGAGCAGAAAGAAACAACTGTTACTGCTCTAAGTTCTGGGGTGCTTTGTTACATAATGGTAGCTAATGGAAACACACGTAACCCTTCATTCCTTTCCTGGAAGGGCGGCCACAGGCTCGCCTCTGGCTCCTTCACACGCCCCCAGTGAACAGATCTGGCCGGCTGCCTGGACCCCAGCTCCTACCTGATATCAGCGCTTGGGAATTCCTCATAGGGAAGGAGCCGGTCATGCCAAAGACACTGCTATTGAAGACGATGGAGGTGCCACTGAGGATCGCCATGCAGGTGATGGTGACAGCGAAGAAGCCACGGGTCCAGGATGAGGTGTCCACCTTCACCAGCACGGTCATCACCACGAAGATGGCCAGCATGACACTCAGCGAGGCCAGCACACGGACATGAACTGGAACTCTAGGGCAAGGATGCCAGAAGTGGTTAGGGATCCCCGGGGGGGTCCATGTTGGGCTGGGGGTGCTGAACGCTCTTAAGGGAAGCGGCAGGTAAGCTCCGTGGGTGGGACTATCCACTCTGCAGTCAAGAGGCCTGGGTCTGCATCCTGCCCTTCCTGGCTCACTAGTTGTGTGGCCTTGGAAGAGTGACTCAGTCGCTCTGGTTTCAGCTTCTGTATCTGCACGACCGGGAGGAGACGGGATCTGCCCGAGCAGTGGCCGTGAGGCTCTCCAGAGGGGAGAAGGTGTAGTGCCGGGAACAGTGTCCGCTCAGGGGAAATGGTCAGCAGACACTGTTGGTCTTTGTCTTGCTGTGAGGTTCAAGGACAGAACATGAGGGCTCTTGAGGAGAGCCCCCTCACCCCTCCTCCTGCCACAGGGCTGAGCTCCTGCTGGCTTTGTCCAGTGTTTAAACAGAGCAACCACCACTGGGCTTCCTTCCCCAGTGGAGTATTTAGCAGTGGAGGTGGGGGTGGGGGGGGCGAGGAAAGAGAACAGAAGAAAAACAGCAGCAGCATAGCAAACACTCAGTACTTAATTTGTGCTAGGTACTCATCTATGCGTTTCCTATATGCTGACTTGTTGAATTCACACACCGGCTCTATTGATAGGTATTCTGACCTATCCCACATGTACAGATAAGGACACCAAGGTTAGAGAGGCTAAGCAACTTGCTCAAGGTCACTCGGCCGCGAACCCGGGAGGTCTGGCTGCAGCCTGTGCTCTCAGAATGACTCTAGTGCCTCCTCTGGAATGAAGGAAATACAGGTGGTCTAGACAAGGGCCAGGGCAGGATTCTCCTGGGATGGTGTTGTCTGTCATGGGCAGCAGCCGATGCCAAGCTCGTGTAGCCCAGGGCCAGCTCCACCTCCCACCCCAGCACTAGACTCTATGCCCCTCCCAGCCCCCAACCTGCCCAGACACCGCCCTGCAGGGAGAAGCAGGGAAGGCTGGCTCTCTGAGACACAGTGAATTTTTATTTCAAGGAGAGAGAACATCATCAAAAGAGGCTGTTTAAATCATCAGATTAGATTAAGCTTTTAACTGGATTGGGTTTGAAGTTAATTTTTTTTGTTAACCAGTGGGTGGGAGCTGGGAGAAAAGCCAGGTTAGTTATACACAATTTTTGGGGGGTATAAGAAAAAGAAAGACTTGAAAGATAGGAAAAATGTATATGTACATAAATAGGGTGAAATGATGAGAATAAAAAGCATAAAAAGCAAGAAAGGATATTTCTCAAAGTGCTTTTGTGGCCCCGGGCTAATCTGAGTTTCCTTCTGCTCTGGCTGAAGGAAGCAGGTGCTGCCTCTGCTCTGTAAGGAGAAGGAAGCCCAAGAAAGTGAAGAGATGGTTCAAGGTCATGGTGTGAGTCCGTGGGGAGCCGGGATGAGAACCCAGGTCTGCTGAGCCCAACCCATGGCTGTCTGCTAACAGGCATCCTCTCTGCTGTGTTCATTCCACAAGTATGTACTGGGCAACTGCTGTGTGTCAAGCGCTTTCTGGATGCCCGGGACACAGGAGACACATGGGGCAGGCATCTTGCTCTAGTGTGCAAAGCGCTTCATCAAAAGGGCCACAGCACATCTGGGGACATCCAAGGGGCACAAAACCCACCCTGAGAAGTTGCACAGGCTTTTTCTGGAGGTGATACCTGAGCTGGGGCACAAGGTGTATCTGGCTGTGAGAGAGAGCGTGGCACATCCAGGGAACCCACGTGGCCTCTGGCTGCAGGTGAGACTGAGAGCAGAGGAGGCTGGAGAGAATGAAGCCCATCCTGGGGGGCCCTGTCCAGGACAGGGTAAGTGCCAGGACTTGATGCCCAGGGTGGGGCATGGAGTGGTCGTGCAGTCTTTGTCTGCCAGCATCCCTCCCCACAAGAACATGCCTTCTTCTACGCCAAGTTGTCCTGGGGAGGTGTCTGGCCAGCCACAAATGATGGGTAAACGATCAGAGTATCCCAGAGTATGCCAGCCACTGGGTTGTGTCCGGGATTCACACATGAGCCAGGCAGGGCCAGTGAGTCCTTCCTGGGACTGAAAGGCAGACAGAAGATCCCTCTTGGCTGTGTCTGTCGGGGCTGCTGGCTGTCTGGGCTGCGGGCTGCCACCTGGCCAGCTGCATGGGGGAGAGGACACCTTCTGGATGAAGCCCAGCAGACATAGGCAGGGCCAGGGGAGGGCTCAAGAGCTCTCTGGACATTTGCAATCCCCTAGACCCAGCAGTGCCAGAAGGCAGACCTTACTTTCACTATCCAGGTAAAGAATGAGAAAATCCTTTTTGTGTCCCCATCGTTTGTTACCGAGAGTGCTACCTATAATAACACAAAAAGGCACGTCAGGGTTTCGAGCTGGGGACCTACAAGCTGTGGGTGCCCTACCAATGTGCCCTCCCTTTTACTAGGCGTCAGGCTGCAAGTGACAGGTAATTAACACCTCCTAAGACCAACCTTCCACCAGTGCCTGGGACTGGGGAGATAAATAGCCCAGCTACCGCCCTCTTGGGTGTATGTTCCACAGTGGACCCCAGAGTTCCTCGGGCAGGTCAAGCTCAGTCACCCTCTGTGGGTACTAGCTGCACAAAGCATTCTTTATTGGCTGCCTTCCTTCCCTGGTCTCCCTGCCCTACTCTGCTTTCACCTCCCAAATAAACTCTTCACACTGGAATCCTTGTTCCTGTGTCTGTTTCTGGGGAACCCGACACTAAGACACACCTTCCCAGGGTCTGCAGGAATCTAGGCCTGGGAAGAAGCTGGTGGGCAGCCAATGGAGCCCCTGACCCCTGAGGTCCCCAGCTGTCTATGTAAGTGCCCACCGGGTGCCCTGGAGACTGGTGGCCAGACCTCACCTCTGCTCAGGGTTATCTTACACACTCAGCCCTGCCACACTGCACCCCCACCCGTTTCCAGAAGCTGGAGCTGTCCCACCTGCTCCCAAAATAAGAGCCAGCAGGGTCACAGAGCCTGAGACAGGCCCTGCCTCGCTCTGCCGCCAGCTCACTGTGTGACCTCGGGCAAACATTCAACCTTTCTGGGTCTCAGTTCCTTATCTTGAAAAAGAAGCGAGACAAGATAACATTCAGGACCCTTCCAACTGATGGCTTTAAAACTGAAGACATTCAAGTGGAGAGGAGGCTGGGGACAAACGCCCCCAAGTTTTAACAGTTCTTAGGGAAAGAAGGCACAGGACCCACAAGATATAAGGACAGGGCCTGTCTAGTTCGCGTCCCCAGGGCTGGCACAGGGCCTGGTAGGCACCCGGTAACCATCTGCTGGATGCACAGGTTGACGGGCCAGGAGATCAGCAGTGCAGCGGTGGCTTTCGCACTGAGCCTCCCAGCCACTCTGCTTCCACCCCCTCAGCACGGCAAGGATACAGCTGTGAGCACGGGCAGCGCGACCAGCCAGCCTTGGGAACGGCCTCTGCCTCTAACCACCTCCTCACAGACACTGCTGAAAAAGTCCAGCCCAGGAATGCTGCTAGCCTCGCAGCATCTCCCCTGGGCCTGTCATCACAAGGTAATTAGTTGCTTGAACAGGAAGGTTGCTTTGGAAAGAGGTGGGGGGCTTCTTACCCAGCCCCCAGAGCTGGAGACAAGGGAAGAGTAGGGGATGAGAAGGTGAATGGCACGCGCATTACTAAAGCCATGCAGTTCCCAACCTGTCTCTGCTCCCCCATAAGGCCCCTCACCTGCACAGGTCTGCTCCTCACCAGCAAATCGCAGGCTGCATCACCCATTCTCCTCTGAGAGGGTCCTCCACGGCCCCCCCATCTCGCCTGGGGCTGTTTTCAATGCTCATAAAGCTTTAGGAAAGGCACGCATGCAAGCCCGCCCCACCTGCACTATTGGGGACACACTGGCTTTACTCTGCCTCTCCCACCCCCAGGCAGGGAATGGTGACACTGCGGGGATTTTAGGGCAAGTCTAGACAAGTGCTGCCCTGGTGTTGGTGGTTCTGCTCTGGGACAGAGGAAGGCCAAGGTGACTGCTCCAGCCCCGGTACCCTGGGCAGGTCACACTGATGTGAGATTCTTGGAGAGGGCTGCCAGCTGTGCCCAGGCTGCCAGCTCCTCCCACTCTCCCTGCTTGTGAAGGCTCAGGGCCCCAGGGGACTGATTTCTTCATATGTCTCCCAGATGTAAATCCTCCTCATAAGTATTTATGATGCCGCAGATTTAACATAATAAAACACTTGGCGATTATGGATGAGCCAGTCAGAGAAAGCCAGGGTTCTCCAGGAGGCGAGAAAAGGAGACATTTCAATTTCGTACATTAAATAAAAAGAGCTTAGCCCCAAACCGTCTTTCCACGGAGGCCTGGGAGCACGTCTCACATTGCTCTCGCTCCTCTCCTGGAGCCAGGAAAGGGCAAGGGCAGGCCTGGGGTGGGCTGGCCCCTTCTGGAGGGTGCCCTGTAATGCTCAGCCCTTAGAGCCAGCTCACCACCCAACCTGGTGGGGGTGCTGCCTAGGTGGCCCATGACCCCCACTGTAGACACACCCAGACCTTCCTAACCACCTCCTTCCTTCTAGCCGTGAGAAGCCAGGGTAGAGATGGGCTTAGTGAAGGTCTGCAGTGTGGCTCTGGCTGCAGGGAGGGGCCGGCAATGCTGAGGAACTAGGAGGCAGGGGGCCCAAGCACAGATGTGGGGGAGAAGGGTCCCATTTCCAATCCTGGCTTCACCCTCTTATGGGCCATGTGGCCTCTGTGAGCCTGTTTTCCCACCTGTAAAACAAAGAAATGTTTCCTGCTCTAGGCTGTTGCAAGGATTAGCGAGAACACCTCTAAAGAATATGGATGCTCAGGAGTGCTAATTACTCCTACTCAAGATTATTCTCCCAGGTCCCTGACTGGACCTTCCCTGCCACAGCTGACCCCGGTCCCAGACTGGCTGCCAACCTGCTGAACCTCCAACCACAGTGCCAGGAGGCAGTGCCAGGTAAGATGCCAGCTCAGGCCACCCCTTATTGGCTCTGTGGTCTTGGGCACATCTCCGGATGTCCACTTGGAAAATGGGTAATGTCAACTCCTTCCTGGGTTGCTGTGCACCCTAAATGATATAACAAGGGGGGCACCAGGAGTCACCCACTTGTTATGGTTCAGAGAGTGACTCCAGATCTAAAAGGGGGCAGGAGCTCTCATTAATGGGAGCCTGGGCTAACCCAGCTGGACAAACCCGTCCCCATGGCCAGCCGGTGGAGGGGGCAGAGAGGATCACGAGAGGCCTGGAGAGGAGAGAGGGCAGTGAGAGGCCAAGGGACTCCCCACATGGCTCTGTCACGTCTTCCTGTCGTCCTCTTCCATCCCCTTCCTCGCCTCATGCCTTCTCTTTTGAGTCACGACCAGGATCCCAGCTCTGCCCTCCAGGGGCTGACAGTGCCAAGGGGACACCTGGCTCTGCTCCTGCCTCCATTCCTCCACCTCCTCCAGGGCTGGGGTCTCTGGAGGCTACACCCCACCTGCTAGGACACGGAAAACAGCTCCATGGGCTGAGGGAGGCATGAGGAAGCAGGTTAAATGCCCTCAGGCCATCTGAGCACCGTCCTCCTCCTCGCTTTCCCAGCCTGCACTTTGGTCTTAAGATGAGTGCAAATTCTTCAACATTCTTCCCATCAGAAGTGGGGTCTATATGCCCTTGAAACCGAGGAGGCTTTGTGACTGCCTTGACCAGTCGAATACAGCAGAAGTGTCACCGTATGACTGCAGAGACTAGGTTACAAAACCCACATAGCTTCTGCCTTGTCTCTTGGAATACTTGTTCTTCAGTCATGATATGAAAAGTCCTAGTACCTGAGGCCAACATATGAGAGACCATGGGGACAGATGAGACAGACAGAGGGAAAGATGCCGGAGGAGGCCCAGCAGTTCAGGCCCTAGATGTCTGCAACCACATGAGAGACACCAAGCCAGAGCTGCTAACTGAGTCTGCTGACTCCCAGAATCATGAGACACTAATTACTGTTATTGTTGTAAGCCACTATGCTTTGGGATCATTTCTGTGCAACAACAGATAATTGGCATAGCCCCATAGTATATTATGTTTGGAAAGACTGGTCTACCCAGGCTTACTTAGTACATATGAGGCACATGTGCTGCCCTCTTTAATACTGTGCTCAGAGCAGACATCATTAATCGATCACAGCACACACCCTGAGGCCAGACCTGTCTTAGAATCCTGTTCAACCAGAAATCCAGGCAGTCACTACAAATTGAACAGAGTTAGGTAAAACTCAGATTTGCCATCAGAGATCTAAGGTTTCAGTAGGCTGTGCCCAAGAAAAGTCCAAGCTTCTGAATAATAAAGCAGCCACTGTTATCACCTAGAGGTAGCTTAGGGGAAATGCAGGCAAAGGAGCTAGGGCTGTTGTCCTTGCAAACCTAAATAGAGAATAGACGACCAGAGCCACCCAGTGGGGTCTAAGTGCCATGTTAGTTTGCCTGGCTGTGTCCTAACTCGTTCCTTCTTCCGTGGTGCATCCAGATGGAGGCTCTCTCCCAGCCCTTCCTTCATTAACACAGTGTTAGAAGTTCCACGGTCGACACACAAGCTGGTGTTACCAGCTTAGCACTGTGACCCATTCCCACAGAGCCAGAGCAGGACTTGTGGGATGCCAGGCTCTTCGCTTCCTACTATTCTCTGAAATGCCTGGAAGACCAGCTTTCGTAAGCCTTGCTTCCTGGTCCCACCCCGCCATCCACGTGGTGTCTCCTGGCTGCAAAGCCTGCAGCCCAGGCAGCTATTGACAGACAGGCTCCCCTCTCCCCCCAGAGGAATGCGGAAGACACATTTCCCCACATGCTGCTTGCTGGCTGCTGACACAATGTCAGAGAGTGTGGCTAGAAAGTGCAAGTCCAGCTCCCTGACTGGGCATTCCATTGGCAAGGCCTCCAGGTAACTGATCTGACCTCTCAATCTTCACGGAGGAGTCCGAGCTGCCTGCCTTGCACTTTGGTGGCCACCATTAAATAAGCAGGCAGCAAAGCAGCAGCCGGGGGAAAAAAGAGGAGTGGGACAGGGTGGAAGTGAAGGTCAGGCCCGAGGCAGGAAAGTGGCCTACCTGTTGATAAGCAGGAAGTTCGCCACGAGGCACAGCACGGAGGGCACGGTGGAGGCGATGGAAAGGTAGCTCTCAAAGTAGTTCTGTAAGCACATAAGCGAGGAGGGCCCTGAGGTCACTCGGGATGGAGGAGAGCGCCCCCACCCGAGCACAGAGACAGGGCCCTTCTTGGTGGGTCTTCTCCCCGCTGTCTTCAGATACCTCCCAGTGATGAGTCAGTCTACTCCAGGACGGCATGGTCCTGCCACATGTCCAGCCTAAGATCAGTGACTCGGTCACTCAACAGACACCAGTATGAGCTGTGTTAACTGCTAGGAACATAACGAAGGAAAAGACATTGTCCTTGCCCTCAGAGAGGTCCCCAAGGCTCTGAAGCCCATGCTCCCTCCTAATCTACCTGCTCCCGCTGAGGGAGAGGCAATGGGAACAGGACTCAATGTGTGCCTACAAAGAAAATTTTCCCCTATCAGTCTTCTTAGCCCATTGTCAAATTTCAGAATTATCCAGATGGGTTTTGTTATGACTCAACCACATTCTCACTTTCTTGCAAACAAGTGAGGCCTCTTAGGAATACACCAAGCCCTGATTCCTGCAGGGAAACTTTGTTCTGACTCTGGATTGGCTTCCTCAATAGAGTTGCTACCCAAGGTCAAAGCCACTTTAGGAAGTGGCTCCTACACTGGCCAAGATGAGGGAAAAGGGCACTTTCCTGGAAGTAGTTTAGGGGTATCAGAGACAAAGAGTACATTAGGCCACAGACAAGACGAAGAAGTCCTCATGATAATGTGCTGGAACTTACAGTGAAGGAAGCTGTGTGACAATGGACGTGTTTTTCACAACTCAGAGAACCGTCTACTCATTAGGGTGGATTTTACTGTGTGTACCTTATATTTCAATATACCTGTCTTAAAAAAAAAAGAAGAACTGGACGGGGTTGACAGATCTTGGCTTTGGTCACTGCATGTCAAGCCATGGACCCCGGGTCAGTCATGATACGTTCTCAGCTGTGATAATGGCTCACATGTATTAAGCACTGAGTGTGTACCAAGGGCTTTATATAAATGATAGTGCTTATCCTAAGAAATAAAAAAGAAGCTGAGAATATTGTACTTTGGAAAGCTTATGCAACTGGACTGAACGGAGGAAATAGGCTCAGTTACAAATGTGCTGAGCTCAAAGAACAACTGTGCAAAACCCTTGCCGGCGTGCAAAGAACTCGGACAACTGTGGGGATCACGAGAGTCTAAGACCTGCTTCCTGCCCTTTAAGAGTGGAGGGTACCCCGCGTGTAAGACAAACTGTGAAGGTTTTTGTAACTTCTCCAAACGCCACAGGAAGAGATGTCAGAATGCTATGACTTTTTTTTTTTTTGTCCCAAATCAGAAATAGGAGCAGTGAGTTCTAAGGGGGTTCCAGGTAGGGGAGTGGGGCGAATGGGGCTGAATCCTTGAGAGAACAGGAATGAGTGTGGGTTTGGGGAAAAGTCCAAGAGGAGGGGATTTGAGTCAAACCTTGAAAAAGAGGGTCCGATCTCTCCTTTCTGAGAGAGTTTGATTGCAATGTGGAGGCCTAGAGAGAAAGATGTCATAATGGGCTCCTCTCGTCTGAAGCACAAACCATTCCGCAGTCCCGGTTTAAGCCTGCAGAGTGCTTTGTGGTCTTTGAAATCTCTACCCTGAATGTAAGGTCATGGCGGCCTTGCAATTAAAATGATAATCACCGCTCATGTGGTCCATCAACCATGAGCCTTAGAAATAGCCTTCCTCCTTTGAGGTGTCACCTCATTGTTCCTGCCCTGATGGGCTCAGTAGAGCCTGGACTGGTCTGAGGCACTCAGTCAATTATATCTTGACACAGTTGTTGGGTCTACGTGAGGCCAGGCGGGCGCCAGGCGGGAGCCATGAGGGCCCCCAGGAACAGAGAGCTGCAGGTGGGGGCCGAGACGGCGCCCCATCCAGGACTCCAGTGAAGCCCCTTTCATTCAGTGGCTGCTCATTCCAGGGCAAGTCCACGCAGGACGACCACGGGGGATGCGGAACCTCTGTTTTTTGAGCAGGCTCAGGTTCCCTGAGGGTCTCAGGAATGAGGGTTTCCTAGGTAATTGAATGCTCTGGTTTGTCGCTACTTAAACAGAAAATTGTTCTGTTAATGTTGGAGAGCTTTTTAAATATTGACAACTGGGTGAGGCTATGGCTCCCTTTCTGGTGACTGAGCCCATTTCTCTGCTTTACAAAAAGCATGGCGGTGTGTGGGGGGGTGTGGAATGGACTTGACCTGCACCATCTTTCTAGGTACAGATCAGGGGCTGCAGACGGTGATGTGGGTTGACGCTGTACATCCCATGGAGTTTTTTGATTTTTTTTTTAACCAAATTCCTGACATACACATGTGGTGGTTTTTACTAATTATTTGCTGCTTTTGCGTATAGAGTTCTAGCAAAATGAGGTGTGATGGGCAGATTCTCCTAAGGTGGCCCCATGATCCTAGACTCCTGTGTTTCCATCCTGTGTGATCCCTTGCATGGAACGTGGGTGGAATCTGTGACTAGCTTACAAGCAAGAGGATACAGCAAAGCTGGCAGGTGCACATGGTGATGTGTCTGGGACTACGTCACACTTATCTTGCTGGACTCTTTTTCTCCTTTGATGTCTTAGGAGAGGCAAGTGGCTGGGCCAACGAACCCCACGTGGCAAGGACTGCAGGTGACCCCGAGTTGCTGACAGTGGTTTCTGGCCAACACCAAGCAAGAAACTGAGGCTCAGTCCAACGACTGCAAGGAATTGACTTCTGCCAACAACCCGTCATCCTGGACGTGATTCTTCTCCAGTCGAACCTCCAATGGGACCACAGCCCTGGCCAGCCCCTTAATGGCGGCCATGCGAGACCCTGAGCCAAGGACCCCGCTAAGCTGTGCCTAGACTCGTGGCGTCCAGCTACTGTGAGATAATAAACGTGTTCTTCTAAGCCACTAAATTTGTAGTATTTTGTTAACCACCAATAGATTCCTAATTAATGAGGGTTTCCAATAGCCAAGTTCCTACTAACCAGGGTTTTTCTGAGTGCTGCAGCCTTCCTGTTGCAATGGAAATCCAGTTCCTCAACAAAAACCGGGACAACAGAGCAAGATCTTTGACTCAACCGCCTGCCAGACATGAAAACTAATGTGTCTACCCATGAGGTGTACAGAGGTTATGCTTGCTGACCCCATCTTTCCCTTAGCTTTTCCTCATCAAATCCGGTGCTGAAATTGGGATCATTTTTGCAAGTGGCATACTTACACTGCTTTCAAAGAACTGGACTTAGTTACGTGCCACCCCAGAGCTGCTCATCTTGCCTGCCCCTCAGGCCATGTGCCTTGCTACTTGGTCTCATGGCCACAAAGCCACTGCCACCAGAGAGATGAGACACCTGTGCCCGCGCACTGCTGGGCTGTCCCCTCAGAGGCTCTTGCTCCCTGGGGGGCTGGGGGAGGGGCCAAGTAACATTCTCTGTAGGGTGGGGAGGCAGAACTTTGACGGATGAGAGGCAAGAGAAGGGCAGGAGATGAGAGAACTTGCTTGCCTTTCCTCTCCCCCAACCAACTGTTCTGAAATGTGGTGGGTCCATGTGGTGTCTCTGAAGACAGCCCCTGTGTCTGAGCAGGCAGCTGTGTGTGGTTGCAACGCTGTGGCCAGCCCAGAAATATCGTAGTCTGTATTTGTTCTCTTCCATCCCTGCCTCACTTCCCTTTTCCTGCACTCTTACTTCCCTAAGCCTGCACTCCCTGAGAGAGCGTTGGCACACAAGGTGTTACCTCAGTCTCTTTGGTAAGAAACATTCTACACTGAAGGGCCTCCATTCAATTCTTGATTACGCACTTTGCAGATCTGCAGCTGGCATTTCCTTCCTGGGTTCATCTCATTTTCTTCCAAGGGTGTTGGGGCTACCTTCTCCCGTTTTACACAAGGAAACATTAAGACATTTGAATACTGGTTCAAACTCATTGCAATTAGAATGGTAATGGAACTGCCCCCTCTAAAACAATCTATACCTTCCACCCCGTAGGGTGAGTTTATGTAACAGTGTTTTGGGATAATTCATGCCATAGTTCACCGTCACATGGGCCTGATTCCTGAGAGCTCCCTCAAAAGGCGCTGTTATTATCCCACCAGGCTCCCTACATGGTTGACAAACATGGCCTCTACCTCCAGAGGTGAACCCAAGGCCCCCAAGGCGAGCTCTGGCCACGGAGGAGTAGAGGAATGAGAAGGCCACCAGGGCAATGGCACTGGGCCACCTTGTATGACAGCGGAGGCTGTGTTCCGCACAACCCCAGGGGGCCTGCCCTATAGATTGCAATATGAATGGAGCCCCTCAGAGTTGTGCAACATGGCAGCCCTGCTTACACAGCCCATAGAAAACCTACAGCCCTGGGGGTCACTCTGGGCTTTCGTAACTGGAAGACCGTCTGAGATTCCGCTAGAAGGCAGAGCAGGACATTATGAGATGAGGAGGCCTCCCCGGGCTGGCGTCTCTGCCTCAGCAGGGAGACCCAGAGGCTGGCAACCCCATGTCCCTCAGCCCAGCTGGGTGGCCACTGTCCATCCAAATCAGCATCCCATCTCGTTTTAGCCCATCTTTTATTTACTGAGGATGTGGCAAGCCCCTGCCTGCCCAACACCATGCTGGTGTTTGGTGTACGAAATAGAAAAGGCAAAGTGCCCAGTGCCCCCAGGGAGCACGTGGTGTGGTGGGAACCTCCAATGGATACAAGGTGCGATAGAAGGGGGGGAGGTGGGGGCTGGGGACGCCCCACGGGAGTTCTCTGAGAGACTGGAGGAAGTGTGCCAGGCAGACTGGGAGGTGGGGTGCTGGTGGAGAGAGAAATAGCATTCCAAGAGGAGGGAACCGCATATGCCCAGGCACGGAGAGATGCTTCTTTGTCATTTAGGAGTCCAACCCAAGTTTATTTGTTGGAACAAACTCCCTAATGCTTTCCTCAGCATCATTAGGAATCTGCTGAGCTGAGACAAACTGCACTGTTGTCCGTCCACTCAATCCAAACACTCAGGGGAAGAGACAGGAAAAGAGCGGTGGCACCCACCTTGCTCCCTCAGGGTGCTAATTAGAGACTGTGGCCCCATGAGTCACTATTCTGAATTTTCCAACCCAATGTGAGGTGAGGCCCAGCTCTGAGGAACAAAGAGAAAAACTGCTCCTCGAAAGTCTCATTTAATCTCCCTGCCCTCCACTATCTCCCCTGTTCTCTGCGACTACCTGGGGCTCAGGAGAGCTCAGCACTTGGCTTCTAGCAGCAGTAGGTCATCAAAGGTCATCCTGGGCACCTGTGAGGTAACCCAAGTACAGAAATGGAAGCCCCACAGAGTTCCAGGTAACTGACATTTGAACAAAGCCGCTTACATGTTGCTTGCACAGACCTCAGGGCATTTGCTCTTCACACAGCCTGTAAGAGGAAGGCAGAGCTGGATTGCTCCCATTTTACAGATAAGAAACCTGAGGCTCACAGAGGTAGATGATTGCACAGAGGGGCACACCTGGCAAGTTCTGGGGGCAGAATCTTCTAATGCAGGGCGGGGCAGGGCAGGGCGGGGCGGGGCAGGGCAGGGCAGGGCAAGGCAGGGCAGGGATGGGGTGGAGAGGTATTTATCATCTTGCCACCAACTACTCTAGCCGAGGCAGCCTTCCTCACAGACACACAAGCCCAAACACTGTCACCGGGATTGCACCATGTCACTTGGATGCCCAGTGGCTGGGACTGCCAGCCCACATGCCTTCCCAGCAGTGAGTGGGGACCAGTTTGAGGGGTGTGAGGTTCCATTAGGATGGCGTCTTCCCTCTGCCCTAGGCCTTAAGAACAGGGGACCTGGCCAAACCAGCAAATGATGGGGTTTTGCTCGCCTCTGCCTGTTAACTCTCTCTTCTCCTTAAACCCCACTGTCCATTCCCCTGAGCATTTCCACAGGCCTGTGGATCTGAATTGTATTAAAAGGGAAAAAAAAGATTAAGAGAAAAGCCCTCACTTCTGTCAGCCGCCCAAAATGGATGGACACGGTCCACTGATAAGGACAGACCATGTTAAAGAGGATATTATAGCTGGGAAGCACCAGGCAGGCTTCTAGCTTCTCTTTGGATTGTGCAAACCCAGCAAAGCCCCCCAGGTTGAGTGGAGGGGGGCTCAAAACCCAGCCTGTGGCCAGAGCCTGGCCCAGGGGCACCTGGTGCCAGAGGCCCCGCCAAGTGCCAGAGAGGAGTGGAGAAGCTGCTTGTGGCCTGAGCACAGGGCACGTGATTCACTGCACTAGAAATGAGAAAATTCATTTTCATCAGTTATACTCTGGCCCAGTTTGTGAACACCAGGAAAGGGGAGAGACGCTCTTCAAACACAATTTAAAAACCCACCGGAGCCAGCTGGCCAAATGTGAGGCCCATTTTATGACAGGGAACATTTCCTCTCCTCTGCCATGCTGAGAGGCTCCGTGCTAAGCATCTCTTCTGGAAGAATTTAATTCTGGGCTCAGAGTCCAGGTAAAGAGGTTTCTTCGGGCAGGGAGGCCCCAAAATGAGCCTGTTTATCTCTGGCAGGCCCTGGTTAAGCTTCTTCTCCCCTGAATGCCATTTGGGCACTTTGAAATAAGTGCAGGAAATTAGTCACGAGTTGTGGCAGATGAGCTCGGTGCCCGGGCGCCTGGCAGCTTCGGCGAGGCAGCTTTGTGCAGCCCCCACATCAAGAGCGAGGCAGCAGAGGCAGCCGGGCTCCTGCAGGGTGAGAGAAAAAGCGATTCAAGCCTGGGGGTGGCAGCTCAAGGCAGCAAAGCGTTACCTGGATCACAGGGGCATGAAATTAGCAGCAGCGAGCAGGCTGAAGCCAGTAATAGTTTGCCATTGCAAACTTGCTGCTCTCGGAGAGCCAAGTTCTGTGGCCTGGGATGTCGCAGGGGAGGCACCCTCACCCTGGCATGGGCCGAAGTCCTTCCTGGGCAGGCTAAGAAGTGAGAAGGCGGCAGGTGTCCCCACAAAAGCTGCAGCTGGCATCCTATCTGCAGGTTCCTAGGCCCCATGTTTGGGGCACTGGCCCAGGAAAGCTAATGGTGTGTGGCTGGGGGCATGGATGAGTGGAGAGGGCCACTGGGCAGCGTGGCAGGGGCAGTGCCTGTCCCAGGGGCCATGCAGGTAAGGGAAACAGGATCCAGATCAACCTAGGTGTGACAGGGTGGCCAGGGGCCCAAGAGCAGAACAAAGCCAGGGTGAGAATCAGATAAGGCCTGGCAAGGAGCTGGCCAGACAGACCCAGCCACTCTCAGGACGGAGCCCCCATCAGCCTTCTGATGCTTGGTGATCTTCAGGCCCAGAATGCCTGGGGCCTCTCTAATTCTTGCTCTTTAAAAGCTTGGATGGGATGGTGGGCTGACCCCCCGCGACTAGACTGAGAAAGGCAACTGGACTTGGAGCTGAGCTGCGCCCTCCGCAACTAAGATTGAAGGACAACAAATTGACTTGGAGCTGATGGGTCCTGGGAAAAACACACTGTTCCCCAACAAAGTCCTGGAAATACACACTGTTCCCCTTCCCCGATAAAATCGTGTTTTTTTTTTTAAATAATAAATAAAAGCAAGCTTGGAGTTCCTCCCCAGCCGCGGTCCTTTTTCACGTCTCCTTTGGAATCCCCACCAGAGGATAAGCAGAGTTCCTGAGGTTTTCTGAAATAAGCCTCCCCACATCCCCTCTCCTCTGTGTAAAGCTTCTGGGGGCACTTCTCTCCTCTTGGCAAGAAGGTGCTCTTCCAACACCTAAGCTGCCTTCTGAGAGACATGCACGATGAATTCTCAGCTTCCCTGCCTGCATCTTCTCTCTCTCCTTCACTGCTGCTCCTTCCTTCTCTTCTGGCTAAGGGGCTCGCTCAGGTCTTCCTTGGGCAAAGAAAAAAGTCCTTTGACTTTGCTGCCTCCGGTCCCTCCTTCCCTTTGCAGCCATGCCCGCCCTCCTCCCTCCTAAGGACGTACCCCTCCTCGGCGGCTCTGGGGAACACTCCTTCAAAGGGTCCTCTTTGCAGCCCACCCATCACTGAAGCCTGGTCAGCCTTCACGCTCCTGACACCACATGCCACCCCGACTATAACGGGTTGAATAGTGTCTCCCCAAAATTCATGTCTGCCTAGCACCTCAGAATGTAACCTCCTCTGGAAATAGGGTCTTTGCAGATTTAATTAGCTAAGTTAAGCTGAGGTCACAGTGGATCAGGGTGAGTCCTAAATCCAATGACCGGTATCCTTATAAGGAGAGTGGACACAGAGGCAGAGACTGGAGTTTTGCTGCCACAAGCCAAGGATGCTGAGGATGCTGGGAGACCTGGAAACAGGGACGGTTCTTCCTAGCGTCTTTGGGGAGTGGAGCACGGTCCTGCTGGCCCCCTGAGCTTGGACTTCTAGCCTCCAGAACTGTGAGAATACAATCCCTGCTGTTCTAGGCCACCCAGGTTGAGGTGCCATTATGGCAGCCACAGGGAACCACATCACACCTTCCCTCCCACTTGGACATAACGTCCTACCTCCCCACCCCTCTCCTCAGCAGCTCAGTCCACCTCTGCTCTCTCTGCCACCAGAGGGACATCCTGAGCCCAGCCTTAGTTTCCTCCTTTCCTAGGTCCTGCCTGTGCTACATATAATCTGGCCTTGGGAAGCTTGCTCCCCTGGCTCCAAAGACCTCCAGGCCTCCCTCGGTCCCTGCCTCCGGAACATTTTCCACTGCCTGCCAGACCTCCATCCTCAGTGGCGTGCTGAGCCCAAGCTCCCAAATCAAAAGCTTTGAAGAGAAGAACCCCAAGCATCACCTCCTGGGGCTCCATGGCCAACCCTCCTTTCTTCACGTCCCCTCTTCAAGCTCCTTTGGGTGCCCTTCACCCTCACCCAAGTCAGTCACGTGGAACCACATCCCCGTCACCTGACTAGGGCTCATGTTCCCAGCCCATCCCCCACCTGCTGGCCCTGCTGTCAGCCACTCCCCCAGGTTCCTGCCTTCACTCAAGGGCTGCCCTCCTCTGCCTCCCTGACTCCAAGCCATGCCCTTTCCTTGCCAGCCTCACAGGGCCCAGCTGCTACCCCCGCTTCCCCACAGAGCCATGCCTCCTGGTCCCGCCTCGGAGCTCCTCAGTGCATCGTACCCTCTCTTTTGGACCTTTCTCAGGACACCTTGGGGACTCTCGTTTGGATAAATGATGGGAGAGGTGGAGGTGAGGGAGACGGGGAGACTAAGGGATGGTCTCCAGTAGCGGACGGACGAGAGGTGTTTGCTTCAGAAGGCCCGAGGGAGCTACGGAAGGCCTCTGAATGGCAGAACGCTATGGTTAGGGCAAGGCAGAGAGGGGCCGGAAGTAGGAGGCAGTGGCTGTGCACTTATCCATTTATTTATTCACTCACGAAATATTAAAGGCAGTTGGACTTCCAGAGTTCATTCCCTTACTCGGCAGGTAATGGGTGAGCACCTTATATTTGCCCAACCTGTGTTACAGGATGAGGACGCAATGATACTCTAGTGATGGAGGCAAAAAAATGAGTCAACAGCAAGTCAGGGAGGAAAAAAAGGCTGCAAGTGACAATAAATGCAACAACAAGAAAACAGAGCCTAATGGGGGAACTGATGTTGGCGAGGGTAGTGAGATACGACCTCTTGAAGGAGGTGGCGTCTGAACAGAGACCCAGGGATAAGTCATGTGAGAGGTGACGGGGAATGCTTTCTGGACAGAGGGAATAGCATATAGTTGGCCCTGAAGCAGGAATCAGCTTGGTGCGTTCAAGCAACTGGAAAGCCAGGGTGAGCGTGGAATACAGAGAGTGAGGGAGAGAGGGATGGGGCACCAGGCTGGAGGCAGGGGCAGGGCTGGGCGCCCACTCTCAGCACACACTCATTGAGCCCTCCCCACGCTCTGCTATTCTGAGTGCTTTTCCCATATTTACTCCCTCGATTCTCACAACACCCCTTTGAGGGAAGATTCATGTTGCAAATGAGGAAACTGAGGCTCAGAGAGGTCAGATACTTGCCCAAAGTCACACAGCTCAAACCCAGCCTGCTGTCCCCAGAGCTTGCGCCCTAACTTGGCACAGTGGGTAGACTCCTATTGTGTATCTTAAAGAGATCACCTCTGCAGCCTCCATGGAAAATTGATGGGAAGGGGTGCTCTGGGAGTCAGTGGCCAGTGAGGCTGAGTGAGGCCAGGCGGACAGCCGTGGAGGGGAGAGTTAAAGACACCTGAGTCACTTCAGAGGTAGAATTGACAGGACTTCCTGACCGACTGAATGTGGGGCAGAAGGACAGAAGGAAATAAAGGGTAACCCTTCAGGCTTGACCAACTCGGAGTAAGTAGGGTGTGCTATGGACTGGGCAGGGAAGGGTGTCTGCTCGAGTGTAGTGTGAGGGTACCAGGTAAAATAATGACCCCACAATGAGATTCCACAGGCCTGCATGCAGGACCATGGGGTAAAGCCCTGGGATGGGGGTCTGTCCCCTCTCTCCCCACCAGCCCAGCACCAACAGGACAGGCCCTCCACAAACACGAACTGATTAACTCATCATTCTGCACGAATGTGTGGCGCTCAATAGATATTCTAGGCACAGAGAATTTACAAGTTCCCACTTTCCTGGAACTGATGGTCTGGTCAAGGAGACAGCTGGCAAATGCATAAACAAATAAACAGATAGCATGTCCAGCAGTGATAAGTGTCAGGAAGAGAAATTAAGCAGGGCAAGTCCCTCTGTCACAGATCCCAGGACACTAGGGCAAGAACTATAAGGGAGCATCTCGTTCAGGGGTCGGCAACCCACCTGCCCCCGGGGTCAAATGTGCACCTCGGGTTTTTGTAATTGCTGGAAAACGGTCCCTTCCACTACTTGTTTACAGATTATCTATGGTAGCATTCGCTCTACAAGGCAGAGTTGAGCAGCTGCAAGAGATCGTGTGGCCCACAAGCCTAAAATATTTATCATCTGGCACTTTACAGAAAAAGTGTGCCAACCTTGTTCTTGTTTCTTAAATAAGGAAACGGAGCCCCAACTCACCCAGCAAATTTGAAACCAAGTCAGACACAGAGCCCAGCTCTCCTGAATCCCAGATCTTCCTACCACAAAGGGGGAACACAAAAAAGGGGAACATCATTTCTGTCCACCTTCCACCCCCTCCTCCATCAAACCTTCGCCAGGCTCCCTGACAAGGGGCCGAGCTGGCCTCTGATTTTCATCCTTTTTGTTCCCCCTACGCACCCGCAGACTAGAACCTTAGTAGGCAGAGAAGTGGCTCAGAAACGGAGAGAGGGAAGGGTCAGAAAGACAGGGAGCCCCGTAAATGCACAAACAAGGGATCCCGACCTCTAAGGGGTGAGAGCTGACTGGAGCTCCGTCACTGCCGATGCTCAAGCCAGCCTGTTGTTCCTCTTCTACAGCCTGGCCATGTGGTCGGGACAGGAAGAGGCCTTCCAAGAAACTCCCCACCTCCTCACACAGCCCTCAGCTGACTGGGGCAGCTTCTGCAATCCCCAGAGGGCCAACATGTGTCATGCTGCATCCCAGGGACAAGGGTGGGAGTACCAGGCTCTGCAGCATGTGGGTACAGAGCAGGTATTCTGGGGGTGCTCTAGCTGGTCTCTGCAGAAGGACACCCAGGAGCACCACCAAGAAGAAGGGGTCTTCAGTAGACCCAGCGGACACTTCTTCACCCAACATGCCATCTCCCCTAGGGGGAGGCTTTCTCTTTGGAGGTCCACCTGTGCCGAAAACCACGAAACCCCATCAGCTGTTATAGGCCTTCAGTGCACGCCAGCGTGCACACACACACACACATAACACAAATACACATACGCACAGAGCAGCCCCAAGATACCAGCAAGGGCTCCTCCACCCCCAAACCGCTCCCAGACAATGATCCCCGTAACAAAGGCACCAGCCACAGACTCCAATTTGGTTCTGCTCTCTGGGTACTAGCGGTGATCAATCACGTTAAGGAGACACTCGAGCACTTAAGGCTCAGGCCATGTTCTAATTTGTCGAGGAAATCGCCTCTGGATTCTAAGGACGAGCGTGGGAGGAAATAAAATCGAAGGGGGAGGAGGAGCGATCGATAGCCCAGGAGGACCAGGGAGCAAGGCACAGGTGGGGGGATCGGGCCGTGAGCACACGGGGAGAAAATAAAAAGAGAATTCGAGAAGTCTGAGGCCACCAAAGCATGACTGACAGCGTTTCAAGTAGGGCTTTTTCTCTCCCTCTGCAGGAGGCAGCTCGAGCTAAAAACAGAAGAAAAAGCCATCACAGGTATATTTACTAGGAATGGCATGCTGGCTGGGTCTGCATTTAGCAGCAGAGGGTGGACAAGGGAATAAAAAAAAAAAAAAGCTTACTTTTGGTTCTAATTTTTAAAAATGATTTAGAGTAGCCATCCACACTAACCCAAGCCACTGGGCAGCTGGGCAGAGGGACCAGCCCTCTACTTGGGGGCCACTCACCCACACCCTGTGCAGGAAGCCCGCAGCTCCACTCTATCCTGCCTGACCCCTAGACTAACCCGCCATCTCCTTTTCTGGGACAACAGGGCTCGGGCAAAGTCCTGCTTTAATACGTTGTCATGGGTTGGGGGAGGGGTGTTTCACTCACTTAGCAGCATTCTTTGGAATTCTGCTCTTAGAAAGTACATTGCCAAATGTTGTCTACGCAGCTCTTCCATTTGGAGAGATCCGAGTTACGCTTAGGAGAGTCATGATCCAGCTACACGCAGAAGGGCGCACATATCTCAAGGAACAGCATGTGGCAAGAGGAGGCAGCTCCCGGATACCTGCCCCCTGCCAGCTGGCCGCATCAGGAGCATCTGGCAGCAGTGGCCAGGCCCACCCTGGCAGGAGGAGCCAGCAGGGCAGGGTCTGAGATTCTGGGTATTTGCCAAGTGCCCCAGAAAATATGATGCCAATTCAGATACCCCTGGGTTGGCTGCACCCTCCACCTCTTGTCTTGTGTGTGTAGCCCCATGGCACCAGCATGTTATTTAGTGCCTCCACTTTCCTGCTCTGTAGAATGAGGGCAAAATGCACCCTCGTGCCCGGCTGTGAGGTTAGACGCAATCAGGTGGAACGTGGTTCTTCAAATCACAGGTTGCAACCCACTAAAGGGTATGAAATCCACTCAATGGGTTAGGCCCAGAACAGCATTTCATTTGCTGTTTGGCTGCCTTCTGTCCTAGTCCTAAAGATGAACTGTTCCGCATGCTTTTCTGGGACCCCCCTCCACTGTGCACCTGAGCCCAGGCCCTGTCTGCTTACAGCTCTCACTCAGCTGTGCGTCCTCTTCTTCCTCAGCACCTGTTTCTCCCTCTCTGCTGGACCGTTCACATTGAGCACACACACTGGCTGCTATTTCTCCTGTATTAACAACAAAACCAAACCAGAAAATCGGTACCCTTCTCGACCACACTTCCCCTGTAACTCCTGCCTCACTGTCTAGAATGAGAGTTTCAAAGCAAAATTCCTAGAGATAGTTCCCCAGGCTTGCTGTCTCCAAGGTCCCTCCGCCATTCTCTGGCTCACAGTCTCAGGTCCAGCTTCCGCTCCCTCCCCCACGACACTGCTCCCAAGGCCACGAAGGACCTACACAAGTTTAAAATCCAAAGGCAGACTCTCCATACTTAGTCTGGGTGGCTTATAAGCCACTTACAGGATCAGCACAGATGACCGCGTGCCTCCCCTTGAAAACTACAATCAGAAATTTTTTTGAAGTATAGATGCTGCTTCATGAAACTGTTGTTTCCCTTATGAACATGTAGGTTTTGCACATTGGTGAAATGTGCCCTGGAGTCAAGAGCCGTCTGAAAACACCTGAAAACACGGACATGGAGCCCTGGATTCAAAGCATGGAAAACATGGGTGCAGATGGTCTGGTGTGAGTCCCAGGTGTCACTTACTTTGTGCCTGGGAACAAACGATTTACATGTTTTGAGCCATGGTTTCCTGCCCTGTAAAATGGGTATAATAATACCCACCCCTTAGGGCTTAGGAAGGACCAAAAGAGACCATGAAAATAAAGCCGCTGGCACACAGAGGTTGCTTAATAAATACTGTGGAATGAATGGACAAACCAGTGCCCTTAGCACAGTGGCTGGCACATGTCAAGGCCGTGAATGTTACCAGGACTCAGCAGTCTTCGCACAGCAGCTACCATGTGGGAGGTATCAGGACTTCTCTCCTAGCGATCTCTGGTGTGCTCTGGAAATGCTGCCAGAGGTTCTGTGTGCACAGAGGCCCAGGGGCCACACAGCAGGTGACGGTGCTGCTAGGACAGGCGCTGAATGAAGTCCTGCTCCCAGGCTTTCAGAGGTAAATTACCCGCTGCTCTTAAAACTCTGGGAGGAGGTCAGGCTCCATTCCCTGATCCACCACAGAGAGGTGACTGGTCCTCAGGCGATAGCAGCACAGTGGAGTGGAGGCCAGGACACCTCCCTGAAGGGTTTGCCTCGCCTCCGTCTTCATGGCTTCACTTTCTCTCGCTTGTATCACCCCAGGTGCCAGGACATTCACCTCAGGGCCCCATCGGCCCTACTGCTCCCTTTCCAGGAGCCTGAGAAATGGGAAGAGAATGGCTATGCAGACCCCGAGCTCCCCCCAGAGGGAGCATTTACCCAGAGGAAGGGCCATCATCACTGGCGCGATCAGTCATGCCCATTGGGGACTGAGCAGTGAGCCACAGCACAGACACAGAGAGGAATTCAGCAAGCCTGAAGCATTTAGACAAGCACCAGAGCCTGCATCCACTTCCCTGTGTAAGGGTCCCAGCGAGGAGCACCCCCTCTCTGAAGCAGTGAGGCCAAGGAAAGCCATTCCTTGGACTTCCAGCAGGGAGGCTGCTCTAATTCTCCAAGGAGGAAAGCCCCGCCCACGCCCCCCCACTGCTAACGTTGGCAACCTGTACTGCAGGAAGTCCTTCCAGAGGGCTCACCTAAGTCTCTCGTGATGCAGCCTAAGCCCCTTCAAAGAGCGCTCTGGTGGAAGCACAGAACAGCTGCTCATCAACCCCCTAGTGGTAACCTTTCACTTGGATCATGTGGCTGCATGTGGCCTCACCTGGCGAGCTTAATGATGCTTCTTCCAAGGCCCCTCCTTAGATTGCATCAGAATTGGGTGTGTAGCTTTAAAAGTTCCCCAGGTGATTCTAGGTAGAGGGAGAGGTCAGAGAGCACGCTGGTTACCACTTGCTAACAGATGACCTTGGGTCACTGACCTAAAATTGGTGAGCCTCAGTTTCTCCATCTAGAAAGTGGGCAGGATAGTACCTAACTCACCAGGTTGTCCTGCAGATGAAGATGGCAGGCCCACTGGTGGGTGGGCACAGGCTGCCTGGCAGGGACTTCAAGTCAGCAGGTCATTGCCAAGACTTCTGCTAATCTGTCCTCCAGTTTCCTCTTCTCCAAACTAGCTCATCCTGGTTCCTTTTAAATATTCCTCCCTAAATTGGGATGTCTGCCCGTAGTTGTAAGACTAGCAACCAAGTCGTGCTATCCTGCTTCTTTGGGTGGGCTGAGGGAGGGGGCCCCAGGCCCCTACCTACTGAGCCTGGTCACAGCCCTGCTGTAGGAATCCCACTTCGTGTCTACACCAACCCACCTGAAGGCTCAGAACTCCTTTGGTGGTGGCCCCTGTGACCTCCACATCTTCTGTTGCTCCCTGGCAGAGCCATGCCATCCGTTTCTTGGATTGGGGTCATAGGGCTTTCCTCCTCAGCCACACAGTAAGTAATGCAAAGAATACTTATTGTGTGCTAAGACGTGCTGTGCCCTGTGCGAGCTGCTCTGGGGCCCCGGGGTGTACAGTAAGAGAGCTGCAGTCACTATCGCCAAAGAGCTACATGTTTCCCTGAAAATAAGACCTAGCCACACCATCAGCTCTCATGCGTCCTTTGGAGCAAAAATTAATAGAAGACCCGGTCTTATTTTACATTATAGTATATAAGACCTGGTCTTCTAGTAAAATAAGATTGGGTCTTCTATTAATTTTAGCTCCAAAAGACGCATGAGAGCTGATAGTCCGGCTAGGTCTTATTTTGGGGGGAACATGGTAACAGTTAGTGGGGGAGGCATCGTCATCAGTGAAACAGGTGTTATCATCCGTAGACAACAAAACCTCCTGCCTCACGGGGGTACTGCTGTCTTAATGAAATAATGCGGACAAAGTGCTGAGGGCAGGGGCTCCCCCACAATAAGCACTCAGTACCATGAGTTGTACGGTGAGAACCTGATGGAGAAGTACCGTGGGCTCTGGGGACTCAGAGGGGTGGCAGCAGGGGACATTCCCATGAGTAAGAGAGGCATCTGCCTCCTGCCCTGGGACTGGGCTGTTGGGGCCCGCTCTGGTCATGGGAAGGATGGGACAGCAGATTACCAAGCCTGGGTCCTGGCCCTGCTGACACCAAGTCGGGCTATGTGTTCCAGCCGTGATCTGGTCATGTCCCGCAGGCCCTCAGAGAGGGGCCGTGGGCAGGCCAAGGTGCACAGGAAGAACATGTTGGGAGGGGGCCATGGAGGCCTCGTGACAGGGAACGACCAGGAGAAGGTGCACTCTCTCTCCGGAGCAGAAGGGAGGATTCCAGCTTACAGTCCCTAGCCCAGGGGCAGCCTGTCCAGGCCTGCAGGAGAGGCCACGGCGACGGCAAGGAGACCCTACAGGATCAGGGATGGCTTACAAACCCCAGAGCCAAGGGAGGACCTGGGGAGTAAGGGCAGGAATTAGGGATACTGACAGCTTGGAAGCTGGGTCCAGAATCCAGAGGTGGAGCCAAGACACCTTCCAGGCTTCCAGGGTGGACAAGGAAGCCAGACTAAGGGCAGGCTGTCCACAGGAAGAAAGTGTTTGGCAGAGTGTGTGAGGTGGACCGTCTCCAGGACAGTCCCCTTTGCACCACCACTCTCTGAGTATGACCAATTTTGTAATCATCTCTACACTTAAATTCTCTTCAGCCCTTCCTAGCTACCCGGTTTCCCTGAAAACAAGACCTAGCCAGACCATCAGCTCTCATGCATCTTTTGGAGCAAAAATTAATATAAGAACCGGTCTTATAGTAAAATAAGACCGGTTCTTATATTAATTTTTGCTCCAAAAGATGCATGAGAGCTGACTGTTCGGCGAGGTCTTATTTTTGGGGAAACACAGTATGTGATTTGGGGCAAGTTACTGAACCTCTCTGAGCGCTGGCTTTTGCCTGAAAAAACAGGGTTAATGAGTGACAATGCGTTTAACACCCCTGTCAGCACAGTGGGCCCACAGTCGGGCTCAGAAGATGACGGTCACCCTGGCTCCTGTTGCTCCATCTTTTCACATCAATTTTTCCTTGTTTTTGCTCTAGTATTTTTGGCTCTGGGTCCACAGGCCTGTGGTGGGTTCATTCAAAGTTCTTATTCCAGAGAATAGAGACAATGGGGCAGGTGAACAGGATGGTTTCTGAGCCATCCCCTGAACTGTTCCAAGCAAAAGGAAATGTGCCTGGGGTGGCAGGTGACCTTGAAAGTTACATAATTTGGGGGGGGGGGGCAGGGGGAAACCTACGCAAATATTGAGTCACACTCCCTAGCCAATAGTATCCATCCCTGGGAAATATTAAAAGGAAAGTACAGAAAAACAACAACATCTAAACCCACAGCTAATTGAGTTGCACGTGGCAGCTGGAGACAGACCCATTTGACTCTTCCCCTCTTTCCCCCAAAGTGGCCCTAAGGTGACAGAACAGACCAGCCGCCTCTCGCAGGGAAATCAGGAAGAGAGAGGAAAAGAATTGGGGAGGTGGGTGGCAGGAATGGGGTATTAGGCAAAGAAAAATAGCCCAGAAAATGCAGAAATGCCCCAGCACGCTTGCTTCCCAAACCTGGCCCATGAATCGAAGGGTGACAGGTCTCTCATCTCCGCTGCCAAGAGCCAGTAGCTCCAGGCAGCCGCAGGTACTACATCTGCACCTGCCAGCACTTGGAAAGAGGCAATAAAGCATCGTAGCAGGGCCTGGAATGCTAAGTGCCTGCAGCTGGGAAGGGATCACCTTGCAGCGAAAGCAGCTCACGGCAAACGTGCACTGTGCAGCGGTGTCCACTGTGCGAGGGCTGGGCTGGTTCCCACGGACTCACCTGTACTTCCTCTCCCGCCTCGGGCAGCCTGCTCCCAGGGACAGGTGGGGGGAAGGACAGGTGCACCTGTAATCTAATCCTGGGGGTTGCCCCAGGCTGGTGGCGGCTCAGACAGACGGGACCTTCTGGAGGAAACCCAAGCGGGCTGGGTGATTTACCTAGGCCAACAGAAACTGGGACGGCTGAGTCACTGGTAAATAAAAGTGGATCATAAAGCACCCGGCTAAGCCAGGCATCTGGAAATACACCAGGGCTGCATCCCCTAAATGATAATAACAATAATAACGCTTATACAGCACTTACAGCACTAGTGCCAGCCCTGTTCTAAGTGCTTTGTGTGCAGAGTAATTCACTTAATCCTCACAACAACCCTAAGAAGTTGCTGGTAGAATTGTCCTCTGGTTACCTACCGGGAAGACCAGGCAGCACACAGGCTATGGAACTAAGAATAACAAAGGCAGGGTTGGAACCCATGCAGTCTGTTTCCGAAGCCACGCCCTAGCCAGTGTTTCTCCAACTCTACTGTCAGTCACCTGGGGGGACTTGTCAGCATGCAGCTCCTGACTCAGCTGGTCTGGGGCCTGAGACTCTGCATCACTAACAAGTTCTCAGGCGATACCTGGTCCGAGGAGCACACCTGGAGTAGGAGGCTCTAAACTACTACACTATGTTCCCATGACACCGCTGCCGCTGCAGAAACAGGTTTAGATTGCACTGCTGTGGCCCCTGAAGGCTGCTATGAATTCCTCACTTAACAGAAACAGAACTCACAGGGTGTCAGAATGAAGGGGCCTAATTCAATCAGAATCTCTTGGGTGGGGCCCTGATGGGGGTGATGTGTAGCCCTGGTAGAGTCCTAGAGGCAGACAACAGGGATAGTCAGTGTGTCAGATTCATTCCTACAAAACGGGGGGTAGTGCCTGGGGGTTGGGTCAGGGATTTCAAAGGTGCCTTCAGAGAAGGGTGGTGAGCCACCTTCTGGGCCAGCTGAGGGGTATGACTAAGGTCTACTTAGAGGTACCCTCTTCCTGTCCCCTGGGGTACCCCTGGAAGAGAAGGACAGCCAGCAACCCCCCAGCCTGGCATGCCTTCAGAGAGTCCATCCATGAACTTTCCACGAGCTTTCAAGACAGAGCAGACACTGGCCTAGATCGGCTTTGCAAACAGACTCCCAACAAAGAGTAATCGAAGCTGAGCCCTCTTCCTGACTGGGCCTTGACCTTGGCCTCCCTTCCTATCTTCTGCCTGCCCAGCCCAGGCTTAGCAAGAATCCTGCTACGTCAGCTTATTGAGAATCACCTTACCCTTGACATCTGATCTCCTCCCATATCTGATTAAGTTCCTCACCCGCCACCTCGGTGTATATATGCTTGGCCTGCCTGTAGCAAGAATCCTTCTACCCTTGGTGGCTCCTCTTGGTAATTTTCCATCCATTACTCACCTCCTCACTCTGCTCTTTGGCTATGAATCCCTACTTGCTCTTCAGTAACTTGGAGTTGAGCCCGATTTCGCTCCCTCATTGCAGTACTTTACAATAGAGCCTTCCTTACCATTTTAACAAGTAGCAGAATGATTTTTTCTTTATCACTAACCCCGCTCGAGGGAAAAGTCACCCCCCAGAGTGAGCAGCCCTGGGTGGCAGGAGGGGGTTTGGTGCCACTGCCAACCAAACACAATTTAGATTCCTCACCTTGCCATTCAAGACTTGGGTAACGAATTCAATGCCTGGGCAATGATCTCAAGCCTCATTTCTCTCTTATGTGCACCCCACATACGGCAAAAGTAGATGCTTTACCATTCCTCATACACACCTGAACTTTCTCCCATTCTGCCTTTGCCCAGGCTTTTTCTTCCACCTGGACTTTTCTTCCCCATTCTTTTAATCTCCCTGCTCTGAGTCACAGCACTCTCTCCCTTGGTGATGAGACTACTTATCCCTGAGTCTTCGTTTCCCCCTGCCTTCCACAACTACACAACCAGCCATGTTAGCTGGGTACACGGTTCTCTAGGATAAAGACTACATTTAAAGACTACATTTACCTGCCTCCTTTGCAGTTCATATGGTCACGACTTGCATTCTGACCAATGCAAAGTAAGCAAAGCAATGTGTGTCACGTCCAGGAGTATTCTTATGCCTCTCCTTCTCCTCTTCCTATTTAATGTAATGGCTGGACCTCCCACAGCCATGTTAGACTGTGAAGTGATCGTGAGCATAGAAGCTACAGATGGTGGAACTAGGTTCCTGACAACAGGGAACATCAAACCAAGGATGGGCTTGAACATGAGAGAACAATTGTTTTCCATCGTGGCTTAGCCACTGGTCTTTTGGAATTTTCTGTAACTCACAGCTGAACTTGATGTTATTAGATCCACCCTTTCAAGCCCCTGGAGGCACTGAGCCCGGGATTCTTGGGTTTACTGTACTATCCTGCAGAGAATCATCATTCACATCTTCTTCCCAAGTTCAATAGTAAGTAACCTGAAGGCTGGGACCGTGTCTCATCTGTTTCCATCTTCCCTTGCTACACAAAGCACAAGGCCTCATACACAACACCACGCGTGTCTAGGATTGAACTGCATTCTTTCCGTTACACTCCACAGATCTTCCTAATCTGCAGCCACACCCTTCGCATGCTGCAAACCTTCCTGCAATGATGTGTCCAAGCAGAGCTGCCCTTCGCCCCATCCAGGCCACCTCCCAGGAGGAACATGCCCTTACCAGGATGTCCGAGTCTTCAGGTACCTCCCCTGGGGCTGGGCTGGAGCAGTTACGGAGTTTGAATGTCCAGTACTCCTTGGCAGTGACAAAGAAGTTCCATGGCAGGAGGCCGCCAATTCCCAGGCTGAAAAAGATGATGTAGGCACCATTGAAGCGGTCCTGGGGCTTCTGCAGGCTGGGTGACGGGTGGTCCAGCAGCTTCTCAAGTAGCGCTTCCTGGTCGGCACGAAGGGAGCTGCTTGCAGTTCTGTAGGTGGAGTTTGAACTGTGACAAAAGTCATCCTCTGAGACAATGGCCACTGTTGGAACAGAAACAGAAACGGGGCAGGTGATCAGAAGCTGAAGCCAGGCACAGCTGGGGACTCACCCATCCTACACAACTGACTATGCCCCCACCGTGGGGTCTGTGGAGTCACCAAAGCCTGCACGGCTAGAGAGCTTCAGGTTGAAGGGTCAGAGAGAAAGGCAAGATGTCCAAACTGCAAGTGACCCCCGCTCCCTGCCGCTATGCAGGGCAATGTAGTAGTAAACAAGTGTGGGGCCGGCTGGGAGTAAGGCAGCGCAACCTAGTGGGGCCTATGGCAACCAATCCAGAAGGCAAGCCTTGTCTTAAGGCCTTCACCTTTCCATGCGGCCATAAAAAAAGGAATTCGAACACTTGACAGGCAAAGAATTGCTCTCTCAACTCTTCAACTTTATGTGAGAAAAGGAAGGAGCAGGAGAGTGTGTAGGACATGCTACTATTTATGCCAAACAATCTGGAATGGGGTGGGTGGGAGAATACTCACACATATGTATGTGTATCCTCTGGAAGGATACACAAGAAACTTCCAACAGTAGTTGCTGCTGAGGAGGGGGCTGGGGACAGAGGGGGAGAGGACCTCACCACATCCTTTTTTGTGCCTTTTGAATTATATGAATGTATTACTTGTTAAAAAATAAAATTCTAAATAAAAACAAAGGTATTCAAATTAAGTGACTAAAAAAAAAAAAAAAAAAAGAACCCTAGTGTCTGGAGCTGCCTCCCGAAGCCAGTTTGAGACATTTAATAGTCGACTCCCTCATTTCATTTGTGGGGAATGGAAGGTCACAAGCCAGGCAAATGGCCAAGCCTAGGTTTTCGGCTCCTGCCTTGGCCCCCACCTCTGTTCATCACATCCCACCAGGAGACAGCCACTCCCAGTCTATGGTAGCTCCTAAGACAAAGGGAAGATTCTAGGTTGCCAATAATTATTGCCTCCATGGCCTTGGGCAAGTCACCATGTATCTGAGCCTCAATTTCCCCATCTGCAAACCTAGGGAAGCGTTTTTATAATGGTTATTTTACTATATCTGACTAGCAATGCCTGGCCCATGGTAGCAGCTGTTGCACAAACGTCAGGCTCTTCCCTGCCATGCTGGCTGGCTGGCTGGCTGAATTTGGCTGCAAGGTAGCATGCTTACTTCTATGCTCTATATAGCACCTAGGAGGTGGCAGCAGTTTGATAAATGGAAAACACTTTCATAAAGCTGAGGGTGGGACACTCTAGTCCCTTCTGCAGTAGCTTCCTCCTTAGCCGATAAATCAATAAATAAATGCATCTCGGCTCACACAGGAGGCTGGCTGAGCCTTAACTCAGAGCATCAAGCCAGGTACAATGGGCCTTTGTTCCCTGGGGAGATGGGAATACCCTGTCACACAGGCACAGAGCTTTATCCGCTATTTCAGGGGCACCTCACCACATTCCTCAGAATTAGGCAGGACAGGAATGATTGCCTCTTTTTTTTCAGCTGCAGAGAACGAGGCCTTAAAGACACTTGATTTGCCCCACATTCAAACAGTAAGAAGTCTCAATAGTTAAAATTCAGTCCTCATGCAAGCCAAGGTCTGTGCCGAGCACTGGAGCCTGACAACAGCCTCGTATGGTAGGCACTACTACTCTAAGACCTATTTCACAGATGAAGAGTGAGGCTCAAAAAGGCAGAGTAATTTGCCCAAGGTCACACAACTACCAAAGGGCAAAAGTGAAGTGACACAGCTTAGCAGTCTGAGGCCCATGCAGATTCCCTGGCCTCCTTGGGAGGAGGCTGTCGGGCGCTGTGAACCCGTGCCTGCCAGCTCCACGTACAGACAGACCTCCTTCCGGAAGGCTCTGTGGCCAGAGAGCTGTGAGCAGAGGTGAAGGCTGTCCTACAGGGCACCCTCATCAATGTCTGCTGAATGGACTCTGTGTGGCCAGAATATTCTCCCCTACTGAGAAGGGACATCCCCTGGAGCAGGCAGACAAGAGGCTGCCAGATGCCAGCATTGGAATCAGCAAATCTATTTTAAACTCTCCTGGTGGAACAGAGCCCTTCCCCAGCCTTCATTCACCGGGCACCCAGCATTAACAAACTAGCCAGACAGCACGGGTGTGGGCGTTCATGCACGGGCGTGTGCACACACACAATTTCTAAATTAGTGTTTAAAAATGTAAAAATTATGACCCATGTAAGACAATAGACAAAGAGCAAGTGGATCTTTCCAGGTGGTCCAGCTACAGGGGTGGGTGCAGGGGCCCACACCTGGCTGGGGACCATTCTCAGCTCCACGCATTTATTTGTCCAGGACCATTCAGCCTTGACCAAGTTTCTGAAGAAGCCAGGAGTTTTCTCTAACCCCAGTCGCAGGCCAGGGCACTGGAGTGAGCAAAGTCTCATTACTCTTTATAAAAGCTAGCTGCTGGCTTTTGGACTGAAAAGAAAAGGGAAGGTATGGAAGTGCCCCAGCATCCCCAGGATGGGCTGGCTTTGGCCGGCTGTGTTTATCAAGCACCTGTAGGAGCTGGCCGGCCTCAGTCCTGCTCCTTTCTGGGTGACCTGGGGCAACGGGCTGCCCCTGCACAAAGAAGCACAAACTCGTGGGGCCTGGGGCCACTGCTGACCGCCATCTGGAAACTGGGTGCTGGTTCCAAAGAGGTTTCTGACTGGCTGAATCAATCTCCCCTCTGCACCTTGATTTTCTCATCTGTGAAATGCGGGTAGATGGGCTGGTGAAGCTAACCTATGGGAAAGCATTGCTGGGGAACATAGGGCGCCACCCAAAGGCCATAGCAGAATCTGCCTTGGGGTGGTAGATACTCCCACTCCCAGCCTCAGGCTCTCCAATTTGGGCCAAGAGTCAGCCACCTTCTGGATACCTTGAGCTGACTGGTTCATACCCAACCCCACCCCACACACACACATCCAGGTGGTGAGGTCCGGTGTCAGGAAGTCCACAAGGAGGAGGAAAGGAGAGAATCTAGGGAAGAAATAAGATAGAGACCAAGACAGAGGGAAAGTGAGCGCAGAGTGGAGGGCCCGGGAGGAGAGCAAGGAGGAAGCGGAGGGTCCTTGGGAAGGGGGACAGAGCGGGAGGCGCCCAGCGGAGGGGGCCGGCCTGAGGCTGGGGTCGGTCCTGAGCTCCCGTGGAGCAGTCACCAGGAGGGACCATAGCGTGAGGCCACCAAGCGCGGGAGTTCAGGGGACTATCCGGAGCCTGAACAGCTGGTTGGGAGCCAGGCCCGCGCCCGACCTCCGGCCCGCACTTACTGTCGCCACCACGCCGACGCCACTGCTACCTCCCCGACCGCCAGGGCCACTGCGACTCGCGGCTCAGCGGGGCCGCAGGCCCGGCTCCACCTCCCAGCCCCGCCTCCCAGCCCCGCCCCGGCCGCCCACGTCGGCGCTTTTGGGTTTGCAAACTTGTTTTCCCAGCGCTCCCACGCCGGCGCGGAGACTACCGCACGCGCCCATTTTACAGGTGGAGAAAATAAGCTGAGGGCTGCTAAGTGGTTGCCCCCTCTGACGCTGGAGCGCACAGTAAAGCCTCGTCTCAGGGCTGCTGCAGCGTGCCCTTTCTCCACCTTGCAGCCGGACCCCATCGTCTCAGCCCCCCCCTTTATCTCCCAGAGTCCTCCGCCTCGCCCGCACCCGCCTCCCCCGCCCCCCACAAATGTAGAGGACTCCCTCGGATTGCAGCCACCCCCCACCACCACCACCTGCTCCTCTCTGATCCCGGTGCTGTTCCCCAACCCAGCGCCACTTCAGGGATCCCGCCTGTCCCAGAGTCCAGAGCTAGACGCAGTCACCCAGTTTTGCTCATAGGCTTCCTGTGTGCCAGGCCAGTGCCGTGACTTTTCCTTGTCACTGCTCATGGTCTGGCTGAGACAGAGGGGTAGCTGGGCTGCTGTGCTGTCCTGAGATCCATCCCACCCCACCCCACCAGGCTCTTCCACCAGCCTCCAGACCTTTCTGTATGAATTACAGGCCAAGGGGGCCGCTTTTATCCCTCCCTCTCAGCTGTGCCTTGACTCCCACTGTCTCATTAAGCATCACATGCCCTGAGGTTCCGGAATAGTTTTACACCCAAAGCTGGGTTTGTGGAAAACCAAGACGGGGCTGGGATGGAATGCCCACCCTCACTTCGGCCTCACATCCTTGTTAGCCCCATTTTACAGGGCACAAGTCCAAGACATAAAGTTAAGTGGCTGGCCCAAGGTCACACTGTAGTGGAGGCTGTAGAGTCACACGATTTTCTGTTCTAAGACATGGCCCCTCCTAAGGGCTTGCAAGTGGATGGGGAGTGGGATGAAAGGAGAAGGGCTTCTCACAAGGGGTGACCTTGGAGCCAAGCCTTTAGGACACACATGGCCCATTGAGAAGAGCACGGAGGATGCTTGCTCCAGGAGGAGCAGAGGGCTGAAGCAAAAGCAGAGATGAGAGCAGAGATATGTCCTTGGTGAGGCGGTGAGAAAGGCTGGGCCCAGCTTGGATGGCCCCTGAGAACCAGAATGGGTGTGCAAACATCACCCTGCAGGTGACAGGGCTCCAGAAGGATTTTCAGAGGAGGAGAAGAGGCCCCACTCGGGTTTTAGAGAGATGACCATGGTGACCACCGGCGGAGCTATGGACTAGAGGCTGAGGCCACTTGGCTGCAGGGTCTGACTTATTTGTCCAGCCTAAGAAAACAGACCCACATTTGCCAAATTTTCATTTTCCATCTTAATCCTTTTAGACCTTAAACCACACTAGATCCCAATCCAGCCTCCCTAACCCCAGTCAGTGCAGTTTGCAACACCCCAGCCCAGAACACCTGGACCTTACTTAGGAACTGGGGAAGGAGGTGGGCAGGAGGAGGGAGGTAGGAGGGCTCCGAACGCTGTTTCGGAAGATTTTGGGCCACCATGTGGTTGCTGGGAGGAAGGCAGAAGTCTTGTCTTGAATCTATTATACATTTGCTCGGCAAGCTTGGTTTCTGATTAGGTTATGTGACATGCAGATCCTACGACCAGCCAGATTTCCCCAAGATGCTCCTATTAACGCTTCACATACGGCCAAGACAATGGCCGCTGTCCACAGCAAAATGACCAGCACCCAAAGGGAGGCTTGGAGCTGGGGACTGTGGCAGGGACCGAAGACCCTCCCCAGAGGCTGTCCCTGACTGGTACAGAGAGGATCAAGACCCCCTCTTGCTGCAGGTGGGTTTGGGAAGATGCCAGTGGCCCCCTCCTGGGCCCCTGTCAGCTTCATACTGGAGCACCACAGATCCCCTCCAAAGTTCAAGAAGGTCAAGCAAGGTCTAGAGGTGGAGTAGGACCCACACCCAAGCTGAATTTGGCCTTCCAAGTCTGGGCAGATGTTTTCATAGCACCCAGAACTTAGCTTGGAAACTATTGTCAAAGGTGGAGATTCTAGCCTTTACATTCTGCCCTCTGCCTGCGCAGGTAAGGACAGCAGAGGTCCTCGCAGTAAGGAAGCAGCAAGCTTTCTGACCCCTGGAGTCCCCACCCAGTTGGCCAGTTCAGAGCAGGGACCTGGAGGACTTTTCCAGGGCCTGACGTTCTGTGATTGTAGATGCTATGTCCTTGCAGCTGCCACCCATGGGTTTCAGACAGGGTTAGTAGTTTTGGCTCAGCCATGCCATAGTGCCGTTGGAGGCCTTGCCCTGGGTAGTGTGGACATGTTCTCAGAGTACTCCTACAGCCCGCCCCAGGCTCTCATCTTATAACCAATACTCCTGAACCCTGGTCATACCAGTCTGGGCAGGTACCCAGATTCCAGGCCCCTCCCCTGAGTTGTCAGAAAGACCCCTAGCTCAGGAGAGGAAGGGGCTTAAAATCCCCTTTGTGAATCTTGGTTTTAGATTTGTGAGCTAAGGGATAGTGGTAAAACTACTAACACTCTTTGAAACCCATGACTCGAGTGGGGCCATTGGGAGCATTCAATGAGTCCAAAGACGCCGTGCCCTCACTGCCAATTTCCTCCACTTCCAAGGAAGAGCCTCTCACCCCAAATATGGTAGAGAGTTTATTTTGGAGTGTACTTTGGGCCTTAATTGTAGCTGTCATTCCATCTGAAAAAAACTCCTCTAATATTAAAAGCATTTTCCTGAACAGTCTCTCATTTTATCCCCACAACCCAGTGAAATGAGACTGTTGTCCCCATTTTACAAATGAAGCAACTATAGCCAAAGGAGTGCAGTGGCTTCCAGGGCACACCGCTGGCAGCGAGAGCGTGGCAGGCCCCAGAGCCAAGACTCTTTCATACCAAACAGGTGGTGAGGCTGAGGAGGGAAGGGACAGCACGGGTGACAAAAGTCCTTGGGTCCAATGAGGACCGCGGACCCAGGGCTGTTCCTGGTCCAGCTCCCACATCATAATCCCGTCTCTTTGGTGCTTCAGTGCTTTGTCACTTGACTGCTTTTCTCCATGCAAATTCCTGAATGGTATTCGGTCATTTTCATCTTTATCGTTGGAGATGTATGTGTGTGTGTGGCAGGGGGAATGAGTGATACTGTTTCAGGACACCTGCTGAGAGAATCAGGAGGCCCCCTCCAGTGCTCCTAGGCTGGGGGTCTCTCTCCAAATGGAAGAAAAGCCAGCCAACTTGGAGGGTTAGCTGGTTTCTTGGGCTGAGTCTCAGAAGGAGCTTGGGGTGGTCTCCGTCGTGAAGACAGAACGACGTGGGCGGAAACACTTTGCTAAGGCATCCTCTGGGCTACTTCCCGGCCAGTGAGGGCTCCTCTCTTCTAGGATCTAGACAGATGGCAGTGGCAGTGTCTAGCTTGGAGCCAAAATGAGGCAGGTTGCTTTGGGCATATTCAGCTTCCCAGGGAATGTTCACGGCTCTGGGGAATCAGGGAAGGAGCACAAAAGTGGGCATCAGAAGCCCTGGGCTCTGATTCTGGCCCCACCTCTGACTGGCTGAGTGACCTTGAGCAAGTCTCTTCCCCCCACCCAAGTGCACTTCGGTGAAGTAATAAAAACCTCCCCTGACAGATTATCAGAAAACAGGGAGGGGGGTCAGGAAGGGGAGTGAGAGAGGAGACAGGAGACAGAGATACAGGTGTTTTGACAAGACTGACTTTAGAGTAGACTGATTCCAGGACCAGGGAAGGGTGGGAGGGGCAGGTTTAGTGTGGACAGGTCCAGTGACTGGCTGGGTGCCTGTCCCCTGGCCTGACATTGTTGCGGGCAGGCCATGTAAGTCTTTTTGACAAGTGCCTAAGAAGTGGCCACAGGTTTCTGCCTTTAGAGTCCCCTACTTTGTATCTGGGGTGGAGGTGAGGAGTCTGGGGCATTGCAGCTGAGCAAAGTTGATGACAACCACCATGTATTCGCAAGCATTGTCAGAGAATGTCGGGGACAGTGTCTGTAAACTGGAAAGTGATGCACTCCTACTGTACGCTCGATGTTGTGAAATACGCATGAAGATAAAAAGGAAGGGGGGAGAAATAAGAAGAGGGATAGAAGGAGAAGAAGGAGGGAAAGAAGAGGAAGAAGGGAAGGAAAGAGGGAGGAAGACAGGAGAAGGAAGAAAGGAAAAACTCAAGACATCCAAAGCACTTCCCACTGACTTGATACTTCACAATCTTCGCCCTTTGAGAAAAGCTTCCTGCCACTCCTTGGCTCTGAGATGCCCTGAAAGGTTCTGAGTTCTGGAGAGAAGCCATCTGGCTATTACAAAGGGACTTGCTCCTGGCCCCAAGGAACTGTGATGCCACAGATTGCCACCTGGTGTGGTGAACAGAACTGCGGCCAGCTAGACCTGGGCTTAGATGCTGTTTCTGTATCCCTGAAGTCAAGCCCCAGTTTCCTCACCTGATAATATCAATCTAACAGGCTTTTATGAGGCACAGAATAGGTGACCAATAAGTAGCACTGACTGCTGTCAGGAAGGTGAGTGTTTATTAAGCTCCCACTCTGGCTGCACCCCACAGGAACCATCTCCTTGAGTCCAACATGCAAACCCATGAGGGAGGAACTCTAGCTAGCCTCATTTTGCATATGAGGAATCTGGGGTACAGAGAGGTTAATATCTTGTTCAGAGTCACACAGCTAGTAAGTGCCAGAGCCAATTCAAATGGATGCCTTTTTGCCTCCAGAGCCCGGTCAGAGACTCCATCAAAGTTGTTTTGGAATTGGGGTCCTTATCTCACCTAAAGTCTGGTGACATGTAGGTGACTAAGCAACAGGAGGAGCTTGAATATTAAAGAAAATCAACCCTGTGGATGCTGAGCCCTCCCGGCATCGGGTTTGTGGGCCGATGTCGCCCTCTTGTGGCCTTGCCCTGTCATTGCTGTGCTCGTAGGTTGGGCTGGCTCAGTGGGGCTGCATTTCCTGTTGTACAGGGTTTACTGGGCTCCCAAGCAGGGCGCATGGATCCTGGGAGATAAGGAATCATCCATAATTCTCTGCTTCCACATCACTAATCCAAGTCTCCACTCTAACTCTAACCACCTCTCCTTGCCGTGTTCAACTGCCCCCTCTGGGAAAGTTCTGGACCTGCTGGAGACTCCAGTCCTTCACCCTGCTCTATCCCCTCCATGCGTAAGGCATCTTTCCTTCCACCCTGGGCCAGCTTAGATATACGGTCCATCATTTCAGTAACATCTTAGCAATACTCTAAACTCCCACGTCCCTCCTCTCCTAATGGCACCGCTGGCTAAACCTGGGTGAACAAACCTACTCGTACACCTGAGTGATTGAGCCTCGCTGGACAAAGTCCCCAGAAGGCTGGTGGTTCCGCCCTGAATCCATGGCTACCAGCCCGAGATGGGCCTCCAGGATTCCAGCCATCCCACAACATCGTAGCTTCTGCTCTCTGCAAGCACTGTTGCCACCTTCCTCTTCCATTCACCTCAAAACCCTGAATACACCCCATCCCAAGATGGCCTTGCCTCCTGCCCCTACCTGACAGAAAAGACACAGAAGCCACCACAGGAGAACATCCTCGTTTCTCAGCACCAACTCTGGCCCCATCAGCTCCTGTTTTTCTCTCTCTCCCTTAGTTATACTGTCTTTCTCTGCCACCGTTAGAGCTGTGAAGTCTTGTTTAATGTAAGTGGGATTGTGTCAGACTGAGACTGAACCTGGCGTACCATCCACACTAGCTCTGGGGGGGCAGGGCGTGCCAGGCTCACCTCTGTTTGCAGGGGGCCTGCACCCTGCCTGGCCCAGAGTGAGCGACTGCTGAGTGACTGACTGAATGTATGAACAACCGGGAGCTGATTTACTTGGGAAGATCCAAGATGTTGAAGAAATGGAATGGACAAATGGATACAAGGTAGGCCAGAAAGAGGTGGAAGGGGCCAGAATGATGACTGGGGTACCCCTTGGCTCATCTGGGTGGATGATGGGGCTTCTACTGGGACAGACAGAAAATGCCAGCAAGCACCAGGTTTGGGGACAGATCACGACTTCTTATTTGCAATGTGGAGTTTGACTTGCCTTTGAGGCCCCAGGGGGCGATATCAGGTAGAGAGGCTGGGGCCGGAGGCCTAAGCTAGGGTGCTGTCTGTTCTGGGTGGCAATGAAATTGTGGATGTGGATGAGATAAACCAGGAGAAGAGGAAGAAGGAGGAAGAAGGAACCCAGGACTGTACCCTACAGAACTCGAAGGTTTAAAGGTTGAGTTAAAAGGAGAGCCTGCAAAAGGGACAGGCAAATGGGCAGAGAAAAAGAAGGACAACCAGGAGAATGAGGGGACTGAGAGACCAAGGGCAGTGTGGCTTTGTAGGAGGAGGGTGGGTAAAGTAAGCCGTGACTCAGAGAGCCCTGTCTTGAGCTCTGCTTCCCTTCCCTGCCGGCTTTGCTTCCATGTCCCTAGACAGGGAGGAGCCTTCTGGTTTCAAAGCTGCTCAAGAATGTGCCAGAACTTTTTTACTGATGGACCTGGGAACAAGCCACCTGGCGGGCGTAGAAGGCAGGATGGGCTCATGTCTGGGCCCAGGTGCCTAAGGAGTCTGGGGTCCCACTACAGTTGACCACGGCCTCCATCTCTACAAGGGGTCCCATGGGGAGGGTCCCTGGTCACCTTCTGGTCCAAACCAGGTGGGTAAGAGGATACTTGTCCTTGGGTCTATGTTTCCCTGTCTGTAAAGCCAGGAAGAGAGTCCCTGCCCTGCCCATCTCCAGTGAGGTAGTAGTGGGGTTGATTCTGGAAATTAAGGAGGGATTGGAGTGAAAGTGTTTCTGGAAGGCCCAAGGGTGTGTCATTGTCAGGGGTGGAGCAGGTTGGGTAGGCGGGGTTGCAGCTGGGCTATGTCTTCTACTGTGTGAGGCTGTGGTGCGAGCCCTGGACTGAGAGTCAGAAGAGCACTAGCTCTACACATGTGGCTCACTGGCCTCTTGGCTACATAAGAAGAAAAACATGGGGCACCAGTGACGTCATACACTTGAAAGTGCTCTGTGATCTCAGGTGTCTGCAGACACAAAGAGTTATTCCTTCTTATCTTCATTTAATGGGGGCAAGCTTAGGCTGTATAAAAAGAAGTATAGAGCTCAGAATAAAGGAGGCGATAGTAATAGTCCAGTGACACACCTGCAACTGCTATTGACGCCGATGATGACAAAATGGAAAAGGGCTAATGCTTATTATTCTCTTAATATTTACACTTATTATCTCATTTAATTCTCACAGTAAATCTATGAAGAAAAGCTTGTCATCCCTATTTAGTGGTTTGAATATCTGAGGTCCAGGGGTTTAAGCAATTTGATCAGGGTCACATGGTTAGCAGATGATGGAGTCTGGGTTCAAACCCAGGTTAGGCAGACCCCAAAGCATGTCCCCTTAAACTTGCAGCTGAGCTGGGACCATGGATAATATCAGGTTCTGTTTCCTGAGCATCCTCAGTGCCAAGCCTTGTGCTTGGGACCTCCCAGATGTTGGTGGTTTTATGCCTCCCACACTCTGTGACAGGGGAACCATCATTATTCCCCTGTGAGAGTCAAGGAAAGAGAAGCAGGCCACCAGGAACCTGAGGGAGAACAAAAGGGTACATCGATGCTGAAGAATTAGGAGCATTTCGCTGGAAGAGAAACAACGCCAAGGTGGACCCCAAGAGCTGTTTTCAAATATTTAAAAAAACTGTCAGGGCATAAAAGACTTACACTTATTCCTATTGATTCTTGAGGATGAAATCAGCCCCTACAGCGAAAATAAGTAAGCACTCAATAAATGCCAGCTATTATTATTACTATTAGGAAGTAGTGAGTTCCCCATTTCTGGAAGTATTCAAACAGATACCAGACAAGCCCATGTCTGGGCCATTGTGGAGGGAATTCTGGCATCAGGTGAGGATGGATTAGATGGTGGCCAAGGACACCCAGCTGTGCCATCCTCGAAATCTGTGAACTGGATCCTGATGAAGCCCTGTAGTTCTCGGGGGCAGCCTCTGCCTGGTGTAGCCCCTTGGGGTAATCACAGTATTTACTGGGGTGAGTACTAGGCATCTGTCCCTGGGCACCTGGCAGTAGGGGAATTACTGGGACCCAAGGGCCCGGCAGCCAATCCCTGCCCTGGGTTTCCTCAGGCAGAGAAGCTCCTGGGAAGAGGATCAGCCAAGGCCACCATCCCATGAAGGGATGCGAGAGGGGGGCTGGGGCAGGCTCCACTGTAACGTCTGATGCAAACTGGGAAAAGACGTGCCCAGGAAGTCTGCAGAGAGGGCTCTCTGCGCGGGACCCGGTGCCAGCCAGCGAGCGCTTGAATAAGAGCAGCTCTGAGCCTGACCCTCCCCTGCTTCCAATCCTTGTGCAGCTCCCCACAGCCCTGCAGACCACAAACTGGCCTGCACAGTGTTAAAAAAAAAAAAAAAAATTTGAGCCAATAATGACAAATGGAATGATTTCACATACTCATCCTAACCCTAATTTCTGGTTTCTTGAAGCAGGAGGATGGAGCCGTCGTGGGCACTCACTTCTGCTTGGCAACCATGAGACTGAGCCCCTAGAGTAGGCATTCCCTTCCGGGGGGGTCTGTGTGGTTTCCAGTTAGCCACGGTATCCACTTCTCCCTGTCACTCCCCTACTGCACGGAGGCCAAACATTTATCCTCCTGTTTCCCTCCAGTAGAGACCCATGCTGCTAACAAAAGTGGGAGGTGAGCGGTATGCTGACAGCCTTATGTCTCCAGAAACAGCTGAGAGGACACATGAAGTGTTGATGTGGCTGCTTCTCTCACGCACATGACCAGGCAGGCTGGATCCTGGAGACATTTGTTTTTAACCCCTGCCTACCCCCTGCCTACCAACAAAGCCCTGAGGCCCGACTCTAGGGGACTTCTGTGAGCTGCCCCCGTGCGGAAGAGCAGATCTGTGTGAACCCGGGGAGGGCGGTGGCCGCACAGGGAGCCACACCCCTATGCAGTGGGGTCCGCGTGGCCTCTGTGTCCTCCCCGCCCCTAGCCCCATCCTCTACTGTCTCTGACTCCACCAGCCCACTCCCCACTGTGGGCTTTCTCTCTTCCATATCTGTGATCGTGCTATTCCTGCCGCCTGGTGGCCCCTGGGCCCCTGCCCTTCCTGCCCACCCATTTCCACCTGCCTAAACATGACCCCTGTTCCCGGCAGCCCAGCGGGAATGACCCTCTCCTTTCTTCTTGCTCCCTCATGCTCTGCTGCTACCATCTCAGGCTGGCGGCTCCTCAGTTCTGATGTACTAGCTATGGGAATTCCCTTCTCATTCTGTGAGCTGCTTGTGAGCTGCCCATGCCTGATTCAGCAAGTTCCCTGCCCCTGGGCTCTGTGCATCTATGAATTAGATCAATAAATACTGATGGAATTTCCAGATATCCTAGACCCTCTCCTTGGGGGACGCTTCTTAGGCTGAGGAACTGGGATGGGCACATTCGAACCACCCACCATGAGGCCTGCACCAGGCCAGTCCCTCCTGGCTGCTGGTGCCCCTCCCCCCAGACTCCCTTAGTCCCAGGTTAGGGTCACTGAGAGCACACCCACTCATGCCACCCTCCCCCCATACACATGCTCAAATAGGGCCTCGGACCATTTCAGCACCTCTGGCAGACAGCAGCCCTCACACCTGGCCCATTACCTGCTACCAGGAATTGAGCAAGTCTTCTCTTAGTAAGAAATTCCAGAAAAGAAATCGCTGCAAACTTTTGCCTAAAAGCATCTCCCACAAAATGCGTAATTGAGAAACATCTCGGGGAAACCAAACACAGTGTTCATAAATAGCGTTGCTTCCAGAAAGCCTTGCTCACCTCCCCTAAATTCTATGCGCCCCTCCCCCACGTGTTTCTCTCTCTTTCCTTAGACCATGGGCTCTGAGGGCAGTTTGTACCCAGCCCGGTACCCCCCCCCCCCCCCCCCCCCGTGACCGGCACAATGTGCCCTGTCAGTTGTTGGACAGTGAGCATGGGGCGCTACCCGCTGCCCTGCCAGTTTGTGTATTGAAAAATCAGGAACCGGGAGTCGCCAATCTTGAGCACCTCCTGTCCCTGGGATGTTGTACCCAGGGCAGGGATTATGGTAGGACCAGCATCTCATTAAGAAAGGTCACTGATTCTCCAGGGCCCAGTTTGAAAAAGATTGGGTGTGAGATTCCTGTGCCAGTGCAGGAAGTGACAGTGGTTTGATGGCAGCTTTCCCCTAAAGTGACAAGGGAGGGAGGGAGGAAGGTATCTGCTGTTGAGAGTGGGGAGCGGTTGGTTGAGTCTGTGAAGACAGGAGAGGGGGGGCGTGGACAGCAGGCAACCTCAGCCCCCCAGCGGCCTGCCTAGGGCCCTCGCTCGGAGGACTTTAAAGGTGAGTCTGGAGCTCCAAGATGGATGGGTTGAGCCTCAGCAACCAAAACGAGACGATCTTAATAACAACAAGGGAGGCAACAGCTAGGGACCTCCATGGAGACGTCATTAAGGGAACCTGCTATCCACTGGGAAGGCCAGTGTCAGTGTCGGCAAAATGAAGTTCTGAGCAGCTGTTGGAAAAATAAAACTATTTCATGTTTATACCTCGAAGGGTTGAGGGTCTTGGATCAAATCCATTATATTTAAATATTTACATGTATGAATATGTTTGCATCTGCATAGATCTTCCTGAGAGGATATATGAGAAGTGTAACAATTGCCTCTGTGGGGGAGGACTGGGGCAGGGGCAGCAGGAGGGAAGGAAGAAGGGAGTGAGTGGGACAGGGGAACGAGGACGATCTTTTTTTCACCTATTCTTCTGTACCTTTTGAATTTTTTTATACTAAAGGCATGTATTATAATTTCAATTGAAATGTACAAAAGTCTTGAAAAAATGTGTGAAACGAAACTGGATGAGGTCTTCCTGCATCTGACCTCAAATTGGGGTTGGATTTCCTCTTCTTATGGCCCCTAGTGGACAAAGGGGCACCCAGAAACCTTTCATGGCAGATCACACTGGTGGCGTGAGTTTGCCGGCTGTGTCAGGCTGGCCGGCTGGCTGGACACCTCACTGGGCAGCCACTAGGTCACAGGATCTAAATCAGGCCATTTTATGCTGGAACCAGACCCAATTTGGAGACCTGAGCTCCACGGGACAGAGGGGACCCACTGAAACAGGGCCACTGCGTCATCCGGCACCTTCGTGCACATTAGGGGGAAAAAAGCCCCTCACGACACTTCTCAGTGGAGAAATTAACGCCAGTAGTTTACTAGAACAAGGTCCTTTACTGCCACCTGCTGGGAGCATCTCATAGTAAATTCACAAGTCTACAATCTGGGTGCGAATGGTACCCCCCCCCCCCACCACCACCAAGGTGCTCTCGTACAGTGTGGAACTTGCTCAACCTTGCAAGGCAGACCTGGGTGCAAAGTCACAGGATCCCCGCCTGCCCATCTTTACCCTTCTGCCTCATGAAGCCTCATGTCCCAAGCGAGTGCTCTGAACTGACTGACCTCTCAGCCTCAGCCCCAGCTGGGATACACCCATCTGAACGTCTCACAGGCAGACGGGGTGTCATGCAGGGACTCTGGTCCCGCTCCCCACATAAGAACTCAAGATATGGTGAGGCCTAAAAGGAACACCCACGGAGCCATAGATAGGGGAGTCATATCATATAGTCTTGCTGGCGGCTGGGTTGGAGACACAGGAAGCAGCAGCCACATGATCTGTAACCCACAGTCCGCTTCTCTGCCAACCAACCTCCTGTGCTAACTGCAACCCACCTCTCTGCAATCCACAATCCGCGCTTCCTAGCTCAGCCACGGGTTATATCAGTGGCCAAAGGCTACCTGGTTACAGCCGATGGCCAACTAGCCACAGCTGACCCGAGCCAGAACCTTTCCATGTGAAACCGAGAGCCTGGAAACTGCACTCAGGGGCTCTGTCCCCACACAGGGACACTGGCGGCTTCCTCTCTGTTGTCCCTCTCACACATCACCTAGTTCATGAAAGGCTCAAATGACTGACCCCTGAACATACTCCGTGAATGCCTATGCCCTGACTTGGGATAGCGTAGGCTCGAACTAGCTTTGTGGTCGAGGAGAAATCCTTATTCCTCTCTGGGCATTTTCCCCTCTGTAAAACGGGGCAGTTGAGTTTCATCATTTCCAGGAACCTGACAGTGTCCTCCCCCCACCCCCAAACCCATGGAATTTTGAGTAAGCAGGAAAGTCATTCCCAATTACGGATAGAAAGACAGTCCAGAAGGCAGCAGAATACAACCTGGAGTTTTTTTGTGTTTTTTTTTTAATTAGACTAGGAAATATAATTTATTTCATAAAAATTAATTTTGTTACAATAGGAATGCTAAACATTATTTACAGGTTGTAGTTTACAGAATACACAGAGGTGGGATTGGGGCCATTCCTGCAGCCCTGCATCCCCCGGACATAAAATCACGTCTACAGTCCAGGCAGGGGGTCCAGCCCTTTGCCCCCAGGAGAGCTGCTTCCTGACCCCAAGCTCCTGATCACCTCCCCTCAGAGGGCCTGCTAAGGGACCTAGTTCAGCTGCCTGGTTGCTGGGGGGAGGGGACCAGAGGGCCCTGGATCGTTCTGGAGATGGGGAGGGTCCTCATGCCCTCAGAATGACCCGTGCCCTGGAACTCTGGGGCCCGGGGCACTGTGAGGGAAGGCAGAGGGAGAGGCACATAGAGATACACCGACTGACCCTGTGGGCTCAGAGAGGGCAGAAAACAGGCACGCCAACCTCCGGATGTCCCAACTGGGGACTCGAGGAGAGCACTCTCATAGGTGGGGACACGTTTTCGGAGGGGCACCTGATGTGCCCGTGGAGAAAAGCATACAGAGCACGCACACACACAGACACACGCGCAAACACACCTGAGATGAGAGACAAACACCCGTGTGAGGGCTAGGCTGGCCCTGCAATGGTCGGTACCTAACCCGCTGCTCTCAAGGTACACAGGCCACGTGGGGCTGCCTCTCGGGCCCCAGGAGGAGACAGCTCAATCCCACCGTGAGGTGGACAGCGTGGGGTGTAGTCACAGCAGCCTTGGCAGCAAACCCTTTCCCAGCTTCTCCTATAAAGCTGGATAGTTTGAACCCTCCCAGAAGCCTCCAGACAACTGGTTCTGTGCTCCAGGCCCTGGTCCACAATTCCTGGATATCAGATCAGAATTGGTCCCTGGTGACTAGTCTGGCCTCATCCACCAAAAGCTCTCATCCCAGGCATGGAGCAAGCAGGCTTCTGAGGGTGGCGCTGGGCAGACCATGGTAACTACCCACTACGGTTCCCATCCGAAACCTAGAATGACAGTGCGCCAGGACCCGAAGGGCGTTAGGTAGCAGCTGTGGGACCTTCTAGGTATAAAAAGTAAATGAGGCCCAGAGAATGCAGTCATATGTCTGTGGTCACACAGTTTAGTGGCAAAAGTAAAGCCTGAGTGTCTTGGGACACCAGGCTGCCCATGGACATTGGAGAGCCTGTGATGGGAATGGCACTGGTAAAACCCCTGGTTGGCCCTGGCTGTGGCTATCACCCAGGCCACCACAGGGTGGGCTAGGAGTGACCAGGGAGGCTGAGCCCCAGCAGACAGGTAACTCTGACAGGAAAGGCTCACTGCCTTTTGCGTGAGGCAGCATCTACACAGACACTGGGGTAAGGAGCTGGGGTCCCAGCCCTGGGGGCCCCCGATGCAGGCCTGATACAAGGAATCCTCTCTCAAACTCCAAGCAGGCCCTAGTCTGCCCATGGCCAACCCACACCCCAAGAGAGGCTGGCGGGTGGCGAGATCCCCCCATAAGCCTGCAAGTCCATGGCAGGGAAGACAGGCTGGGGGTGCTGGCTGGGACTGCAGCCCTAAAACCTGCTTTCCTCCCAGGAGACCAGACTTTCAAAGGCCAGGATATGCCCAGGCTGGTCCCAAAGGCTGCTCACTGACCTGCTGGGGCAAGCCCAGCGGTCAGCGCCCAGAGCTGTCAGGAGAGCTGGTACCTTGCCTGGGTGCCAACGAGAGGCCTTTGATGAGGCGTCTGTGCCAGCAGCGAGAGCCTGGTCCCAGTCACTGCCAGCTGGCTGGAAAGGCACAGGCACGCATCCCTCCCCAATCAGGGCCCCTGGTGGCCTCTCAGAATACCCTGGAACAGGTTGGTGAGGGGGTGCCAGCCCCTCCACTCTGTCAACCTTCTTGTTCAAAGGTTACCTACCTCAAGTTCTCCCAGACTACAGAGGGAGGGGGGAAAGGAGGGGCCTGTGGAGATCAGAGCTGAGAAAATCACCTCCCACCCTTGCTCTTCCACTCCAGGCGGGCGGGAGAGCGTGTAAAGCACAGCCAGGACACCCACCTCCCAGCCTCCCGGGCCACAGGGCTGCTGCTAACATGTTCCTCAAAACCACACGGAGGCCCAGAAGCTCAGGTTCCTGCTGTTAGAGACGCCTTCTCATCCACCCCGTCTGGAGAAACGGAGGCTATGGAAAGGCGGGTCCTGGATTCCTGGGTTTCAAGAAAATGCCCACCTGCTCCAGCCCACCTGTTCTAGAGACTGCTAAGTGGGCAGTGTGGGGCTGGCCCTCCCCTGGAGGTAAAAGAGAGAGGTGTCCATGGGGGACTCTCATCCCCCACTTCCTTCTCTGCTGTGGCCCCACTTCTTGGCCACACCTTCTCTCTGGGAGCCACCAGACCATGGCATTGCAAACAGTCTCCCTGGCACAGAACTGGCCTGGCCTGGCCTGCCCATATTTTCCATCCCAAGGCCTCTTAACATGGCTTCCCAGTCCCAGAGGAGCCTATGGGGGGCATCTACCTGGGGCTGTGGGAGGGAGGGTGGGAGGGAGGACCACACCCCACTCCAGAGCCCCAGGCTCCTTGGCTTTACGGATTCCGCATCTGCTTAAGATTTTAGAGGGAAACAAGTAGCTTGGCTAAAACCCCATCTGACCCTGTACCACGGGGGAGACTCAGGCCTAGTAAGAATTTAGTATAAGATGGAATCATTGGCAGCAAAGTGTTCCCTGTTCAGTCTCTCTCTCTCTCTAACAAACACACACACAGACACGCACACCACTTGCACACACTTGCTCCTGGCCAGAAATGAGCACGTTCACACTCATCCACACTCAAGAAAAGAGTTTTCTATTTTTTTTGTTGTTGTTTTTCATTTTCTTTTCTTTTTTTTTTTTTTCTTAAAAAGGACTTATCCAAATATCTGGATAATAAATCATTTGCGTTTCCTAAGAAACTGGGTTTTTCTTTTCCCTTGTGGTTTTGGTGTTTTTCTTCTTCTTCTTTGAGACTTACTAGCAGTCTGAAGCTTTCTTTTTCTTTTCCTTTTAGCTTTTGGACAGGAGAAAGCAGTTTGTCTGAATTGTACTTGACTCTTCAAAGAGGAAAATGGTGTGAAGAGAGGGAGCTTAGGGAGGAGGGAGAAATCAATAGCTGAGGAAGAAAACGAAAAATGAAACGAAAACAAACTGAACCCAGAGGTCCCAGGGCTGTGGACGGGGTGAGGGTGGGGTGGAAGGAGGGCCACCCCTTTGCTCCCCTAACTGCTTCCAGAGGCCTCAGCCCCACTCCAGTTTCCCCAGGGAGGTCTGAGGCCAGGAGAGACAGCAGGGGGTGGAGAAGGAACCCCAGGTCCTCCTGACACCAAAGTACATGGATTTCCTAAGGCTGGTTGTGGTCTGAGGGTAGGGCAAGGGAGGAGGCGGAGGGGCGACGCCGGCCGTGAGCTGGGGGGGCATCGGAGGCTGAGCTGCCCCTCAGGAGGCTGCCCGGGCCTCCCTGCGCCCGCCTCCTGCCAGTGCCTACCAGCCCGCAGACTGGGGCAGCTCAGCAGTCTCCGTCGGTCGCCATGGCCACCAACATCTCACTCTTGCCCATCTCCTCCAAGGCACTCGCCAGGCTGTTGAGGTCTCCGTCATCTTGTTGCAGAGCTTCCCAGAGATCCAGGATCACACCCGTGGGGCTTGCTTTTGTGGCAAAGTAGTTCAGGTACCTGGCGGAGGGAAGAAGGACACTGGGCTACCCAAAAGCTCAGCACCTCCCAGAAACCTGGGTGTGGAGGGAGCATGAGGAGGTGGTGGGAGTATGGACTCTGGGGTCCCACAATCCTGGGCCAGAGTCCCAGCTCCTCTGCTTACAGGCTGTGTGGCCCTGGGCAAGTCACTGCCCCTCTCTGAGCTTTATAGTCTCATCTCTAAAATGGAAACTGTCTTGCTCATCATTCTTCACCATCTTATTATTATCATTGACAAACCCTGGCCCCAGGAGACCGTTGAAACCTAACACTCTGTTCTGTCTTCCTCCTACCTTTATCCCTTGCTGATCTTGCCCCAGCCTTAGACATCTCAGTAAATCCCACCCATTTCTAGTAAGATGTCTTAGACGTGGCATCTGCTCAATGCAGGTTTATTAAATGGTTTCTCAATGAGTATAACATCATAATAATGATTATTATTGCCATCGGATTTATCCAGCATTTCAAGTTCTCCAGAAAAGTTTCGACATTAAGATGTCTCCTGCCATTTAGCAAGTATTTCCAGAGCACCTGCTCTGCCCTGGGCTCTGGGGTGGTGGTGGCGCTCAAACCCAGCAGGTGTCTGGCTTTATCTGAATGTCACAGACCAGTGGTCTGAGCATGATGCTTCGCAAGCAACGGGCTTCTCAGACTTACCACACCCAAAAGGCCGATGGGAATGGGCTGTCGTTTGGGTGGGCCAGGCCTGTCCCAACACTCACCGGTCCATGGAGAGTTTCTTCGCCAACAGGCGCCAGTCATTGCCCCGGGAGTTGGGGGCATCCAGGCTGTTGCATATTTTCTGGCGGATGGACAGTGGGATCTTGAAGGCATAGGGTCCCAGCTGGGTGGTGACCGTGCTGCTGGGGGCAGAGCAAAGGGCATCCAGGGAGCCAGCAGGAGTCTGGAAGGGCAGGGGGCAAGGGTGAGAGGGGCAGAGGGCTCCCCATGCCTGGTGCTGGGTATCTGCTTCTCCAGCCTTCCTGACTTAAAACTACGAACTCGTGGAGACTCCAGTCACTCCCCGCCCCCTATCCGGGGCAGGCTCTCACTGCTCAGTCAAAGAACTTCTCCCCTGGGGGGTCAGCTCCTGAGGGCCAGGGCTGCGTGCCCGACCCCCAGCCTTCAGGGGCTACACCATATTAATGGACTGCCCAGGGCGAACGCTAATACAGCCTCGGGATTACGAAGCCATGAGAAGCCTCAGCCCCAGTCTAATCCATAGGGACCCACTTTTACACACGTGGAAAACAAAGTGTAGCTCGGGGAAGTGACTTGCCCATGGTCACGTGCCAAGTTAGTGGCAGGGCTGGGGCCAGACCTATATCCAGCGCTCTTTACACTGCATGGCCAGCAGGGTGTAGCACTGTCCCCCTGGTGGCTTGGCTTTCATAAGCCTCAATCCGGATGTCCAGAGGTGGAGACCTGCACCCTCGGGCCATGCGGTGACCTGATACAAGGGCTATGGTAACTGTCCTCCCTGAAACCTACTTTCTCATCATCCAGGTGGGGCTCACTACTGGATCTGTCCCCCTGGCGGTCGTGAAGATTTAGTGAGAGAGTCTCTGTCGCCTGGCGCATAGTCCATGCCAAGCACAGGGTCGGCACTCAACAAATGGTACCTAGCTGTTACAGCAGAAAGTAACCCAGCCTCCACTCAGACTCGGGAGGTCTCTGTGGGAGAGGGCATTTCCACTCAGATAAGGAGGGAGCTTAGGGGCTCTGCCTGCCGTACCCCAAGCCCTCCAGCCCTCACCTCTGCCAGTGTGGTGTGCAGCTGGAATATCTGGCCTTCCCCTTCCACCTGCCGCACACAGATCTTGCAGGTGAACTCCGTGGAGGCCAGGCTATGCCTCTCCAGGGTAAAGGTGCAGTGCAGGGCCTTCTGGCTGCCACTCCAGACGTGATAGAAGGGGATCTCCTGGGGAAGGAGGGGCGTCAGGGTCAAGGAGGTGAGGCCAGCCTGCCCCGGCCTCAGGGAATGGAGGCAGAGGCAGGGGGTGGGGCCTGAGGCAGGCAGGTCAGGCATCTCCACCCAGACAGGCAGAGCAAGACCTGGTCAAGGGCCTTTCAGCTGAGAAAGGGCAGCAGGAGGCACAAGTCTGAACGTGTGTGTGCGCCTGGGGCTGCGGAGCTTATAGACGCAGTGGTGTCATGGATGGGTGGGGGCCCCAGGACGCGACCATCAGAGATAAGTCTGGACAGTCTGCCAGGCGTGGACGCTCTTAGAGATGGTAAGGCCCTTTTGAAGGTGATGTGGGCAGACGTTTGTGCGTGGGACTGTGTGACAGGAGTGGGGGTGTGAGCGTGGCATCAATGGCACCAAATGTGGGGCTGTGCCTAAGGAGGACTGGGAGGGAGTGTGGGGTGGGCGGAAGACAGACAAAGATGGAGGGGCAAGGCTGCAGGGCCGCGGGAGCAGCAGGGCCTGTGTCTGGGAGGGGGAATTGCTCTTCCCTGAGCGGACCCCCAAGTGTGCCCCCATCTCAGCCCCAGCCCTCCCCGCCTTTGGCCCAGCCCTCACCTGGTACTTGGCCAGCAGCTTGCTCCTCCAGTGGGCATGGGGAATGTCATGGAGGGAGAGGCGCAGGTTATGGTAACTGTCTTTAAACAACAGAGGTTTGGGCTCCTCCACGAGGTAGCCGCCCAGGGTCCGCTCCAGCTCCAGCACCTCCTGTGGACCACGGGACAACGGGAAGTGGGAGTCCATCATACTTGGCCAATGGGCCCTTTCCTACTACAAGCTTGGGGGTTGGGACAGACATGGGCAGAGGGAACCAGGCTATAACACTGAGGGCAGGGGCCCATCTGAGCACAGGGCTGGGCATTTGGTAAGTGCTCATAGAAGGCTTACTTGAGGATACATGGATGAACGGATGGATGGATGGATGGATGGATGGATGGATGGATGGATGGATTGGATGGATGGATGGATGGATGGATGGATGGATGGATGGATGGATGGATGGATGGATGGATGGATGAACAGATGGACGGGTGTATGAATAGATCTATAGAGGAATGGGTGGAGAGATGGACTGATAGATGGATGGATAGATGAATGGATAAACAGATGGATAGAGACGGACAGATAGAGTGATAAATATAAAGATGGATATACACATGGATGGCTGTAAGATAGAAGGACAGATGGAAGGAAAGGTAAATGGATAGATGTGTAAAGCTTGGGTGCACAGATGGACTGCTGACTGAATGAGTACATAGATAGATAGGCAGCAGCTGGATGGAGAGCTGGAGACGGACTGGGGCTGAGTAAACAAAGAATGCCATCGTGTCAAAACGTGGCAACTTCCCTCTTACTCTCTAGTCCATTCTCTGCCCAAACCTGGACATTAGTTAATGCCCCAGGATTAAGAGAGCCAGGCTACAAGGCCTTTTCCCAGGGGTCTCCAGCCCATTACGGGCCTCATGGAATTTCAGGCCAGTGTGGTCCCTGCAGAAGACACTCTCCCATGAGGCCTTTTCACCTGTTACATCAGTCGTCAGCTTGGAGTTTGAGACAAGTCACATGCGACTGGGAGAGAAAGGAGCTGGAAAAGAGCACCCGGAACAGGCATCCTCCAGGTCAATGCCCCTGCCCAGTAGACAGGTTCTGACTTCCTTGGCATGGCCCCAGGGATGCTGGGAAGCTCAGCTCCATCTCTCTCCATCACACACTCACATCCCTGCATGCTGTGATCACGTGGATGACACAACTGCCTTTGCGTAAGCTGCTGTCTCCTGGAACGCCAGTCACCCTTCTCTGTCCAGGATGCCCACTTGTCCTTTGGAGCCCATCAGCTCTGCTGTGAAGCCTTCTCAGACTCTTCCCCAACAAGCCGGGCCCTGCAAGCCCCTTCTAGGCTGGTGCACCCTCAGCCCTCTGGAAGGCCATTGTCAGTGACCCCGTCTATCTACCGCCTCTAGCCAGGAGCTTGGTGAGGGCAGGACTTGTGCCCGATTCATCCCTGTATCTTGAGAATCTGATGCCACTTCAATGTTTGAGGAATGAATAAATGAATGAATGAATGAATGAATGAATGAATGAATGCAGGAGGCTGATGGTGGTGGAGAGGTGCCTGGAAAGTACATTATCCTGGCAGGGGGAGGGGGAGAAATACTAGAAGGTACCATATAGCTGGCGAGCCGGGGGTAATACACCACCGACAGTGTGCCAGGGTTTGTGGGTACCTGAGGCCTGGCCTTACCTTCAAAGCTGCAGGTGTGTCCTCCAGGCAGTAGACCCTCAGGCTGTACTCCAGGGAGGTACAGAGGGCTGGGGCACAGACAGCCAGCTGGAGCCGCTTGATTGCAGAGCGGGAATAGGACTCACCCGTGAACACGTAGGTGCCCAGCTGGTCTAACAGGATGTGGCAGGACCTGGCCTCCAGCTGGCAGTAGCAGGGGGTGTCCAGGGTCTCCTCATCCAGGGTCACCACCTCCTGCAGGATGAGAGTGGGGGTGGGGCAGACAGCTCACAGCCAACTGGAGGGGTCAATCCAGGCTGGGCCCGGTGGAAAGGAGGCAGGTTCAGGGAGTGGGCCCCGCCCCCAGCCGTGGCGCCTCACCTCCCAGTGGCCCTGGTGGGCCTGGGTCTTGAGCTGGAAGATCCAGTTGCCAGCACTGACTTCGGCACAGTGGGGCACCGTGAGGATGACGGGGCGGCAAAGCAGGAGGCCCGTGGGCCCACAGGTCACCGAGGGGCTCAACACTGTCTGGGTCCCTTCTGCAAGGGGGCTGGGGGCAGGAGGGAGGCAGTGAGGGGCTGCCCGAAGAGCTTCGCTGGGGCTCGGATGGGTGCCGGGCACCCACCTCTGCCCCCACTCCGGGGGTGACAGAGGGCAGGTCTCCTCGCCTGGGGCTCCCAGGAGTCAGCGGAGAGGCAGAGAAACGGCATAGACCTTCAGACTGCTTCCAGAATCTGGCTATCACATGAGGACATTCTCACAGGCAAATATTTGTTCATGTTTTTAAAGGTTCTGCACTCGTGGAATGTTTGTGATAGATGTTGCTAAGCTGTCCTTTGGAAAGCTGGTACCGCTCTATGCTCCACCAGCGAGCATGCCATGGAGGGCTGTGTGCTCCGCTTTTGTCTGTATGAGGTATGATCGTATGAATTACTATTTATTTGACTACAAATTAGGCTGAATATTTTCTCAAAACCTATCAGCCAGGGTGTGTGTGTGTGTATCACTTGTTCATATCCTTTGCCCATTTTTGTACTGAGCTGTTCAATTTTTCTTATTGGTCTCTAAAACCTCCCTACCTAGTAAGGCTATTAGCCTTTGGTCATATTATAGCCAGTTTGTCCATTGCTTTTCAAGTTACGTGACTTGTTGTGCTGGTTCTGCATGTTTGAGATGTGGACAGAAGATCTATCAATGTTTTCCCTGGAGGACGAACTCTGGCCTTAGAATCAGGCTTAGAAGGGGAGAAGGTGATATTTGACCCCAAGGTGGGAGGGCAGTAGGGAAAGAGGAGGTGAAGGCGGGCAGCCGCGGCCGGGCTGGGGTTTTTCTACTCACAGGGTGTTCTCCGCCTTGTTCAGAAGAAGGTACATCTCGTAGAACTTGCCCTGGGGGATGGCTCCATTGGGCACCAGCAGGCTGACCCCTAAGGGGAGAGGGAGGTCAGCACGGGCTGCGGGGAGTCCAGGAACTCAGAACAGGGGATGGAGGGGGTGGCCCCAGCTTGGGGCAGGCAGAGAGAGACATCTCCTGAGCTCCAGGTGGTCACCAGCAAGGGGTGGGGAGAGGTCTTGGGACTAGGTGTAAGGAGAGGCCAGGCCACTGACCACAGAGGCTTGTTGCTAACACAGGGGCCTTTGGCATTGAGATGGGGTATAAAGATGGGGCAAAGGCCTGGAGTCTGAAGGTCCCAGTGCTGTCTCCAGCCTTGGGTATGACACTGCGGAACTGCTAACTGCTGGCTTTGTAACCTGAGATGGGCACCCCTGCCCTTTCTGCTGCTAGAACCTAGGACAGCACTACAGGTTTGTTGAACTACATGGGGTATTCTTCACCCCTAAACAGAGAAACTGAGGTTTAGAAAGTGCCTGGGCCAAGGTTCCCCTGCCCTCGTGAGGCAGAGGCAGACCTGGATCCCAGGCCTTCGATTTTATAGTCACATCTACCCCTGGGCCTCACTTTCCCCACCTGTGAAATGGGATCAGGGAAGACCTATCTTCTGCTGGGTGGTGTTGGGCTGTCCAGAGAGGATGTGCTCAGTTCAGGCTGACAGGCAAGCAGAGAGGGACCCACCTGTACCGGGGATGCTGAGCCTCCCGCCCAGGCAACCAAACGTGCCGCTGACGCTGCTCCCTGGGTCACGCGGCAGGCTCAGGAGCTGCTGGGAGCCGAGGCTGGCGCTGCGCAGGTGCAGGAAGTGGGTATCCCGGGAGAAATCGCCAGGGTACGTGCCTGGCGGCAGGACCCCCAGCAGGTCAGCCCTATCTGGCAGGCCTGACCCGGAGCCGGTGGTGCTGGAGCTGTAGACCTTGATCTTAAGGCTGGGCAGGGGGTCCAGCAGGGGCGAGTTGGTCATGGGGATCTTATCGGCCGAGTCCTGCAGGGCATACACAGGCCCGCGGTAGATGCCGGCACTGGCTGTGAGGTCCGGGGGCACAGAGGGGTGCAGGAGCTGCGGATGGTCTGCAGGGGTGGGGGGCGACAGTCAGAGCCAGCCGTGCCTCACCGGCCCAGTGACACATTCTCCTCTTGCCAGGGGCCCTCCCGTGGCAAAAGCCCACCCAAACGTCCAGCTGCGAAAGGCTTAGGTGGCTTATCAGCCTCAGTTACTCCTTTCCTTTTCTGGATCTCTCTAATCCATACCAATCTACATAGTTATCGCTAGAACAAACTCTGGAAAAACCCTGGGAGGGAGTCAAGAGCCCCCACTCTGATGGGGCGGTCTGGCGGGCTGCCAACCCTGCTGGGGGCCCTGCCCACCCCCACACCGACTCAGGTGTCCCCAGCTCCTTACTGGGCCTTGCTGTCTTGAAGTTGACTGGGTGGAAGCCTCCAGTGAGGGCGGCGGACGAGTCAGTGATGTCGGTGTCTGAGCCTTGGCAGCTGCGGCGGTACACCACCACGGCCACCACCATGAGGACGGCCACCACCACGAGGATGGACACCACGAGGCCAGCGTACAGCGCCACATCCCCTGAGGACTCCAGGACTGCAGGACAGGAGGGCCGTGTGAGGGGCAGGTGCAGAGACCCAGGCCTGGGGAGAGCCAGGGAGACTGGGGGTACCTGAGGGGGGGCAGTGCTGGGTTCTAGTCTGAGCCCTGCCGTGGCTCCCTGGGCTGGTGACCTCAGGCAAGCCTTGAGCCTCTCTGAGCACCAGTCTCTATAAGTAAAAGGGTCTCAAAACTTCTGTCCTACTCCCCTCTCAGTGTGGCAAGGACGAGCAAAGGGACGCGTAGTCTCACGCCCAAGAGTAACGCGGTGCTCACGGCTGAGAAGGAGACAGGGTCTGTGGTTCAGTCACCAGGGCCACAGATTGTCCTGTCAGAGCTGGGATTAAACCCAGCCTCGCACTTGCAGCCTGCAGCAATCTCCAGGGGACCAGAGGGCCCACCTCTGCAAGGGGCTGCTCAGACCCGCCCATCTCCCATTCTGTGCTGAGGGTGGGAGGTGGAAGCAGAGGGAGGGAGTGGATGGGGAGCAGGAGCAGGGGAATGAGGTGGAGAGGAGGTGAGCAGGTGGAGGGGAAGGAGGGGGCTCAGGGAGGCAACCCTCGGCTACAAACCCACCCCCCCACAGGCAGGCTACTGGGCTGGAGGACACCCAGTTCTGGTGGGGGGGGCGGGCGGGCTGCTACACAGCTGGAAATAACTCTACGAGGCCAGGCAGGAAGGGATCAGAGTCAAGACTCCGGATCTAAAGTAGGGCTGTCCAAGACGACTTCCTACTGTGATGGAAACATGCGATGTCTGTGGCTGTCCCCCAATGGTTACCAGCCACACATGGTTATTAAACAACCAAAATATGGCTGGTGAGACTTAGGAACTAAATTGTAAAATGTATTTCATTTTAATTTAGGTAAATATGAGTTTGAGCAGCCACACGGGACACACAGGTAGAGCCAAGGCAGCTGCTCTTTCTTCCCTTTGCGTCCTTGGGAGCTCCAGGTAGTACCTGCCCACGCTCTCCCCTCCCTGGGCCCTCAGGGAGATAGGCCTGCTTTCCCTACCTGGACCCCTGCAAGCCCCTGGGGAAGGCCCAAGTCTCAGCAAGGCAGGGCAAGATGCCTGCCCGTTTCTGCTACCTTCCGGCCCCCGTCTTGCCTCAGCAGCCCTCAGGGCTGGGGTCCCACCGCTCTGGCTCCCCAGGTTGGGCTCCGCCTCCTGATGTCCTCACTCACCAATGGGGGCCACTGATCTGGTGATTTACAATTTCTAATCAGTCACCAGCCTGATCCCCCAGGGAGCTAGGCCAAGGGCCTGGCTGCTGATTTTATGAGTCCAGAATTATTTGGAATTGTGGTTTAATTACCACAGGCCAATCTGCCCAAGCAGCTTTACTGCTCTAGTGTTAGTGCAAAGCAGCCTCTGGGGCTGAAGGCTGAGCCCCTCGGGACTCATGCGGGGCAGTGGGTGACCCAGAGAACTTTGGAAGCTTTGGCCCAGCTGCTGGGGTACAGTGAGGGGCACCGGGATGGCCTCCCACTGTCCCTGTCCCAGAGAGGAAGGTCAAGGGGCTAAGAGCAACAGCTTTGGCCACAAAACCGTTTCAGTTCAAACCCTAGCTGGATCCTTGGATAAGTCCCTTCTCTCTGACACTAGTTTTCTTCTCTTATCACGGGAGGGTCAGAATAATGCCCTAGGGCCTTTCTGTCAGCCCAGGGTCTGCCTGTGTGTACGTGATGGAGGCTGTGACACAGTGTCAGGTCCTAGAAATCTCACGGACGGTTGGCGGGGAGGCACTTTCAATTCCCCCTGCGCTGCCCCCCCCCCCCCCCGGAAAAGCCAGCCAAGGAGAACCCCAGAGGAAAGAAGACAGCCATGAAATGGGACTTACGGTGGCTTTTGGGGTCACTTAGAGTTTTCTTATCTGTCGAGGAAAATAAAGGGAAAGACAATGACACAGGTGGTAGAGAAGGTGACGGGGAATGGTGCGGATGAAATGATAAATATGGTGGGTGGGCACAGGCCCCAAGGGGCTGCTCCACTGCAGGCTGGGCACAGAGTGAGGCCTGGGGGGTATTTCCTTATCTGGCTCCAGAGCCCCTCCTTCCCAGGCCCCGCCTTCCTGAGTACTCACTTTGCATGCACAGCCCATCGGTGCAGTTCTTGGAGTCAAGCAGAGTCCCACTGCAGTCTCGGCCTCCGTTCTGGGGCGGGGGTGCCATGCACTCACGGCTGCGCCAATGGGCACACTCGGTGCTACAGGCCGACCATTTGCTCCACTCCGTCCATGCTCCGTCCACTGTAGGAGCACAGCACTTAGCACATGGGAACACACACGTGCAGACACATACACACGCAGGTATGTGCACGGAACACAGCAATGTACCACGCAGACCACACAGAGAACCCCACACCATATCCAAGAACCCCACACAAATGCAGAGTCAAGTGTTCCAGGGAGGCAAAGAGAACACAGGGAGATGCATAAGGTCACTCATGCAGATGCAACCCCATGCACAAATGTACACACCACGACACAAACCCAGGGTGAAAACTCCACACTGCCCCCACAAACACGTAACCAAAGAGCGAGCACACAGCCAGACGTGCAAGGACACAGAGGCAGAGATGCAGACTCAGACAAAGACAAAAGGAGAAGGGGCCTGCTGTAGGATCAGGGTCAGCGGCCAAGGTGCGCCTGACAGTCAAGTGCAGGAGCGCAGACGCCCTGACCCCAGGCAGCTCTGCGACCCTGGTTCAGGGAGCTGGCAATGAGAACCCTCGGCTTGGAAGGCAGAAGAGCCCAGCCCTCAGACCGCAGCTCAAAGCCTCTGTCTCCAGGTCTCCAGCCGCCCAGGCAAGAACAGGAGGTCACAGGTCATGGCATCTACTCCAGCCTGCTCGGCCAGCTATGGGGGCCCCGGGATAAACACCTGCTGCTTCCCATTGGGGCACAGAATGGCTGCCCTGGCTCTGGTCGACACCACAGCACAGAAGGGAGGGCGGGGGACTGGGTGTGGCATGGACTTGGACAGGGTGCCACGTGGCCAACAGCCTTACCTGGGCACACGGTGGTGCAAGCCGTTTTCTGGAAGGCCTGGCCCTCGCAGAACGCTCCTCCGTTGAGTGGGGTGGGGTTGGTGCAGGTCCGTGTGCGCTTCTGCCAGCCACGGCCACAGCGGTTGGAGCAGGGCGACCACTCTGCCCAGCTGGACCAGCCGCCGTTCACTGCAAGGGCAGCGGGTGTCACCCAGCTGGCCTGGCTCTGCAACTCATGGGTCCCCCAAACCCCACCCCCCACCCGACGGGGCCTCTCCGCTGAAGCCTGGCCATTCCTAGGTGGACCCCTCCTGCCTGCAGGGCTGGGGACTCACATACCAACGGGCAGAACTGGGCTCTCACCATCGGCACCTGAAAAGACCCTCAAGGTCATTGTCTATTCCCCACCCCATTGTATAATGGCAGATGAGGGTGTGGAGAGGGCTAGCACTTACCCAGGGTCACCCCGTGAGTGATGGAGGACCTGGGACTGGAACCCATTACAAGGCTCTTTCTACAACATTGCAGTCATCTCAGCTGTGGCTCTGCCCCTCCTCCCACCCAAGGGGATAGCAGGGGACAACAAGGAACAGCCCACAGGCCTGGCCAGCCGTTCCCTAACTCTGCTAGGACAACAGGCTTGGGTATGGGGATGCCCACCAGGCCTTGCCCCAGCGCTGACTCCGACAGAACTGGGTCCTTCTCCTTCAGAGACAGGCAAAGGGCCTGAGAAGGGACGAGTGCTCCTGGCTGGGGACCCAGGGGTGCCTGACTTGCCCACGACCTTTGCTAGGTGACCTCGGGGAAGGCACCTCCCCTTTCTGGGCCTCTCTCCCCCACTCCCCGGTTCACCAGGGTCCCACTGGCCTCCTGGGTAGGGCAGGTGAGGTGGGTCACCTAGCCCTGGGTGCTCTCCACTCCCTCGGCCATGCCCGCCCCACGCAGGCCTTACCATAGACAATGATTGTGGCCGTGGTGCTGCGGCGCTTGGCCACGATATTCTTGGCCACGCAGGTGTAGTTGGCGGTGTCGGACAGGCGGGCCTGGCGAATGATGAGGTTGTGGTCAATGGTGATCAGGAAGTTGGTGTCCTGTGCGGGGTCGATGACGTCCTCGTTCTTGAGCCATTCCACCTGCAGGAACATGGGCGAGGGGCATGAGGACCCAGGGGCATGCCGGGAAGCGGGCCCTCACTGGAGGGGCAGGGAGGTCTGACCATAAACAGGACAGCAACTATCCATGTCCACCCACAGTGGTGACACAGTGAGGCAGGACATCCACAGGCCTGGACACAACAGTCACAGTGGTCAAGACCACCACTCGCCATGTAAGAGCATCTACCCCATCGGGCTGTTGTGAGGGCTGAATGAGGGAGCACATGGCAAGCGCGGAGCACAGGCCTGGCTCACAGTGAGCACACAGTGGGAGCTAGTAGCGCAGGCCTTCATCACCACTCTTTAAACTGCCTCCCTCAGCTTGGGTAACAGGCCTGGCACGTGATGAAGAACATGGTCGCTGGGTTCCAATCCCAGCTCTGCCACGCACTAGCTGGGTGACTGCTTTACCCCTCCCAGCACTATTTTCCCAGCCATAAGATGGGATGACGACACCCCACTGCAGGGTTACTATGAAGACCAGCGTGCCGAGTGCCCAATGACAGGTAGTTATCACACAGGGTGTCTGTCTGGGCGCATTTTGCAGATGAGGGCATCGGCTGGGGGAGGCTGGGTGGTTAGAGCAAGGTTTTAGGGCCAGGTGGGCTGACCCCAGAACAAGAACTCAGAGTCACAGCATCTATTCCAGCCTGTTCAGCCAGCTATGGGATCCCTGGGATAAGCATCTGTTGCTCCCTACTATGGGGACAGAATGGCTGCCCTGGCTCTGGGAGATACCGCAGCACAGAAGGGAGGAAATGCGGGATCCCGTCTTCCGCAATCCCTGTGCTGCTGGCATCCCTGGTAGCAAAGCTGAGCTGTCTGCCACGCCCTGCTCTAATTCCTGGGCCACCACTGCAGCGAGTGGGAAAGGCAGCATGTCTGAAACACAGCAGAGGTGGTGAGGGGACAGGTGGGCATTGCCCAGGGATGCAAAGGCCAGCCAGCTTGCGGGGTGAATATACACTCAGACACATGCATTGTGAGACCCTTTGTTGTCCGTAAAGCTGGGCTTTGAGTTTTGCACGGGGCGGGCGGAGACGGTGTGTGCGGCCACTTCCCTTGAAGCAGACTGAGGCTGGAGTCTACCCAAGGAGCCTTCGGAGTTCCTGCCTCAGCTCTGCCCCATCTCACGGGGTTATGCCTGCAGAGGGCTCAGCTGGGGTCTGGCGTGTGTTGAGTTTTGAGAGGTCACAGTTCCTTTTACTGTGAAACAGGAGGCTTTGGGAGGCTGAGGCATCATGCCTGGCTGGCCTCCGCCATGCCTGCCGTTCCCCGTGTCCCCACTCACCTCAGCCACAGGCACCCCCTCTGGTGGGCGGCACTGCAGGAGAACCTCGTGGTCCAGGGCTACTTCCTTGCCTAGCGGCTCCTGATCGAAGTTCTTGCGCAGGTCTGGAGAAGGGAGAGGGTCCCAAGGCACAGACAGGGAGGAGGCCAGTGAGGCAGAGCTGGAGACTGAAGTCACCCATTCTCGCCACTAGGTGGAAGTGTACACCAAGGGAACCTTCATGGGGCCGCCTGGCCCTTACCTGGGGAATACCCTTTTCTCCAAAGTGGGGGCCTCACCTGGTGGACTTGTGGAAACAGGGTTCCCTCTCTGACTTTGGGATCCTAAGCTCATGGTGGCCTGGGCTGGTGAGGAAGCTGGCAACTTCCCTTATATATACATAGAAACAGGCCATTGGAAATCTGGTGGCCCTGGTTCTGGGTCTAGAAGCCCGCTCTGAGCTGGCATCCGTGGGCTCAATGTCTCTGTGATGGGCACCTTCAGCCAGATGCCCCCAAAGACGTGGAGTTCCCTCTCCAGGATCCATGGGGTGGGGGTGGCGGGTCACGGGCCTGGGGAATGGACTTGGGGTGTCAGGGTGACGTACATGCAATGCGGACGTAGGCCCGGAGACTCTTGGTGGTGCCCGCAGAGCTCCAGGCCACACACTGGCACCAGTAATCCTCCAGCCCGAACAGCTCCTCCACCTGCTGCCGAGACACCTCAATCTGCACCTCTTGCACTTGCATGCCTGGGAGAAGGAGAGAGACACCCGTCAGGGGGCATGTGTGAGGGCAAGAGACATAGCAGGGGGTACCATGACAGCTCTCTGCTTTCCAACCCCCAGCTCCTGCTGGCTCTTCGGCCAAGGGCCTCTCATGTCCATCTATCCATTTTTCTCCTCTCTTCTGTCTTCACCCCGCCCCCAGCCACCACCGCCGCTCACCTGGAAACTGCAATGACTAACACAAGCCCTCTGCCCCTACCCAATCCACTTTTCACCCTACAGCCAGTGTGGGCTCTTCAAAACACACAAATGGCATGTCATTCCCTGGTTATGCCCTCAGAACTCTCAGCATAAAGACCCAATCCCTGCGCCTGGGCCTCAGGCCCAGCACGTTCCCCCTGCCCCTCTAGCCACAGGGCCTTTGCACATGCAGTCCCCTGCTTGGAAGCCTCTTCTGCCCTTTCTGTGTCCAGTGAATTCCCAGTCACTTTGAGCTGGGCTTCCTGTCCAAAGGGAAGGATCCCCTGACCCTGGCCCACTCTCCTCAGCCCTCAAGGACCACTCAGTGCTCCCGCCACTGCACCAGACATGGGTCTGAGCACTTATCACTCCTGCCCACCCTGATTTCCTCACTGACCATTTGAGCACTGACCGTTATCTGAAACTGTACTATTTATTGATAGATTCATGTGTTCATTGTCTATCTTGTGCAGGAGAATGAGGAAGGGCTTTGCCCTGTTTACTGCTGTAGCCCAGAGAAGCTCAGCAATGTATCTGAAGAGAGCATACGGCTTCTCCCTGGTCACGGCTCATGGGGCTGGAGCTGGGGGAGGCCGGCCCCTCACTTCTCAGTGGTACCCTGCCAGGGCCTGGGGGCCTCCCTGGATAACTGCATCCACTAGCCTAGAGAAGGAAGCACGCACTCTTCTGCCAACTCTCCCTTGACAAAACCTACGTTCAGGAGGAGAGTGAGCCCTCCTGAATCAGGGCATTCATCCTAAGCTCCTCCCCAAAGCTTGTGGGAGGACTATGAGGCCTCCTCTTCCAGGAAGGCCTCCCTGACTCCTCTGTCTCAGAATTCCTAAAGCTGCTCCTCCTTGCCATGACGTGTCCCAGCACACCTTTTCAGGGTTGCACGTGGGTTCTGATAAGCCCCTTGAGGGCAGGATTGTCCACTATAAACACTGTGGTACCATAGCATGGTGGTTAAGCATGTGGCCAGGCAGATGGACAGGCTTGAATCCTGGCCTCACTCTCACTCCCTAGCTGTGTGACCTTCACTAACTACTTAATCTCTCTGAGCCTCAGTTCCCTCATTAGAGTAGGACACTCAGGGCAAACTCTAAATGAGCCATGGCAGTTACTCTGCCATCGCACGTAGCTCAAGCTGGACACAAATCAACTCTGGCAGGTCATTTGGACCTCATCCAGCCCCCCCTCCCATTGACATTTGGAGAAACTGAGACTCAGAGAGGGTAAGTGGCAGATCCCAGGTCCCACAACAAGTTGCCAGCAAAGCCGCGATCAGCTCTGTTGGTGTCTTGCCCAGGTTAGAACTCTGTCCCTTACCACACGATGCCTCTCTGGACCTCTTCCAATGACCTCATTGCTTTACTTCTCGGGCATCATGGTGTGTGTGGGGACAGGTGGGGGCTTTTGCCCTGGGAGCCTAGGCAATGAGAAGCCCGTCCTGATGGCCAGGGATCTAAACAGGAGGGGTCTGGGGTCTGCTGTTGGGAGGCACCAGGAGGGAAGAGGCTGCTTCATGGACGGGGGGGGTGGAGGGGTGGGGGGGTTTGCCTGCTCGCAGTGGCTCCCTGGAGTGCTCGCCCAACAGGCAATGCTGCATGGCCCGGCCAGCAGAGCAGGGTCCCTGCCCCTGATTTTCCAGGCAGTTGCCTGGAAGAGTGGTTCCTCTCAAGGGGTCAGCCATACAGAAGGTTTCAAAGCACTCACCCGGCAGACAGAGGGAAAGGATCAGCCTGGGGGCTTGACGCTTGGCAATGGTCCCAGGAGGCAGAGATGAGGATGGGGCCCTGGGTCCCACAGACGTGGGCCCCAGCACCAGGTGTCCGCCCCTGCATGTGACCATGTGGCAGGCAGTGCCTAGGCCAGGACACAGGGCTTGGCTGCCCACCTCAACCTGGTATGAGCTGGTGGGCTGGCTGTCCCACCTCTCCTAGCCCAAAGCTGGCATCCTCTGTGTTTTCAGGGTCTGGAGAGTGCCAGGGAGGGCCAGGGGTGGGGGGGCAGGAGGCTTGGGAGGAGCCAGCCATACTGCTGCCAAGGGAATGGTCCATAGGACCACTGTCCATTCTCTGTAGCTAATGGGGACGGCAGTGCCCCAATTTCTAGGACTGGCAGGGCTAGTGTGCATAGGAGCAGGGGTGTAAGAGCCCCACTGTTACTACTGCTAATAATTGTAGGGGCTGTGAGAGTCCCTAGCAGGGTACACTGTCCCCTTGCTCTGCGGACCCACATGGCTAACCGCTGATCCAGGCCAGAGGGACTCAGGGGGACAGATAGGTAAGGCCAAGTTTCCAGAGAAAGAGGATAAGAAAAAGCCAGAAAGAGGATGGAGGAAACAGCATTTATTGGGCACCCGCCGAGTCCTGGCACCATGTTCAGCGCCACCTTGTTCCCTCACCGGGACCTTCTGTCAACATCCCAGTTTACAAAGAGAGGTGCGAGCTCAGAGAGGATGAGTAAATTCCCCAGAGTCACACAGCTAGAGACTGGGGTATAGACATTTTCTTGTAAAACTTCTTTTCTAAATTTTGGATTTGGGATGAGAATGAGCCTCCAAATCTACTTTTAAAAGTTTGGTAAAATAGCCATAACGTAAAACTTACCAATCTAACCATGTTTGGTTCAGTGGCATTCAGTACATTATGGGGTATAGTTTTAAGCCTGGGTGGTTCTAAAAGGTGTGAGTTTTCATAGTGAAACAGAAGTTGGAAGAGGGAGAAAGGAGGGAGGGAGAGAGAATGTCAGGGGAGAGACACAGAGAGTGAGGCTGAGAGAAGAGAGGAGAAAGAAAAAGAATAAAAGTGGGAGAGATGGGGAGAGAAGGGGAGTGGGAAACATAAAGAGACAGACACAAAAAAAGACAGGGACGAGAAGGGAGAGGCAGGAGACAGAAGGAAAGAAGAGAGGGCTGGAAAAGCAGGAGAAGATAAAGGACCAAGGGAGAGATGGGCAAAAACAAAACCAACGCAGACACTGGGGCCAGGGAGCTGCCCAGTGCTGGCTGCCTGGTGGTGACCGGCAGTGGGTCGCCCACTTTCCTGTCCTGAGCTCTGGGAAAGGCTTTCTACTTCCAAGCATTCCTTTATTGCAAACAGGGGCCTAGGGACACACAAGGCCCCCCACTTAGTCTCAGGGGAGAGACCAGCCTCTAGGAGTTGTGAGGAGGCTGGGGGTCTGCCTCCTGCCCCCCCCCCACCTCCCTGGAGACGCCCAGGGCCCTGCACATGTGTCAGAAGGAAGGGGCCTTAGTTTCAGCCACTTTCCTCTCTCCCTCAGGGTTTGGGCTACATCTTTGCACCACCTCTGTAATTATTTACATAACATTATTAACCTTTTAAAAATGAAAATGAAAATGATTTCTGTGAAGGAAACATTGCATCATTACTGTGAATGGAAACAGTATCGCTTCCCACAAACAGAGAAGATCTGCGAAACGAATGATGATCTAGAATCCTGGCCAGGTGCTGCCAAAGCCAGGGCACAGAGCAGGTGCTGGGGTGCTGGTGAAAGAACCCTGGTCCCGACTGGACTTGCTGCCTGATATGAGCAGGATGGAAAGAAACTGGAATAGGCAACATGCAAGTCAGCAAAGGAGTCGGTGCTATTGCATTTGGTCACCCAAAGTCAAGCTGGGACATGTAGCCGACGCTTAGAGAAACACTGATCCGGGGTGAACCCAGATGGGAAACTGAGATTCAGAGGGGCCCCATGGCTGTGTGAAGTCTCCCATGGAGCCTAGGCTGTCCCAGGTGTCTTGGGGGTGACCAAGTAAGGAGGGAAGCTCACCAGTGGCCTCATCCCAGCCCTCCTGTGTGACGTGGTCGTTCTGGCTGACCCACTCGCCGTTGCACTTGAAGTAGATCTGCGTGGCGGGGAAGGCACGGCAGCTCAGCTCCACGGGCTTGTTCTTCACTATGTAGGCGTCTTGCGGCTCCTGCAGGAAGTGGGGCAGCGGCTCGGCCGGCACCGACGGGAAGGAGTCAGGGAGCACCTCGCCGCCTGAATCAGTGCCTGTGGAGGGAGGGCGGGCTCTGGTGAGGCCAGAGGCTGGGAGGCTGGGGGCACCCCTCAGTCCCCTGGAAACCCATGGCAGAGAGAGGGGACAGCCAGAGGAGATACGCTGGAAACTCCTCTACGGCTTGGGCAAGGTCTGGCTCTCCTGGTCCTCAGTTTCTCCATCGCGCCCTGCTGTTAAGGGCTTGTGCTATGGAGCCACTGCCAGCTCTAGGATGCTGTGAGTGATTCTGCTTCTTTACAGATGGAAAAATGAGGGTGGCCCGGGGCGGTGAGGGGACCCATCAGGGTAAGGACACCCCTTTAGCCCTCCCCAATGTCCCCTGCACTAGCCCTGCGCGGCCGCCCTCCAGTATCCTATGGTGACACCACAGTACAAGAAGGGCTGGAAATGGGACTGAGGCTGGAGCTCAAACCAGGCCAGTGCTGCCTTGAAGCCACAGCTGCCCTTTGCAGCCAGTCTGATGGAAGCGGGGACAGGAGCCAAGGCCGGCAGGGCCATGGGATGGGGTGACGTGGGGCGGCTGCACCAGGCCTGGGCTCCCTGGTGTAGCTGGGGGGGGCTTCATCCTCCAGGAAAGCCCAAGGCAGGCGGCAGCTTGGAGGGGAGACAACCTTTCTAGCAGCCTCCACCCTGGTGGGGGCTCCGACCCACCCCTGAGCCTTTCCCACCTCAGCCAAGTCCATACCCTCTGCCTTAAGGATGAGGAAACTTCAGAGGCTGGGAACACAGTGAAGCTGTTAATTTCCCCGGCAAAGGGGCCCAAAGGAAACCCTGGCTGCCCGCCTCCCTGGAAAGAACAGCACCTCAGGAGGTGAGACAAACAGGAAAGGAGAGCGCCAGCTACTGCCAGCACTAGGAGGGGGAAACCAGGCCAGGCCAGGCTATTGGTTCGCAATCCACTTAGGAAAATTGTCTTTCCAATGCCAAATGCCAAACGATCAGGTGGCTGGGGACAAGCGGCAGGGGGCTTGTCCTCCTCTGCTCGCTGCTCCAGAGGAAGCAACAAATTAAGCTGCAGGGGTGCACATGTCTACCTGGCCCTTCCCAGCCAAGCAAGGCCCTGTCAATCCCAGCACTTCAGTGCCTCAAGTGGGGCTCGGGGTCCCGGAGGGAGGCCAGAGCCGTCCCTGGGATCATGCACTTGTCCTCCAGAGCAGAAGGAACAAAACGTGCCTGACGTGCCCAAGCCGCGCTGTCTCTCTGTGCACCAGCAGCCAGAGCTAAGACTGGGGGGCTTCAGAGCTCTGAGAAAATGCAGGGTGGTCACTGGCTCCAAGTTGTGTGTGTGTGTCTGTGTGTGTGTGTGTGTGTGTGTGTGTGAGAGAGAGAGAGAGAGAGAGAGAGAGAGAGAGAGAGAGAGAGAGACCCCGACCAGCAAGAAGGGGTGAGACTCCAGCTCCATCCAGCATGTTCTGTGACCCAGGGAGAGCCCCTGAACTCCGACCTCATTACTTGGCCTCTGAGGAAGGCAGGATGACATGAGACAAACATGTCTGAGTGCCTAGGAAGGGTCTAGCATATACGTACAAGTTCCTGTATTCAAATAGCAACTAATGCTCACCTCACATTAGACGCTGTTTCCAGTTCTTTGGTACTTTACGTAATTCTTGTAACAATTTGTTAGGTATGTTGTATTAGTCCCCAGTTTATAGATGGGTAAACTGAGGCCAGAGAGGTTAAGCAACTTGCCCAAGGGCACACAGACAGCAAGAGGAAGAACCAAAGTTTGAGGCCAAGAAACAGACTTCAGCGTTTGGGATATCGCCCGGGGGTTATCACTGGAGGGGCTGCACACATTGTGGGTGTCCTCACACCTGGGAATCCTGACAGACCCTGACAATGGTCGGGACTCTGCAATTACAAGGGCTCTCTCACAAAGGTCCAGCAAGGCTGGGACCATCTTTGCTGTTTCAAAGCTAAGAAAACTGAATAATCCAAGTGGGGCAAATGACTGACCCAAGGCCAGCTAATTAGTGGGGAGCTAAACTGGGAATTGTACCGAGGATTCCTGAGGCCCAGCCAAGGCTCCCCCATATCCGCTTCCCTCTACCAGGCAGGGAGACACCTTCTTCGTAGGTAAACTGACAGCCTCTAGGGCCTGGGAGCTTGGGCAGTTGGTCTCCCATTGGCTTGACAGCTGGTCACTGTGGCCTCTCCGCCAGGTCGGGCAGCTCCAGGGAAAGCAGGTGGAGCCCAAAGGGCATGAGGGCAGTGGGGAATCTACCAGGCTCCATGCCCACCTCCCAACATCAGTCTCAGACTCAATGGGTGTAAGGCAGGGCTCAGGCTTCAGAGTCAGACACCCCTGGGCCTGAACCATCCCACTGGACTCAGGCACCTCATCTGTGAAATAAGGGGACTGACAGCCATGAGAGAAGGTATGTGGGAGCCCCTGGGTGCAGCTCGCTGTATGCTCACCCTACCTTCTAACCGCGTACCCGCCGGCCCCCAGGGGGTGGCACTTTGGGCTGTATTTATGACTTTGTTGTATAACCCTAATGCGGCTCATTTATAAAGCAGGTACAGACGTGACTGAGGAAAGTAAACATGAGGCCCCCATTAACACAGCAGGCCCTACCCTCCCTGCCCCACCCCTCCTCTCAGCCCTGGCACAGAGTCATCTCTGCCCTTGGCAGGAATATGGTTGGGTGTCCTCATCAGTGCCTCTCCGTCATGGCAGCGCTGGGGGCCTCTTGATGTAGCTATTGCCCTCTTGCCAACATGCCCACCCCCAGGCATCCTGGAAGCAGGCACTTCCAGGAGACAAGGAAGAACTAAGGGCTGACCTGAGGTTCCTCCCCAGAGGGACCAGTGGCGGACTGCAGGCTGGCTGGCATGCAGTAGGCACTCGGTGACTGCAAGTTAAAGGGGGGCTGGGCTGCTGCCAGGGCCCGGGTAGCAGCTGAGTTGGGCCCCTGTCCTAACCACTGGCCACTTCCCCGCCTCCTTGGCCCTGGCTTGGGCCCTAGTGCCTGGGGGAGGTCCCTGAGCCTGCCCGGTACAGGGCTGCTTGGAGAGAGAAGAAAGATGGAGTCTTGGGGCTTCTGGGTGCTTATTCTGTCAGATACTTTTCGAGAGTGTTTCATATTAACGCGCTGACCCCACAACAACCCTAGATAGAGGTTCCCAAACTTTTGGTCTTTAATGTCTTGGTAATTTTTACCACGTAATGTTTTCTCTTTTTTTGGTAATTTTTACCCCAAGGTCAAAATAAATTCCTAGTGGTTCTGTTTATTAAGTAGTTAGACCCAAACAACGTGTGTGTGTGTGTGTGTGTGTGTGTGTGTGTGTATCCTAACACCTTAGTAGCCATTTGAAAAAATAATACACGTAATTTGAAAGAAAAAATATTTGTATTCCATTCCTAAACAGCCACCATGACTTACTAATATGGATGTGTGCACCTGTTGGGCGCTGAATAAGTTCTCAAGTCTTGGAATCAGAGTGTCTCCCTCATTATTTGTCTCCCAAATGCCCAAATCCCAGCTTTGCAGAAGATACGATGCCATCTAAAGAAAAGAAATGTGATGTAATGTTGACGCGGTGAGCTATATTGAGCTAGCAGTTGTCGCGGTATCTGGCAGCTGTTCAGTACTGCTACGCTATGTTTCTTGGAAGATTAAAAGTATCTCACAGCACCCGTGTATTTGTTGTGGCACCTTGGGGTGCCTTGGTACACAGTCTGAGAACCACCGGTCTATGCATTAGGTACTATTACTACCCCCATACTACAGATGAGGACGCTGAGACCGTGACAGTTTTAAGTAACTGGCACAGGCTATAAATCCAGTAAGTAGCAGAGCTGGGGAGCAAATTCAGGTAGTCTGATACCCGAATCTAACTTCTGACCTGGGACTGGTATATACGCCCACTGTATGTGAGGTGCGGAAAATATTTCAGCAAATTTACCTCTTACAACCCCCAAGGTGAGGATTTTCTTCCCATTTCACAGATGAAGACATGGGGCTTCCAGGGACTTGTCTGAGGTCACCTGGTCAGTGGGAGGAGGCCAGGCTTGGTGTCATCTCTCCGCCCCTGGGAGGAGACCTTGCCTCTGCCAGGCCAGATCTGGATTTCCTGCTGGCGGGAAAATGTCCCACGTCACGTGTGTTTTGCTAATAGCAGAACTCATATGGACCCGTGGTTGCAAAATTGCAACCTGCCTTTAGAGCCACAAACACGAATGGCCCAGCTATCCCAAGATGAAGGTATGGGAGAGGACACCTCCCTGCACAGACGTACTCGGACAGTCAACACACAGGAAAAGAAGCACCACTGAAGTCAGGAGCCCTGGGTTTGCACCAGGGCTGGGCACTGCCATTGCTGTGTGGCCTTCCTCTCAGGCCGCAGAGCCCCCGGCTATAAAATGAGGAAGTTGGTGCAGCCAATCTCTCAAGCCCTTCTAGCACTATGAAATGTGAAGATGCCTTGTGGGGAACCTGTTAATGTATGACAGTGTCCCATTGAGTACATTTTGTCTTCAGGAAGTTAATTTGCTGAAAGTGGGGTCACCTTTCTTGCCATTGTTATTCGTGGCTCAGAGACCCAGCACATATTGTGGTCCTCGGGCACAGGGTGGGCGGAGCCTGGGGAGGGAGGAGGACGAGCTATGTGCAGCTGGGCTCCCCCCATCATGCCCCAGCCTGCCCACCCCAGGCCTCAGATCAAAATGACCACCCGCGCCTCGGGCTGGGACCTCTTGTGGGCACCAAGCAAACCCACGCTTTGAATTCGCCTATACCTGCCTATAGGAGGTCTCTTGTCAGCTAGTCTCCCTTAGGAGGCAGAGATTCACGGGGGGACAGAGGTTACTTCCAGGGCCAACTCGCGCAACATCTCCCATCATCTCCTATCCAACCTTGACTCACACACCTCCAGGGATGGGAGCTCCCTACTGCCTTTCTCCACCATGTTCGCCTTTGGACAGATCTAACAGAAAAGTCTTCCTTACGTTCAGCTGGAATTTGCTGTCTGAAGTTCCAGCCATGGCTATCATTGTAACCCAAGGTGACACAGAACAGGGTGCTTCCTCCTCCCCTGACAGCTTCCCAGCCTCCGCAGGCTGCAGCCTGTCCTCCCTGGCCTTCTTTCGAATATTCACGACACGGTTTTGCATTCTCACCACTCACCTGGCTTCCTCATGAACAAGTTCAATTTTGCTCACAGACCACTTAAAATGTGGGGAGGGGAGGCGAACAAGGTGGGGTCTGGCAGGCGGCACCTCCCTGCTTCCGGCACTTTGAAGGCTCCTTAGCCTTCTGGCAGCTGCTCCTGGAGGGCAGGGAGCACACCACACCCCCTTCTTGGTGTCCTCCGTGGGCTCCAGGACAGGGTAATGGTGCCCCGGAAGGGGAGTGGAGCTTGCAGGACAGAGCTAGGAGCCGAAGCACAGGGACCACCAGGCCGCACAGTGCTTTCCAGAGGCTGGGCCTGGGCAGTGCCCAACGGGCTGCCATCCAGCGGGTGGGAGGCCCCGATGGGGAGAAAGTTGAGGCCACAGGCTAGTTTGAGAAGTATTAGAATCTAAGCCACTAGAATAAGCAGGAGTCAGGGACCTTGGAGGTGAAGGAAGTAGTTTCAGGACTAAGGTAAAGAAACTGTATTCCCCCTGAGGAGAGGCTAAAAGTACAGTGTTCAGACATTCCTGCATGGGAGACTGTCCCCAGCTGCTAGGGGAAGCCAGAGGGACTCTGCTTCCTAGTGGTGACCCTGAGCCTGGGCGAGGCTGGAAGGGCATGTGGTGGAACAGGCTGGCCTGAGAGCCAGCGGACGCGGTTCAAATCCTTACCCTGCCACTGAGAGCTGCGGAAGGTCGTGTTACCTCTTATTTCCTCCATTCATAAAAAAGGGGTGACAGGGAGTGCCCCGTCAATTCTGAGGTGTTGTTGTGAAGGTCAGCTGAGAAACAAATGTAAACGTGCTCTATTGACTGGGTGCAGCTGGAAGAGGCACCAGGCAGGAAATCTGTCTGCGCTGTGTGTGGGGAGCCCTACAACCCCACTCGGGCAGGCCTCTCAGCCCATCGCATGAGCCCCAGCAGGCCAGAAGCATACCGTGGAAAGAGTACTCTCAGAGGGACCTGGGGCCCTGCATTCTACTACCAGCCCAGAGAGGCGAAGTGACTAACGCAACATTACACAGCAAATTAGCAGCCACGTTGGACCAGGGCCCAGTTTCTGCTTCCAGGCCCAGGATGGCAGGGCTGTGGGTAAAGGCGTGAGCTCTGTCTTCCCCGTGCCTGGGACAGAAACTCACCACCACCTATCTCAGCCAGGTCCACTTCTGGGCAGCCCTGTTGCCCAGGGCAGAGACGTCTGCACGAGGCCGCGGTGGTTTGGTACGGAGGTCCTTGACACCCCTGCCCCTGGTTTTTGTCCCAGGGGGGTGACAAGACCAGGCCTGGGACCCCAGACTCAGCACCAGGGGTGGGCATCTGCCATTCAGAAGGGGCTTGTGTCTCCAGGGCTGGCTGGCATGAGGCGGTATACACGCTAACGGGCAGGACTGGGAGGGGAGAATGGGGCGGGTGGGAGGTGAGGGCGAGAGGAACGCCCCACGCTGGGCACATTTATCATCAGCAATCACAGTCTTTCTCTAGCCCCTGGACACTGGCTAATTCTCGCCAGACTTGACCTCCCACTGCATGGAAAATCTCTTCCATTCACTGTGAGGCTGATGTGCTCAGTGGGGAGTGGGGAGAGTGGGGGGAGAGGAGCCTATTTATTATTATGCTTTAAAAACACACAAACCCCACATGGATGGACCCCTCCCTGGACACAAAGCCCTTCTTCCATCTGGCCCTGGCTACTGGCGGCTGTGGGGTTCAGGCTGGGGCCCCCCTCAGAGGTGGTTACAATGGCCGTTACTGATGACAAATGGGGGCTGGCAGGCTTGGGGGAGGCTGTTATTCCTAACAAAGGAGGCCCCTAGCACAGCCCTTTTCCCATACCCTCTGCAGACCTGCCGTGCCCATGACATCACTTCCTGTGCAGGAAGTGGGCTCACTACGATGGCCTGGGCAGTGTCTTGCATCCTAAAGGGGGTGTCTGGCTGAACCTGAGAAATCTCTCCCTTGGAAAGACTCAGGGGCAAGTGAAGGAGCTGATGGGAGGCTGGGGATGAGGCCCCAAGTTAGGCACGGAGCCCTAAAATGAAGCCCGGGCCCCATTTTTAAGGGGCCACACTACTTACTAAGTAGGAGGGACATTTGGTTCTCGGCTCACTGGTCTACCCTCAGGCTCTCGGAGGTGCCTGTGGAGGTCGATTCCACATCCACCGGCCTGGCCGCTCCTCTGGTCCCTCTTCTAGACACTTCCTCTGGTCACTGCGCCCCCTCAGCCTGAGCAGGGATCCCTCTACAGCATATTTTTGGTTCCCCTTCAAAGTCGCAGGGCCTGGGGTGTCACCGTGCTTGGAGGCACGTGAGGACAGGGCATTCTGCTTCCCCTTCCTCTCCCAAACATGGGGCTCAAAGCCCTGTCGTCTGTCAAACTCCAGGTAATACTTATCCAACACACAATGTAGCATTATCATCAATACAACAATCCTGCGAAGTAGGTGTCCCATTTCACAGGTGAGGTAACTGAGGCTCAAAGAAGTGAAAAGACATGCTCAGGCTCCTTTGGCCCAGAAGGCCCCTGGGGGATCAGTAGGAGGCAGCTATTTTTCTACTCATTTTGCAGATGAGCAAATGGAATCTCTCAGAGTTCACTAGTTTGCGGGAGGGGAAAGACAGACTCAGCTTTCTACTCCCAGCAGGTGGCGTCCCTTTTCTGTGGGCCTGATAAGTCCTGGACTTGTTTGGGATGCCCCAAACAGATCCATCTCAGCCTGGAAGGGCCTGCACGAGCCTGCAGAGCCCCCAAGACATCACACTCAGACACACGTGCTCACACCAACAGACCCACCCACACCCAACCCAAGGTCACGATCCACAACCGTCTCCCCTGGACACCGAGAGAGCCCCAACCAGGCTGGGACAGTGGCTCCTTTCTTAGGGCTGCTTAAGTCAAAGCTCTAAGACAACGGCAGTGACTCAGGCCCGAGGGGGACCTGCTGTTTTATTTGGTCATCTCTCCCCCATCCAGAGTTGGGATGGGGGCAAGTCTGAGTTGCAATTTTAGACTCCACCACACACCCAGTTGCTTGGGTCCTACATGGAGAGGCCTTCGTTTCCCTGCCCCGCACCCAACCCAGGATGTTGATGGACCTGGATGCTGCCAGGTAAACCTTGAAGATGTTCCTCAAAGGGCACAATCACCCACCACCACCTCCTACAGTCTCCAAGGCCTACAGTCTCCTTCTGCCCAGACCCCTCCTCACCATGCTCCCTCCTTCCCCTCCTGCCCCCTCAAATCCACTCTCTTCACAGCAGCCAGGGCAAGCTTGCAAAATAGAAATAAATCACTCTTTTGCTCACGCCCTCCAATGGCTTCCATTTGCACCTGGAATGAAGTCCTAACCCCACCAATCCTCAGACTTCAGATGCTCACCCACCATTCACTGTGACCCAAGCCACCAGCCATGTTTCCTGGCCCTTGAACAAGACCATGTCTTCTTGTTCCCACCTCAGGGCCTTTGCTGCTCTCTCCTTTTGGAATGCGACCCCCCCCCCACCCCCCTTTCTCCCTGTATCCTTGTGGCTGACTCTGCCATTGAGAGCTCAAGAGCCACCTGCCACCTCCCCAGGGAGGCCTTCCCAGACCACCAAATGCAAATTCATCATCCCCTACCTTCTCTGGCGCTGCCTATCTCTGCATTATCCTGTTTTTCGGTTTTTGTTTGTTTGTTTTTATTTTTGACAGTGCTCATCTCGCTCTGGAATTACCGTCTTCCTGTATTGGATTGTTTGCTGCCTGTGTCTGGATAGGTCTGTTCTTTGGACCGCAAACTCCTTGAGGGCCTGAAAATAACTGGTTGCTTGTTTATCGGGGCCTACTGGGGACATAAGACTTTCTCCAGCTCTACCACCCAGCCTCTCTGGAAATACCTGGGGTGGCAGGCAGGGGTGGGAGGAAGCAGCCAGAGGTGGTGGGCACAGGCTGGGCGGACCTGGCTCATGGGACCCAGTTTTGGAAACCCCAGAGAGTAGCTAATAGGATGTAGTCCTCTAGGATGGAGACCAGAGAGAGTGTGGCCTGCCCTTAGATCACACAGCACCTGAGCAGCAGAGCCAGTAAGAGAAACTGGGCTCTAGATTTCCAGGGGAGGTGGGGGGACTTTCGTTTTAAAAATCTACCTCTTTCTTCTAATGAAACACTTCTTTTTCCCTTGGCCTTTTCTGATTACAGTTTAAGAAAAATTAAGGATGAAAATAAATTCATCCATTTCCATCCCCAGTTTACCAGAATTAACACTGGACATTGGTCTTCTCTGCCTTTTTTAGACACATACATGTTTTGTTGCTTAAAGGGGCCTCACTATATATAGGTTCCGTGCCCTATGTTTTCCTTCTGAGGCTGTTAACTGAAGACTTTTAAACCACAGCAAAACACACCAGGCACCTCTCTCTCTCTCTCTCTCTCTCTCTCTCTCTCTCTCTCTCTCTCTCTCTCTCTCTCTCTCTCAGCATAGTCACACACGGCAGACAGCGCAGGCCAGCTGGGCCAACTCCCCTGGTGAGGTATTCGGGTCACTGGAGGAGCTGGAGGATGCAGAGCTGGTTCAGGGAGCCACTCAGCAATGACATCAAGTTGTCTTTGCACGTTTGGGCACTGGACAGAAAGATGACCAATGTCTTCTTGTCCCTGTGCCCCAGAAAAGTCAAAACGCACGTGGGTAGAGCCTCTGGCCCAGGGACTGCCTGCCAGGCCAGTGGTTACATCCCTGCTGCCCTTCAAGGTGAGCTGTCCCCAGGCCGCCCTGGGAAGTCAGGTCTGTTCTTACAGCACCACAAGGTACCATTTTCCCTGCCTTCCCAGCATCAGGCTCTAGGGCTGAACAAGCCCTCCTTGCAAAGGGGAGACAACTGCCAACACATTGCGAAGTGGGAAACCTGTGATCCTCGCCCGCTGCCATCAGCACCGTCACCATGCCTGCCTGGACCCTGCCCTGGTGCTGGCTGTGGGCCACCAGGCAGGCACTCGGAGGCAGCTCAGACCCTTTAGACTCAAATCCAGCCCCTCACTTCCAGAGGGGGGACCCTGAGGCCAGAGAGGGCCAGTGACTTGTCCAAGGTCACACAGTCAGTCGTGGCTGCAGCCCCCCTGGTATATTGGTGTCCCGCTGGCAGAGAGAAGCACAGCAGGGAGAGAGAGAAAGGGGTGCCCAGATGGGCCTTTGCCAATCTGTGAAACGAGGCATGGGACAAATGGGGACAGATGAACAGAGCGGTAGAGATGGAGTCCCCGGGAAAGGGACAGAGAGAAACCTGAGCGCACCCAGCCGCGAGTGGTGAGTGATGTTGTGTGAGGCCTTCTCCTTGTATGTTCCGACCCTGGAATCCGTGGGCTCCTGCTCAGGCCCTGGGGGCAAGGGAAGAAGGCAGCCGTCCATCTCTGGCCTTCATCCACCCTGCTGCTCTGCCTCTTCCACAAGGCCAACCTGGGACCGGGGGGGGGGGTGAGGGGCAGACATTGTACACTCAGGCTCCCAGGACTACCCTGGGGACCAAAGGTGTGGAGTCACTGGTCTCAGGTCACACAGCAGGTTGGAAGCAAAGCTAGGACTGGCATGGGGGCATCTTGGCACTCAGCCCACTGCTCTTCCCTGGACTCTCTGGTTCCAACAGTGGGGAAGACCCTGGCACAGAGCGTGAGTGAGCAGATGAGTTGTTGGGGATGGAGATGGGGGGAGACCGGTGGCACCGGCCAAGGGGATGGCATAGACGGCTGCTCAGGTGTGCCGGGGGAGGCAGGGTGGTCGGCAGGGACTCATCCGCATTCTTTCACCGAGCACTCCCTGAGTGCTTGCCCTTGATCATGGCCGAGGTACGGCCTCTGCTCACAGCAAGCATTCAAAGTTACGGATCCAGACGTCTTGACTCTGACTCATGCTCAGTGTGCCTCCGGCCCAGTCTCACAGTTATGTGATCCCTCTGCCTGCTGACCTACCGTCAGCGCAGAGATCAGTCTGCAGCTTTGTCTGTAGCTCCCTCCTTCTCAGTCAAGGAGCCAGCCTACTCCCTCCAGTCAAAGCTGCTTCCACCCAGGCTGCTGCAGGGATGTCTCATACGAGGCTCCGATAAGCCCTCCTATTTCTTGGGCAGAAACACATTGCTGTCATTGGCTCCTGAGGTGAACTTCGGTAAACCACTTACTTCCCCTGAGCCTCACTCTTCCCTTTTGGGAAATGGGGTCACTTTTACCTGCTTCACCCCCAGGATTGTAGGGAACATCAAGGTCAGAAGTGTGAAACTAGTTTGCCAGCGAGGCTACCCTGTGCTAATTTTGACGATTGCCTTTTGCAGTACGAAACAGTGGGTGTGCTCTCCTTAGGCTGCCAGGGGCTCTGGCTGACATCCTGACCACCAGCTACCACGGTTCTCCTCTGGGTTCCAGGTGCTGTCCAGGTGGCCCACTCCCCACTCCCGCCCTGCCCCAGACTCTCAGCCACGACCCCGGCCCACTCCGTGGTGACATGGAGCTGCAAAAGGCTGATGCAAGCTGGAAGGAAGGAATGAAACAGATTCGAGTGGGGCGGATGTAGCTTCACTCTCAACCCCGGGGGACGATGGTTCTGCCCCTGCTGGCTTGTTCTACCTGCTGATGTAATTGCTGGGCTCCCTTGGCTCAGGGTTCCACCTGCTCACTCGCCAGAGGAAGGTACAAGGGCAGGAGGGCAGGCACACAGCCACATGTACCATGACAGGGTTCATCTCCAGGAAGCGGTGGCAGAGGGGAGGAAGGAGCTTAGAAAGTGGCATGAAGAGGAGCATGCGCCCTCCTGGCAAGCAGGACCTGGTCAACCCCAGTATGGTCACCATGTCACTTCAGGGGAGCTGTCCCATGTCTCTAAGCCTGGTACATAACAGGCATTCAATGGTCACTCCTCCATTGATTCCTCAAGGAGAATACGAAAGCCTGAGAGGGGAAAAGAAAAAGGATGGAAGCGTGGCTCTGCGGAAGGAAAACAACAGAATAGTCCTGGGCCAGCCACCAGCTCATAGGGTGACTCCAGACCAGCTGCCTCATCTCCTGGGACCTCGGCTTGCTTATCTGTAAGATGGGTACATCACTGTGCCCGCTTTGCAGAGACAGTTGGGACCATAGTTGTGAAAGTGCAACACAACACTAAAGCATGTGGATGTTTTGGGGGACCTGGGAACAGGTGGGGTGTGCTCACCAGGAGCCGGGGGTTCGTAGAGGCTGGGGAGGGGTGGTAGGGCCTGTCATCTGTGCTCCTTGGTTGGCCTGGCCCCAGGGGCCTCCCCTGGGGGAGGAAGGCATGGAACAGGAGCACACGGCTCCCCAGAGCCCTTCAAGGAGCCATCAGATGCACGCAGGTGGTGAGGAGAAGAGCCAAGACACTCCTGGAAACTGCATGTAGCCGAGGGCCCCTGACCCTGGGAGCCCATGGTCTGGGGATCACCCTATCTCCAGACTAGACTTGTCAAAGCTGGTTTTCCGGGAGAAAGGGGAATAGGAAAACACCTTGCCTAGTTCATGTGTCTCTTTGGTTGACACTGAAGGCTCTGGGAAGGCAGGGAACCAGTGAAGTGGGGAGGAGACGTCCATGTCAGCGGTCCTGAACCCTCAGCCCAGGGGACGTGGGGTACCTTTGCTAACTGGGCCTTCACTTCTGCTGGGTTGCTCTGGATGGGGAGCTGCATGCCAGCTGGGACACATGGGCTGCCCAGGCCAGAGATCCACCCTCCCCTGTAGTGTGGCCTTGTGTCCCAGAAGTCCTGTGAGGAACTAGGAACAGCTCTAGGCTAGCCCGTGCCCAGGAACTGCGCAGAGAGCTTGGCAGACACCATCTAACTGAATCCTCCCAACAACCTTCGAGGCAGCTACTCTCATGATGACCCCCCGTTCGCAGGCAAGGAAACGAAGGCACAGAGACGTTAAGTAACTGGCTCAAGGTCACAGAACAGAGCTGGCAGCCCTCAAACCTGGGTCTCCCGGACTCTAAGCCCATACTCATTAACCTCGAGGCCAGTGGTTCTCAAACTGTCGCGTGTACCCAGGTTGCCTGGAGGCCGCTAAGACCCAGGATGCTGTGGTTCCCTCCTCCACCTCCAGCTTCCAGGTGCGCAGGCATGGAAGGAGCCTGAGAACGTGCATTCCAAATAAGTTCCCAGGTTCTGCGGCTGCTCCACTGCTTTACGCTCTCTTGCCTCCCAACAGAAATATAAAATAGCATACACAGCGGTGCTTACCGCAGGTCAGCTCCCTTTCCCTGAGCACTTCTATGATTGAGCTGGAGACCCTTCAAAAGAAACCGAAGGAATTACAGGGCAGCATGGTGCCAGCTCCCTTAGCCTGAATCAGGCCCCGCTGTGCAGTAATAAGGATACTGATAGCCATCACCTGCACCTGTGTTCTTGCAAATTACTTGGCCTCTCTGGGCCTCAGTCTCCTTATCTGCAAAATGGGGGTAATAGGATTTCTAGGAAGGATTAAACACATTAAACACACAAATTACTTAGAGCACTGCCTGGTACATCAAAAGGGCTTCCTGAGTATAAGCTGTGTTGCTGTTGTTATCATTCTTACCATTGTTACTATCTACATCATCTATATTCTTTCCAACAACCCTGGGAGGGTGGGATCAATACCCACCTCCACTGGTTACTGAAAGTCCCTCAGGGAGATAAGTAACTTGCCCAAAGTCACCAAGCAGCAGAGGAAGGATGCTATGCCAGGTCTGGGACCCCAGTGGTAGGACCTGTCCACCATAAGAAGAGATACCCACTCTGGCTGCTTCCTACAGAAAGGATGGAGAGTTATTTTCTTATGTTTCTTGTGCTTTTTTCTAGACCCCCAAGCTTAGCCCAGGGTTCGATCACTGTCACTGGTGAGGGAAGAATGTCTCCAACAGGGAACCAGTGGCCCTATCAGCCACCCATACTCACTGGCCTTGGGGAGCCAGAACCCCCCCCCCCCGCCCGCTTCCTGTCTGTCCATCTGTCCCCTGGCCACTCCTCCTAACTGGGCACCCTGGAGGCTCGAGGGCTGCCTTGTTCTAGCCCCTGGGAGCAGGGAAGGTCACATGCTTCTCCTGAGACACCCCCTGCCCTCATGTCCCCTGGGATCCCAAGTTCAAAACAATAGAGGCTTCAGGTTGCCCTTGATGTAAAGCTTTAGTAGGTGGCTAATTTTAGCCGAGAAATACTCGGCATTTTCCCAGACACCGTCACTGCCGCCCTCTGAGCTGGACAAATGGCCTTGGTTTTCCTCCCCAATTGTTCCCAGCTGGGGGGCTGGGTGCTGACTCCAGCTCAGGACAATTCCCTTTGTGTCTGTTTCCGGGTGGCTCTTAATAACTCAGTGAAGGGGATGGGACGGCCTGGAGCTCTCAGCCCCCGTTCTCAGGCCCCACCCCTGCCTTGGCTCCCTGGTCGTCACTTAAGAGTTAAGTCTCCCAAAATGTGGACTTGCAGGTCACAGTCTCCTCACATCCTCAGGGGGAGGGGCAGAGAGGGAGGGCTTAGGGCCTGAAGGGGCCTCCCTGTGGACAGGCAGGGAAGCTAAGGCCCAGAGAGCGTGTGACTGGCCTAAGGTCACACAGCACTCTGGCAGAGCTGGGCCTGGACTGCACGTCTACAGGCTCACAGTCCAGTGCACCATGTGCAGGAGAAATCTCACCGCTCTCTATGCTCCCATCCAGTGTGGGGACACCTCAGAGTGCAAGATCCCAGACTTCAAGCCTCCCACTCTCTCGCTTCCAGTGGAGACACCTGGAATGCTGCGCTTCCAACCCACCTTCCTCCCCTCACCTGGCTGAGTCCCTCCACATTCAGCCCTCACCTTAAAGGTCACTTCCTCAGAGAGACTGGTCCTGACTGTGCCCCTTTCAACTACACCTGGGCCCTGGCTCTTCTTCTGGTATTGTTTCCTTATGGCCCTTGTCACCTGTTTTAATTATATATTCATTTGTGTATTTCCTTAATGCCTGGGTCCGTACCAGATCCTGTGGTCCCAGGGGGTAGATGCATGGTGACAGTTACTACATTTAACCATCTGTGTGAGCTCTAGGGCAGGGTCCTAGAGCTCCTGCTTGTGCCAAGTGAGGCTGGGACAGAGGGGTCGCAGGGGATTGATTAGGGCAACTAGGGGCACTCGAGGCTTGGGACAGTGGCTGTTTGCCATCCAGTGTAGATGTATTCAGATATTTTCGGCAGCATGATGGCCTTCCTGGAGCTTTCTGCCTGCACACCCATCCCTGGCTGGATGGCATGTGTGTGCCCAATGCTGACCCCAGTGCCAGCCTGGCACACAGTAGACACTTCATAAATGCTTCTTGCGAGAATGGATGAACCTCCTGGGATCCTCTGGGTCCCCTTCTCCCCAAGGAAGAAGTCTCGATTTGATCTATGCCCCCCATTTCCACGGAAGCAAGAGAAATGAAGAGCCTTGGGGAAGGTACTCATCGTCCCAGAAGGCTGCTTGCTGGCCTCACAGCCCCTAGCTCTGCCTGGCCCCCCACTGCTGCAGCCGGGACCCAGCATGCTATAATTAGAGTCCTCCTTCCAGGCTCCCGTAATGAGGGGTGTTGAGTGCCAGCCATAATTACAGCCTGGTTAAAACGAACAGGAGCCGCCTCCAAGCCAAATTACAAAGTCTGCAGCCGGACTCCCTCCTGCCCCGTTCCCTTTTTATGGGGCTGGTTAGAGGGAGGGACTGGGGAGTTTACAGAGAAGCCAGTTCAGGCTGGGACTGTGGTCTTGAGAGAGTGGAGAGCCCACAGTCTGGGCCTGTGTTGCTTTGAAATGATCCTCGCACCACCCTCTGCCCCACCTTTGTCAAAGTTCCCATCCAAAGCCAAGGTCAGGAATGGGCAAAGAAATCAACTGAGGCTGCTCTTCCAATCAATCCTTCCATCAGAACTCCATCGAAGACTAAGCACTCTGCGCCGGGTCTGGACGCATGGCCTCTGTGTAGTTCTAGTTCATGGGCGCAGACACCGTCACCCCTATTTTACTACCCAAGGTTCAGTGCTTAACTAACTAACTTGCCCCCCATCACACAGTCAGTAAGAGGCAGACCCAGGGCCTGAGCCAGGCCCACACATTGGAGGTTCTGGCGCATAGGTACACTCCATTTTGAGCCCCTCACTGCACTGGGCACAGGGCGGGGCAAAAAGAAGGGTTTAGGGAATCTCGGGAATGATGTGTGTTGCAAGTCAAGGCCTGAGAAGTCCAGCTGAGTCCTTTTCCCCCTTTTCGAGACGGCGGAATTGAGATGCCGATTTCCAATGACACGTCAGGATCCAGAAGCAGAGTCAGGATGTAGGAGGCCTTGTTGGCCTCATAATCTCAGGTGTTAGAGTGTGCACCAACTAGAGAAAGTCTAGGTCAGGGGCAAGTAACACATAGCTGGGCCCATCCCGAGGCTGTGGCAGACATCACTAATCAATCAGACAGCACTAATCAATCAGACCGCACTAATCAATCAGACAGCACTAATCAATCAGACAGCACTAATCAATCGCCGTAGCATGCCTGGAGGGGCCTCAGACGCCTCAGCGCAGGACTGAGTGACTACACTCAGCCATACCCATCAAGCAATGAAGAAAAAGTCCCACCATTCCCGATCTGATTAGTCTCTGCTTACCCTCAGTTAACCCAGGGGGCAAATGGGGCCCAGAGAGTTGGGGTGACTCGCCTCCGTAACAGAGTGGCTCTTACTCCTTCACGACCAGCCTCCTTGGATGTTAACCTGCCACTCCCCCCGCACCCTCAGCCCGGCTTTGTCAACTCTGGGTCTCCTGTGTGGGGGATACTCAGCCCCCTCCTTACCTCCCCAGACCCCACAGTACTGCCCCAGCCCGCTGGTCTGCCGTCCTGACCAGAAGGTGGCTTTTGTAAGGGACTGCGGGGGGACTCCCTGAGCTGCCCGCACGCCCTTTCCTGGGCCTCTGGCCTCAGCCCTCCTCCCAGCCTAAAAAGCTGGCTCCAGCCACCCACTGCCCACTCACCACACAACTGGCCCGCGGTGATTCAGGCTCCTTGTTCACGCCCCTCCCCCTCTGCCCCTGGCATCCCCACTCCGACAAGCCTCTTCAATAGTGCCTTTGATCTGGGCTCTCCAGGCTCTTGAACAAGGACAGCCTGCTGCCTTCAGTAAGGGGTGTGGAAGAGTAAGTTCTGGGAGGACAGCGACCATAGGCACGACCTTGCGGTCCTCACTTTCACGGACCCCCGCCCTCTCCAGCCTCAAAGGTCCTGAGCCCTCCAGGGAAGGTGCAAAACCCGACAATATTTCTGGGAAGTGCCGGCCTCACTTGGCAGTGCACGGCCTGCCTGCGCCCGAGGGCATTTTCAGAAGGACACTTTAATTAGGGAACAGGGCCGCCAGCCAGCAGGATTACAGGCCACACCCGGTGCCATCAGAGGCCTCTAAACTCCCAGGCCCAGCCTGCCTCTCTCGCCTCAACTCACTGCCACCTCCTCCCTGGGGTTGTGGGGCAGGGGTGTCCCTGAGCACCCCTCTTGCTGCCCCCATAGTGGATGTCTCAGGTGTGGTTTCTTGAGCTGAGTTTTGGATCTCAGGCATGGAAACAGGGGTGCTGGAAATGGTTGGCAAAAGCGGAGAAGCCACCCTCTGGGCAGGAGGTGGGGAGCAGTGGCCACCTCTACACTGGACCATGGAAGGGCGTGGGTACCACAGCCTCTGCCCCTGACCCAGTGTGTCCCCAACCTCTCTTCATCAGAAGGGACAATGACAAAGGCTTGTTTCCTAGAGGCTCTGGCCCAAACCCAAACTACGCTGTGCCAGGCGTCCTCTGCCCCAGAAGACAGTGTTCCCCCACATCCAAGATGGGCAGACTTGGTGCTGCGCGAGGCTGTCTGCCCCTAAATGCCAGGGGGGAGGGGGTGGCAGAGAGGCCAGGCTCACTGATCTGTCTGAGGCTCGCTATAGCTGAGGCACTGTACCCGATAGGTCCGCTCTGGGCCCCATTTCCTCCTCTATAAAAATGGGGAGACCCACATGAATCTCCCAGGCCTGTTGTTCAGCTAAACAGAGACATATATGTGAAAGTAATCAGCACAGAGTCTGACTGGGGCACTCAGAAAACTTGGTTTAGGTTCAAGTCCTGTTCATATACTAACGGGCTGTGTGACCCTGGGCAAGCCATTCACCTCTCTGAGCCTCAGTTTCTTACTATTCAGATGAGATGAATAGTACCTTCTTTATAACCTGATGTGAAAGGGCTTTATAACCTGTAAGGAGCTATCCAAGTCTAAGATTAGTCAGTATTATTTTTCTAATGAATGGCTGTACTTACTTTCCCTCCACCCTGCCCATGAAGTGAAGCTGGGCCATTTCTAGACTGGTGACATCTGGCTCACGTGGCCCCACACAGCTGCCCACACTGAGGCTTGGCCTATCCCTTATTGGCCTGCCAGCTGCCTCCTGGATAGGGAGGTACCTGGGGATCCTTGGGTAGGAAGGAGAAGGAGGAGCTTTGGAAGCTTAGTTCTCTGGGGGGAAGTGTTTACCCATCAGGTGGATCCTTTGCCCAGTGGGTCATCAACTCCGAGACAAAAGGCAAGGTGGGGGTGGGATAAGGACAGGCTTGGGGACCTGGGAGACCCTAGGAAAGCTGGGCGTAAGCAGGAGGCAGCTGAGCAAAGCCTATCCTTGGTTCCTCCTGCCCTTTCTCTGAGGGGACTCCAGAAAGGCTCCTTGGGATGCCCCAAGAAGTGTGACCTTGACCAAGTCCCTTCCTCTCTCTGGACTTTCTTCTTCCTCTAAAGGATGCTCTCCAAGCACATGGCTTGTCCTGCCGCCCTTGGAGGCTTGGGAGTGAAGGGTTCTAGGAAAGGCACAGGGAAGCTGACCCCTCCACAGGGGCCTCAGGGATCAGTTTGGGGGGACATTGGGCAGCCTTCTGGACACTCAAGAAGCAAGAGTGGTTAAGACTACCAGGGCTTCACCCCAAGGTCCCCGATCTGCAACTCCTCTCCTCCCATCCTGGGCTTGGCCAGCAGGCAAGCAGAGAAAAGCAAGAGGCGATGCCTAGACTTTCCCAGCCTGGACCAAGAGTTGGGGACCCCACGTCTCGCCAGAAGGGTGAAGGCCCTTGCTCTCAACGGAAGAGCCCAACACACCTAGGAGAATCTCAGCATCAATAGCTGCGGGATTTTAGGCAGGTGGTTTTACCTCTCTGGGCTTTGATTTCTCAAAAAATGGGGCTGTTAATAGTCCCTAGCCGAGAGAGAACAGAGGAATAAATGTGATGGTGTGTGGAATACTTAGTCCGGTGCCTGGCTCAAGGTAAACTCTCAAAAATAGTTCCCAGTTGCAGGAATGCTGTCCTTGGGCACTTCAGTCTCTCTGGGCCTCGGTTTTCTTGTCTGCAAAATGGGTATCAGGGCATCTTCTAATGCCATGAGATCTCACGTATGAAAGGCTTTGGCATAGGCCTGGCACATGACAAGCACTCTAGTCATGCATGGAAGCTGTGGAAGTTAGGTGACCTGGCAGAGTTCCCCACAGCCTGCCCTAGATCCAAGGGAGAGGACAGAGCCTTGTCTCTGCCCTGCAACAGGCTCGGGTGGTTTTCTTGCTCCTTCTGGTTGTCAGGTCCCAGATGGCAGCTGGGCCCCCAGCCAGGGGCAACACTTGACAAACCCACGCTCCACCTCCGTACAGCACCTGGTGTGAGGAGGCGGGAGCTCAGCACCCAGTGGGGATGCCTTCCAGCCAGGGGTATGGAGAACAGGGAAGCCAGGGAGGCAGCCCTGGTTCTGCCCATTTCACAGACACATCACTGAGGCACTAGTCACCTATGTGAGTAGTCTGGGTGGACCTGGAGGGGGAAGGGGTCTAAGAGAGGCATCAGGGCTCCTGAGATATCGGACCTGAGGCCAGCACCCCCTCTTCACTTAGGTTTCCTCTTAGCCCAAACTTCTGATTCGCTGTATCTTTGGTAGGTGGACAGAATGGTTGCTTTTAACACATGAGTAAACAGGCTCAGGAGAGGTGTGTGGGGGGCCTGGCTCACATGCTGAGCTGGTGGCAGAGCCCACAGCTCTCCCCTTCTCCACCACGGGGCCAGGCACGCTGGGGGGACGCCAGTGGAGAGGAGTCAGGCAAGATGTGGGGGTGCTGTTGCTAACCCTCCCGCTCGCTCCTCAGTACCTCAAAGAATGAGGGAGCACCTGCTGATTGACAGAGGGGATCCATGGGAGTGTGGCTTTCCAGGGTCCCCCCTTAATCTGCCTCTGCCGGACCCCATTCCCCTCCTGCTATTGGGACTGTCCTAATTCTCCTCCTTAGTAAACTTCCTTAATCCCCGTACCCATTCTGCTCCCTGGACCCCAACTGTCTCCTCACCAACTCCTTACTCTCTGCTCTGCCTCACACTCTCTGCCTTCTTTGTGTCTTCCTCTCCCTCCCACTATGGCTGGAGCGTTCTTGTGACAGCCCCGGGAAGCAAGGGACTGGGGCTCTTGTCTTAGCTCAGTAACTGACATGCTGAGTGACCTTGGACAAGTCCCTGATCTTCTCTGGTCCCCCGCCGGCCCATCTGTCGTTGAGGGGTTAGGTGAGAAGTTCTGATGTTCTATGAATATCAAAAGACACACAAAAGGGACAGGCTGGTAGGCTGGTGGGCATCTGGGAGCTTGGACTCCTGGCTCATTTCTCAGCTCCCCACCAGGGCCCTGGAGAAACTTGTCCAGTGACAGGGCTGCCAGGCGGTGCTACCCTCTGCATGGCCGAGTCCCTGCTTGGCTTCCATCTGTTTCCCCAGAGCCATCAATGCGCCTCTGTCTCTGGCCTATGCCCGAGTTCTCTCTGTTCCCTACCCCGTCGTCGCCCCGAAGCAATGGTGGGTGCCCCTGTCACTGGAGCCAGCTCCTGGCAGAATTCTTTCCCTCTGTGCTGGGCTTCCATTAGTTAGTAAGCACACCGGGCCCAGGCGGGATGCTGGGGGGCGAGGGGGCCATAAATCACTGTGGCTCTCTCCCAGCCTGGCTGCTGACAGCCTGAGAGCTCTGCTGGCGCAGCTGGCTCCCTTCTTGGAGGAATTGGGACAGGGCCGGAGTAGCTGTGTAAGAGGCAGTCACACAAGGGTGTGGCAGGCACCCAGCCACTCACCTGGTCACCTCTTGGGTATGACACTGTGACAGCAGCACCCTAGCTCCCTATGCAGTGTCACCTGGTGATCACTCAAGGGGACATGGTAGAAAACTTGGCAAGTCATTGAGACTCAAGGCCTTAGTTTCCTGGTCTGTAACACAGGGGTGATCATACATACTCCCCGGGAAGTATAGCCCTACACACACACAAAATGCCAGAGAACGACTCAGTCACTATCACTTGTCTTCCCCCGGGAGGGCTCAGAGCAGGGAGTAGTGGCCCGCTAGCCGATGTTTAAAGCCACATCTTTCCCACCGTGCTCTTCTCTTTTGTGGCTGGACAGGGATAGCTCTTTTGCTTGGGATCCAAATCGCCACAGGTGAACACATCTCAGCAGAGCTTCGGAGTCAGACCCACTGTTCGGACAGGGTGAGAATTCTGCCCTGGCTAGTAGGTGCAGGAGCCTTGGGCATCCTCAGTGAACAAAGTTCGGTTGAGAAAACGAAATGAGATCACCAGGGTGATATTAAAAGAGCAAATTGCTTTAAAGGGCTTCCGCTAGTTCCAGATCTCACTGCAGATGAATGGCACTAATTACCAACAAGGAGTGGCCGCTTGGCTTCATAAAGCAGGTCCCTAGGGGCCCCCAGTGTTTCTAAGTTAGGGACTCTGCAAGTGAGAGACCTGAGCTCCTTTTGTCTCCAGTTCACATTCCCTTCCCCCAGAATTCGTGGCACCTGGCGAAGTCTAGATGTCTGTGCTGTCGGGGAAGTAGTAGCTTTTACCATCTCCTGGGCCCTTGCACATCTGCTGGGACTTCTGAGAATGACAAGTTGTGGGTGACTCTTGCCCCAAATCCACAAAACAGTATGGTCACATGTGTCCGGGAGGGCATGTCTTAAGCTCAACTGAACTGCACAGAGATGTTCGCTGCAGTGGTATTTACTAGGGCAAAATGTCCAACCATGGGGAAACTGATGGAGTAAATTAAAGTCTGTCCCTAGTATGGATGATTCTCAGGTATTAACAGCGCTAAGTACAAAGCCTAAATAATCACACAAGAAAGGTTCCTGGACTCATGTTAAGTGAGGAACCAGAGTGTGAAATGAAACATTTATTTTGATTATATCATAAAACCAACCTGGGCCTGAGCCTGAAAGGAAACATACTAATATGCAAGTAGTGGCTGGGTCTGGATGGTGAGATTATGGCTGATGATTTTTCAGAATTTTGTTTCCGTTATTTGGGGTCATATGGCAACATTATCGGGACAGCATAAACAAACATCCCTCCGACCCGGAAGTATTGGGGAGAGGACGAGAGCCTGGTGTTCCTTCAAAGGGCCCCAGGGAATCTAGCAAGTGACCCTCAAGCTGCAGTTCTGTAAGCAGAGCAAACAGTGTAGGCTCCTGGAGCATAACAGCCTCAGGGCTGGGAGCTTATGGGGCCGGTGGCCACCTACCCAGCTCTGGCTCCATGCACCTGTTACCCCAGGAAGGCCTGTTTGGAGATGCCCCATTGTTCTCTGGCCAGGAGGAAGGTGGGGGCAGGGAGGATGGCTGGTTCCAAAGACAGGAAATAAATCTCCTCCCCCCAAACCCGGCCTGCCTCTCCATTCAATTGGGCTTATTGATGGGGACCCAGGGGGCCTGGAGAGAGCAAGCAGCCTTCCCAGGATGCGTGAGAAAACTTCCCTGTGCTGGGCCCATGCCATCTTGCAGGCTCTGGGGGCCCATCCTGGAGGCTTCCTCTGGCCGTTTCCTGGCGTTGTCAGCCCTGTGCCCCCACAGCAGCAGGACGACAGGCGCCCAAAGTCCCAGAGCTGCTTGCACTCCTCCTCTATCACCGAAGCCCGGCAGGACCCTGGCCTTTGGGTAAGATGATCTCCATGGGCCTTATAGGATCTGATAGTCTGTTGAAGGGAAGAGATTCCCATCAGCTCCCCTAGGAAACACCCCTCCCCCCCATGCTAGGTGTAGAAAGCCATGGCTATTTGCATATAATTTACATCCATTTGCATAACCACCTGCTATAGCGGAAAGAGTCAGAAACCTTGAAGTCTAGTCCCAACAATTGCACTAATAGGACGTGACCTTGAGAAATTTCTTACTTCCCTAGGCATCTGTCTACCCATTTGCTGAACGGGGGACTAGACTGCTGGTCTGTAAGTTGACATGATGTGGTGGGCAGGAAGGACACACATGGAGCAAGGAAGGGGATGCTGGGACCCCCCCCCCCCCCCACGCAAGCGACCACGCCTGAGAGACATCCCTAAGTGAGCTGCTCTGGCCTCCCGGGCCTCCCCTGGACCACCAGTGCTCACTCTCAACCCAGGCTGTGTGGGTCCCTGGAGAGGGCGAGTGCTCGTGGCTGTGCCCAGCTCTCCTGCCCCTCCTCCCCTTGGCAGCCCTGGGGAAGCCAGTAGCTTCTGACACCCCAGAAATGCTTTGGAGCTTGCCAGGGCCCCAGGGAGAGGGAGGCAAAGCCCCAGGCTGTCCAGGGACTGAGTGGACTCGGCCCACACACTCAGCCACACACCCACCACCACTGCCACTGCCACCACTGCAGCCTGGACCCAAACAACGCCACGCCCAGCACCAGACTGCCAATGCCAACATCTGCCACCTTGGCCTTCCCTGCGAGCCTGCCCACCTGCAGCAGGTATTTCCTAAGCAATGGAAAAGGAGGCGGTGGAAAGCAAACCTCATTCCTGGGAAGCTCCATCACTGCTGTTGCGGCTCCTTGCATCAGGGTCTCTGGGGCACGGTGCTGGGCGAAGGGCGGGATGCCAAAACTCAGCGAACTGTCTACGGAGTGCTTGGGTCTTGCGCAGTGGGGCGGCTAGAGGACTGCACCCGGCTATGGGGAAGGAGGCTGCGGGCTACTTAACGTTGGGCTGTGGCACTTCTGCTACTCAGTGCTGAGGAGGGCTGGGCCTTTGGGGGGCCCCCTGAGGCTGGAGTCTACAGTGAGCAAGTGTGGGGAGGGCATAGGCTCAGAGCCCACAGTTGATGAAGGATGGGGTGTAGGAGGAGGAGGAGGTAGAGGTCGATGCTACAAAGAAGTGAAGAACTTAGAGGGACAGGGTTGGAAACCCCTCAGCCTCTGGGACCCTAGGCCCTCTGCTCTGGCCCCCTCCTCCCACCCCTTGAGTTCTCCAGGGAAACCCCCTCTCCTCTCCCCTGACTGCTGCCCCCCTTCCCTGCCTGCCCTGTACTTCCTTGTGGAGAACAGACTGCCATGGTCTGATTCAGGCCCTGGTTGTCTCTGGAGCCCCCTCGGCCACTTCTTTCCCGCTCTCAGGCCTCTGATGCCTTCACTCTCCCCATAGCTTACAGGTGCTGTGTAACAAGGCAAGTCCCATGAAGGGGTCCCGTCTTAGGGAAGTCACTTCATCTATCTGAGCCAGTTTCCTCCACTCCAAAAATGGGAGAAATGGTGCCTACCTCTTGAGATGGGGATGAAATGAGGCAATTAAGACAAACTCAGCAAAGCGCCTGGCACATCATAAAAGCTGGAACACTGCCAACGGCTGTTATTATTAGCAACTTCCCCGAGCCTCAGTTTCTTCTTTTGTACAATGCAATACAAGTCCCACCCTCACAGGGCTATTGTGAGATTTAGAGAGAGGAGGAGAGATTGAATGTACTGTATAAACAGACGTGGGTGAGGCTGAGGGTGGAGGCTGCTGTTCTCAGGGCCCCATGGTAGGCAGCAAGTCAAACCCTGCCCAGCCCTGGTACAGAGCCACAAAAGAGAGTGCCTACTATAGCCTGGTACCCTATCAGAGTTTCTGCTGCCCCAGGTCCAAAGTTGTCCCATTTAACAGATGCAAAAACTGAGGCCAAGAGAGGGCAACAGACTAGTCTACAGTCACACAGCGAGTGAGCAACACTGAAGGACCTGGACAGATAAAACTCAAGATTCAGATACCACTAAAGAGAACATTAACTGTTTCCCCTCCCACCCCCATTTTTTTAAAGTACAGACATTTGGAAAAATATTGTTAATATATATAATACTTATTTTAACTCAGATCTCAAGTCACTTTTTTGTTGAGGTAGGAAGCACTACATCTCACTTCATTTACTTATAAAACTGGCACACCTGTTGTACTTAAGGATACAAAGTCGCAGAGAAATGACGTCAATGTGAGCGTACATGAAACGACTGGCTTGAAATACACATCCCAGCCTGCGGGGTTAACAACAAAAAGCTTGAGGAAAAATTAGTATCATCCCCACTTCTTCCCCGCCTGTGCTCCAGTATGCAGCTGTGAGGCTCTCATAGGACAGGAGTTATTTCTTGGTTCATTCATTCCTTTATCTGCCGAGGACTAACTGTGTGGCAGGGGTGCAGAGCGGGGCAGTGTACACTCTGCAACTTCAATCATTTTGTCTGTGGACATGAGCGAAACCATCTCGAGAGACAGACAGCATTTCAAAGCAGACTCATTAAAGTGCAGCCCCCCTTGCGACACAACGGCACATGATGGATTCTCCTTTACCATCGTGGGGCAAATGGAAAATCGCTCTTGCAGATGGGGAGGTGTGCTCGGTGGCCTGCAAGGCTGAAGTCCAGGGCAGCTGCCAGAAGAAAATCCAATTCGCCTTTAAATGCCATTTACAGAGTGTTTCTATCGCACCAACCACCTACGATATTAAAGGGTAAAAGGTGAAAGTTTAAAAGTTTAAAAACTGCACGAAGACTTATGAAGACTGCAGCTGTAGGGGCCTGCTTCACACAGACACGTAATCCATGTGTCTGTCCAGGCTGCCTGGAGCTGTCCCTGTGTCCCACTGACCAGCTACCCTGTGTCCCCGAAAATAAGACCTCACTGGACCATCAGCTCTAATATGTCTTTTGGAGCAAAAATTAATACAAGACCCGGTATTATATTATATTATATTATATTATATTATATTATATTATATTATATTATGTTAATTATATAAGACCGGGTCTTATAGTAAAACAAGACCGGGTCTTATATTAATTTTTGCTCCAAAAGACGCATTAGAGCTGATTGTCTGGCTGGGACTTATTTTCAGGGAAACACGGTAAGAAAGGATGAAGTTTGTCGGGGGAGTATGTTTATATGTTTTGAGTGTGTGTGTGTGTGTGTGTGTGTGTGTGTGTGTGTATCGTGTTTGTATATATTGGGAGTATGTGTGTATGTAGCTGTATGTGCTTCAGTGAGAGTATATGTACCCTGTAAGCACAAGGGGAAATTAATAAGCATGTGCTGGAAAAGCTCCTGCCTTCCATATCTTGACTCCCTTGGCAGGAGCGAGGATTCTCTAATCGTTCAAACCAGCACTGGAATGACCTCTGACAGATTACCCCTCTCTGGGTTGCAGAGTCCATATCAATGTATTTGGAAGACAAAACAGAGACAGCAATGCTGTGGTGCAAATGCTGCCCTGGCTGAGCCCATCACAGACATCACTAATCGATTATGGCACTCTTTCCAACTGAGCCTAATCTTAGTCTCAGAATTGGCACAGCGTCTGGAAGTCACTACTGCTTGCTCAAAGTCAGTAGGCAAGAGGAAACCTACTTGCCATCCCTGAATGTGATGGTCTCTAGAGGTCCTTCCACCTCTAGCATGCTGTAAGTACTCCTTTCTTCAGTTTCTACTCTGTATCTAGCCCTATGTTGAATCTGTGGGAGACAGAGAAGTATGCTCACAAGAAAAGTTATAATCTATTTTGGGGCACTGGGAGTCCAGAGGGAGACAACCCTTCATGAAACTACTAGAGAGCAACAACGACTTTGTAATTTAGCCCTGGATCTGATGCTAAAGACCTGGCATCAGTGCCACCACATTCCAATCCTGTGCCCACAGCAGACATTACTAACGGATGTTGACCTTTACAAACGAGACCAGATGTGGCCCCAGAATTCTTCTCAACATAACATACCATGTAGTCACACTCAGGCTTTCAAAACAGCCACCTGAGATGAACCATTTTTGCCATCGCTGCCCTAGATTTTCAGGTACAGGCCTGAGGAGGCTGTGGTTATTGGGGAAGGATTCCTGGGAGAGGCAGGAATTTAGCTGCCTGTGAGGAATGCACCCAAATACCCAAACCAGACCAGACAGATGAGGGAGAGGGAGCGGCCAAGGCTGGGAGAGGGGAAATGGCCGAGATTCCCAGGAGGACCAGACACACACTAGCCAAGGTAGGGAGGATCCTGTCTGGATCCAGCAAAACAGCTGGAGGGTCCGGGTCACACCTGGGTGCCAGGTACAAGGGGCTCTGATGTCTGCCCCACTGGTATTGCCCCCTCATTAAAGGCATTAAAGGGAGCAGAGCCTGGGGCCCCCATATGGTAGGACGCTTTCAGCAGCCAGAAGACTCCGAGTGTCCCTGGCCTGCTCAGGAGAGGTAGGGTGCCAGTGCCACAGTAGTGCCCTGAGGGGTTAGGGAGGTGGGTATCTGTGGCCCATACTTTCCATCTGGCTCCCTTGGGCTGTTCGCTGGAGCCCAGACACGTGTTCGCAGAAAGGACCCCCATCCCTACCCTATTCCAGGCAGCAGGGTCACAGCCTGAGCACCAGAGTGGGAAGAGAGAAATCTGGGCTCCAAAAGGTCCCACGGGCATAGGGACTCATGGCCAGTACCCTAGGAGGGGCCTAACTAGACGATTCGCTAAGTGCTCTGTCCTGTGGCCTCATCTCCTCCAGCCTTGGTTTTGCCCTCGGTATAATGAGTTACCCCCTACTAGATGTCTGCACTGCCCACTACCTGCCTCCTAGCCACCTTGTACTTTGGGGGCCGGTGGGGAGAGATGAAGGGTGATGAGAAGGAGGGGTAAGGAACCATGCTGGGGGCTCTCCTGGGGTTAGGGATGACAGCTGGGAAGCCACATCCTCAGGGACAGCTCTGGATCCAAAGAGTCTTGGCTGGACAGCAAGGTCTCAGCACAGAGCTGCAAGGTGCGGTCCCACAGGGCTAGGGGCCCATCTCAGCTGACACTGAGCTTGGAAATGTACCTTCACACAGGAACATCACTCTTTGTCCCCACTGTACCCACCTCCTGGTAAGCCCCCAGCCCTTGCAAGCTGGGACTGGGACAGCGGGGCCAGGATTCGAGGCACAGCCAGGAGCTGGCCATCTGAATGGGCTCCCCTTGGCAGCCTGGCTGTGCCAGGGCAAGAGCTCAGGCTGCTGGTGGCCAGGCGACCAGGCTCTGGTGCCAAGGCGAGTGGGCAGTGTGCCTGAGATGCACAGAAGGAGTTTGGAGCCGGAGCCAGCCCATGGCTGGAGAAGTGGCCACAATCATGTGTGTGTTCAATCCTGGGGGCAGTGAGGTGCCCGGTGGGGCTGCAAAGGAGGGACAGGAAACTAGGACACAGAATGGCCCACCTGAATGTCATCTGGGGCCCGCCAGCCTCTTTGCCAGAGGGAGCTATGTTTGGCACCACCTGGCCAACTGAGGCAACTACACCACTGCCCAGAGGAATAAGGAAGAGTGCAGCGGTGGGAGTGGGGACGAAGGGTCAGTGGGCACGTGTTTACATCTCTGTGTGTCTGTGTCCTCTGCTCAGTGGCGTGTGTGTACGTGGCTGCATGTCCACGTTCACTGTGAGGTCAGGCATCCTCCTACGTGCACACATGAGCACGTGCACGAGTGTGTAAATGTGCATGTATAGGAGCTGCTTCTCAACAAAGACCTTGGGCTGCAAAGGGAAAGGATGAGATTCTGAAGAACATTAAGGGCAGCAGATACCAGCCAGTCTATTGGGGGCTGTTACTAACCGCCTGTCCATTCTGCCTAATACATAAATTACTAATGTAAATTAAAGGATAATTGAAGCCCTTTAGGCCCAAATATCTAAATTATTTAATAGGCGATCAGGAATGGAAGAAAAAGGGAGGAAGAGCTGAGTTTAACACCTAGAGACAAAAGTGCCAACTCAGGGTTAGAAGGGGAGGGGGGGCCTCCCACTGGCCATGCCCCCTGGATGGGGGTGCAGAGCCCAGGGACGGGCCTCCGGCTCTGGGACACCTCTCTCTGGCTCTGTCTGCACTGCCTCTCTTCAAACTGTAGCCTCCCAGGGTACTCCCGCTTGGGGAAGCACAGTTGAGGCCAGAGGCAAGGCTGCCCACCCAGGTGGGGGGTGGTGGAGGGAAGAGCCTGTCTTCTCCTCCCCAGAGGTGCTGCCACCAGGAGAGGAGAGCTGGTCCAGGGGCTCTGGGCCCTCCGACAGGTCCCCAGAGTGAAGTGCAGCTGACAGCTCCTTCCCTGAGATGTCACATGCCTGGCAAGACAGCGCTAGAAGAGGGGCTGTGGGGGTCATTGAGTCCAGCCCTCCTTACATGGAAGAGGAACATGAAGGCACGGAGGAGGATGGGAGCTGGCAGCTAGCCAAAGACAGGTGTGCTCCCCATCTTCTTTTCTTTTCCCTGAGGCCTTGAGAGGGGTCCCCTGGACACAAGTAAGACCCCCAGTCACTCGGGAGCCTTGCTTGCCCTGGCACCAGAACCGAGGCAAACCAAATAAGGACGCATGTTATTCCTAAGGCTGTGTCCTGGGTGTCACCTGCTGCCTGGCTTCTCAGGGACACCTATGGGCACAGAACTCCCAGCTATGCAGAGGTTCCAGCTCGGGGGCTGTGGTCAGCACTCCCAGCCTGGCCTAGGGGCTGGGGGCTGGAGGCTGGGGGCTGGAGGTGAGGAAGGCCTAGCCTCGGGTCCCGGAAACAGTTCAGCTGGTCTGGGGCGTGGGGATCAGGTTTGCCGTGCGGAGGGTCAGGTCTGGGGAGCTCACAGAAGGTGAGGCCACCGGCTGACAGTGTCTACCCCATCTGGGAGCTTGTCCAAGAGTGGAGCCCTCAGAGGGTGAGAAAGAAACATGCCAGGCCTGTTGACTCACCTCTCCCCTCTGGCATGTTACTGGGCTAGGGGGGTGGGGAATTGCTGAAGACGCTGGCCAGATGGAACAGATGGAACAACGGCCCTGACCCTCCCTCAGGCTCAGTTCCAGGGGCACCTGCTCCAGGAAGCCCTCCGACATGAGCTGGAGGCCTTCACACCACAACCTGAGCTGCTACCACCTCCCTGCGGCCTCTATTCTCAGATACCATGAGCACCTATGCAGCAGGAACTGACTTGTACCGTCCTTTTTGTCTCAAGGAACCACTGCCAAACAGTTGGTGCTCAATAAATGTTTAGTGATGAGCTTCCTGGACAACCTGCTGGGCCCGGACATGCCTCTGACGGACAATAAGGGCCACTGACTTTCTTATTTGGTTTGTGCCGGAATCTGGGGAAAGGCTAGAGGCGGAGACACCGCTGGCGCCGGCATTCTCCCAGCAGTGAGGACATGATCGGACAGGTCCAGACGTCCTGTGGGGTGGGCGCCTGGTCACACAGGGAGTGGGCGAGGGGGTGTGGATGACTCGGAGGCCAGCCCTCCCCACCGGGGAGCACACGGGAACTGGAGCGCTAAAGCATCTTCCTGGGAGGCCACTGGTTGGCTGGCTGCCTGCGGGCTTCCCCCCCTCTGGGTCAGGGTTAGTCTTATCCATCCTATGGAGGAAGACTCCGGCTTTATCGCCCTCAGAGGGCAAGTGTGGGATGAAAGGATGGTGGATGTGAAAGGGTTTTGACAAATGCAGAATGTTAGAATGATTATATTCACGTTTTCATGCTTTCATCCTTCCCTCTTTCTTTCCTTCCATCCACGCACTTGTCCCTCCCTCCCCTCACCCTTCCTTCTCTCCATCCAGTCCCTCAGCTAATCATCCATCCACTGATGATTGATGAAGTATTTCATGCGTTCCTACTCTGACATGTGACTCAGTCACCTTCTGAAGCAGAAGTGCCCACAAGGCCACTCCCTGCGTCGGCCCCACCTCCTTCAAAGAGGCCTCCTCATCATCCTAAGCCTCATCCCATGAGGGTCTTGCCTTCCCCTGGGCTTGGAGAGCCAAAGCCATCCCTCTGGAAGGAACCTCTGGGGTCCTCTCACCCTGGGGTCTCCACTCTTCTCTGTTATGAGGTCAATTATGACGTCTATACTCCCCTTAGAATCCGACCCCTGGCGGTGTGCAGGACCCCTCCCCACAGCCCCATCTTGTCCACGAAGAAACCCCTGTCCGCTCTATCCTTGATCGAGGAGCAGTTTTTGCCAGCTGGTGTTCTCCTGCACTGAGGTCTGATTTTTCCTTAACTTTCCAAAGGCAGCAATCCTGTTTTCCCAGTGAAGCCACCAGGGGGCTGGGGTCAAGCCCCAGCCTGGGTCTCAGGGCTCTGAGGGCATCTACTGCTTCCATCTTGAGCCAAGTATGTCAAGCCTGCTGCAGACCCTCACTGAGAGATGGCGTAAACACTGGGCATGTGTCTGGTTTGACAATTTATGGCACAGTCACAGCAATCACCCCATGAGGAGAGCAGAGCTGCCATTATTTGCTCTGTTTTCATGGGAGGCAGGACCGCAAGCCAGGTGAGGCAGGGACAGAACACAAGACTGCGGCACCCCACCTGAGAGCCCAGATTGCCTGGGGATGCGGTGGCCAGACCAAGCTCCAGAAGCAGACCATTGCGCTGGCCCAACCTTCTTTACCATGCTGCATGCCAGGCTGGTGCAGCATCTATCCTGCTGCCCTACTGGCTGCCAGCGATCATATGGCATTCTCAGAAGGAATCCGCCCCTTGGCTGCCCCCACCAGGGACTAGTGGGGCTACCTCTTCCCCCAGCCCACTCAGGCGGGCATCCAGGCTCCAACCACTGGGGCTTGGGGCCTCCTAGGCAGCTCCGGCAGACCCTACCTGGGTTTTGCTAAAGAAGATCTGATGGCAGGGCCCCACCCACCCCCGAGTCAGCCTTCATTATCTCAACAAGGCAGAGCGGGGCCCAGACCAGCACTTCTCACCCGTGAAGTAGGTATGAATCACCTGGGCCTGTGTTGAAATGTAGACTGTGATTCAGTCTGGGGTAGGGCTGAGACTTTACATTTAAGGTCCCAGGTGCAACTGGTCCAGGGACCACACTTTGAGTAGCAAAGCTCTGCAGGGCCCTCTGCTCTGCGCTCCAGCTTCACCCCTCTTCAAGCACATCCTGCCTCAGCTTCCCAGAGAGAGGACACGTCATGTAGCATAAAAAGAAATCTTTTCAAAAGGGGTCCCGAGGGTGGGGGGAGTGGAGGTCAGAGAAAAGAGAGCCAGGGGACAATAGTGAATAGACTTGGGATTATTTCCTGAACTCTGACTCCTCGTGGGAACGGGGTTATGAAAAGCTTTTCTTAAAATGGTTATTATTTAGTGGGCTGTCCAAAATAAACACACACACGCACTGCACGGAGCCAGGCAGGAAGTGAGAAACATCTGGGAGCCATCTATCTGCCGGAGAACTGGGAAGGGAGTTGGGGAGGGCCCGAGAGAGCGGGAGACGGTCCGTGTACCATGATCACCCACAGACACACACTGCCACGCCAGCATGCACGGCGCCCGCCAGCACAGCTGGGAACACGCGCGCGCACACACACACACACACACGCACACACACACACACACTCAGGGCTGTCCCAGTGACCCAGCAGGATCCCTGCTGCAGCGGGGCTAGAGAACTCCGGTACTCGGAAGCGGACATCCTTGCTGCCAGCATCCGCCTTCCCGCCTCCCTCTTCTTGTCCTCTTGGATGTTATGGTATGACTTGCCTCTCTCAGTACGCAAGCTGAGTGTTTTCCTTCCACCTGCTCCCTGGTTATCCTAGAAAAGCAGCCACAGAAGGTAGAGAGCAGGCGGCAGGAGAACTGGGGGCAGAGCCCAGGGTAAGTCTTGAGGCTCCTTCAGACCTCAGTGTCCTGCTCTGAAAAATGAGATGAGATTCTCTTGCCTGCCTCACCAGAGAGAGAACACTGGAGAACACTCATCCAACTGATATTGACGCCAAGCCTTCCCCAATGCCAGGAAACTGCCAGGTGCTGGGTGTCTGTTAAGAGATTATGATTCAAACCTCAGCACCCAGGTTTAGGCTGTAGCCATAATGCCCAAGGAGTCCCAGCGCGGGAGCCGCCCTCTCCCTGGGCTTTGGCCCCGGCGGCAGGGACGGACCTGCTATGCCCTGTGACGGCGGGGGCTCAGGGACTCCTGCTGATCAAGCATGGGGGCGTCCTTTACAGTTTCTGCACAGGGAGTGATGTGAAAAGGAGACTTGGAGGACAGGACCTTGCGTTGTGCAGTTCCATGTCCCCAAAGATGCCTGGTCCAGTCCCGGCCCCGGCAGAGTAAGTGGAGCGTAAATAAACACAGCGACGAGGGGTTGTAAAAAGGGCACAGACTCTGGAGACGGACAAACCCAGGGGCAGATCCCGGTGCAGCCGCACACTAGCTGTTGTGACCTTGGGCAAGTTGCTTCCCTCTCTGGGCCTCGGTGTTCTCAACATCAAAATGAGGAGCACAATGCTGAGCTCCAAGGGCTACGTGACACACCGGGCCCTTCGACAGCGTCTGATGCTTGGTGAGCACTCAACAAACGCCATTATTATGAGGCACGGGAATGATGTGAAGAGCAGTTGCCACCGAGTGTGATGGTCACGCTGTGGTTATTTCCCTCTATGTTGCAGAAGGCCTTCTCGAGACAGGCAGAGGGCCTTCCAGCACCCCAGACTCTCTGGTCTATCTGCCTTGGCCATTCAGGTGGGGTGGGGTGGGGGTGGTCTGTGAGGAGCCCGTCTGGGGAGCACGAAAGGAAACTAACCCTGGCTGACTGCCTACGCTGTACTGGACCCATGATAGATGGCATCTTTCCAGAACCTTCAGAGCTGTGCTATCCACACGGTTGCCACGAGCCACATGTGGCTGTTTAATCTTTAATGAATTAAAATGAAATATTCAGTTCCTTACTTGCACAGCCCTATTTCCAGTGCTCAACAGCCACGTGCAGTAGCAGCCCAGGTGGCACACATCCCCGCGCCCACAGGGAGTTCCCCGGGCAGCACGCTGGCCCCCTGCACATAGGGGAGCTGAGCCTGAACCCCAGGCCCCTCGGTGGAAGGCTGGGTCCTCCTCCGGTGTTTCATGGTCCCACCTGCTGCTCCACGGATGGCAAGGTCAAGCTCAGGACAGAGTGGGCGGCACACACAGCTGGTTCTCCCTCCCCCAGGCCTCAATAAGGCGTCTCCTATGCAAGTGTATGAGATTCTGGGAGCCCCTGGCAAAGAGCTCAGACCCAGGGGTCTGCGGGGCACAGATGTGGCAGGAGGGGCAGTGGCCAGTGTTGGCCTGCCAGGCTAGAGCTCCAACCCTCTACAGGGGTCAGCTGGGTCTCAATGGCAGGCTCACCACATTCCAGCTGCAAAGCATACCTTCTGAAAGCTTGGTCCCCACAGGTGCTGGGTCTGTCACTCTCAGAGGGCTGGAGTAGCCCCTTTGCACTCACACCCAATCCCCAGGCAAAAGAGGGGTGTCCTGACAGGATGCTGCAGAAACCAGCTGAAGAAGGTATTGCCCGCACAGGAACCTAATGTAGTCTTTCCCCCAGTGGGCTCCCCTCTTCTGGATTCACTAGCATAGGGGACCTCCCAGCACCTCCCCATGAATTTCACTACTCTCTGGCCGTGTCGTTTGGGGCCCCTCAAGCCTCAGTTTCCTCATCGGCACAACGGGGATCATCTTGCCCATGGCAGGATTAGGGGAGCTCACGTGTGTGAGCCAGTGTCTGGCACAGTCAGGGGATGCGACACAGGAAGGGGCCCAGAAGGAACCGACTGACTGAGCCCTGCTCCCCCACCCTGTCCCCCTCCAGAGTACTGCGGGTAGCCCAGAAAAAGGGGCCTCTCTGCAGCCTCTTGGAGCACCAGGCCAGGTGTGAGCACTTCCCTGGGAGCTAGGGCCTACTCCCAGGAATTCTCACCACTCGCTCTGCCTCCAGGCCAGGCCCACATCCTCTGTGGGCTATAATCTCATCAGAGGTGATGTACAGAATACCAGGGCTGGTCTGGGCTGTTATTATCCCTGTTGTTAGCTGATTAGTAAGGTTCACCTGGCTTTGACCCACTCCCATGGCCCAGGGACTCCGTTATCATCTCGCATCCTTGGGCGGCACTTAGTGGCTCTGGGCCTCGACTTGGGCAATGGTAATGGGAGGCTCCTTCTAGCACTGACAGCCTGTGATTTAAAGATAGGCATCTCCTGGTGAGGTGCCAGGCCCAGAGGAAGATGGCCTTCTGTCTTGGTGCCAGTTACTACTGTTGTTGTTCAAGTCCAGCCCCCGCTCCCAGGGACAAAGCTGGATATGCCTCGTAAGCACATTTCCTTCCCGCTACTCAGACAGTAATACCTGGCTACCTGGGTAGTGCGCAGCCTGGGGGATGACAGCAAGGACATTCCCAAGGACAGCTCTGAGTCTAAGGCTCCCGTGCTTCCTACGGCTTCTGGCTCCTTCCCTGAGCAGACCGGGGCCACTGGAGCCCAGTCAGCTAGCAGGTTCATGATGCAAGCCGGTTCTCCGGCTCCAGGGGGCTGTGCTGCAGTACAGATGTGGCGTGTCTGAAGAGGCTTTCACATGAAGAGGCCTTGCAACAAGCCGAGGCTCTGCCTGGGATGTCTGTGGGGGGCTCTCGCTGTAGCCACAGACACGGTCTCTCTAGGGGGCCCTCTGGGCATCTGTGACCCATCAGGCTTCTCAGGGAGGCTTGGACAACCTCTCCTGTCGCTGAAGTCAATCACAGCTCACTAAGCCTCAAGATGCAGGCTCTGAGAGCCATAGAAGCAGGCAGGCGCGATGGAGGAAACGCTCGTAGCGCAGTGACTCCGGGTGTGGGGTCTGTGGCATGCTGCCAGGGTGTGCAACCCCAGCTGGTTACTGGGCTTCTCTGGAAGATGGGGACAGAGTCCCTGCCTAAGGAGTCTTTCAGGATGAATGGGGTCGATCCAAGTAGAGGGCAGAGAACAGTTCCTGCCATACACGGAGGCTACCGTGCTGATGGACTCTTAGAAACATCAAGTCTAAAATTAAAAGAATCATAGAATAGTGGACTCCCAGGCTGTTACATGAAAGGAAGCTTGGTGGGCCATCTCCAACTCCCCTCTGGGCAGGAATCCCACCAAAGTCTTCTTTAGCCATAGGGGACTGGTACCAAGGACCCTGCCTCCTCTTACTTTGAAGGGTTGTAAAAAAACCTTCAGCCACAGGCAATCTCAGGCCAGCAGAAGGATGGCCAGAATTATCAAATATGCCTCCACTTTCCCCTGCACCCATCCTCCCCCTGCTTTTTTAGCAAAGAGACCACATGGTAAACGGGTGGTGGGAGTAGTATGTGGAGGGGCAGGCGGGGTGTCCGCCTTGATCAGAGAGGAGTAAGGATCAGGGGCAGGGAGGAAGTCATTGCTGCTGGCCTCTGTTTAGCTATGACCCTAACAGGAAGCGACGGTGTGGGCCGATTAGGAGCCCACAGTCTGAAGGCGCAGCAGACAGGGTGAGGGATAGAGCGTGGAGCTGCCAGGCCTCACTACCTATGCCCACCCTGCTGGTCCTGTGCCCAGCCTTCAGTGTAGCACAGGCAGGCCACATGCACCACCCCACGGCTAGGACCACTGCTTTGGGGGTCTCTGTCCACACCCTGAGAGCTTTCCTTCCTTGTTGGGGATATTGCGGTCTCAGGGGGAAGGGAAAATTAGGGCTTAGGAGCTTATGTCCGCAGAGGAATTCTAGTGTCCTTGGTGGCAAGTGGCTGGTCCAGGGCCGGGGGGTACACACCAGAGGAGGCAGAATTGGGCTCGACACCAAAATCTGCCCAAGTCGTCCAAACATGAAGCAGGTCGCGTGGCAGGAGAGTGAGAGGACCACTTGTGGGTGGCGAGCAGAGGTTGGCACGTGAGAAGTGCAGCTCACAATCTTGGGGGCTCCTTGGGGCAGAGCTTCTGAAGGGAGGGGGGAGCATGGTGCAGGAGGTGGGGACAGCATCTAATATGCCCCCCTCCCCTGTATAAAGCCTCTAGGTCCCAGCCATCCTGCCTCAAAGAACCCCACATTGGGCACCTGTCTATTTCTCCACGAGCCCAAGGCTGGTCTCCTCCATGGAACAGGCAGCTCCTTGACGGCAGGCTTGGCAGTTTATATGTACAGGGCGCACACAGAAAACAGGAGAGAGAGAACCCCATGAAGCTGACCTGAGAAATCTGGGCTTTAGGCTCAACCCTGGAACCATCTGGCACCAGGAGCCTGCTGCCTGCCTCCCACCCAGGGGACAGAGAACAGGGGGTGGGTATGTGGAGTTGGCTTTCTCTCTCACGGGGCCCTGTCCAGCTTAGCATTAAATACTAGTATTTGCATCGGGAAGGGCACAGGTGTACTTCTGAGCACTTCTCAAGGATCCTCAAACTCAGGGCCTTCCATGAGTTAGGGACTGGTAGTGAGGAAGAAACGGGCAGAGAAGTGATCTGTCCAATGACACACTGTCCAACGATCTGGCCCAGCTGTCCTTTGTCCCCCCCACCCCACAAGTGAGATGACTACAGTCACTCATTCATCCCTGTGCCTGGGCTTCCTGGGGCTTCTCGAACCCCTTCCCCCTTCCTAGGCCCTCCTGAGGGAGGGGGCCACTGTTGATCTTGCATTATGGTGACATTTCCCCTTCTCAGGGCTGTTGCTAAATAAAAGCCATCCCACTAGCCCCAATGCCATCCATTGCCTTGAAAACCCTAGCCTGCAAAGTGACTGGGAGGTGACAGGAGGTGGGAAGTGAGCCTCTCCTGGGCCACAGGCACAGGGAGCAGAGGGTGGCTTTAGGGTGGCTGGAAGACAGGCCACTCAAGCCTGAACCCGCCCTCTCCCCCACCATCCACCATCCAGGGCCACTCAAGGGAAGGGAAATAAGCAAGGAGTTCCCAGGACTCGGTTTCTAACTCTGAGGGGGAGGGCACCCCGCAGGAGAGAGAATGCAGATGCAATGGGGAGGGAACGAACAGCATAGAGCAAGGGGCCTCCTATGTCTAGCAAACCAGTGAGTGTGAGCAGCAAAGCTTGGGGACTGGAGAAGACAAGTTCTAGGGGTTGCCCTGACCAAGCCTGCACAGTGGTGTGCCTGGCTTCCAGCCCCCCAGAACAGTCTGAGTTCTTCGAGCAATCCCTTCCTGTGGCTCCAAATGCTGGGAGACTGGTGTTTCCATTAGGAAGTAGGCTTTCCATCGGGAGGGGGGCAGGCTGTCTTATTTTTAATGATCACACTCCTGTTTGTTTAGTTTCTGAATGGCTCCTGATTTCTGCCTAAGGGAGTTACAGGCAGTCGGGCTATTTGTGGTGAAGTTAATGAGGCGACACAGTAGAAGCCACCTCCTTTCCCACCCCACTGTGGGAAGACAGAGGAGGCCCCTCCGCCCCCCAATTACCTGCCCTACAGGGGCATCTCCCCATCGTCCTCATCCTTCCCAGCTCAGGTTACCCCCCACCTCCCCCTGACCCACCCACCCAGCTCACCACAAGTGAGGAAAATGGACTGGCTGGCGTTGTATTGCTTTTACTTGCCTTAAGGTAAGCATTAAACGTTTCTTAAGACAGAAAAAAGGATTTAAGGAGCCCTAGTAAAGATCATTCCTGCCCCCCAAAAGCTGTCCCTTGCCAACCCTTTAGAGGCAGGCTGAGGAAGGAGGCAGGAGGCTCCCAATGCAAACCTTACTGTGCAGCTACTCTGTGCCAGGCCAGGTGCTACATACGTACTTCACGTAAGAGCTAACATCAAACCTTCACTTCTTATCCCCATTTTGCAGATGGGAGAACTGGGGCCTTGAGAGGTGAAACAATCACGTGGTCAGTAAGAGGCAGAACTGAGATTTGGATGCAGGCCACCAGATTCCAGACCCCTTAACCACTGAGCGATATTCCGCTCTCTACATCATCTCATTTAAACTTCACGCTGACGGATGTAATGAGGGTAGATTGCTATTTATTCCATTGTGAAACTGAAGAGGGAAGGCTCAGACGGGCTAAGTAACTTGTCCCAGGACACATGGCTAAGGAGTGGGGGAGGGGGCATTTGAAGCCCTTCTATTGCCAGGAGCTTGTCTACATAAGCATGAGTCTTGGTGACCGAGAGAGGGATCCTCGGGGGAAGAGTTCACAAAGCTCTACGGCTCTCACAGCCTCCACGGGTCAGGTCCTGGCTCTTTGGCCGCTGCCCTCCACGTCTACTCTGCACTCCTAGCTGTCCTCCACCCCAGGTGGGTCCCCTTGTCTACCCATCCCTACTTCCCGTCCCCACACCACCTCCCAGTCCCCCCCACATTCCCGCCCCCTCCATCTCAGCCTTGGAGACCCCACCTCCTCCGAGCTAAAGAAAATGTGAGCTCTTTCTTCATAGGCATCTATCTTCTCTCCCTAATGCAATTTTGTGAGTTCCTTGGGGCAGCTTCTGGGTCCCCGTAGGCTAGGCACAGAGAAGGGAATTAATGGGGGCTTCACTGTTCTCAGGAGGAGAAATCCAGGAGCAGGGACCCTCTATGGTCTTGGGAGGCCTCCACTGGCCTTCGAAGAGCTCCAGGGACCCCTGAGCCTGGGCACCCCCATCCATTCCCCCCAGAAGAAAAGGAGAGCAGACTTGCTTTGCAGAGTCCCACACAGCAATGGGTGGGAGCGGGGAGGGCGCAGGAGTGACTGGTGATTGGAATGGGGGCTCAGGCAGAGGGAGCCCAGCACCCACCAGTGAGGAGGCCATTGCCTGTCAGGGTGGGGTGGGAGGGCCCCGGGCCCAGCTCCGAGAAGCTCCGAGAAATGCTCTGAGGGCTTTACGACTTTCTAAGTGGGCGCTCTGCTGACAGCTTAACGACCAGCTCCTCCCAGCCCTGGGCTTCATATTTATGAGCTGAAGGCTCCGAGGGGGAGGCTCAGGAATCCAGCCCACACCACCAGATCCTCAGCCCTCTGGCTCTGGGGCCAGGAAGCCATAAAAAATAATCTTGCCTTGCTTCCCTCCCTCCAAATGGTTTTAGGGGGTGGGGGAGGGGCTGCAGCGTGGAGGTTGGGGGCAGGGAAGGTGTAGGGCCCTTTCCCAAGCCCTCAGAAGCAAATACTAATGGAGGGGAGGGTGGACCCCCTCAGCCTCCTGACACTCCACTCCCCAGGCTTCTGCAGCAGGCTTTGCCAGTCCTGGGGTCCGCGGCTGAGCTGCTAATGGCTGGACGTACTCATATTTATGGGGCACCTACTCCAAATCAGGGTATCAACTGCCAACATCGCACTTAATCTTCACAACAATCCTGGGAAGTTTGACGAGGTTTGCAAAGCTGGTGTCTGTGGGCTCAGGGATCCGCTATCCCCTCCTGCCCCACCAAGAGAAAGCTATGTCCTCATTCCACACAGCTGAAGAGTATAAGGCCCAGAGAGGGAAAGGAACTTACCCAAGGTCACATAGCATGTTAGGGGTAAAGCATGGACCTGAATCTAGGGCTACCAACTCCTAGTTCAGTGGGGCCCATGATGGAGACTCCTGACCCCTGAGAGATGGAAGAGTACCTGCCTTGCCAGTGGGTGAGATGGACCTGACCCCTTCTCTCTGAACCAGTCTCCCTGTGTGTTCATGGCCTGAATGGACCAGACACTCTCTGGGGGCAGCCCTGGTACTCAAAGGCTGCTGTGCTATGACAGTGCCAGGTCCTAGGCCCAGGTGGTGGCGAGTCACGCCTCCTTTTCAGGCCGAGGCCAGGAGGCTAGTCAGCCCTGGCCATCCTCTGAGACTAGCAACGGGAGCTAAAGACTGGGTTCTGAGAGCCTTCTCGCACACTCCCTGCCCTGTCCCTAAGTGTCCTCAGCCCCCATCTGGCCTGGAAAGGGCCAGCGTCTCCCACAGGATGTGGCCGTCTGCTGGCTGCAGCTTCGACCGCATTCCCCCCTGGGCACGGTCCAGGTCCAAGGCTGAGGAACGCTGACCACGGAAGCGAACCCACCCTCTGTCCCCACCCCAGCCCACTCTGGCACAGACCCCAGTCCACTTACCCCTTCTTCCCACTGAAGTGGGTCTATCCACCAAGGAACCCAGTTCTCAGCTTTCCACTGAGCTGGGGGCTCAAACTACAGTGGGGGCTTAGAAAAATGGCCATAAAGCCCCCAGATGAGCGAGGGGGGCTAGCAGGGTCTGGCCACAGGGCCAGCTGGTGGCTGCAGGCCTTGGGACCCCCCCCCCCCAACTCCTGTCTTTCTCTGTGGTCTAGGCCCCCTCCCTGGTGGCCCCCTAGTGAGGGGCTGTCTGCAGATAATCAGGGAACAGATTCCGAAAGAAGGAGGAAAAAAAAGCACTCAGGCGCCAGACAGGCTCCTTATCTCCTGGGCGGAATGTCAGAGGCAGGAGTCCTGCTACAGAGGCCTCGCCTTTGCAGCTGGGGAGGGGCGAGGAGGGGACCTGCCCTGGGTGCTGGGGATGGTCTGTTCTGGGCCAGGGGAGCCTTAGGACAAAGAGGAATCTGGTCTTCCCTGGAGGTGTCTAGATACCAAATCTTCCGCTCCCCAGTCCAGTTCTCGGGCCCCACATGTTCAGACTGGCCCTGAGCCCTTCACAAGAGAACAGGGAAGGAGGGTTGGAAGTGGGTCCCCAAAGTTCCCAGACCAAGCCACTGTCTTAGCCACAAGACCCTAGCCAAGCTCCCTGAATAACCAGCATTCCTCTGGGCTCTCACCTGTACCTCTGGGATTAACCCCACCCCCACCCCCACCCCCCGCCTCTTGCACCAAACTACTGGGATCCTCCATGGAGATCCTGCATGAAAACCAGAAAGGGCCATGAAAAGCATGGGTGCTGCTTGGTGCTCGGAGCCTCCCACCCCAGCAGGCCTCCCTGTTGGTTCTCACAGTTTGGGAGTCCAAAGGCAGGGCCTGTGGGGAGCTTCACTTCATGGACTGGCTCCCACATTTTCAGTGAAACCCAAAGCACAGCAGCAGTTCCTTACACGGAGCGGAAAGCAGGTTTTCTGAGGGGCGTTGTTGTCCCAGAGAGCCATCCATCAACCAAGAATAGGACCAGGGAACCTCGAGCCCCTGGTCTGGGCATCTCTTCAGGGGATGGACTGATTGTGAGGATGAGGGGTCATCTCTGTGGGGCCAAGACAGGCCCTGGAGGAGGCACTGGCAGAGGGGTAAGGGCACAGGCCCACATGTAGGTTCAGATCCAGGCTCCACTACTTTCGGGCTGTGTAACCCCGGCACGTGTCCCCACCCCCACCCTCCCCTCCCCGAGGTCCCCATGTCCTCCGTAAACTGAGGGAGATGTCTTTTAGCTTTAGTATTCTGTGACTTGACGTTTGCCTAACCGCTGGGTCTCTGCTCCTGAGCACCTGAGCTATCACAAGAAGAGACAGGAAATACACACTCATACCCACATCAAAGAAACATCAAACTAGTGTGCCCCACGAATCCCGGAGCCACCTATGCACACCCTGGTCCTAACTTCCGGGTGGCCTCAGCCAGGAGCAGTAGAGTGGACAGCCTCCTGCTGGAGTTGGGCTGGTGCATCTCCCAGGGCGGGGGCCGGAAATGCCAGCACGTGTCTGCAAGCAAGACTTCTGGCTGGCACTGAGCATTAACAGGGAGGCACGCTCCCCGGTGCCTCACACCCCAGGCCCAGGAGGGCCTGGCTGCCCTGTCCCCCAGCTGTCATCTGCAGGGGCTGCTTCTCATTAGCTGCTGTGGCAGCTGGGGGTTGGGGGACTGGCTGCAGATCCGTGAACTAAAGCCAGTCTGGGACAGCGCCTGTGGCCTCTGGGGCTGGAGCGAGTGACGGACAGGGGACAGGGAGGGAGGGGGAGGAGGCGGCACAAAGGCAGGGCTGGTGGGAGGGGAGAAGGTAAGAGCTGGCTGGAGCCCCAGCATTTTCCGGGCTGTTATTCTGGGCAACTTTTTATTTATTCAGAGGCTGGGGATGCGGTTAGCATCTGTCGGCTCAGTATTTATTACAAGCGCATAGGCCGTGGACCACAGACCCCATGACGCAGGCACCGCACACCCTCTGTCCCCATCTCCTCACTGCCAGGGCCCACTGGAAGACCTGCAAGAAGAGCTGAAGGGTAGTGCTTTCCTGAAAAACCACCGAATCCAGCTTCTTTGGTTTACCTTTGGGGAAACTGAGGCCCAGAGGGAAAAGCAGCCTTGCTTAAGGTCACACGGCACTCTGGTATCTCAGCCCTGGTCTCTTGGCTTTCAGGCCACCAGAACAGACAAATGCCCCTGGAGTTAAAAACACCGCAGAGATGTGGCACATTGAGTGATGTGACAGGGACCTGCCCTCCAGCCCTCCACGAGCTGCAAGCAGAGCCAACAGAAATCTTGGCACAAGGTCGCAGCTTTGCCACAGGAGCCTTTTATGAGGTACTCAGACGTCCTGAGCCTGTTTCTTCCTCTGCACAAGCAAAGTGATCACAGCCGCCTCACAGAGCACCTGGAAGCACCACAGGAAAACACCCTGAAACTGTAAAGTCCTGGACGACTGGAATTTATTGCTTTAGATGCTGCATAGGCTGGAGTCCTAAGAACTGAGGCAGGATGGTCACGGGGGGAGGAAATGGTGTCTGATCATGGCCACCAAATCCCTTCCTTCTCATAGCCTCCACGGCAAGGCACGAGGCAACTAACAGATCAACAGCAAGAGCATCGTCTTAACCAACTGGAGACATATAAATGACCCGGGCTGGGGTGCCAGTTGGCGGAGTTGGTGGTGACCTCACACTCCCACCCAGCTCCAAGCCTTCCAGGAGCCATGAAGTCAGCTTTGCAGAGTGGTGGCACTTCCCCCACCCGCCACGTGCTGAGCCAAGAGGAGCATGGCACTGCCAGGGCTGGGGCTGGATGCCAGCTCAGATTCCACAGCTTCCTCTTTCCTCCCACATACACCCCCCTCTGCCATCACTTCTGCTGCAGCCCCTCCGATAGCGTCTCAGAGCATTTCCCCCCTGAACACAAGATTTCTGTTTCTCATATAACACTTAAGCTGTGGTGTGAACTTCTGGTAAATGAAGATCTTATTTAAAACTGTGCGCTATCAGGGGAGGGGGAGAGACAGGTTCCAACACAGCTCAGCCGTCTTGCCAGGAAAAGGAGGTGCTGGGGCTGTGCACAAAACCACCAGCCGTTCCTGGGAAGTCACTGCAGAGGGGCCGCAGGGTCCGGGGCCACCCTCCCAACTCACCTTCGAGGGTCAACGAGGGTATCACTTTCTTTATCAGTGCAGGAGGGTAGGGCAAGGAGCTGCCCGCCCTTGGACGTCTGGGTTTGCCATGGAGAACATTGCAGGGCTTTCCAAGAATAGCAGGACGGTGGACCAGAGGCCTTGGAGATGATCGGGTATGGGGACCCCTCTACCTCAGCAGCACAACACAACCACCGGGGTTGCTTTCAAAGCTCCCAATGCCAAGGCCAGACTGTAAGAGCAATGAAGTCAGAATCTCTGGATGGGACCCAGGCAGAGGCGATCTCACTGCTCAGCCAAGGCTGAGAACCCTGGAGTGTGTCTCTTTTTAATAAGAGGTGTGCATCTGAACCACTTGGGGTGCTCTGTCAAAATTCATATGCCAAGACGTCTAATCTAGAACCTCTGGGCTGAAGGCCAGGCATGTGGAGATGGAAAAACCTCTAGAAGGTCCTTCCTTACGCACAACCTTGTGATTATTCATTCGCTGAGCACCTGGGCATTGAGAGCCCATTCTGTGCCAGGCACTGTTCTGGGCATTTGGGGCACTACAGTACCAACGTGGCCCTGTCCGGAGAGTTCACATGCGACTCGTATGGTGACGTGATAAACTAGCACACACGTAAATACACACGCAAATAATAATTCCAGAGGGTACTATGTGCTAGAAGAAAAGTAGAAGGGGCAGACGGATCAGGGAAGGGCTCTCTGAGGAAGAGATATTTGAGTCAAGTCCTGGATGACCGGAAGGAACCAGCCACACCAAGTTCAATGGCAATAGTACTCAGTCTAGAGGCATGTTTACTGACGTGGGAACTGCAGACTTCCGTCAGCTGCTGAACCCACACTCTGGTCAACCCCTCTGTTTACTGGCTAGACAGGAAATGCTGGGAAGAGGCCAGTGGTGTCACAGTTGCCTTCTTCGGCCCTCATGAAATTCTACAGGCTGTTGGGCTGAGGGGATGTCAGAAAATGTACAGCTGAAAGCTGTGAGGGGCCTTAGAGGTCAGTAGTTCAACTGCCTTGGTGAACAGATGGGGACACTGAGGCCCAGGGAGAGGCAGTGATTTATTTTGGTGGAGCGCCTCGGCTCGGAGAGGGTTAAATGGGACAACGACTCCGCTGTGGAGCTAGCTTGCTCTGGTCAGGCCATTGTCCACCCCTCGTGCTCCCCCAAATTCCCTGCTATTTTTTGCTCTTTGTATAAACAACCTGTGTGTTCCAGCCATGGTGTAAGCCCATGACACATCCAGAGAGCTTGGTGCGTAGGTAATGATCTCTGTGAGGGTGGGGAAGTCCTTCCTCCACAACAGGGAAGCCCATCAAAGGTCAGACAGAATGGTGCCAGATAAGGCAGTGGAATTTGGAATTTAGTGGGATCTGGAATGTCCCTATGGCAAGGCTGGTCCCAGCTGTCCACCCATGGTGAGCATCAAAGGAAGAGTATGACTTTCCAGGGAGGGGGTTGGTGGCCCAGGATCAGAGGCCTGCTGTGGCAGGGAGGGCAGAGTGGGCAGAGAGAAGGTGGCTAGCTGTCTCTGGAACATTCCTGACCAGGACCGGCAAGCTAGGACACCAGGTCACTCTGTAGACAGACCGCTGAAAGTGGCCTCTGGCCTGCTCTTGCTCAGTCCTTTCCACCTTTGAATGTGGTGCAGCCAGGATACCCAGAGGCTGGGGGTTGTGTTCTGGGCTCAGGAGCTTCCCCCCCTGGCCACAGAGTGGAGGACAGTTCCAGTTCCCTGAACAGGTGGGCACCTACCCTCTCTGACCAATCACAGCTAAAGCCCTGACAACTCCCAATCACCTGCTGAGTTCTCTGGAAGTAAAACCTGGAGGCAAGATGGGATGCCCTACAAGAACAATCTAGAATAGTCTAGAATACGTCTTTTCTTAATCATTCTCAGCCATGCAAGAGTGGACAAAGGGAGAAAACCAGGCAGCCACAAAGCAAGTCCAGAGATAACCTAGGCAGGTCACCGCCCCGACCTCAGTTTCCCCATCTGTAAAAGGGGAGTGAAAACATTCTGCCCGATGACCTCACGGGGTTGAGAAGCTCAGCTTCACATGCACATGAAGGTGCTTTTGGCATGAGGTGCTCCAGACAAGGGGGCTACTGTCCCCATCCTGACACCGGGTGGCTGGCTGGCCACCGCGTGGGTGGCTAGCAGGGGCATGGGGCTGATTTTCATGACCAGCTCTCATGCAAGAGAAGGGGACATGGGGCCCTGATGTGCCCCTTCACAGGGTCTGCCAGGCTGTGGTTCCTAAGAAGCTCTGAGGGCTGCACTCCCTCCCCCATCGACACTACAATTCCCTAGAAGGACCTTGGAAAGGAAGCCCAGGGCAGTGAGACGGAGCTGCCCAAGCACCTGGGAACTTCTGTTTAGCCAGCAATTCTCAGCAGTGATCAGGGCCCCCGGGGCTCCGGGGAGCACTCTGGTCCAGTGGGCCATGATGGGGAAGCGGGGAGGACGGCTTGTTTCAGGCTTTCAGCAGCCCCTCTACCTGGAGAGGTCAGCCCCTCAGCTGACACTGCCCTTCCCTCTGCACGTTGTACAGGACCCAGGGGGCCGCGGACACAGGAGGACGATGTCAGGGGCATAATAAATGACTTATTGACTGGTAAGCAGAGTTCGCAGGGCTTGCTGCATGACCTTCGGGCAATTATGCCCTCCGCTGCCCGCCCAGGGCCCCCTCCCACTATGAGGCTGAGGTCCAGCTCAGCCCCTCCCCCCAGGCCACTCCGGCCTGCGGGGGTCTGAGGCGTACAAACAAGCCCCTGCAAGGCTTGGAGGTGGCCCTGGAGCTGCTAACGATCCTCCCCATGTGCCCCTAGAACATACGTCCCCGCGACCAGTGCTTAAATGGCACAGGTCAGGGAGAAAGGGGCTGACACACTGGCTGTGACAGGCCTGTGGGAAAAGCCCAGTTCTGTCCATCAATCACCCCCTTTGCTGAGACCAGAATCACATCGGGGGAGGACTGTTTTGCAAAGCAGCTCCAAGTTCTTCTGTTTCCCCACCATGTAGTCTCTCACAAGTTGTCACTGAGCAGCTGGCATTCACCAGGACGGACATCCAGGGAGGGACAGAGTGGGTGAGACCGAGACTCAGCCCGGGGAGTGGACACAGAGTTGGCTCCTGGGAGGAACACAGAATCTGGAGTCGGGAGGCGAGGGTTACACCTAGAACAGGCTTTGACATAGAAGTTGTGAGATGACTGGGGGGGGGGGTGTCACTTTACTCCCCGGAGCCCATTTTGGTCCTCTAAAACCTTCCTCCCAGAGTCCTTACAAAGCTTAAATGAGACAGTGTGTGTAAACTGGTCCACGTGGGCATGAGAGCAGGCCCAGAGCTGGCGGAAGGCCAGGGGCTCAGAGCGCCTATTACACACCTGGCATGTAGGTGGAGTGTGTCAATGGGACCCTCATAAGTCAAGGTGACAGCAAATTAAGCAGCCACCTTAGCATCTTCTGCAGTTCTGTAGTTTTGTATAGAATGCAGCTCTGTGTGTGTGTGTGTGTGTGTGTGTGTGTGTGTGCGCACGCACGCTGCAAGGGACTGGAACAGGAGGATCCAAGGCTTATCTGAGGCGCAAGGCGCAAGCTGCAGATGCTGTAGGTAAATAACTAACATCATACCCCACACCGTGCAGTGCCCTTTACACACCACTTCCTCTCTCGAGGCGAGTGGTGTAGGGTTCATTATCCCCCATTTGTAGAAGAAATGGAGTCCCAGGACCACATGGAGCCAGGAGTGCCAACTCAAGCCAGGGCAAGGATGGCACTTACGGGCCCTGGCCCCCCCATTTTACCTCGGGGAAGCACAGGGACTGTGGCCCCCACATGGGGCTCACTGCTTGCATCTTTAAGCAGAGTGCGGAGCGGCATCTGATGAGGAATCAGAATGTATTCAAGAGGCCATGAAACGACAAGGAGAGCTCTGGGTTGGGCCTGGCCTTCCACCCATTTCTTTCTTACATGACAGGGAGCATCCTATAGATACTATTTTGTGCTTTACTTCTTTTGCTTGTCAGTATGTCCTGGGAATCTCTCCATATCAGTTCATGGAGACCCTCATCGTTCTTTTTCACAGCTGCCTAGTACTCTCGTGTGTGGCTGCACCATGGTTTTTTCAACTACCCTACCAGGGTTGTCTCCAATATTCTGCAACCACAAACAACGCTGCAATGAATCACCATGTGCGCATGTATTTTTGTACTGATAAAGGGGGGTATCTTACGGGAAGAGTTCTAAGTAGGATTGTTGGGTGGAAAAACAAAGTGTCCGTGCAGTTTTGTTAAGTATTGCCAAATTATTTATCGTATATAGGATTGCACCAATTCGCATTTCCACGAGCAATGTCTGAAAGTACCTATTTCTCACAGCCTCTTCAACAGAATGTGTGGTCATGATTTTTAATTTTCTCCAGTCTTGTAAGAGGGAAGTGGCACCTCAGAGTTGTTTTAATTAGCAGCTTTCTAATTATGACTGAGTTTTAACATTTTCTCACGTTTGAGGGTCATTGTTATATCCTATTTGATGAATTGTCTGTTCATGTCTTTTTTCTGCTTTTTTATCAAGTTGTTGGTCCTTTGTCCCTCAGTGTTTTAGAGTGCTTTATGTACTAGGGATATTAGTTCTTTGTGATATGTTATCAACATTTTCTCCCAGTTTGTCAAATATTTTGTCCTTTGACTTTCTTTAGGGTGCTTTATAATCAAAAAAGGATTTTAAAAAGTTTTTGTGGAATAAAAATGATCAATTTTTCTTATTTTAATGCCTCTGGACTTTGAATCATGGTTATAAAGCTTTCCCTACCCCAACACTAAAGAGAAATTCACCCAAGTTTTCATTTAGTACTTATTAGTGTCACTGTTTACTTTTGGATCTCTAGTCCACTGGAGTTTATTTCTCTGTATGCTGTGAAATATGAACCCAAGTTTATCTTTTTCCAAATGGTTACCGAGTTGTCCCAACACCATTTATTAAAAAGTCTGTCTTTATCTCAGTCATCCGAATACCATCTTTGTCATACGCTACATTTCCTCTGTAGTTGGGTCTGATTCTAGACTTTCTCTCGTCTCTGACCAATCTATTTGCCCGTTCGTGCACCAGTTTCTCACTGTTTTAATTACAGAGGTGTTACTATGCTTTAATATCTGCTAGGGAGAGCTTTACTCCTTCTTCACCCACACTCATGCCTCTAATTGAGTTCTCTCGATCAATCATGTTGGCTAACACTTCCAGCACAGTGTTGAATGGGAAAGGACATGGTGGGTCTCCGTGCTTTATCACTGATCTTAATGGAAATGTCTCTAGTTTTCCCATTAAATAAGATACTGGCTTTAGGTCTAGGGTATATCTATTTTATCCAACCAAAAAGTATCGCGTAATTCCTATTTTCTTGAGTGTTTATACCATGAATGGGTATTGAATTTTGTCCAAGGCTTTTTCAGCATTTACAGAGGTAATATGGTTTTGTTTATGTAGATTCGTCAACATCATCTATGACATTAATATAGCATGCTATTAATATTCACAAATTAATTTTAATGGGTTAATATTAATAGACGAATTTTGAAACACCCTTGCATTCCTAGAATAAAACAGATTTGGTCATGATGTATCATTTTCTTTTTTTTCTTTTCTTTAAAGTTTATTGGGGTGAACAATTGTTAGTCAAGTGACATAGATTTCAGGTGTACAATTCTGTAATATGTTTTATTTTCTTTAAAACAATGGAATTGGATAGCAATGATGACAGCTACCATTTGTTGAACACTTTCTCCGTCTACATGCGTTATCGGACTCAATCATCAAGACAGCTCGGTGAAGCAGGTTTTATTATTCCCATTTGAAAGGTGAGGAACCGCAACTAACAAGGGTGACGTAGCCTGGCCAACATCACACAGCTCGCAAATAATAGAGGTAGGTTTAGATCTTGGGTCTCAGTACTATGGGGCAGCGTTATTTGGCTGTTATTTAGATATATTAAAAATGCGTATTATTGGACAAGATGTTGGATGGGGAACATCTCTGTAGGAACTGGGGGGGGTGTCCCCTTACTTCCTCAAATCTTGAGCTGCCCTCTTGAATCCACCCCACTGAGCTCAGCGGGGGAATGGTGAGGGGCTGGTGAATGCTGTCAGCAAGCAGTCTGCAGGGTGCCCCCGGGGTCTGCAAAGCAAGGCAGCAAGGGGTCCTCCAGGCCCACCAAGTTCCCTCCCAACCTCAGCCTCACTCTGTCTTGCCCTTTACGTCTCAGGTTCCACTCGGTGTGGGAGCAACTTGGAGAATGAAGACTGGCCAGGGAGATGGTGGGCTGGAGGAAACAAAGTGCAGAGAAGAAAAGCCTAACCCTCCACTCCCTGCTGGTCCCGCCTGCCCCGTTTTCTAAGAACGGGCAGCCGGCCGAGGGATTATGTAACTTCTGGTGGGCATGGCAGATGGTGTGCTGGCTTGGACACATCAAACCCAGCACCGACACTAACCTTCCCTGACGTGGCACCCCAGCCTCCTCTGTTCTGGGGTGAGTAGCATGGAGAGGGATGGGAAGCGACCCAAACTCTTGTCATCTAGCTCAACAGCCATGGCCAGCCAGGCCATGGGGAGGTGCCTGGGCCCACCCACCAGCAGGAGGTTCCAGCCAGGGATATGGAAACATGGGCCCTCCCCTCCCTGCCGCACAGCAAACAGCTCTCAGGAGTTCTGCACAGTCCCTGGAGCAACAGACCCTGCTCTGCCGACCTCCTTTCTTTCCACCTTAGATCAGTGGTGCCTGGGGTTGAAAGGACAGTTTCCAAAGCACCTCTCTGAGTGTTTTCTCCCTGAGCCCTGTCTCGCATTCACTTCTTTTATTCCTTTTGCTGATGGGTAAACTGAGGCTCAAAGAGAGTGAGGGGTTTGCCTGGCACACATACTCCTAGTGCAGGGCTCTTTCCAAATGCATATGACAATGCAGGCTTCGCCCCCTCACCGTAACCCCCAGACGGATCACCGCGTCACTCTGGGCCGTCTGAACCTTATGTTGGGAATATTCCCCATCTCAAGGGGAGTATTGGAAAGACAGAATGTCATTTGTTGCTTGACTTCCTCCCAGGTAGAAAGAAAAGGAGACTGACCTTTACTGACCATGCTTCACCTTGTCTGATGCCCCATTGGCTCGAGCTCCCCATCAACCAACCAATCAGGGCCCCTATTTCACAGCGAGGCGATGCAGGCTCAGGGAATTGCATTCAGTGTCAGAGCCAGGGCTTCTGTCAGTTGTCTGCTTCCAGGGTGGACTCTCTTCATTTGGACAGAAGAGGATCCTGAAGCCCAGAGAGGGAAAGGGACTAACTCAGGGCCATACAGCAGATTAGCTGCACGGCGAGAATTAGAACCCATGTTCCCCACACCTCAATTTAAGGCTCTTTTTGCTAGTGTGTGTGTGTGTGTGTGTGTGTGTGTGTGTGTGTGTGTGCACTGAAGGGGGATGTGCCAGCAGGAAAAGGGGCCCGATCAGAGGTGCCGCAGGCGTCACTATGCCCAGCAGCCCCAGCTGTCTTGGCTGCCAAGCAGGAATCTCAGATCACCTGTGGTAGGGGCTCCTGGCAAAAACCTTTAGGTGCCCAGCTGTGAGGCTGGCAGCTGGGCCAGGCCGACTGCTGCCTTGGCGAAGGGCCTAGGGAATTTCATCTCCCAGGGATGCTCCTAAATGTTAGCACTGGACACAGTGCCAAGGAAAGCCTGGCTCAACCAGATCCTGAAGCCAAAACTGCTCCTCTGCACCACACCCAGCTCCTCCCAAGAGGCGGGTGGCAGTTGCTCTGGGGGGCTGAGGTTGGTGGCCAGACGCTGCCTGTGGGCCTTCAAACATATTCTCTCAGCCTACACCTGCTCCCAGACCTCGAGGCCTGTGGCCATGCAACAGGCATTCTCTTGAGCCACGAGGTGGCAAGGTGGAAGGGAGCGAGCAGTGGGCCTGGGACTACAAGCAGGAAACCAGCATGTTACAAGGGCCTGGACCAGCCGTGCCTTGTGAAGGCCACCTTGCAGATAAGGACAGAGTTCACCACCCCACCCCATCGGCTTTCTCCACACCAAGGGGCCAAGGGCCCTTGACTGGATTAATTCTTTGTGCGCCACTGGATTTAGTGCATAGATGCTTTCCTACCTAGGGGCTGACCGCTAAAGGCTTGGCTCTGACTCCCATCATGCCTGCTACATAGTAAATGCTCAAGAAAGTAAGAAAGCAGGAGAGAATGAAGAGAGAGAGGAAGGCAAAGAGAAAGGGAGGCTGTAAGCAAAGCAGTGCGAATCTTCTAATTTTTTGGTTACTCATCCGCAGTAGCAAGTCCAATGCAGTAGTGACTGAATCACAGCAACCTCTTGGGTGAGTAAGGTCTCACCGTGAGCTCCTCATTCATCCATTCTACAGTGTTTATCCAGCACCTTCTGTGTGCCAGCGACTGAGATGCAAAATCAGACGAGTCAGACCCAGCATCCCTAGTCACCTAGTGTCACAGCGGCTCTCCCATCACCCAGATGTTTCAACCCCATCCTGCTTCCACCCATGGACCCTGCCTTCCCATCCATCCCCAGGGCCCTGGCATGGTGACAAGGACAAAGAAGAGTGAGAGGCTGCCCCACAGGACATCCCCCCAACCCACCCCATCACTGCTCGCTCTGTCTCTGAGTCTGACTCTGCCCTGCTGTGTCAGAGAATGAGCAAAGGTGGGATGGGGGAGGAGGCCACAAGCAACTTTCCTGAATTTCTGACTCAACTTCTTGTAAGCTCTACTTCCTCCATGGGTGCTCAGGCCCCAGGCTGGGCAGGCGGGCGCCTCTGATCACATTACACAGCTGCTTTCCTTCAGCTCTGTCTCCTGGCCAGTAATGCCTCCAGACACCCTTGGGGCCTCTGGGGGTGGCAGGCTCCTGTGTGATCTCGGCAGAAGACATTCCTACCAGACCTTGGGGATGCCTCCTGGTATCCACCAGGCCCAGGTGAGCATAAGGGACCAGCAAAGGCAGCCTTCCTCTGCCTGCCCTTCTCTCTGGCTCTCCACTCAACCTAGAAGCTGCCACCTGGGATTCTGTCCCCTTGCTCTGCCACCCAGAGGTGTAGAGAGAGAGAGAAGCAGGCCCCAGCCCCACCCAGGGGTCAGCCAGATAGGGGTAGGGGAGAGGCAGGAATGAGGGAAGCCCATGGAAATCAATGGACCTACTCTGTGCCAGGACGACATGTGCCACCTCATATCACACCACTGTCTGGGGAAGGGAGTGGGGTCACGCCCACCTAATAGATGGAGACACTACGGTTCAGAGAGGTTGAGCTTCCTGCCCAGACACTCAGTAAAAGTCAAATCCTTTCATTCCAAAGCCTTGACTCTTTCCACTGTACCGATAAAGGACCCGTGGCCGCAGAAGTCTTATTTTACCAGATGATCAGATATGAGTCAGTGGCTGAATTTGGAATTTGTTTCCCGGGTGATGTGCAGACATTTCTATCCCATACCTTCACATACACAGCCCCTACCATGAAGGCCCTCTTTGTTTACCCAAACTTGCTCATCCTTAAAAGGCCAAATATCACCCTTCCCTCCTCCAGGAAGCCTTCCGTGACCAGCCACCCACAGGAGCCTTCTCTCAACAGCTTAAGCATTTCCTGTCATGTCACCCAGTATCTGCCTCCAATAATGATGATGATGATGACAATAAAAGTTACCGAGCACTTAGAACACGCAAATCACTTGTATGCATGATCTCATTCATCCACACAACAATCTGATAAGACTGGTGTTATTACTACTCCCGTTTTACAAATAAAATAACTAAAGTTCAGAGAGGGTAGGCAATGTGCTCTAGAACACACAGCTAGACGGTGGCACAGTCAAGATTTGAACCCAGTAGTCTGATTGCAGAGCCTGCCCTCTACACACCATGGCAAATCCCTCCCAGCACACACACACATCTTGGCTAGTCCTTGGATGGGCTCCCCTCTGTGGCACCATCATACACATCTCTTGCCCTCCCAGCCTCACAGACCTGGCATATGTCTTATGCTTCAAGAGGCAACATAAAGCCCATCAATCCAAGGGTCAGGCCTGAGCCCAGAGCCCAGCGCTTACTCAGACTGAATGAATGTGCTTCTGCACCGCATTGGAGGGCTGGGCTAGTGTTCCAATACCCATGCAAGGACAGGACTGTTCATTCCCCACCCCGAAGATCAGCCATCCTGAATGGTGAGGCCAGGTTTGGGCAGTCTGCCCCGTAAGCCTTGGTGAGGGTGGCATGGGGAGGGGGAGCCAGGCCTCTTCTGTCACGTGGCTAGGTTGCCTCTGTGGTGGGGTCCTTCTCTGCCTCCTGGGCTCTATTTGGTGCCTGGGGCTCTTGGCCTCCGAGGCAAGAGATGCTTACGGAGCAGGAAAAAGGGACTGAGGTCCCCGAGTGTGATTTATGGCTTTAGAAAGAGAGAGACACCCAGGGCCGCATAATGCTCACAAGGGCATTCCACTCAATATATTGACTTTCTGGAGGGGGCTCCGTAAACACAAGCACTCTGGGCCTTGGCTACCTCTGTCTCTTGTTGGCTGCCGGGGCCTCTTCAGATGGAATCAGACAGAAAACCCCACAGCCCTTGAGGATCACCCTTTCGTCTTTCCCCCACCCCAAATTCACAGACAGGGAGGCCAACCAGGACCCACAAAGAGAAAGACACTTGCCGAAAGCCACACGGCAGCCACACTTTTCGGCACTTGCCAAAAGCCTGCTCTGACCCAGGCCCCCGGTCCTAAGTGATGCAGCACCTACCTTCCTGGTGGGGTTCTAACAAGGACCAAGTGGTACCACTTATAAGAGGGGTTTATAAGCTGTAACGCAATCTGCACATTGGGGGAGCTGTGGTTTCCTATAGGTCTCTCAGCTCCACAATGGCACATCTTACCCTAGTTCCGGATGGCAGCCCTTCTTATAGGCAGAAGTGGGAGAACAGGAGAGCCCTTTGTGACCAAGGAGGTGGGAAGGACAGTGGAGTCCACGGCCCGTGTGCATGTCTGTGTCCCCTTTCATAGCTTCCACCGAGCGTCCCAGCCCAGCCGTGCCTGCCTCGGTTGGTCTCCATTAAGGATGCCACTCACTCAGCTCTGCCTGCCTCTTCTCCAGCAAATTCTAGAGATCTCCCTGTGCTCTGGAGGGCTAACGCACGAGGCCCTGCCACTGCTCTGGGTGAGCTGGAAGTCGACTGCAGCAGACTCCCGGACTCAGACCCCCGTCCCCAAGGGGGCCGTCCCCAAGCTCCTGGGCTGGCTTCAGGGCCTATCTATGGCCTCAGGCAGGCCTGTCCTATCTGCCCCCAACAGGGAAAGCTGGCCTCTGCCCTTCCAACGCTAGAACCTGACATGGGGACCAAATCCTTTTCACAGCCCACAGCACAGGGCAAAATGAGGTCTCCTTAGTGCCGGAGGGCAAATGGCCTGGAAGAGGTATCCCCAATCACAGAAAACAATGGGTGGAGCTCCCCGTGACTCACCGTCTCCACACCACACATACCTATTTCTATTGATACAAACACACCACAGCCATACCTGTGTACACACTGCACCTCCCCACACGCTCAAACATACACACACAGCCACACACCTGAATACAAAAGGCACAACCTTTTCAACACACACATCCGTTCCTCCCGCACACATCACCTCTGCACACCCGAACACCCCAACACATCACACCTACCCTCACCTCCAACTGCACACTCCCACCTCCTTAATACACATCCCCACCCTCCACACACATCCTCCTTAATACACACTCACACCCACAGCCCACCTTCTTGGAGAAATGAGCTGCGCAGCAACGCAGCAACAGAGAAGTTGTGAGCTGCTGGGGCAGCCTGTTCTGGGAGGTGAGAAGAAGGGGGGCTCACTGTGAGCACTCCTTTGGTGGCATAAAAGTTCCCAGGGCTCCAGTAGACAGAGTTAGCAGGGCCAGGAAAGGGGGAGAAGGATGAGGGGTGCAAAGGAGGAAGGGAAGCAGGAGCCGGCAGGGTAGCCGCAGTGAATGAACCCCAGGCGCTGTAGAGCTGCTAACCAGGCCAGGTGGTGGGCAAGGGCAAATCTGGGAGTTGCCAGCAACTCCGTGCTTTTGGCGAGAAGGAAGAGGAAACAAAAGGGGTAGAGGGGTGGAGAGAGTGGGAAGGCTGCTGATTTATTTATGCCTGCACTTCAGCAAATGTTTTCCCTGCCATTAGCATCCCTGAAGCAGAGGATCTGAGAGAAAGGGGCGCCGCAGGGACCTGGGGCTTGACTTCGCTGGAGCTTGTCTGCCCTGCTGGGGCTCAGTGACTGGGGCATTGCTGGGCCCGAATTCAAATCCAGTGCACAGCCCAACCGCCAGCAAGGAGCCAGCCAGGCCAGCTCTGGGATACCAGCCTTCTCCCCAAAAGCCCAGACGGGCTCATCTGACCAGGGCTCAGGGCCCCCAAAATGTGCCAGTCAAGGAGAAATTCCCGAGGCTCCCAGGGGCACCTGGCTGAATGCAGGTCCCAAGGGGGCAGGAGGTAGTGCCCCAGTCCCAATTTCACAAGCAAATCAAAACGATGGAGTGCACGGATTCCCTCCAGCCTCCAGAAACTGCCTTTTCTTGTATTATTGTAATTATGGTAGTTGAAATTTTCCTTAAAAACAAAACAAAACAAAAACCCCAAACAGAAAAGCACAGAGTGCTCTAGTTTGGTTTCATTTTGCCTTCACAGCTTTAATGACTCCCTTTGTGGAAGCTGTTTAGGAAACTGGTGAGGGGGAGGTGGAGGCCAGGAGAAGGGCCAGCACCAGCTTTCCACGGCTGGCTCCCGCGCCCCCCCCACCCCCACCCTGGGGCCATCCTGTTTAGGCAGCAAGCGGTTTCTCTTCACTCCCCAGCCTCAGCCCCAACAGGCAAGTTCCAAATCCCAACCTATGCCTCCGCCTCTCTTCCCTTTCCCTCAGGCCATGGTGGGCTCCCAGGTGTCTCCTTGCCACCCTGACCCCAGCACTGAGGTTCAAGACCATTATATTTAGCCAGCAGGTCCTGGAGGAGGTTCCAGGACAGGCCACTCAGAATCACCAAACTTGCTCTTTAGGCACTTGGAATGGAAGGGGTCAGTGGAGAGTGGGGGTGGGGGTGGTGGTGGCAGACCTCGTTTTAATGCCTGACAGCTGGGAGGAAGGTCACAGTGCCATCAGTCCAGGAGAAACTCAACAACCAAGGGGGATGGGGAGGTAGATGGGCCCAAGGGCTGTGATTTATCTCACCTGGAGCAGGTTGGACCAGTTGCTGAGAAGATAGGTTTGGGGGACCAGGGGTGGAGCTACTATTGGGCACTTGCCTGGATTTAGGGCTTCACCTGTGACCTTTGGCCTTGCCCTGTTCCACTTCTCCTGGGTCCACGCTCCCAACTCCCCTCTTCCCCCCATCCTGCTACAGGTACGCCTAACACAGCTGCCAAACCAACCTTCTCTTTAGCTGCTTGCCTTAGCTGGTGCCTGGATTTCAGAATCTCAAGCCCAGGCCCCTGAAGGCCGGTCTGCAGCCCAGGTGGAATGAAGGAGCCAGAAGAACTAGACTGGGGTTTGTGAGGCCTGAGTTCTAATACCAGTTCTATCCCTGAGCCCTAGTGTAACTCTGGGCAAGTCAGGACCTGTCCCAAAGCTTCAGTAGTTAAATAAGTGGGTTGGAAAACGGGGAATTGTTTTATCCTACAGAATTCCCAGTTTGGGGGTGGGGAGAGGAGGGTGGAGATTATATTCGAAATTCCTCCCTCCCTGCAGTGGTACTTTCACTTTAATGAGAAACCCATTAACACACTCTTGATTTTCCATTTGTTTAGGTGAGATGGGTGTTTGCTGTGGTGTAAACGGAGCCAAAGACCAACACACACACACACACACACACACACACACACACACACACACACACAGCAGAGACACTAGGAAAACTCCAATTTTAATTGCACTTTAAAAAGAGGTGTTGTCATGACACCTCAGTTCCTTCTCTACAATTCCAGTCAGAGGCTAAGGAAAGGCTCATTAAAAGCTCCAGGAGAGGCTGAGGGGTGGGGTGGGAGGAGACTCCCAGGGCCAACGTGGCTTTTGAAGTGGCCTCTTCTGTAGGTCATTTGCTGGTATCTCCTTCTAAGGGTCTGGGGTTTTATGGTTCCAGGTTTGATTTCTCCATCATCAAACTTCATGCTTTAAAAAACATTCTCATATTCACTGGGGATGGGGGTGGGGGCAAGGAGAGAGGCGCCTGCCACCTGAGAGGAGGTTGGACACCACCAAGAAAGAGCCCCGCTTTGTGGGGACAGCCTTATCTGCCTCAGCTTGATCTTAGACTTATGGTGAGAGGTCGATGGTGCAACGAGGACGAGTCCAATGTGGCCTGAATCAACCTGGCTATTGGATAGGAGCCCTGCACACACGTCTGTTGATCTGTTGGCAAATGAAGGCAAGCAAGACTGGAGGAAAGCCAACACTCTGGACTTGGTTTTCCTCCTCAGTGAAATGGGACTCATGTGGGATCCACTGGGAAGAAAGACCCAAGGGACATTTTGAAAGATGCTCTGTGCCTGTGGCATTAGGGTTGCAGAGGAGGAAGGGGTGCGTTTTCCCTCCTGAAGGCAGGTTTCTAAGGGCCACACATTCTGGGCAAAGGGAAAGCTGCAGGCCAAGCCCACCAGTTGGCCCCTCTCCAGGCTGGTGGGCAGGCAGCTCCTGCTGGGCTAAGTAATGAGCACAATTCCAACACCAGTTCTGCTCACTAGTGAGAAATCAAAGCCCGGTATTAGAGGCCATTTCTGGCTGGGCACTCTTCGTGCCCAAATCCATCAAAGCCCTGGGCCTGGGGTTTCTTCTGGGGAAGATGGGGGCTGGATGCTTTGTTAAGCAGGAAAGGCAGGCCACCCCCAGTCTCCCCAGCTGAGCTTCAGAGAACTGGAGGGCAACAAGTCTTGTCTTTCTCTTGCTTCCCTGAGTCCCCCGCCCCCAGTAACCTCAGTATTTATTCCTGTTCCCATTGTCCCGCTGCTACAAAAACAGCTTCCCAAGACCCAACCCTGCCCATGTGCCATTTACAGACACTTCACCCTACCCTTCAATCACCTCCCCTCAAACACCCTCAAACCAGAAACCAACACCCCAGCCCAGCACCTCCCACATCCAACTGCACTCTTTATAACAAGGCTGGTCATTCAGCAGCCTGCCCCCCAACCCCCATCATTACCTTCCAACTTCAAAACACTGCTTTAAATACCAGAGTCTGCCCAAATCATAATTAACTTGGATCAAATGATTGTGTGGTAACTTTACAACACAGGCTGGAAAAAAAAAAAAGTGGAAGGATGTGCTAAAACTCACTCCTGGGCCGTGGGAATCATTAATTCCAGAGTGAGGAATCTTTGTCTATTAGATCTCAACATCGCAGCGGAAGGTGGAGCGGGGAGGGCTGCGTCATCTCGTCCACTTTCTGCACCAGTTTTCCTGCCCCATTCTCAGCCTCAACTCAGGACTCCGCGCAGGATGCCCCCCAACCCCCACCCCTCCCTGGGAGCCGAGGCGCCCCGCGGCCAGCCCACCTCCTTGGGTTCAGGAACCAGAGAGAGGTTGGTTCCCGGCTTCCGCCAGCTGAAGACGCAGCCGAGTCAGCGACGCCGGGCCCAGCTACAGACGAGCGAGACGTGTACAAACCCATGGCGGGAGAGAAGGGGATATGGGGATATATTTTACGGCAGAGAAGCTGTACCGAGAAGGACGCACCTTGTCTGCTCCCCGGACAGGGAGAATGTCAGTGACCCGTTTAAAAGGAAACTCGGCAGGATTATTACGTCCCTCCCCTCCCCACACACAACACCAACACCCAGAAAAAAATATCCTTCCAGACCTGTGGGTCCCACGATCTCAGGAAAAGCTGTACGTGCAGGATTCAGCCCTACCCCTCTCAATAGCCAAAGCCCTTCAAACCGGCCTCCTCGGCTGGCGGAGCCGACCTGTGCTCCCCGTGCTCCGCAGCTCTCTCTCCCTCTCTCTCGCCTGGGCTAGCCGGGACCCGGACTAGGAAGTTGCCCACCAACCGCAAGCGAGCGCACACCTGGCGGGTGCAGTGATAGTTTTTCTGAGGCGCAGCCGCCTGGCGTGCGGAGAGCCCGGGGTCCCCTGGAAGCGTGTCCTCCGGGAGGCGCAGACCCCGACTTCCACACCCGTTCCAAGGAAAAGAAGCGATCTCTTCCTTCCAAGTGCAACCTGGAGGCTTCTGGCTTACTTTGAACTCTCTGGCCTGCGCCCTCCGCGAGGTGACTGGGCCATCGCCCACTTTGGTGGGGCAGGGAAATCTACCTTCTAACTTGGGCGCCCTTGCCGCTTCCCCTGCGCGCACCGACGCGGCAACAGACCATCTCAACTTCGAACCAGAGTTGGTAGCAAGGGTCTGTCCCTCCGCCCCCTGCACAATCGCTTCTTACCTGCTAGGCTCAGCCTCGGGTCCCAGCAGAGCAGCAGCGTCAGCAGCAGCGCACCCCGCGCTCCGCTCCGGGCCCACATGCTCCCGTGGCCCGGCTCGGGCGCCTCTCCCCCGGGGCTCTCTCCCTGGCCCCAGCCTCGCCGCCGCCGTCTCCGTCGCCGCCGCCGCCTCCACGCCGTCCTTCCCGGCGCCCGGCCGCGCCAGCCCGTGCCCTCCGTTGGGGCAGCGGCAGCCACACTGCACAGCGGGCCGCCGGGCGCTCGGAGCGCGATGGGTGCCGGGCGCCCGCTCTCGAGCCAGGCTCCGGCGCGCCCCTCTCTGCGCTCCCCAGGCTCCCGGGCTCCGGGCGCTCTCCGGGCTCCCGAGCCCTGGCTCCGAAGTTACGCGACAGAGGGTGAGTGTGCTCAGCGGTGCTCTCAGCGGCTCGCGCCGCGCTGTCCGAGCCCAGTGCGCTCCTCTCTACGCTCCGCCGCTGCCCGCGGCTCCCGCGCCCTCGCGGGTCCCCGCCGCCTTCCACAATGCCGAGCACTGCTCTTGGCTCGCCTTAGTGTGTCGGTGAGCAGAGCGGCACCGCGCGCTTCGGGGCGGAGCCTGGGCAGGCAGGGGCGGAGCCTGCGGGGGGATTTGTGGTGGGGAACCGACGGCCACCTGGGCGCGGCCTCGGCAGTACTGGGGCCCTTGGAGGGGACCTCGCGAGGCGCTGGGCCCGGAGTGCTGGAAAACCCGGCCGCTGGATTGTAGCTGGAAGAGGAGTCTGCTCAATTTTCTCTTCCAAAAACTAAGGAAATGTATCTTTGCGCTTTCCTTTGGCTCTGCTATTGCAGTTTTCTTTTGTGATTGAACTCGGGACTCGCACTTTTAGTTCCGTGGCGTGTATTAAGCTCTATGCCTTCCACAAGTGGCAGTCTTACCAAAAAGGCTCCCTAAATGAGAAAATCTCTACTATTCAAGCCCTGGTTAAACTGGGGCTTGCAGCTGTGTGAACCTGAGCACAGATTTGGATTATCCTGGTTGGCCCTACTTGTCTGTATGACCTTGGGCAGAACTGTTTACCAGATCCCTCTGAATCTCTGGCAGCATTCAGTTCCTAGAATGTTAGCAACCCAGACCCCGAGTGACAGTGGGGCAGCCATCTTTGGCTCAGTGTGCATTTGGGCTCTACCCCTTACCTACTGTGCGACTGCGAACAAATTAATCGTTTTGATGTTCCCTTCGGTTATTGTCTGTAAAATGGAAACTAATGATAATAGCTGTTTCATAAGGGGATGTAGAAATGAATGGAAAAAACATATATGGAAACTGCAGCACAAATGTCAGTGATCTCTCTTTCCAAGATCTACCCTCCCAGCCAGTCTGATTCCTGGGGGAGAGTCCTGACCACCCAAGGGTGGGCATGTGGGGCCAGGTGGAGTTTGGGGATGGGTGTCTTGAGATTGAAACCCAGAGACGTCAGACAGGGTGGCTCAACTGGCAGAGACGGTCTCTGTACCCGGCACAAGGTTAAGCACTTTATGTGCATCACCTCAGTGAATCCTCACAACTCTATGAGGTAAGTACCACTTGTATCCCTATTTTACAGATGAGGGAACTGAGGCACAAAGATGTTATTTGCCCAACATCACACAACTTCGAGTGAGTGAGTGAAAGGGGCAGGAGAGATGGGATTGGAAAGAAACCCTCTGAGCAGGGGAGCCTCCATTCCCACACCTCCGCTGGAGCTGGGTTGGGTGGTGAGAAGGGGCTGGCAGCTAGCAGAAATGCCTCTTCCGTATGGCCCTGATCTGTACACTACTTGGGTTTTTTTCTGGAGCGGGGATCTAGAATCACTCCTTAAATACAGATACAGCAGGCTGCTTCAGGAAGGGGTGAGGCCCAGCCAGGTCCAGGAGCCAGTAGGGAGTGAGCTGGAATAGGGCCAAGAGTTCCCAGGGGTGCGTCCTAGATTGGAGAAGAAAGGACTAGGGGCCAGACCTGTAGGTTGAAAGGGGACTTCATGGGGGCAGAGAAGCAACAAGGGTTTGCCCCAGCTGTTTCTCCAAAGGAGCAATAAAGGCAGGACTTCCTAGTACCCCCACTGCTCCCCGCCAGACTCCCCCACAGGGTTGGGGTCTGGAGCATTTGGGGGAGGGTTATGTAATCAGTCCAACTTCCCAGCCCTCTCCATCTGGGCACCCAGGGTCAGGAGGGTGGATATGAGTGCAGTGGAGCTCACTGGGGAAGAACTTTGGCCAACTGAGAAAGGTCCCTGTGGGCAAAGGTGGGTGGGTTATTTTTAGCCTGACCCAGGACAGCCTAGGCAAGGGCAGTGGATGAAAGAGTCAGTAGCTCATCATACCTAGCCAGCTCCACCCATCCACATAGCTACAAGCACCCATACACATACACCCCCTTAGACAGTTACAGGGCACACCTCACTGATACACACCTACAAAGGTACATGCAAGTAAATACAACAAAGACATACAGGTGCAAAATGACCCTCCCAGAAACATCAGTGTACAAACAGGTACCTAACTGTGAGACAACCACATACCTAAAACACAGGACTCAAAAAAGAGCACATACATATTCATATAACCAGCACCTAGGACGATGTCCTGCACATAATAGGCATACATCAGTATTAGTTAAATGGATATATCGGTGAAGCTGGGGAGAAAGGAGTGACTGGTCAATGGCCTACAGCCCTACAGGAGCCTCCCACCTCCCCTCCATTTCCTGGGTGACGAGGAGGGGGGGAGGGGGGACCGGGGGTGGGAAGGGAGGGGCTGAGGCTGGAGGTGGTGCAAGGCAGCTGCTTTGAAATCAGTTCCAGAGCCAGTTTGGACACTTAGTGGGGACTGCAAATGCTTCCATTAGCTCCTTCATTTCTCCCAAACCAGAAGAGTGTGTTGGAGATAGAGTTCTGGAATCCAGAGCTGATAGGTGACCATACCTAGGGCTTCTCTTACCTGCTGGAACAACCTGGGCTGGCTGCTGAGCCTTTCCAAGCACCAGTTTCCTCAGTCGTAAAATGGGGACAATAGCTAGCTCATTGGATTAAAAAGAATATGCAGAAATCCCCTACTCTGGCTGACTACAAGCTACCTATTTTATAGTAATGAAGATTTAAAGGGCTCCCTACAGGCGCTGCCGGCCGATTTGGGTGGTGCCTCCCTGAGGCCCATATGCATGTGCTCACAGGTGCCACTAGGCGGCGCGCTGCAGCTCACACCTCCGCTGCGGCTTCAGCATCTACCCTGATCTGAGGTGGTGGGTCCAGAATCCCCCGGCTTCCACCCGGCGGCTGCCCAGGAGTGGATCTCGGCGCCCCCCGCCCTCCGGACTGTCAGTGGGAGAGGGCTCTCAGACGACTGGGTTTGCAGTCTCTTGGGGATAAGATTTGGGGATAAGTTCATAATACATCCTCTGACCTATCCAATCCAGAACGAACCACAAACGCCTGGACCCTGGGGAGGGCGGCACGTAAGGTTGAAGTCCTTGACGCTCTACCACCTCTTTGTAATAATGTTTTTGTAGCTAATGTTGAGCGCTTTCTCTATGCCCTGTACTGTCCTGATACTTTATATGCTGACAACAACTTTATAAGTACTGTTATCACCCCATTTACCAGATGAGGGTATTGAGACACAGAGAGATAACTGGCCCAAGGTCACATATAGCGAGTAAATGGTGCAATGGCAAATCCAGACACACAGAATCTCAAGCTTGTACTCTTATTTTTGAGACAAAATTCACATAACATAAAATTTACCATTTTAACTATTTTAAAGTGTGCAATTCCGTGTTATTTAGTCTATTCATGATGTTGTGCAACCATCACCACTATCTAATTCAATATTTGGTCACCCCCAAAAAGAATCCCCATAGCATTAAACAGTCATTTCCCCATTCTCCCCTCCCCCAGTCCCTGGCAACCAGGAATCTACTTTCAGTCTCTATGGATTTGACTATTCTGGGAATTTCATCTAAATGGAATTATATACAGTATGGGACCTGAGTCATCAAGTTTGGAATCTTAACCTCTACTAAACACTGTGACAACCCTCTGCCTCCCACCCCCAACCCCCATACACATCTTTTCTCTTCTCCCCCAGGGGAGGGCCTCTCTCTGGAGTTCAAGAGGTCTAAGCATTTAGTTACAAAAGCCTTGGGGTGATTGAGATCCAGATTCAAATCGTGACTCTGTCTTGGACAATTTACTGGGTTGTCACCATCTCAACAATTTGTTGTTGTTGTTCATTTTTTTAAATAAACATTTTCTTTTAGAACAGTTTTAGATTTACAGCTACATTACAAATATAGTGCAGAAAGTTCCCATTTACCCCTCACCCAGTTTTCCCTATTATTAATATCTTACATTAGTATGGTACATTTGTTACAATTACCAAACCAATGTTGGTATATTATTATGAACTGAAGTGCATTCAGGTTTCCTTAGTTTTAAGCCTAATGAGCTTTTTCTGTTTCGAGATCCCATCCAGGATATCACCTTACACATGGTGGTCAGGATTCCAAAGTCTTCTCTTGGCTGTGACAGTTTCTCAGACTTTCTTTGTTTTTAATGATCTTGACAGTTTTGCATATTAGTGGTCAGGTATATTGTAGAATGCCCCTCAAATGAGATTTGTCAGTCTTGAAGTTCTTAATAATTTTTTGACAAAGGACCCTGTTCAAAATCATTTTTTCACTGAATCCCACAGATTTTGTAGCCAGTCTTGCTTATGGTGTGGGGGGCACAGAAACTGCAGGCAGAGCCAGAGCTGTAGGACGTGCGCCGGCTGGCTGACATGTCTCAGTACTGCCTGGGGAGGGCCTTCTGTGCTCTGACAGGGAGCTGGGAGCTAGACCCAGGGGCTAGAAGGAAGCCATAAACATGGAAGAGGATGCATTCCAGACACACAGAACAATGTGGGAAAAGCTTAGGGTCAGGATGTGGGTGGTGTGGCCAGTACCTGGTCCTTCCACTCAAACAGCATATCCACCAGGGGATACAATGGCAAAGAAAGCAGGAGGGAAGTGTCTCCATGAGAGCAGGGGGTGCAGTACTAGAGATCGATTCTATAGGAAATGGGGAGTCATGGGTGCTGACTGAGCTGGAGAGAAGCCTCATGGGAGCTGTGCTATGGGAGCATATTTCAGGCTGGGGCAGTTCAGAGCAGAGCCGGGAAGCTGGCTTCACCTTGGGGCAATGAGACCCAGGCCCAGGGCTGCAGGTGTTGGGACCTGGGGACTCTGGACAGAGGAAGAAGTCTCTGGACTTTGAGCCTCATTGAGAGAGGTGATTTGGGGGATGGAAGGGAGACAGGGAAGGGGAGTTGCAATGGGAGAAACAGTGAGAGGAGGAGGAGGGATGGTTTGGGGAGAAGGTGGATTTGGGTTTGGACACTGTGAGTTAGAAGTGCCTGTGGACTTCACTTCCAAGCACACAGCCGTGAATGCAGGACTGACTAGTGCTTACTGGAGTGGTCACTGTCTTAAAAAATAACGAGGCCAGCTAATGGATATTGAGCAATTACAGAAAGCCAGGCATTGTACCGAGGACTCTGCGTGAATTAGCTCCTCCACCTCCATCATTCACCATGAGGTGAATACTATGACCACCGTATCTCCACTTGAAAAAATGGGAAAACTATACCTCAGTTTCCCTCCTTAAGTAGAGATAGAGGTCAGGTTCAAATTCAGGCCATCTGGTTTCAGAGCCTCCATGTCTAACAAATGCAAGGACTGCCTCTTTAAATCCCCTAGGGTGTGCTTCGTTTCTTTATCTTGACTCAGTTACCCATTGTTCATTTCATTCTTGGAGGTGGGTGTTAATCATAGACCCATTAAAATGGAAACTGAGGCTCAAGGGGGTAGGGACAGCAGGTAAGAATTGACTCTGAGCTTTGAACCCACGTTCTTCTAACCCAGTTCACACTACCAGCCACTGTCAGATCCTGCCTGGAGTCGTGAGTGGGGAGTTAGGGGTAAGAAGAAGAGGAGACCAAACAGTCTAAAAGGGTTTAAAGTAGCAAGATAGACCTTCTAAACGTTCTCCTATTTTATTGTTTTAAACATTCCATTGAAATGTATTCAGGTAAACATCAAGTTACTTTGTCTAATAAAAACATCAAGGCACTTCACATTTGTCTTTGAGCTGTAATAACGCAGCCTGTGGCATATAAAAAAGCCTCTGCCATTTCAAATATATGCAGTTTTAGAACTGCTCATGTAACGCTTCCAGCCATGTAACAATGGACTGTAATGAAATTAAACACAATATTTGTCCTACCCAAAGAGTAGGAGATAATGTAAACAGTTCACTCAGTGAGATTCAGATTTGAATCAGCTTTACTTACAAAATACTATCTTGATAATTATAATTCTGTAAATCTTTCATTTGGGCAAAAGTATAGTCACTTAAGTTAAAGCACTTCCTTACGCCAAAAAATAAGAGAGAATTCAGAATGCATTTGGATGAGAGAGAGAATTCCTATGTTTCTGGTTGTGGTTCTGGATTTTCAGTAGCAGGTTCTTTTGGTTGCATTGGCAACAACGATCTTAATCGGAGGAAGAGGCAGAGGAAAGAAACCCAATAGTAAAGTAGAGAGTGCGTGTTTTTGTGTGTATGAGTCTGCATGTAGGGAAGAGAGTGCACAACTTTCTTTTGAATACTGACTCTTTGATGAAGGGCCAGATGGGGAGTGCGCCTTATCAGATCTTCTGCTCTGTCTATTATCAGATCTTCTGCTCTGTCAACTCATCTGGTTCTGAATATTTAGATTTCTCTTCGTTCAGCTCTTTTGTTATAAATCAATTCCACCCGGAACTATAAAGTTGGACCCATTTAGCTTTTCATTGGTTGCTTGTAGATCTGCTGTTCCCAATGACTCTATCATTGCTGGCATCTTTTAAGCAGACCTGAGGCTATCAGTATGAATGTATATACAGAGGTATGTATTTTTTCTTAACATGGAAATACTTTTCGAGGATTTTACCTATTCTTTCAAGTCATTTAGTAAGTGGTATGGTGAACAATTTTTTTTTTAATTGGGGAACAGTGTGTTTCTCCAGGGCCCATCAGCTCCAAGTCATTATCCTTCAATCTGGTTGTGGAGGGTGCAGCTCAGCTCCAAGTCCAATCGCCGTTTTCAGTCTTTAGTTGCACGGGGCGCAGCCCACCATCCCATGCAGGAATTGAACTGGCAACCCTGTTGTTAAGATCTTGTGCTCTAACCAACTGAGCCCTCCGGCCACCCTGGTGAGCAATTTTTAAACAAGTGAAAACTTCTGCTCCAAATCAAGGAAGCTATAAAAAATTCCAATGATGGCTGCTCAGAACATCATTACCTAAGGACATGTGCAGAAATCAGGACTTAGACTGATGTCGCCTGGTTGATGTTGCCACTGGAACCAGGAGAGCCCAGTGGTGGAGAAGGCCAAGGTCAGGGAAAGGAAGGGTAAAGAACTAACACACCCATGTTCTTGCTTCCTCTTCTCTGCTCTTTTAAAAAATGTGATTGAGGTATAATTTGCATATGGTAAATGTACAGCTCTTAAGTTCTATGACGTTTGAGAAGTAAACATACCTAGTAACCATGATCCCAATCAAGATATGAACATTTCCATCATCTCAGAAACTTCCCTCCTGCTTTTTTCCAGTCAGTTCTCATCCTGCAGAGGCAGCTACTGTTCTGATTTCTAACACCATGTATTAGTTGTGCTTATTCCGAAATGCCACATACAAGGAATGAGATAATACGTCATCTTCCGTGACTGGCTTCTTTTGCTCAGCATAATGACTGAGATTCATTCCCGGTTGTTGTGTTGTTGTGGGAATAGAAGTTCATTCATTGTTATTACCGAATAGTATTAATTATTTGAACACACTATAATTTGTTTTTTCATTCTCTTATAATAGACACATGGATTGTTTCCCATTTTAGTCCAGTGTGAACAAAGCTGTCAGGAATATTCTTAAACAAATGTGTGTGTGTGTGTGTGTGTGTGTGTGTGTACATGTGTTTTTATTTCTTGGTAGTAAATACCTAGGAGTGAAATTGCTGGGTCATTAGGTGAGTATATGCTTAATTTTATAGAAAACTGCCAAAACTGTTTTCCAAAGTTATTGTAACATGTTTTACTCCCACCAGCAATGTGTAAGAGTTACAGTTGTTCCACATCCTCCCTCACACCTGACATGCACATCCTTTGTCAGGCATGCGTTGCAAATATTTTCTCCCAGTCTACTCGTATAGCTTGCTTTTTCGTTTTGTTAACAGTGTGTTTCAAAGAGCTAGTGTTTTAAAATTTAAATTGATAAAAATCGATTCTACATTTGTTTTCTTTTATGGTTACTGCATTTTGTGCCATAAAGACATTTCCTATGTTTCCTTCCACAAGTTTTATAGTAATTAGGCTTTATGTTTAAGTCTATGCATCTTTATTTTTTATTGGGGTATAAGTGACATTTAACATTATAGTAGTTTCATGTGTTCAACAGAATGATTATATATTTGTATATGAGGCAAAATGATCACCGCTATAAATCTAGTTACCATCCATCTCCACACAAAGTTACAAGTTTTTCTTTGTGATGAGAACTTTTAAGATCTACTCTCTTAGCAACTTTCAAATATACGATATTATTGACTACAGTTACCATGCTGTTCATTATGTCGCCATGACTGATTTATTTTGTGGCTGGAAGTTTGTACCTCTTGACCTCCTTAAGTCTATCCATTTCTCATTTTTTAAAAGATTTTTATTTAAAAAAATAGATAACACACAATATTATATTAGTTTCAGGGATACACTATAGTTATTCAACATTTATATACCTAAAGAAGTGATTGCCATAAATCCAGCAACCATCTGACACCGTACCACGCTATCACAATATTAGTCATTATATTCCCCATGCTGTACATTACATCCCCATGACTTATTTGTTTTATACCTGGAAATTTGAACTTTTATTCCTCTTCCCTCATACCCTTTTTAAATTTGTCAATTACAGTTGACATTCAATATTATTTTATGTTAATTTCAAGTGTAGAGCATAGTGGTTAGACATTTATATACCGTGTTTCTCCGAAAATAAGACCTAGCTGGACCACCAGCTCTAATGCATCTTTTGGAACAAAAATTAATATAAGACCCAGTCTTATTTTAATACAATATAAGACCGGGTATAATATAATATAATATAATATAATATAATATAATATAATATAATATAATATAATACTGGGTCTTATATAATATAAGACTGGGGCTTATATTAATTTTGCTCCAAAAGATGCATTAGAGCTGGTGGTCTGGCTAGGTCTTATTTTCGGGGAAACACAGTAATTTAAGAAGTGATCCCCCTGACTAGTCTAGTACTCACCTAGCACTATACATAGTTATTACCATATTATTTACTATATTCCCTCCACTTTACTTTACATCCCCATGACTGTTTTGTAGCTTCCAATTTGTACTTCTTAATCCCTTCACATTTTTCACCTTGTCCACCAACCCCCTCCCATCTATCACCCCCAAAAATCTAGTATTCATCTGAAACCATTCATAGTTATTACAATATTACTGACTATATCCCTTATGCTGTGCCCTACATCCACGTAACTACTTTCTAACAACCAATTTGTACTTCTTAATCCCTTCCCCTTCTTTCACCCACACCCCCAACACCCCTCCTATCTGGCAACCATCAAAATGTTTTCTGTATCTATGAGTTTGTTTCTGTTTTGTTTGTTAATTTTGTTCTTAGATTCCACATATAAGTGAAATCACATTACATCTGTCTTTCTCTGTCTGACATTCTCCACTCAGCACAATACCCTCCAGGTCTATCCATACCACTGCAGATGACAAGAACCCATTCCCTTCCATGGCCAAGCAATATTCCCTTGTATATATGTACCACCTCTTCTTTATCCATTCTGCCATCAACAGACACCCAGGCTGCCTCCACATCTTGGCCATTGTAAACAATTCTGCAATGAACATATGGATGCATATGTTCCCTCGAAGTAGTGTTTTGGGTTTCTTCAGATAAATATCCTGAAGTGGGATTACTGCGTCCTTCATTGTCTCTTCTTATAGCCTTTGTCTTAAAGTCTATTTTATCTGGTATAAATATTGCTACCCCAGATTTTTTGTTTGTTTTTCATTTCCATTTTCATGAAATATCTTTCTCCATCTTTTTACTTTTTGTCTTGTATGTGTTTCTATATTAAGTGAGTCTCTTGTAGGCAGCATATGTAAGGCTCTTGTTTTCTTATCCATTCAGCCCTCCTATGTCTTTTGATTGAAGAATTTAATCCATTTACATTTAAAGTAATTGTGGCTGGATATGTAACTATTTTGCCATTTTATTATTTATAATTTTGTCCTTTTTTTTTCTATCTTAAAGAAGTCCCTCTAACATTCCTTGTAATACTGGTTTGGTGATGATGAACTCCATTAGCTTTGTCTTGTCTGGGAAGCTCTTTATCTTCCCAGATATAAATTATGTTGTATAATTTAGTAGTCATTTTAATCTGTTCATGGAAGGACGCAGGCTCAGTGTTTATCTATTTTGCCATCTTGGATCTCTCCACAAACATTTACATTTGACAATTATAAACACAATCCATTTCTAATTATTTTTTAATGTATGAGTATAGTGTGAGGTAGAGGTTGAAGTCCATTTTTTCCCACATGATTACCCAGTTATTCCAGCATCATCTCTTTGAAAAGACTATTCTTATCCCAATGTACCATCTTTATTATTCTAGGTTTATAGTTAGTCTTTAAGTCCTCTAACCCTGTTCATCTTTTACAATATTATTTTGGCACTTCTAAATCATTAACATTTCCATTACCTTTAGAATCAGCTTAATGTCTACCTCCCCCCAAAACAAACAAAAACAAACAAACAAACAAACAAACCTTTGGGATTTTGATATGATGGCATTGAATATATCCATTTGGGAAGAATTGACATCTTAATGTTGAGTTTTCCAATCCACTAGCGGGCATATCTCTTGATATTCTTAATTTCCTTCAGCATTGTTTTATAGTGTTCAGTGTAAAGGCTTTTTACATTTTATTCAATTTATTCGTATATATCTCATGGGTTTTATGCTATAGAAATGTTTGTCATTTTCCAATTGTTTGTATGAAAATACAGTTGATTTTGTATATTGATCTTGCAACTTAATAAATTCACTTGTTAGTCTAATTGTTTTATTCTCAGTTCTTTTGGATTGTATATATACACAAACATATTGTCTGTAAATAAAAAACATTTTACTCATTCCTTTTAATTGCTATGAATTATATTTGTTTCTCTTACCTTATCATACTGGCTAAAATCTACAGTACAGTGCTGAACAGAACTGGTGACATGAAGATTCTTCACTTGTTCTGGCTCTTCGGGAGAAAACATTCATATTTCACCATTAAGTATGATGTTAACTGTTGGATTTCATAACTATTTGCTATCATATTGAGGAAACTGTTTTCTCTTCTGTTCCTATTTTGCTGAGGTTTTGTTTTTTATTTTATTTTATTTTATTTTTTTGTAATATCATGAGTGGGAATTTTTAAATGCGTTTTCTGTATCTATTGAGATGATCATATGTTTTTTTTGTTCATTTTTCTGTTAATGTGGTTAATTATGTTGATTTATTTTCAGGTGTGAAACTAACCTTACATTCTGGGATAAACCATACTTAGTCATAATATATTATCCTATTTATATATTTCTGGATTTGATTTGCTAAACTTTTATTAAAAATATTTGCATTGATGCTGGTCTATAACTTTATTTTTTGTAATGTATTTGTGAGGTTTGGTGTAGGGTTATGCTGATATCATGAAATGAGTAGGGAAGTGTTGCCTCCTTTTTCCAGTTTTGAAAAGAGTTTGTGTAAGATTGGTATTATTTCTTTTTTACATATTTGATAGAAGTCACCAGTGAAGCCAGTTGGGGCTACTGTTTTCTTTGTTGGAAGGTTCTTAATGTTTCTTAGGTGGTTATTGCGATACACTTCCCTCTTAGAGCTGCTTCTGCAGCATCCAATTGTTTTGGATATGTTGTATTTCTGTTTTCTTTTGTACAACATACTTTTTGATTTTTAAAAATTTCTTCTTTGATCCATTGGTTATTTGGGAGTGTGTTGTTTAATTTTCACATATTTGTGAATTTTCCATCTTTCTTTCTGTTATTGACTTTTAGTTTCATATCATTGTGGTCAGAAAAGATACTTAGGATGATTTCAATCTTCTTAAATATGCTAAGACTTGTTTGTGGCCTATCATTTGATCTATTTTGGAGAATGATCTGTATGCACTAGAGGAGAAAGTGTATTCTGTTGTATGGAATGTTCTTTATAAGTCTGTTAGGTCCATTTTGTCTAAAGTATGGTTCAAGTCCAATATTTCCTTGTTGGTCTTCTGTTGGGGTGATTGAGCCATTGTTGAAAGTGGAGCAATGAAGTCCTCTTCTATTATTGTATAGTTGTCTATTTCTCCCTTCAGATCTGTTAGTATTTCCTTAATATGTTTAGATGCTCTTATGTTGGGTGCATAAATATTTACAATGGCTATAGCTTCTGGATATAATAAATTGACCCCATTATCATTATATAGTGACCTTCTTTGTCTCTTGTTACCATTTTCGGCTTAAAATCTTTTTTTGTGTGCGATATAAGTATAGCTACTCCTGCTCTCTTTTGGTCTCTTCTTACGTGGACGGTGCTCATCTAAAGGTTTGACTAAGATTGAAGGATATACTCCAAAGATTGTTCACTCACATGGCCACTGGATGGAGGCATCAATTCCTTGCTGGTTGTTGAAAGAAGGCCCGGTTTCTCACCTTGTGGACCTCTCCATGGGTCTGCTTGAGTGTCCTCATGACGTGGCATCTGACTTCCCCTGGAGTGTGTGACCTAAGAGTGAGCACAGAGGAAGCCATCTCTTTATACCTAGTTTTAACTCATACACTGTCCCTTCTGCCATATTCTTTACTAGAAGGGAGTCATTAAGTCCAGCCTACACTCAAGGAGAGAGAAATTCGGCATCACCTCTTAAAGGGACAGATATCAAAGAATTTGTAGATATGTTACAAAATCATACTTTTCATTTTTTATTTTCATCAATTTGACATGATATGTAAAGGTTGTTTTTGTTTTTGACTTACTTAACTTGCTTAGAGTTCATTGAGAATCTTATATCTGTGAGTTAATATTTCTCATTATTTAATCACTATTTCTTCAAAAAACAATTTTGCCCCATTATCTATCCTTTCCTTCTAGGACTCCAAATACATGTAAGACAGCTTAACGTTATCCCACAGTTTCTTGATGCCCTATTTACTATTTTTCTGCAATTTTCTTTCTCTGCTTTTGTTTAGATAATTGTATTTACCTAGCTTCAAGTTTCACTTATCCTTTTTTTTTTTTTTTCAGTGCTAAGTCCATAAGTGAATTCTTTATTTCATATCATGGATTTTTCTTTTCTATTATTTCTGTTTAGTTAATTTTAGAGTTACTGTTTCTCTTCTGAATCCTCCATCTCTTCACCCGTTATGCCCATCTTGTCTTGTATATTCTTTAAAATATTTATAACACTTTTTAAAAGTTCTTTTCTTCTTATTCCAATAAGTAGGTCATCTATGGATCTGCTTCTAGAGGCTACTTTTTTCTCTTGATTTTGTGTCATATTTTCAGTGGTGTGTTATAGACATTTAACAACCAGCTCTTTGAAGAAGAAGAAAGAGGAGGAGGAGGGGGATGAAGAGGAGAAAAAGAAAAAGCAGCAGCAGCAGCCAGTGGCCCTGATTTATAGTGTTTGGCAATTTCTATGGTGCAAATACTCCCACCATAGCTGAGTTCAAGTTATTAGTATAATATAATAGCATAACTAAACACAGTTATAAAAAGTGTGCACAACTGGCTCTCATGAGCAGAGTGGTCCCAGCACACCACTGAATATTTTCCAACTTCCTTATATGTATTAAAATATTTTTTGATTTCTTATGAACACTATCTAGAAAAAAATGTGAGGACTGAAATATGATTTTGCTTTATATGCTTATGTCTTCCACAGAGAGTATAAACACTGTCCTCTGTCTTATGGTAAGAGCAGATCAATCAGATTCTTCCTAGGTTGAGTTGATTAGTGTTGGGCTTCAGCTTTAGATTGAATTCACCCATGATTAGCTCTATCGCCAACTTCAATTGCAATGAGCAGCTTTTTGATCTTGTTATTGAGCTGGGAAAGTGTTTGGCTGCAGTTTCAGATGGTCTTCTGGTTTACCTTTGGATTTGATTCTGGCTGGACCTTGGAATTAAAGTGCTGGAAGAAGGCATAGCACCATGTGATTCTCCCTTGCGAAGGTCATGTAGCTCAGTCGTAAAACCCAGAGGCTGAGGAGTCAGACAGCTTGGGCTGACAAGACCCCTAGTGTGTTTCACCCTCAGTTTCCTACCTTGGAAATGCACTAGATGCTGACCTTGTAGGGTTATTAGGAGGAAGAAATGAGACGCACTGTCTTATATGACTAGTACAGTGCCTGATGCATAGTAACTCCCTTTCAGTATTAATTATTCCAGCCCTCTGAGATCAGAGTACTCGTCTCTCCTGGAGGGGCTACCTTAGCCCATCTCTTATCAGTGACAATAACAAAGAGGGGCTTGTAGGGACGTTAGTCCCCCCATAATTGCTACTTGCCCCTCCTCCAAGCCATCACCCAAAATAGTATTGCTTAATATGAACAACTGACACTTTCTCTCAAGCTTGTATAAAAGTATATCTAAGAGTACTGTTATGGGTTGAATTGTGTCCTGCTCTGAAGAAAAGATATGCTGAAGTCCTAACCCCGAGTACCTCAGAATGTGACCTTATTTGGAAACAGAATCTTTGCAGATTTAACCAAGTTAAGATGAGGTCATTTAGGTGGGCCCCAATCCCCTATGACTGATGTCCTTATAAAGGGAGAAATCTGGACAGAGACACAGACAGGGAAAATGACATGAAGACACAGAGGGAGAATGCCACGTGAATGTGGAGGGCTGGAGAGATGCAGTGCCGAGCCAAGAAACTCCAAGGACTGCCGGCCACACCAGAAGCTAAGGAGAAGCTACCCAGCCTCAGAAGGAACACGGCCCTCATGACACTTGGATCTCAGACTGGTGGCCTCCAGGACTGCGAGACAATAAATGTCTGCGGTATCAAGCCACCCAGTTTGTGGCAGGCCTAAGAAAAGTATACAAGCACCTTTAGAAATTGTTACTTTGACTCTACGTACAACCAGGTTCCCTCAAAATCTGAGTTTCTTCCTCCCAGTGCCTGCCAATAGGGGCTCTGGAGCTGCCACTGTCCCTGCCCCACCTGAAGAAGAAGCTACCAGTTCCCCACTCCTTCTTTTGTCCCCAGTCTCATCCTACTCCTATCTTCCAGGAGCCACCTCTCCCCTCACTCTTGAAAGAGGGGACCTGGACCCACACAGAGGCAAACAATTCTTGAGTCTCCCCTGTGCTCCTGGGCTCTGTAGTTCGTGGTCCCATGGGATTCTTGCAGCCCCATCTTCACAAGAAGGGTGCTGCCAGCCCCATGGTTACGTGCAAAGACACTGAGGCTCACAGCAGTTGTGTAACCTGCCCAAAGCCAGATGGCTCCTGTGGGGAATGTCAGGAATTACACTAATCGGTTTCTCCAAAGCCTTCTGCTTCGCACTGCCCCGGGGCTGGCCCCACACTGAGTCTCTAGTCTCCCCGAGGCTATTCCAGCAGGACTGCCGGGTCTGGCTGAAGGACTCTCCTACAGTCTTCGGGCATTCTTGCTAGAGAAGCAAATTCCCTTCCTAGTGGCTCCTGTTGGGCCGGAAAGCTCCCCTGGGCTGGGATTGTCTTTTCCTGTTGAACAGTAATTTATTGTGTCTCCCACTGAGCTTACCTCAGGGAAAAACATGCTGGGAAACAGTGTAGCAGCTTGTGCATGTCCTCTTAAGCACTTTCCTTTTTTTTTTTTAAATCACTTATCCTGATGCTAGCCAATTGCGTAATATCCTACTAATTTTTTTTCCATCCTTCATCATCTGATGGGGAAACTCCGCCAATAGTTGAGTGGATCTTGGTGGGGTGGACAGAGCCCTGGGAGGCCTGAAGTCCTGTTCTGACTTGTCCCCTCGCTCCCTGTGTTACCTTGGGCAGGTCACCCTGATGCTATTGGTAATAATAATGGCTCTGTTTACTGAGCACCTACTGTGCTGTGGGTCCTTTGCACAAGTCATGTCATCCATGCTTATAGCCCCTAATGAGGTGGGATGGGTGGGGCACTACCAGATGTGGGAGGTGAAGCTCAAAGAGGCTGAGTAACTCCAGCAAGGCCACCCCATGAATAGCATCGAGGCTGGGATTTAAGAAGAGGCCAGTCTGCCCAGGTGGTTGTCACTACACCACACTGCTGTCACTGCCCCCTTCTGGACCCCAGTTTCCCCAGTTGTGAATGAGGGATTGGACTAGATGGTTATTAGTCCCTTTCCAACTCTGTGGACAAATGGCTCCATCCTTGTCCCCTGAAAATCCTTTCTCCATCCAGCATCCAGTGACCCTTTAAAACATAAACCAGATCACACCACTTGTATAGTCTGCAGGGACCTTGTTTATTTGTTTGCTTATTTATTGTGTATCTTCCCGTGAGGGAATGGGGCCTTGTCTGTCCTTTCATGGCTGAATGCCTGGCACAGGGCATAGGGCACAGTGCCTGGAGCACAGCAGGTGCTCGGGCAGTAGCTGTTAATGGAATGGAATCAGCACAGCACGGTGGCTGGGCTGCGAGGGAGGGACGGGGCTGGTGGGAGGTGAGTTTGCAAGGAGGCCGAGCTGCACTGGGCTGGCCCTACAGGTGGGTAGAGTCTCAAGCTTGTCTGCTTATCAGATGCAGAAAATGATGATGTTGGTGAAGTTGGTCTTTGGTTCTTGGGCTGGTCCCCTTGACTGTCATCCTGAGCCCATCTCTGCCAGATGCCCGCTCAGGGTCACCATCATCTGATTTGATGAGCGATTTTTGTGTCTTATCTGTAGCTACCTGTGTTTTCATAAGCTCTGAGTGGAACATAAAGTACTGGGGGGTCCAAAGGGATGAAGTGCTAATAGTGGAATTTTAGACACGGAGAAAGACGAGAGGAGATGTGTTTCAGGGCAATTAGTGACTAAGCAGGACCTCATAACCTTCCTGATGTACAGTGACTCACTCCAGAGGGGGAGCTGCCATATGAAGAGATGTGGCTGTTCCCAGCTCCACTATTTCAGGAAGGGTGGGGCAGCAGTTCCACCCATACTGTGGTAAATCTCTACACCATGGTAACTCTCCCCTTTCTCTCCATTGTAGATTGTGGTCCTCTCTTCATCTTCCCCTATCCCAACCTCCTCACTCAACCAAAATGGACCTGGAGCCCAGAGAGGGTAGTAACTTACCTGAAATCACACAGGAAGACAATGACCTACATAGTCCAATCCTTCTGACTCTCAGGTTTTTTTCCACCTCAGCGATTGTCAATCTGTGTTCCTGGGAATCCCAGGGTTCTGTAGAGGAAGCTGCCATAGAGCGGGATGGTGCAGGGGTTATAAAGTAGGATTCCAGAATCCCACCCCCTCCCTAAGAGTAGCTGGTTTACATATTAGGAGGTTTTTTTAAAGAAAGGGTTCCACTACTGAAAGCAACACATTTAGAGACCACTATGATCCTGGTAAGGGGCATGAGTGGGTGGAGACTTTGGAAAGATGGAGGCAGGAAGCTGGCTGCTCTGTGAGGGCTGAGCAGGCAGCATCTGAATCATCCCTGAGATGGTTTGGTCCAGGGAGAGAACATTTAGTAGGTGATGGTCCTTGGGGAAGCACCTGGTCTATAGGGAAAGAGCATGTTAGCACCTGGCATAGAATATTTTCTTAATAGATATTAAGTTGATGTTTGCTGACTGAATAAATAGAGAGGCAGGTAAGGTCCTGAAGTGTTCAGAGAGAGAGGAGTCTGAACATCGTGATTGGAAAACCAGCTTTCGATAGGGTGGCCGCCTCCTTTTGGCTGTTGGGTCTGTGACAGGATCTCCTATCTCTGCATGCTGGCAGACAGAGGACTTTTTCTCCAGCTTTCCTTCCCTCCATAAATGTCTGATAGACATCAGGTGTGGGACATAAGGGCATTCCAGGAGAGTCTTCCAACTTGGGAAAACAGGCACAGAAAAGCAAAGTGACCTCCCAAGGCCACACAGCAATCCCAATCTAGCATTGCAGCCCCTAGAAACTGCCTTGCCTGGAATTTTGGCCCCTAGATTCTCTCCCTGTGACAAAGAACAGGTCAAAGGTATTTCAAAGACGGGGTGAAAACCTGCCCCATGAAAAGGGTCCAGCGAAACTAGGGACAGAGAGAAACATAACAGGACAGGCCAGTCAGTCTGGTTCCTCGCTTGGCCTGGGGAAGATGGACCCCAGCCTTCTCTCCCCTCTGGCAAATCCATGTTGAGCTAGGGAGTTTCTGGCAGGCCTGGGAGCCTGGGTGTCCCTGCATGCTGGTGACAAGCCCAGCGTTCACTGGCCTGTGTATCCCTCTTACAGCATCAGAGCCGACAGGTCTGATGTGAGTCACAATGTGCTCCCTTTGGAGCCCCCCGCCAGCACCCAGCCACAGAAAGCCTGCAGAGGCTGGGCTGGTGACACTACCCTGGGCCTATCTGTCCTGCCATTAGGTGACAGGCAGGGAGGGGGGAGAGGTAGATGATGCCTGCTTTGCATGCCTGGCTGGATTTGGGCCACTCTGGGCATGAGGTTGCTGACAGCTCAGGGTGATGGGAGGGGCACTAGAGCCTAGAACCAGAACCCCAGCTCTCATGCCGCAGTCACAGATTCTGGGCGTCTTGAATAAAATACGAAGCCTTATACTTATAAAGCCTTAGTCTCGTAGTGTTTTTTTCTAAATGTTGAGATGAAGATGGGGTTCGCTGGAAGTACACAGAAGGGGCCCCACTCGCTCTTGGGGAGCAAGGAAGACATCCCAGGGCGACTCACACCTGAGCCCCTTAATGGCCAATGCATATTCTAATGCTAACTTTAGGCCAGCATTCAAGACTGCCAGCTCTATTGAGCTGAAACATAATGCAAGTACATATGTAATTAAAATTATCTAGCAGCTATTTTAAAAAACATAAAAAGAGACAAGTGGAATTAATTTTTATATATTTTATTTAACCTACTATGCCCAACATGTTATTTCAATATGTAATCAATATAAAAATGGTTAATAGTTGTTACATTCTTTCCTTCAAAATACTAAACCTTCAAAATCTGGTGTGTACTTTACACTTAAAGCACATCTCATTTTGGATGCTACATCTTCATTAGAAAGACTTCATCATTGCTTAGATTTCATAAAATTTATAGCAGAAAAGTACCCATGTTTTATTTTTTTAATTTATTGGGGTGACAATTGTTAGTAAAATTACATAGATTTCAGGTGTACAGTTCTGTATTACATCATCTATAAATCCCATTGTGTGTTCACCACCCAGAGTCAGTTCTCCTTCCATCACCATATATTTGATCCCCCTTACGAAAAGTACCCATGTTGTTCTAAGCATACTGAAAAAGTTTTCCAATAAGTAAATCAAGTATCAGTTTTAAAATTAAAATGAAATTTCAAATGAGTTACATTTTGAAAAATTTTAATGAATTAAAATTAATTTCAAATGGTTTAAAATGTAAAAATCTTCAATGAATTAAAATGAAAACGTGTAAACTGATCTTTCAGCTCCTGAATCACTTCTAGCCACATTTCAAGTGCTCAGTAGCCACTGCGAGCAGCACAGATATAGCTACCATGTTAAATGTCATCTCTAGCCTGATGTTCATGCTCCCCTTCCCTCCAGAATCTCCTGAGTGTTCTAGGTTATCCACCTTCCTGTCCCTTCACACAGGTCACTCCCCAGGAGGCCCTTCCCTCCTGCTCATACCTCTAAGCCCTGCCCCCTGGCCCAGACCCCACGTGGGTCACCCTCTCCAGCAGGGGGTATCAAGAATGAGCACCCCCACCCTGATAGTCCCCGACTCTCACTGTGGCCTGTCATTTCCTGCCCCTGCAGCCTGTGAAGGCCGCCTATCACCACGTGGAAAGTTGGCAGCAGAGCTGGAACCAAGACCCGCCCATCCCTTTCCCCAGATCCCTTCCTATGCCCTTCCCCATTGTCCCTTTGGAGCTGGGCCACGCATTCAGGGAGCCCTGATGACCTAAGACCTAATGCTGCTGCCCTCACTGACACCCTTCCCTGGGGCTTCCAGGTCTTGCCTGTGGGAGGGGGAGGGCCCCCACAGCCTTGCTCCCCTTCTTCATAACGCTGAACTTAGGAGCCGGGAGAAGAGCAGCTGGTGGGGGAGGGTTCACAGGAGGCCCTGAGAGGGCCAGGTGTTTACCCGAGGACAGCTCCTGCCTCCACCCTAATTCCGGGTCACGCGGCATCTCTAGGCCTCATTTTTCCATCATCCCAGTGGGATCTCCTCATTCTTTGAAGACAGTGACCTCTGGGAGGGTGGTAGGTTGGACTTGCCGAATCCAGCACACCCTTACCACTGCCTCCATTAACATTTGGAGCATTTGCTCAGCTGGGTCCCAGGGCCTATTCCTACAGAGGCCACGTTCAATCCAGAGTGGATCTGAGTTCCCTGGTATCATACGAGTATGTACAGGTCCCCGTCTCACCACCAGTTCCTTCCCTGGTAATTCCCCATCAAATGAAGGGCCACTCTCTCTGTCCCTCCATTTCTTCCTCTCGGGAGACCTTTTGCTCCATTCTGGCCCATGTGCTAGGATGGTGTCCTATAAGCTGTAAACATTGACTGGACCAGCATCTCCAACCCTTCCAAGGGAACACTCACACTCCCCCTGTGTCTTCTGTGGCTCCCCCCAGCCCGCATGTCCTCCCACCTAACTTTGTTTTTGCACAAGCAGTAGGTATGTTACACATGCATTTCCAGATTAGGCCAGTCTACCCCACCCCTGGCTGTTCCTATCTGTCCATCCTTCTGCCCACAGACATTACACAATCATGTCAAGGTGGGAAAGTAGAGCAGCGAACATAAGGCCTGACACGTATCAGGGGCTTGATAAGTTACAAGAAGGCATGGAATTCCTCTGCTATGAGGAGTATGTCAGAGGTTCCTCTGTTTAGCATGGATTGTTTAGGACACAGATGGAACTATGATAGAAGGATCCAGGGAGAGAGGCAGTCACTTAGGATGTGCCTGACACAATTGTTGAATGAATGACTGAAACTTCCCAGAGCTGAGGACAGTAAAGAATTTCAGAGCCACCTGGCCACGGTGCCCACCGCCAGCAGTTGCCGAGAGCCTGTCTAACACATCCTGAGAAAAGACACTGACCCGAGGCAGAAACACCTGGGCACTTATTCTCCAGCCACAGCACAACCCTGCTGTACAGGGTTGCCATGCTTAACTCTTTTTAAAGCATTATTTATTACGGGCAGGAAAAACCATAACCCG